>NC_133455.1:114381249-115045624 GCF_048565385.1 Saimiri boliviensis
ATGAAAAGGAAAAGCTGAGTATTTGAAAAAGTTGAGGAGTTAGAACATAAATGGAACAAAAACATAGAGGGTTTAGATTCGTTTGAATCTAAAGATCACAAAGTACAATCATGAGATATAGTGAGGTAGAAAAAAAGAAATATTGTATTGTTTGGCAGTTGAGTATAAAAAACAAAATAAAAATCAATTCTTCAAATAATGTCAACATTAAATGAACAAAAAACAATGACAACAGAACAGTGGCTAGAGGCTAACTGGGAAGAAATAGCTAAAGTAGATGCTACCGAAGGCTGAAAGTGAGATAATGTCAAACGCTTTGCATGCTATACGGTAGTCTTTAAAGGGGAGAGGATTAAATATGTGCTGGGTATGCTTATATCCTACCAGGGTACCCTTTAAGTTAAGCCAATGAAAAAGCTGAGAAAATGACAGGAGCCTAAGTGGTCTACCAGCAGCAGTTATTTACACTGAGGGGATTGGGAATGATTTTTTTGTTTGCACTATATTCCCTTCCAAGAGCCTATGTGTATACATGTCTGTATGCACGTTTTAGAAAGAAAAGTAATCTATGTTATACCATTAATCCAAGGCCATGTCTAAAATGTTTTGGTAATACGGATTGGTTAAGATAAATATTATTGTTTTCATTTATGTCACAGACCTGTGTGTTTTCTTAGCAAATCAATTTTTGAGCCAGAGCAGATCAGAAAGGATGCAGTTGTTTAGAGTTTCAAAACATCTGGAAAGTTACTCTGGCAATAGAGTCCAATTCACTAGCAAAACAGATGTTTTCCACTGTGGCGGGAAAATGCAGCTTTCTTATATGTATTGCATATGGTCCAAATCCATTTAAGAAATAACACTCCACCTCTTAAAGGGCCTTGGGACCACAGTGCTCTCATGGATTCTGCCAAATGTAAGCATGGCCAAGGCCATTTAGGTGTTCCAATGGCAATGTTTTATAATAATCTTTTAATCTTGTGTTTCATGAAACAAAAGAACAAAGTTTAAGAAGTCTAGGTTGCCTCTCCAAGGCCTCAGTCGAAAGTGAGAATTGGGTTAAAGCCAGTTGGTAACCTTTGGCAGGAGTTCTGGGAGCTAAGAGTGAGGAAGGACAGGAGGTCAGGAGAGAGAACTGTAGAGTGAGAGTTCTGGCTTTTTCTCCCAGAAAAAGCAAAGAGAAGCTTCTTCCTACTACACATTTGGAAAGAGTATCAGAAACTCTAGGAGACAAGACTTGTCAAAAACTCAGAAACTATTGGGACCCAGGAATACAGGAAATTGATTCATTCAAAAACTCATTTAGAGAAAATGTTTTCTTTTACAGAAGACTCACGTTCTTTGATGAATTTTAACTATTAGATGGTACAAAGCACATATTTTAGTTTTTTTAGCCCTTGTAAAAATAGAAGTAAAATTTAATGAAAAGCATTTGCCTTGGTCGTTTGCTAATTAACTGTTTTAAGCTAAAATGTTCCATATTCTTAGGGAACCAATTTCCTGAAAATTGAATGGTTTCCAGGAACATTTTCCTGGTTTAAAAATTAGGCTTTCAGTATTCTTGATTAACTAAGAAAAAAATAAAAATAAGAAGTAGAACAAAGGAATGGCTTTTTAATTGTATTAAATAACATAAAAATATTTTTTACCAAGAATAAGATGGAGGAAAGTATACTTATATAAGGTAATTACATTGGTTTGGAATCATCAGGGCTGTCAGTATTTGAAAATGTGGCTCAATTATATAGAGAAGTATTTAGGTTGTCCAGGTTACTGCTGAGCATTCTACAATATTTTATAGTTCCAGAAGCCCATCCTGTAAAGATAAAGGGTGTAAATCATTATTTAGATTTAGAGATACTGAGACTTTTTCTATTATTTCTACAGAAGGGTTGCCTGCTGTCACAAAATGTTTTAGATCTCTTTATAATGAGGTGCCATTGTAGCATAGGCTACGTCCTGACAGAATTATTTGTGCTCTGTTCATCTCAGCTTGGTACATATATGCCTGCCAAAATACAGTAACTACTATTATGAATGCTGGTATTTGGGTTAACATGTGTCAGGGAAAATGTGAATAAATCAATTATTGATACTAGGCCGCCACATCTCATTTCCAACTTATTAACATTATAATCTGATCCACTTAGGATATCATCACCATCCCTGTTTTTCTCATTCTTGTCTGAAGGTAGCTCATCAGGATTTCAGAGAAAACACCTTTGAACCTGAAACACTTTCATTTTCACCTTGCTCCAGGGAATTGTGAGTTAGAAAGATATCATACTTTAGAGAAAAACATAAAGATCTCTCGATTATTTGCCTTTGTCTGAGAGATAATGCTATTCATCCATTGTATGGAGGAGTGCCCAGAATAGAAATGAGCAAGGAGCAAAGATTTGCTAAGTGAATAGCTCCCTAATTCCTTTTGAGACGAGTCTTCCCATTGCAACATGACTTTGTTTGAAGTATTGTGAATTTCCAAAACTGAGTATGTACCAATTTTGGTAGGTGCCAAAACACATCTGAAAGCCAGAGAAAAATGAGTTCTATATTTTTTGCAGCCAATCTCTCCCTTTCTTATAGCCCTACTAGGGGATAATTGAAAACTGACGTATGGATAGGAAAAGGAGCAACTGGAGATAAAAAAGTGAAAAAAGCATGAAAAAAAAAAAGAATATGTATAATTGAAGCAGGCATGCTGAGAAAGGGCTTTGTGCAGTGATGTAGAGAGAAAATGAGGCTCGGAGTCATTTCTGGGATTAACATGCATCCGTTGCTACTAGTCTATCCAGCTACCAGTCTGTCTTTTCTCTCTTGCTCATAGGAAGAGAAGGAGAAAAGAGAAAGCTTAGCATAAGTGAAAGATACCAGGTTAGGAGAAAGCTGAGGTGTTTCATGGGATATTTAGCAGACAGAAAATTACAGAAGACACCTTCACTAGTGATTACATTCGTTTAAGATGTGTTGTGAAAGAAACATGGCTTTTTTTTTTTTCTTCCATAAATCCCTGTACTTGATTTTTTTTTCTTATGTGGAAAGGAGCAGAGTACAGAAAGGAAAAGGTGATGGAGAAAAAGAATATGAACCCAAGATGACCATGACTCCTTTCCTAATCTTAGATAGGAAAGTAGAAACGTGTATTTAGGCCAAATCTAAAGACAATAAAAACTTTAGGTTTCTCTTTAGGCCAAGAAATATCACAGACCAGCTGGGGAAAACATTAAAACTCATGAATTAAAAGGATATTAGAATAAATAGGTCTTGGGGTTTCTATTTAAATACCTCTTTAAAACTGTAGTAAATGATTTTTCCAACTAATTTTATCAAGTGAAATCTTCCATCTGGCTTCGCTGAGCAAGAATTTTAAAGTTGTGGAATAGTAGACTCAGAGCTGGAAGGAATCTGTATCTTTTCATCCAACCTCCTCGTTTTCCTTGAGCAAATTCTACAGTGTAATGTAAACAGAATCTATCAAGCCCACATGCTCCAGACTTGCTCATTAAAAACACAAAACAGCTTCTGTCACTCCTATGTTCCCTTCCAGCTACTAGTTATCATTCTTTTTTCCTAGCTAAGCTCTTTGCAAAAGCAGTTTACCTTTGCTTTCTCTACTTCCCCGCCTTCCTTTCACCTTCCCAGGCCACAAAGCTGCCATTCCATTGAAATTGCCTGCACTTAAATTCCCTCACAAAGTACACTCATCCATCTGTGCAAATGTCGGCTTTGAAGCCGGACAGCTGGGTTTCAATCTTGTCCTTCTCATTGATTTCTTGTGTCACCTTAGGGAAGTTCGCCTCTCTGTGCCTCATTTTCTCATCTGTAAAGTCTGGATAATAATAATCCTTACTTTACAAGGATGTCATAAGAATTGACTAAATTAGCTATGGAATCTGGTCAAAACAGTGTCTGGCATGTTAATAAAATACATTTCAGGCTGGGTGTGGTGGCTTACACCTGTAATTCCAGCACTTTGAGAGGCTGAGGCAAGAGGATCTCTTGAGCCCAAGAGTTTGAGCTTGCAGTGAGCTATCATCACGCCACTGTACCCCAGCCTGGATGATAGGGGAAAAGCCTGTCTCAAAAAATAAATAAAATGAAATAAAATGTGTTTTGAATTCTTAGCTATCACAATCTTTCTTGCTACATTTGTAGTTTTACTATTAACCAGTTCACTCCTTCCAAGCTCCCTTCCATCCCTCCCTCTTTCCTGCTTTTCACGATTCCTTTTTCTGGTGTATTTGAGTCTTTCTGATGAGCCAGAGCACTGGGACCACTGGTGATCTAGATAGCACACTGCATGTTTTCAAGGGGCTTGAACCCATAGTTTTCATCTTATCACCCTGAGCTGCTGCTTCTCAGTTTTCTGTGAAGTCTCCTTTTCTTCTCTCTGCCTCTTGATTTCTTAAATCGTCCTTACGTTTTGTCTCCTTATTCTAACAGAATTTTCTGAAGATGAAGACATCCATCTATACCAAATCTGTCTTCTGTCTTGACTATATTCCTAGGCCTACACTTTACACTACATATTAGTTGTCTTCACTGTTAAAAAGGCACTTCGATCTCCAGATCTCCAACAAGGAATGGATTATCTCCCTACTGCGACCCCCTTGCCTGGTTTCCCACCTGGACACCCCTACCAGAATCCTCTGTCTGCTTCGACTCCTCCACATCAATCACATGACGCTTTGGCTTGCTTCTCAGATGTGATCTCTCTTCTCTATTCTCATGTTCTAGTTCAGGCCTTCATTATTTTTCTATTTCTTCATGGTTCAATCTTGGTAGGTCATATGTGTCCAGGAATTTATGCATTTCTTCTAGGTTTTACAATTCGTTGGCTTATAGTTGCTCATAAATCATCTCTAATTCTTTGCATTTCTGTGGTCTTAGCTAGTATGTGTCCTTGTTTTTATTTCTGATTTTATTTCTTGGGGTCTTCTTTCTTTTTTTCTTAGTCTAGCCAAAAGTTTGTTGATTTTGTTTATCTTTTCAAAACGCTATCTTTTTGTTTCGTTCATTTTTCTGTATTTTCTTAAGTCTCAATTTCATTTATTTCTGCTCTGGCCTTTATATTTTGCTCCTTCTACTAATTTTGGTTTGGTTTGTTCTTGATTTTCTAGTTCCTTGAGGTGTATCATTAGATTGTTTATTTGAAGTCTTTCTACTTTTTTGATGTAGGCATTAATTGTAATTAATTTCCCTTTTACTACTGCTTTTGCTGTATTCCATAGATTTTGGTATGTTGTATTTCCATTTTCATTTATTTCAAGAAAATTTTAAATTTTCTCTTAATTTCTTCACTGACCCACTGGTCATTCAGGAGAATGCTGTTTGATTTCCATGTGTTCGTGTATTCTCTGAGGTTTCTCTTTTTACTGATTTCTAGTTTTATTCCATTGTGGTCAGAAAACATACTTGATATGATTTCTACTTTTTTGATTTAGTTAAAACTTGTTTTCTAGCATGAGATATGGTCTATTCTGGAGAATGTTCCATGTGCTGATGAAAAATATGTGTATTCTGCAGCAGTTGGATGAAATACTCTGTAAATATCAATTAGGCCTATTTGGTCTTGTGTGTAGTTTAAATCTCTTGATTTTCTGTGTGAAGAATCTGTTCATTACTGAGAATGGAGAGTAGAATCCCGAACTTTTATTGTGTTACAGTCTATATCTCCCTTTTCATCTATTAATGTTTGCTTTATACACTTGGGAGCTCTGGCATTGGGTGCACATATATTTATAATTGTTACATTCTCTTGCTGAAATGATGCCGTTATCATTATAATAACCTTTGTTTGCTTTTAAAGACTTTGATTTCTAGTCTATTTTATCTAAATATAGCTTTTCCTGATTTTTTTGGGTTTCCAGTTGCATAAAATGTTTTTTCCACTCCTTCACTTTTAGTCTATATGTGTCTGTATAGGTGAAGTGAGTTTCTTGAAGGCACCATATAGTTGGCTCTTGTTTCTTTATCCATTCAGCCACTCTATGTCTTTTGGTTGGAGAATTGAGTCCGTTTTACATTCAGTGTTATTGTTGGTAAGTTAGGACTTACTACTGCCACTTTGTTGCTATGTTCTAGTTATTTTTAATTTCTCTCTTCCTTTCTCTCTCTCTTACTGTCTTCTTTTGTGACTTCCTTTGTTTTTTTGTTTTTTTGTTTTTTTGAGATGGAGTCTTCCTCTGTCACCCAGGCTGGAGTGCAATGGGGTAATCTTGGCTCTCCACAACCTCTGCCTTCTGGGTTCAAGCTATTCTCCTTCCTCAGCCTCCCGAGTAGTTGGGATTACAGGTGCCCACCACCACACCCAGCTAATTTTTATATTTTTAGTAGAGACAGGGTTTAGTCATGTTGGCCAGGCTGGTTTTGGACTCCTGACCTCAGGTGATCCACCCACCTTGGCCTCCAAAAGTGCTGAGATTACAGGCATGAGCCACCGCACCTGGCTGTGACTTCCTTTTTTAGTGAATCTGTTATAGGTTTTGGCATGGTGGTTACTATGAGGATAGCAAAAATATAACAAGTTATTTTAAAGAAATAAAAACTTAGGTCACAAAGAATAGAAAGAATGAAAAAAATCTAAAAACCCTACACTTGGACTTCATAATCTCCACATTTTGACTTTATGTAGCCTCAATTTAGATATTTTCATATTGCTTATCTCTTAATAGGTTGCTGTAGCAATTTTGGTTTTGATAGGTTTGTCTTTTGGGCTTTATATTATAGTTATAAGTGGAGTGCATATCACAAACACGGTGTTAAGAGTTTTCTGGATTTGTTTGGGTTCTTAATTTCACTAGCGTGTTTTATAATTTCAAACTTTTTTTTCACGTCACTATTTTTATATTTCAGCTTGAAGAACTCCCTTTAGCATTTCTTCTAAAATGGCTCTAGTGGTGGTGAATTTGCTCAGCTTTTGTTTGGGAAAGATTTTATCTGTCCTTCATAGTTAAAGGATAGTTTTGCTGAATATAGTATTCCTGGATTACAGTGTTTTTCTTTCAGCACTTTGAAAGTGTTTCCCCCTCCCTCTTGGCCTATATGATTTCTGTTGACAAGTCTGTTGCTGGATAAATTGGAGCTCATTTATATGTTATATGTTTCTTTTTCTCTTGCTGCTTTCAGGGTCCTCTCTTTGTTGATCACCTTTGAGAGTTTCATTACTATATGCTTGAGAGTAGTCTTATTTGGGTCAAATCTACTTGGCAGTCTCTGACCTTCCTGTATCTGGATATTTATCTTTCTCAACTATTGGAGAGTTTTCCGTTACTATTTCTTTGAATAAGCTTTCTACCCTTTGTTCTTGCTCAATTTGCCTTGAGCATCAATAATTCTTTTATTTAAAAACTTTTAAGTTCAGGGGTACATGTGCAGTTTTAAACATGAGTAAACTTGTGGCATGGGGGTTTATTGTACACATTATTTCATCACCCAGGTATAAAGCCTAGGACCCATTAGCTATTTTTTCTGATCCTCTACACCCTCCACCCTCTGATAGGCCCCAGCATGTGTTGTTCCTCTCTATGTGTTCATGTGTTCTCATCATTTAGCTCTCACTTACAGGTGCAAAGATGTGGTATTTGTTTTTTGTTCCCAGAACACCAATAATGCCTAGATTTGGTCTGTTGAGGTAATTTTCTGTATCTTGTGGGTGATACTCTGCTCCTTTTCATGCTTTTTTCTTTTTAATTATTTGACTGTGTACTTTCACATAGCCTATCTTCAGTGAGAAAAGTCTGAAAGAAGATAACTCATTAGTGTGGAAAAACTGGTTAGAGGTTTGTGCCTAGGGGAATCAGCCTGTGGAATGTACCTGTGGGTTTGTGCCTAGGGGAACCAACCTGTGGAATATACCTCCTGCTGCATGGTGCTGCTGATTGGCCTCTCTGATTTGGCATTTTCTTACAGAGCAGAGTTACAGAGCAGAGTTTGCAGGGTTGGGAATGGTAGTTACACTTCCCTTCCTTGTGTCTGGCTGCCCTCAGGGATATTTCTACCTACGTTGCTCTGTATGCTTCCTGTATTTTGAGGCAAGGACAGGTTTCCTGCTAGGGAACCCGAGATGGTGGAGAAACTTGTTGCTCACCTTGATCTCACTTTTTCCAGTATAGAAACCATGAGTAAGGGAAATTTTCCACATTTTTGATGCCAGTAAGGAGGAAGGGTGTGCTGGATATGGGCATCTGATTTTCTTACCATCTGTTCAAAGCTGTTTCACTTTTCTGTGTTCTCAGGAACCATCTCCTTATATTTGAGTTCTGTATATTACTACTGATAATCTCAACACTATATATTTGTTTCTGGTTTTCTGTGGGGTTGGGGCAGGGCAGGGGCTAAAGCCATTTTGGAACCCTATTTTTCTCTTTATAGAAGACCAGTCTTTGAGGTTTCTTTACTTCCTATCTTCTATTCCATCAATCTATCCTTATACACTTTCTTTTTTCCCCCTCCAGATAGTTTTAGTGAATGGTAGTACTATACCACATGCTATACAAGTTTAGTGTGAGAATTTTCTAATAACTCTTTTCTAATAGCTAAAACTGCTTCCTTTTATGTCATCGAAAGGTCCATTCCAAGCTGAGGGAGGAGAAACCTGGGTCCCAAGTTTCTAGGAGGACATTTCCAAGACAACGTGCCCTCTCTTTACAAAAAGATGGGTACAGAGAGAGCAAATTTTAGCCTCAAAGAAAGAAAGATTACCAGGCAATAATCATGCTGCTCCATCCTTCTCATGAGGCCTGCCAATCCCTAAAAAGGAACTACATTCTTAACCCACAGGTATTTTTCAAAGTGACAGTGGCTCACACTATTTCTTGCAGCGGAGGGCCCTGGGCTCCTTCTGGAACCTCTACCACCAGCCGTGGTGGGCCAAGGTTGGCCTTGGCCATCTTGTGCATGTCATGCTTCCTCTTGATCATGGGGCCCTGGCTGTAAAAAGCCTCCAGCAGCCCATGTGACAGCTTCTCTGGCTGGCGTCAGCATCCCTTGGTGCCACTTAGTGATCATCCACTTTATGGCCAGGAAGTAGTGATATTGGTAGAGTAAGGATACAGGGACCCAGGAGAAATGGCCTCCCTTGAGGATGGGTACCAGCCCAATCACAGGCTCACAGTTTTTCACTCCCTAGTGGAAGATGGTGTAGGAGAGGGGTTCCTAACCCCCAGGCCATGGACCCGTGATAAGTTTCATGGCCTGTTAGAAACCAGGTCACCAGCAGGAGGTGAGTGGCAAGCAAGCAAGGTGAGCAACCAGCATTACTGCCTGAGCTCTGCCTCCTGTCAGATCAGCAGCAGCGTTAGATTCTCCCAGGTGCACGATCCCTATTGTGAACTGCACATGCGGGGATCTAGGTTGCACACTCCTTATGAGAATCCAATGCCTGATGAAATCTTCAATCCCCTTCATCCCTCCTCCCATCAACCCCCTCTCCCGTGCCTGTGGAAACCAGTTTCTGAAAGGTTGGGGACCCACTGGTATAGGGGTTGCATTCAATGGTTAGCTGTTCCCCTGCAGAAGCATCATGGTACTTCTCAAACTGCTGCCTTTTCATAAATTCCAGAATCTGAGTCACGCGGGATCTGGGCTAGTACTTTGTTTTCCCCTTCATCATCGTGGTGTCAAATTTACTGATTACGGGGTCTTTGAACACAGAGCTTGTTATTGTTATTGGAGCAGCTTTGATGAGCTGAGTCTCCTTGAGCTCCTGATGATACTTCTCCTCAGTTACTTCAGCCACTGGCTTGCCATAATGTTTCTTATCAATCTGGGGATCTCTGAATTCAGGACTGTAGCAGCTCCACCTCACCTGATTTAGCCCTGCAAGCTGGAAGACAGCCCACAGCGCACCCAGCGCCAGGCTTGCCCCCTTACACACTTTCCAAAGCACAACCTAGTTTATTAATTCAACCATTTATTCACGCATTCACTCGTTTATTTAATAGCATGTAATATAAACACACTGTGTGCCAGGAACAGATTATTTTATTTCCCTCTTTAAATTCCTTTAACAGTGCCTTGACTCCTTGTTATTTGTGCTTATGTACATTCTGTGTTCCTGCCTCTACCTCCTGCCCATTCCCTTGATAAACTGCTACATGTTCTTCATAACCCAGCTCAAATTTCTCCTTATTCCTTAATTAAACTCTGCCCAGCACTGGGGATCTATAGCAATAAACAAACCTGACAGATATCCCTGCTCTCACAGAATTTACATGAGGGAAACAGACAATAAATAATTGAACAAGATCTTCAGATTGTGATAGGCGCTGTGATAAAAAAGCAATGTAATACAATAGGGAGAGAGAATGAAAGGAGAGAGTGTGCACATGTGTGTATATGTGTGTGTGTGTGTGTGTGTGTGTGTGTGTGTGTGTGTGTTTGCAGGGTAGGAGTATAATTTAAATAGGGCGGTTGGTGAGATAAATCTTTTCTGATGAGGTGGCACTCGAGCTGAGTCCTGAATGGAGTGAGCCGTGTAGCAATCTGGAAGAAGAGCGCCCTTGGGCAAGGGAAGAGGCCGTGCTAAGGCGCTGTGATGGAAGCACCTCAGAGAGCTG
Organism: Saimiri boliviensis; assembly: GCF_048565385.1. Taxonomy (NCBI): domain Eukaryota; kingdom Metazoa; phylum Chordata; class Mammalia; order Primates; family Cebidae; genus Saimiri; species Saimiri boliviensis. The sequence continues at coordinate 114,391,809 of NC_133455.1, forward strand.
GAGGGGCATCATGGAACTTGGAAGCCATTCAGTGAAAGGAAGCACAGCAAGTCTCTGTGACACCACTCTCGGTTTTGCATAGCAGCATCAGGCACTCATTTCCCTCTGCTCAGATAGTGCCTGATATTAAATTGTACTATTATGACATGGTATATGGTTGCTGTTATTTATGTCTAACTGCTAACACTGCACACCCTGAAGGGCGGGGACCATTTTGTACTTTTTTTTTTTTTTTTTTTTTTTTTTTACCTCCAGGGCCCATCCCTGTGCTTGGCAGGTACTTGGACCTTTGCTAAATGGGTGAGTCAGAGGTCCTCAGATTCTCTCTTATGCTTGAGTCACCTGATTGGGTTTCTTGGTTCTTACTGCTCCCAGTATTCTTCTGGAGTAGGGCTTTCATCACTTCACCCTCTTAGCGCTCTGTACTGATGTTTGACCAGCTTTGGCAACTTCCCTCCTGAAACTTTGAGTCTTGGACATTCCTGTGTTGATTTCCATTCGCGACCCCTCTACTCCTCTTCAGATTTCTTATGTGTCACAGTGATAAGAATGGCCTGGGTGGGCTTTGCCTCTGAGGGGCTCCACATGATGGGGCTGTGGAAAGGCTCATACTGAGCAGTAATAAAGGAGGATAAATGCATAAGGCAGGGACAGAATATGAAGGACTGCGAGTTGAATGATAATAAAAATATTGGCAATTGACTGTTATTGTTTACAAAAGTCATGCTGAGATTCTACTTCTAAGATTTTACAAATACTTCACTCTTTATTATCATAACCCTTTTTGTGCTAGAGTGAATGTTTTAAATCTTAGCTTAATTTTCGATAACCAAAATGTCACATATGCATATATTATAATATGGTTTTATAAGATATCAGAGCCTGAAAATAGATTACATCATAAAATTAGACAATGAATCTCTCTCTTTCTTAAAGCAGAGTGGAAGTTTGTTTGTTTGTTTGTTTTTAGATAAGAATCTCAAAAATTGCAAATACAGGTGTGAATCACTAGCAAACAAAAAAGCTTTTAAATTGTTGAAATAGGTTTTTTTCATGAATATGAGCAAGGTTTATGTAGCTTATTATAAAACAACTTTTGGGTTTCTTATGTAAAATCTACTTACTGTAATTTCATACATAATTATAAATTTGGTATCTATTTCATTAAGTCACAGCAGATTAAAAGTAATAAATTAACAGAGCAGGAAAGGTGGCAGAGGAAATGATAGCAACGAAACTGATGGAAGGATGCCAGATTGCAAAGAGGCAGGAAGACTTAGAGAAGCTGGCCTCAAGCCCTCAAAATGTTAGCCAAGGACTCTTCATCCAAGACAAACAACGCAGGCACCCCTTAGGCACTGCTCTATAAAGTGCACAGTGACTTACTTGCAGAGGCAAATGCAAAGACTCATTTTGTTGGTTTGGGTTGTTTGCTTGTTTTCAAATTCCATTTGGTAGCAGAGCCTAACACATCTTCTACTTGTTTGGCAGCAAATCTTATCTGAATTGATGTGAGGCTACTTAGAAAGTTCATTCTAATTTTTGGGAATATGTTTTGCTGCTGAAATAATGTGTTAATTACAGAACTTATTTGGGGTGGGATGAATATACGGTATAAGCACCACGTTCCCTTTACAAAATTAAAAACATCTGGTTGCAAGGGTTTTGGATAAAGGGTTGCATACCTCTGTAGTGCAGTTACGAATGCTCAGAATGATGAGTGTGGTTAATGAGATCAGAAATGCATCCTTCAGCCAGGTGCAGTGCTTCACGCCCTGTAATCCCAGCACTTTGGGAGACCGAGGTGGGCAGATCTCTTGAGGTCAGGAGTTCAAGACCAGCCTTGCCAATATGGAAAAACTCTGTCTCTACTAAAAATACAAAAATTAGCCATGGGTGGTGGTGCATGCCTGTAATCCCAGTTACTCGGGAGGCTGAGGCAGGAGAATCGCTTGAGCTCAGGAGGTGGAGGTTGCAGTGAGCCAAGATTGTACCACTGCACTCCAGCCTGGGTGGCAGAGTAAGACTCTGTCTCAAAAAAAAGAAAGAAAGAAAGAAAGAAAGAAAGAAAGAAAGAAAGAAAGAAAGAAAGAAAGAAAGAAGTGCATCCTTCATACGATAAAATGTAGAAAATGCTTTGAAAGCTTTGCATCTTAAAAAAGTGTTCATTAAAGTGATAGGAAACTTTTAGTGTTTTTGGAAAGTGAACAGGTTTTCTATTATACTTTAGAGATTGTGTACATCTGTAGTATACTCATGAATGCCCAGAATGATGAGAGTATCTCTCTTTCTCTCTGGGTGTGTTGGGGGTTGTGTATGTGTTTCTGAGTCCTTTAAGATGAAGTTACACTTAAAATCTGAGGGATAGGCCAGGCACAGTGTGGCTCACGCCTGTAATCTCAGCACTTTGGGAGGCCACGGCGGGCAGATCACGAGGTCAGGGGTTCAAGACCAGCCTGGCCAATGTGGTGAAATCCCGTTTCTACTAAAAATACAACACTTAGCTGGGCATGGTGGCATGTGCCTATAGTCCCAGCTACTTGAGAGGCTGAGGCTGAAGTATCGTTTGAACCCAGGAGGTGGAGATTGCTGTGAGCCGAAATCACACCATTGCACTCCAGCCTGGGCAACAGGTGAAACTCTGTCTCAAAAAAACAAAAACAAAAACAAAAACAAACCCCCAAAAACAAAAAAACTGAGGGATATATTTGCTCTTGCCTTGCCCAAATTGGAATTTCTTAGCAACCAATGAATTTCTGATTAAAAAACAACAACAACAGTAAAAACAAAACTGGGATTTCTGTGCTGTGATCAGGAAAATGATCTTTAAGGTTGCCGGAGTTACCTTGAGTATAAGTGAGCTCAGTGAGATAGCTATTGATAAATGTGAATTTGCATTTTCAAACTTTCCAAATTTGCAATAGGAGTTTTCTTTTCTCTGCTGAGGAGTCTGCTGTTAAGTAAAAAGAAAGTTTGGGTGCCAACTAAAGGAAACAGTGTTTGTGTTTGCAATGCCAATGAGCTTACCCGGGGGAATTGCTAAATAGCCCAAGGATTATTCTAACTCAGCAATCCTAAAGATACAAAAATGCAACTTTGGACATTATGGGTGGAAGTTTTAAAAAGCTGCCTGAGTTCTAGCAGGAGTAAATAATTGAGAAACATGCAACATTCACAATGAGTAATCAAATATTACTAAGTTAAATTTTCTCTGCTACAAAATAATACAGGTCCATGGCTTAAAATTCAATTATAGAAATAAATTAACTACTGAAATAGGGAAAGTAACTCCTATTACACAGTTACCCTCTTCCCCATAAAAATACTGGAAGAATGTCAGCATATATTTCTCTTTTATTCTTTTTACATAAGTTAATTCATACTACATAATGTATGGCAACATGCTGTCTCCCCCCGACCTTAATAAATATCTATCTTGCTGTCTATCCAAGCTAGTAGTTAATGTCACCACCTCATTCTTCTCAATTGTATAGTAGAATTCCATTTTAAAGCTCTACTATAATTTTAAATAGTTTTTGGAAGGTTCACCCCAACAGTTATTTTATTTTCTTCTCTTTTAATTCTCATCTGCTTTTTTTTTTTTTTGCTTAGACACAAGTAGGAAAATAAAAACCTAGATTTGATTAGAAAAAGCTGTAAATAGCGAGATAAGTGCTTTGTAAATGGCAAATTTCCAGTCCTGCAGAACAAACAGCACCATTCTCTCAAAAGATAAAAGAAATGTCTCTTTTGCATTTTAAAGAACATTCAGCTGTTACTAGTAAATGGATCAATAACTCTCAAATTCCAAAATTAAATTTCCCTCAGTTGTACAGAACATTAAAATTTCTGGAGGAAATCAACCTTTTCATAAAAATAAACTTTCACATTTAAAATTGGAAACAGAGTATCTGTGGCCTTTTTCAGAAAGGAGTCTTTTTGTTGTTGTTGTTGTTGTTGTTGTTGTTTGTTGGTTTATTTGTTTTAATCTATGGAGCTCATCAGTCATTCAAAGGTCAGTAATAATAGGCAATGAGGCATTCTGATGACCTCAGTCCAGGTAAATAAGAGAATGTGACTGGAGCACTCTGACCACAAATCAGAGCAATTCCATTGTCCTTCTTCTGTCATTCTGTCTGAGGCTTTTAGCCTTTCCCTAGCCCTTGTTGTCTCCTTGCATTAAACTCCTCCCTACTGTATCCAATTCTACAACTTCTCCTCCTCAGAGGAACAAGAATGATAATTAAGATGAGCACCTATGGGCTGGGCACGGTGGCTCACGCCTGCAATCCCAGTACTTTGGGAGCTGAGGTGGGCTGATCATGAGGTCAGGATTTTGAGACCAGCCTGGCCAACATGATGAAATCCCGTCTCTACTAAAAATACGAAAATTAGCTGGGTGTGGTGGCAGGTGCCTGTAATCCCAGTTATTTACAGGCAGGGAGGCTGAGGCAGGAAAACTGTTTGAACTCAGGAGGCAGTGGTTGCAGTGAGCCGAGATCACGCTATTACACTCCACGCTATTACCCTCCAGCCTGGGTGACAGGGCGAGACTCCGTCTCCAAAAAAAAAAAAAAAAGATGAGCACCTGTGATCGACCTTTCCACCTTGCAATACTGTTGCAACTTACCTACGCTAGCCTCCTCATTTCATTCCTTTCCTGCCCTTCAGAGGTAACCACTATCCTGAATTTTGTGATAAGCATTCCTTTGTTTACAAACAAATTTTTAACAAATGTGTGTTGCTGCTAAATAATAAATCATTTAGTTATGCTTTTCTGAGCTTTGTAAAAATGGTATCTTATTATGCATAATCTTCTGTGATTTCACTTAACTTTGTTTCTAAGAGTAATCTATACTGTGGAACATAGTGGTTGCTTCCTCATGTTCATTGCTATAGAATATTTTGTTAACAGAATATACTAGAATTTATTTTCCTTTCTTGCAGTTTTAAGTATTCATAAATTTTATCATCATGATTTCTTCATTATGATTTCATACATTATTGGGAGTCTTTTTTGTTTTGAGATGGAGTCTCGCTCTGTCGTCCAGGCTGGAGTGCAGTGGTGAAATTTCTGCTCACTGTAACGTCTGCCTCATGGGTTCAAGCGATTCTCCTGTCTCAGCCTCCTGAGTGGCTGGGATTACAGGTGTGCACAACCACGCCCAGCTAATTTTTGTATTTTTAGTCGATATGGTGTTTCACTGTGTTGTTCAGGCTGGTCTCAAACTCCTGACCTTGTGATCCACCTGCCTTGGCCTCCCGAAGTGCTGGGATTACAGGCATGAGCCACTGTGCCTGGCCAGGCATCTGTTTTTAAATTCCATTTAAATTAATCTTTAGAAATTAAAATGCATACTTACTTAAAAATTCATTTTACACTTAAATGTTTAAAAAGTTGGTCTGCTATTGATTTCTAACTCTACTGTCTTACAGACAGAAATGAGTCGGGATCAAAAGTCAGTGACTCACTACCCTATGGGCCACATTTGGCCTGAATCACCTGCAGTTGGCAAGCTACGAGTGGTTGGTACCTTTTAAATGGTCAAACAACACGAAAGGAAGATAATATTTTGAGGTGGGTAAAAATTACCTAAAATTTGAATTTACTGTGTCTTACATTAATTGGAACATAGCTTATGTATTATCTATGGCTGCTGTTGAGCTATACGGGGCAGAGTTGTATAGTTGCAACAGAGAGCATTGACCTGAAAAACCTTAATTTTTGCTATCAAGTCCTTTACATAAAAAGTTTTTAAACCCCTTTTCTAGATGATGCAAATTCTCAGAAATGTGTTAAGGTACACTGGTTAATTTTTACAAATATTTCGTATGGGTTTGTTGAGATGTGTATTCTCTAATTGCTATATGCTACATATATATTATATGTATGATATATATATATATATATATATGATATATATATATATATATATATATATCTAGGTCCCTATATAAGTAATCTATCTATCTATCTATGTTGAGAGAGATAGAGATGGATATATGTGAAGAGAGATATCAATAACTTAACAGTAGTTGAATGGGTGTGGAAATAGCTACACCATGATAATAAGTTTTTCAATTTCCTTTTCTAGATTTTATCTTTATGTGATGATGTTTTCTAGCCACAATAATGCTGTTTCATCTTGAAGTCCATTGCATGTGATGTCAACATAGCTGTATCAGCTTTCTTTTAATTATTATAACTGATATATCTTAAGCTTTCCACGTTCTTATCTTTTTAAGTAACATATAGCTATATCTTTAAAAACTGCTTTGACTCCCTTTTAACTAGAGAGTTTAGTCCATTTGCACTGTGATTATTTACATGTTTGAATGTTTCTCTTCTCAGTCTTTACCGTCGATCTTTCTATGTCTCTCCTTTCCTTCTACATTTTTTTCTCGTTTTTTTTATGGCAAACAGAGGAAGATTGATTGTTAATATTTGTTTACTTCTTATTCTTTTTCCCTTCCTCTACTGGTTTGGAATTTCTACATCTCGTTTGCGTTCTTTTAGAGTTTTTAAGATATTGCAGAGCATAATGGTCAAAGCCACTTTCCCTGCTTGAATTTAAATCTCAATTTCATCACATACTAACTCTACGATTTATGACAGTTGTGTGTGTATGTGTGTGTGTGTGTGCGCGCGCACGTGTGTTTACCTGTAAAATGGAGGTTGTGAAGTACCATATGGATCATTTCTCTTAAAATCTTATTGTGAATATTTTTCTTAAGGACACTTAAAATTAATGTGTGAACCGGCTCGAACCAATTCGAGAACCTCAGAACGATTTAACCCTGATTATCCTCCTTCTGACTTGTAAAATTATTCTCCAGCATTTAAATTGTGTCTTTTGAACCTCACAAATTTCATATTATTATTTTATACAGACCAGGCTTCTTTATATTAACCCGAATGTTTATCAACTTATTTGTTCACCATTTTTTCCTATATTCCGGTTTTTCCTACTGGGTCACTTTCCTCTATTGGAAAGTGTGCTTCAGAAGTTCATCTAGTGAAGGTGGTAAAAAGAATAGTTTTCATCTAAAAATGTCTTAAGTCCAGTTTTGTCCTGAAAATATAATGTTTCTGGACACTAAATTATAGGTTGATAGTTATTTTCATTCAGCATTTTGAAGATATTCCACTATCTGCTGGCTGCCATTATTACTGTTGAAAATTACTCAGTCGACTTGTCTTTCTTTTGTAGATAATATACCCCCTGTCCATGCTTTTAAGATTGCCTTTTCTTCTGGTGTTTTGCAATTTCACTCTCTTTTATATTGGTTTGTCTTTTTTCATGTATCTTACATGATACATGTGTATGTAATGCCTCTATTTCATTTTCCTTTCAGGTATCCTACCTGATACATGTACAGAGCCAGGACTTCCTTGTTTTGTAGATTCAGGTCCTATATTAAACTTGGAACATGGTTAGCTATTGTCTCTTCTTCTCTTGCCTTTACTCCATTCTTTGTAGTCTCTCATTCTGGGACTCTGATTAGACATGAGTAATATCTTAACATTCTCTGTATTCCGTATCTCTTAATGTTTATTATTTCTTCTCTTTTATCCCCTTCTGTGATGCATTCTGTATAATTTCTTCATATGTAGCTTACATTATTCTTTTCAAATATATTTAATCTACTCTTTAACTCTCCATGAGGTCTCAAATTTTAGCAGTTATATTTTTTCTTTCCAAAAGTTCTGGTGGGTTCTTTTTCGTGTATACCTAGTCATCTTGGATAGAATTTTATTTATGATTTTAATTTTTAATTTCTTTATACAGCCATATCATAGCTAATTAGTTTTTTGCCTCATAAATTGAATTATGTTTATTTATTCTGCCGACTTGAGTGTCAGCAGAATTTTCTTACATGGCTTGCGATCTTTGATTATGAATTCCTATTTGGTTGATGTTTATTTGTGGGAAATTCTGAGACACTAACTTGAAGTTATTTTTCTCCAAAGAGGATTTCTGTCTATCTCTCTTGGGAACGTATGGGCCTAAGGACCTGAAATCATTCTGACTTCCTTCCAGCAGAGTCAGCTAACATGAGATTTAAAAGATTAGCTTCTTTACCTCGTAACCAGTTTAAGTCTTTATTAAAAGATTACTGCCCACCCCACCTGCTTCAGCAATTTTGTTTTGTTTTCGTTTTGGACCCTGAGAGATTCCCTTCACTATCTCAGAGTCCTACAATGCATACAAAGTATATTTCATGCAACAGCCAGGTGATTTGTAGCCGGAGAACTTTTCAAATGATCTAATTAACCTTTCCGTGTGAAGCTTAAACAAACATATGTGCCAACTCCATAATTGCATTTAAGTGTAGTGTATAAGGTGGGGAGTTCCTTGCCTGAAGGAGTACCCAATGTCCTCCATATTTTATTTTGTTTTTTCTTTTTCCTTAGATTGTTGTTACCTTTTCTGTCTGTCTCATTTGGTCTCTTTTCTCCCTTTTCCTTCTTTCAAAGGTCTCTCTTGATTTACCCTCTTACCTCAGCTACACTACTGGATTCAACTAAATTATTCATTCAAATTATAATGATTTGTTGAGTCCAAAAGTATTTGTTGAATGAATGACCATTTCACACTCATTAAATTCTTCAAAAGATTCAAGTTCTTCTTTACAGATGCTTTTTACTCAAGTAACACTGGTTGGATTTTCTTCCCTTTGTGGAAAACTAGTTCTTGATTATTAAAAAAAGATGGAAAAGAAAGAGTTCATCCATGAGTAAGCAATGTTATATAGTCATTTATTTATTTTTAACTAATATAGTTTCTTTTTGGTGAAAATAGAAGTTCTATTTAGAAAAAAATACCTTGTTAAGAACACTTACCATGCTTCAAAATTTCCATACATTTCTAATCACATAGTACAAAATAAATTAGAGCATTTTGACATTTGAAGGCTAAAGCAAACTGAGTTTGCTAACCCAAATGGGTGTAAGAACCGTAACTAACCAGAAATAGAAACATCAGTTGCAAAGTAAGAAGCAAGCCCAAGCACCTCCTAAAATGAGAACAAAGATAATAATCCAAGCCATTTGGTTTGTTCTTTCAACAATGTGAAATAATAACAATGGTGGTAACCAACCTGAAATTACCTGTCTACTGAGTTATACTTAGAAGATTTAGATCTTAAAAATAATAATAATAATATTCTAAGCTACGGTGTACCTTTTCCAGATTCACTCATGGACATGTTTTACGTTACATGGCTTTAAGGCTGTAAGTCTACAGAAGTATACATAGCAGTCCCTAAATTATATTCATACATCAGATTGAGTAGTGGGAGTGGACAGGGATGTTTGAAGAATTCTTCTGACTCTTGGGTAGTGTGGAGACAGCTCTTACTACCAAGATAAAATGCAGTCATTAAAATTTCTCACATTTTCTATATGTAGTGTTTACACCCAGCTATAGATTCTGCTTCTATATTTTGGGACAGAGTCTCTGTCACGCAGGCTGGAGTGCAGTTGTATGATCTTGGCTCCCTGCAACCTCTGCCTCCTGGGTTCAAGTGATTCTCATGCCTCAGCCTCCCAAGTAGCTGGGACTACAGGTATGCACCATCACACCTGGCTAATATTTGTAGTTTTAGTAGAGATGGGGTTTCGCCATGTTGCCCAGGCTAATCTCGAACTCCTGCCCACCAGTGATTGGCCAGCCTCGGCCTCCCAAAGTGCTAAGATTATAGATGTGAGCCAACACGCCTGGCCTGCTCCATATTTTCAATGCCCCATTCACTCCAGGTATCTATCTCCATTCTACATCATTCTTACATCATTTTCATCCCAAATGCCAACATAAACAAGTAAAATTTTCAAAAAGGAAAATGTTGTGTATAGTGACACTCCAAATAGGGAAGTTTGATATAGACTCTTAACAAAAGTATAAACCAGATTATTAACAATGGTTTTAGGCACATAGAAAAGGTAGTGGGGATCACTAATACCAGAATGGGTTAATCTGAAAACAGATCTTATTTAACTAGCTTCCTTCTTTTTGAAAGGGTTGCTTGGACCAGTAGATTTGGGGATGCTAGAAACAGTAAATCTTTATTTCAGCAAAGCATCTAGAAAACCTTCATGAACTCCATGTTGGTTATGGTATGGTTTCATGAACTAAAGTGCTTGAAAAGTGTTGGTTAATAAATGACTGTTATCTTGGAGATCTATTTTGGTGGCGGGCTGTCTGAAGATACAGGGTAAAGAAACCCAAACCAAAGTGTTTTTTTCCTCTTATTTTTTCTATTCTCTTATTCAACAATCAACATAGAAGACTTCTGTGAGCTCTGGTTACCAAGAAGTGTGTGTGAATTTCCCCTATCAGCAATCAACCGATCAATCCTGCAGCAGACACAGGCTGGGTATCTTCAATTCAATTCTGACACTATCTATCTGGAGATAACGTCAGATCCTACAGGTTGAGGGCTCAGTCCCACAAGACTGCCCTGACTTCAGATACCAATCAAAAAAGCCCCAGGTTGCTTTACTAGTGCTTCTGACTGAACAACTAGAAATTAAGAGTTCCCATGACTCCCTCCTTGGGTTTGGTTATTTGGCTAGTTCTATTTCACAGAACTCAGAAAAACATGTTTACCATTTTATTATAAAGGATATTACGGAGGATACAGTTGAAGAGATGCATAGGGTGATTTATGCCCTCTCTGGGAGCACGGCCATCCAGGAATCTCCAAGTGTTTTGTAATTCATGTTCCCCTCTCTGGAAGTTCATGTAACCCAGTCCTTTTATGTTTTTGTGGAGGCTTTATTATGGAGGCATGATTGATCAAGTCATGGGCCATTGATGATCTTAGCCACCCCCAGAGGTTTGAGGGTGGGTTGAAAGTCCCAACACCCTAATCATGCTTGGTCTCTACTATGACCAGTCCCCATCCTGAAGCTATCCAAGAGCCCCCAGCTATTAATCAATTCATTTAAATATAAAAAGGCATTCATCACTTTGGAAATTTCAACGATTTTAGGAGCTATATGGCTGGGAATGGGATGAAGACCAAATGTATATATTTTACAATATCACAGGCTCTCTTAAAAGCCTGTTCTGTGTTACTGTTCCTTACTAGACGTAAATGGAGCCAAAGAAGGCATATTTATTAATTTACAAATGTTATGTTAAAAGTGATCACTAGCATTTATCTGAAATTGTCCTAAAACAGGATAAAATTTAATAAGAATAAAATAAAAATTAAGATTTAAACACATGGAAGTATAGAAGCATAGACTATGTAAGTTGGAAGATATGGTTTAATTTAGCTCATGTGAAATGGAGTTGGGTGTTCTACTTGAATCTAGGTAGTGTGTTTGCTAAAAGAAAAACCTAATACAGATTTGGGAGGCCTTACTGGAAGGGTATGCTTAGATCAAAGGGGCGGCTGATCAGCAACTGGAGAACTGGAAATCAGTTCTTGGCCCACTGTATTTGAATGTTGTATTCCGAGTGTACAATTTAGAGAGGAGAACGAAAAATCAAAACACATTCAAAGCAGGGTGAGTAGTGTGACGATGACAGCTTACTATGTTATTTGAAAAAAACACTGAAAAGAGAATTTTTGAAGAAATGTATTAGATCTGTTGGTTACTTAATAGCTGCTGCCACTATTTCAAGGCTTGCAGTGTCGGTAAGAATGAGATTTGGCCAGGCGTGGTTGCTCACGCCTGTAATCCCAGCACTTTGGGAGGCCAAGGTAGGCGGATCATGAGGTCTGGAGTTCAGGACAAGCCTGGCCAACATGTTGAAACCCGGTCTCTACTAAAAACAAACAAAATTAGCCGGTGTGGTAGCATAGCCTGTAGTTCCAGCTACTGGGGGGGCTGAAGCAGGAGAATCGTTTGAACCTGGGAGGCGAAGGTTGCAGTGAGCTGAGAAAGCACTACTGCACTCCAGCCTGGGCAACACAGTGAGACTCTGTCTCCAAAAAAAAAAAAAAAAAAAAAAAAAAGAGATTCATTTTGTGTGCTTCCTAGGGCAGAACCAAGACCAGTGGTATTAGAGAAGTTGATTTGATGTTCATAAATGATACAGGCTTTGGTGTTATGCAGACCTGGCAATTCTGGCGTCAGCACTGGCTTTGGCAAAAAGAAGGAAACTTCTGAGCTTCATCTTCCTAATGTGTTTAATGGGTATAATAAGACTATTCTCATTTTAAGGCCTAGGAATACTGCATGTAAATTGCTTGGTTCCTGGCATAGATAAATATTCAACAAATAATCATGGTTATATGTAACGATAAAAATAGAAACTTACAACACTGGAAATGTTCAAGTGGATAGGGGTCCCGTGGAAATATTGGAGAGAGGATACCCACTTAAAATAGGGGACTGGACTTAGCCGTTAGATCAATTCCAACTTTTAGAATGACTTTCATGTCCACCTCGGCCTGTTATCTCATTTCTCCCTGACTGTGCTTTCATTTGCTTCACAAAGTAAGCAGGTCCAATCTCTCTTAACCAAGTTTAATTTATAGGCTTTCGTTGACTTCTGGAGCTCAACTGACTTTGAAGTTAGGACAGCATGGGAGGGTGGAGGGGGAGTAGCTATGGCAATGAGGGGGTTTTAAGAGAGACAACAGTGTCCATGAGAAGATGGACTTCTCTTTTAGAGGCTCCATGGGTTACTCAGAGAGGAGGTTATGAGGGTTGGTTAAGGCATGAGAGGCACAAAGTAAAAGCCTTCAAACCACATCAGGGCTTTTGGCAAGAGCTTCGTGAAAAATGGGCTCCCAGGAAGCTGGGCGAGGCGGGTCTGGGCTTGCAGGCTGGCACTAAGGACCAGCAGTTGGGAGACTCCCAGGGACCCGATGCAGGGCCGTGGGCACCACCAGTTTACCGCATGGATTAGGAAGACAAAAAAAAAAAAAAAAAAAGAGTAAAGTGACAAAAAGGGGAAAATAGGTCCGAGGGCCAGAGGAGGAAGACGAAGGCTGGCTGGTCCTTAGGTGCGGCTCGTTTGCCGCCATAGGGCAGCGGCTACGGGCTGTGCAGCCAGACCCGGGGTGTTGCAACCCGAGCGCCCCCTCCGCCCGGGGCGTCCTCCCCGCCGCGGGCGAAGCTCTGCACACGCTCTTTGCCCCTTCCCGCGCCTCCAGGCGGCTGGTCGGTCCTGCCAGGGCACTTCTGGAAACCCGTCGGCGGCTCGCAGCCTTGTTCCGACTTCGATCGCGGTCTTGATAACTTGGCTCGGCGCCCGTCTCCTTTCCTCCGGGCTCCCTCCCGCCCACCCGGCCTCCTCGGCCGCGGAGCCTCCAGCGCCGGAGTCGACCAGAACTCCGAGGCTCGGCTGCCGCCAAGACCCGGAGAGCGGATCCCGTTCCCGGCCGCGCGGCGCGCGCCCGCCCGCTCGCTCGCTCGCTCCTCGCGCGGGCACTGGGCATGCGCGGCGCGCGGCGGGCACCGGCCGCGAGCGGGCGGGCGGCTCCAGACTTCACAGGCAGCGGCGAGCGAGGCGGTCTCGCCGGGCGCGAGGCCGGCGCTGCGCTCGCCTCGGAGGTCGCTTCTCGTCAGCCGGGCGCAGGAGGCGGCCCCGCGGCTCGCGGCCGGCCGGCGGGGCGCGGATCGCGTTGCGGGGCTTCCTCCCGGCCGCCTCCCACCTCGCCTGGGCTCGCGGCGTCTCCGGGGAAAGCGGCGGCCCCGAGGGCGGATCCGAGGTAAGAGCCCCTTGGGAAAGGCGCGGGTCCGGGGGTCCGGCGGCTCGGACTCTCTCTCGGTTTCGAAAATCCGCCTTTGTGTGCCGGGGTCGTCCCGACTTGGACCGCTCGCAACTGGTGGCGGCGGCCAGGTGCGCCAGGGCGCTGCGGCCGGAGGGGCCCGTGCAGACCCGCGCCCGGGACCCCCGGAGGCTGGGCACGGAGGCTTCGCCGCGGCCCCGTGGCGACCGCGGTCGCCTGAGCTTCCGCAGGCAGGTACACCTGCGCTCAGCCGGTCCGCCGGGCGGCCGCAGACCGGGCGTCCCGATCGCGGCTTAGGGGTGTGAGCTGCCCTCCCCACCCCGCCTCAAACGGGGAGGGCTTCTTTTCAAAACGACCCTCGAGGGCAGGGTCCCACCCTCGTGTACCCCCTCGAATTCAGCTAGCTCATCGTTTCGGAATCGTTTTCAATCCCTAACTGCTGTTGACTTTCTTAGCTTGCTCCACTTTACTCACCATTTTACTTTTGGGAAGACAGACGGCCATTCTCCGGCCGTGGTCAGTGCATGCACTCGGAATGGGTTTCCCCGCCCGTGTACCGCCGCCCTATCCCGCGTTCTCACTCTTACTTTCTTCCTAGGACTACCTGTTTGCAAAACCATTGCACCGACCGTTCTCCTGCAGTGCCTCTCCAATCCTCCTCCGCCTCCCGTAGCGCCCGTAGTAGTAGTGTTGGAATCTCGCGGGGGGCAGGACGCCCTGGTGTCGGGATTTGAAATCCGTAGACATCTAGAGCGGGGAAGCGTTAGGAATTAGAATCCTCCTTTACAAAATACGTTTCAGTGAAATGTATTACTGCTTCTCTTTTCAAGGTTTCTTGACTTAGTAAGGGGAAGGTAGAAGAGCTAATCCGTTACGATGAGTTCAGATAAAACTTGGTTTTAGATGTGTGTGTCAGGAATGTGATTTTTTGGGCTTTGTCAGTTTTGGGAAATAGAGTTAGGATTCTGGGCAGGCTTCTTTATATTGAAAAAATAAAAGTAACTGTGTTGTGCATTGCCTCTAGTTTGTTTTCATTGAAAGGACTTTCTTCTTCCACAGCTGCTTGGGTTCTGGAAAGTGAGCACTAGTAATGTAGATCATGTGTTAGTGAGTCTGTTGGAATTAAAGTCAATGCAATCGTCTCTCTCCTAGTATAGATTTGTTGTTTGGGATCGGAGTTTTCTAAACGTGTTGCTGTACTTCTTAAGTTGCTGCTGTGGAAAATTTTTGGTCACGAATTCATGCTTCTACTTACAATTTGAAAGTTAAAACAGTATAGAATTGTCACATAAAGGGTAAGGTGGAATGTATCACAAATACAGTAGTGTTAATAGAATGCTTTTAGTGCAGAATACACAGATTGAGGCTATAAAATTCCACCACAAGTCATTCACTTCATAGTAGGAAAAAAGAAGGAAAATAAAATTTGCTTTTAATTCTACTATTCTGAGATAACCACTGTTCACAGACTTGCTACATTCTCTTTGTAATTTTTTTCACTTCCCAATGTCATTGAATATATATATAGTAATTTCCAGTAAGTGTAATTTAACGTACACTATTAATAGCCCCACTCTTAATAGGGTGATGTTTCTTTTGTTTCCTGTGAGGAAGCTAATGTGTGATTTTGAACACTTTGCTCGTTTGTGATCAAATATAAAGATTCATTTTGTTTTTATTTCTAGCTTTTTCCTGCTTTCAAGATCTTATAGATACTGATTCTTTTCAGATGTTAATTCTTTTCTATGCTATCGCATAGGCTTGCTACTCTCTACTTTGTATTTATTACATGCCAAATCCTAGTTGTTTTCTTACATTCTACTTCACACCCTTTCCCCTACTGCTTTTTATTCTTCTCTCTACTCTCCTCTTTCACTTACCTCTTTTAATTTTGCAACAGCTCACTTGAACCAAGGGTTGTATCAGAAAACATAGCATCCAGAATAGAAAATGATAGCTCTTCACACTTGATCTTAGCCAAAAGGCTGAGAAGCGATGATAGCTTTTTAAAAATTGTCTTTTTAAATACTCGAAGTTCTATTGGATGAATCTTTTAGCATTGATTTATGTAGTACTGACATACGACTCAGATTTTCTGAGTTGTATGAAACATACTCGGTAGTTATGTGGATCATCACAAAACAACCTAAGTTAATGATAGGTTACAATCTTTCGGACATCTGTAGAGGTATGTCAGAGGGAAAAGTGGAATTTTAATTAAAGTACTCTGGCTATAGTAAATCCCTCCTGGGAATTATTAATACTACATGAAATTGTTTGCAGCTGTTAGTGATTGAAAATATTTTTGTAAGAAAAATTCTGCAGTGGAATAGTTGCAAACATTGTAAGTCAAATATATGTAAGAAAGTGTGAGGGTCTTCAGTGCTTTACTACAACCTTCTCAGCATTTTCTAGATGCATTCTTAAATGAGATTTTAAACAATAGACCATATTTCTTAGAAGTTTTGGATTTACAGGAAAGCTGCAAGTACAGTGTCTATGTACCCCCATAGCAGCTTACTCCCTTATTAATATCTTGTATTAGTATTCACTACTATTAATGAACCAGTATCAGTACATTAGTATTAATCAAAGTTTATACTTTTTAAAAATATTTCCTTAATTTTTAATGTCCTTTTTCTGTTCCAGGACCCTACCATCCAGGACACCACTAAATGTATTTAGTTGTCATGCCTCTCTAGGCTCCTCTTGGGCTGTGACAGTTTGTTAGACTTCTTGTTTTTGATGATGTTTGAGGAGTACTGGTCAGGTATTTTGTAGAATGTACTTTCATCGGAATTTATCTAACGAATTTTCTCATGATTAGACTGTGATTATGGGTTTTTGGTAGGAAGATCACAGAGGTAACTGCCATTTTCATCTTGTCATATCGAGGGTATATACTCTCAACATGATTTGTCACTGTGATACTCATTTTTATCACCCGGCTGAGGTCATGTTTATCAGGTTTTTCTACTTTTCTTTCCCCTTTTCATGCTGTGCTTTTAGAAGGAAGTTACTGTGTATGTATAGCCCATACTTAAGGAGTAGAGAGTTATGCTTCCCCCTTTGAGGGTGGAATATCTATATAAATTATTTGGATTTTTTTATGCATGGGAGATTTGTCTCTTCTCCTCTACTTGTTTATTCAATCAATTCATACTTATTTTGTTCTGGACTCATGGAGATATATATGTATGTGTGTGTGTGTGTGTGTGTGTGTATATATATATATATATACATATATATATACACACATATGTGTGTGTATATATATATATATATATATATACACACATATACACACACACATATACATATATAATATAAATCTATCTATCTAAATATTTTGGGTTATAATCCAATGCTACTTAATTTTGTTTCAGCTTGGCTCCAGTGCCTCTTTGACATACTACCATCATTATGAGTTTTTTCCTTACTTTCTGGTACTATGAGTTGCTCTAGGTTCATCTGTATATATCTTATCATGGTCCTAGAATCAGTCATGTCTCCAGGGAATCTGGATCATTTTGTTGGGGAATGGTATTAGAAACCAAGATCTGGGTGCTAGGTGTGCTCGTTGCTACTGAGGTGTCATTGCCTCTAGGTTCTCTCATGTGACAAAGCAGGAAATACATTGTGTATATGAACATATCTGTACATTTTTTAAAATTGCATTTTAGGTTTTGGGGTACATGTGAAGAACATGCAAGATTGTTGCATAGGTACACACATGGCAGTGTGATTTGCTGCCTTCCTTCCCCTCAGCTATGCTATCTCTCCCCACCTCCCCACCCACCGTCCCTCCCCCATTTTCCCCCAATGGACCCCAGTGTAACATTTTGAATCCATATTAAACTAACTATGAATTTATATTTATGTCTGTAATGCTAATTCATTACCACAGGTATCATTCTAGCTTTCTCCGCTTGTTTGTATTTAAACTTACTCCAACAGTGAGAAGAAACCTGGCTTGCCTCATCTGCCATACATTTGCTTAATCATTCATTTCTATCATAGATGTATAGCAGTATTGGAATTGTTAACCTGTGATCCCATGGGAAACAACTTTAGCCTCAAGAATACAGTGTTTTTGTACTCTTGTTTTAGCTTTTAGTCTCACAGTCTCTACTCATTTCTAGAGGTAGTCAGCTAAGCACCTTTCCTGTTACCCTTTTTAGTGAGATTGTTGCACACATTTATAATACAGATAGATTTCTTTGTTACAGTCTGCATTCTACCTTGGAATTCCTTGACCTTCTAGATAATTTGCTTACTTTGCATACATTAAAGTTTATCCTGTCCTGTGAAGTTCTTTGGGTTTTGATAAATGCATAATGTGGTGTGTCTGCCCTTATAGGATCATAGTATAATATGGAACAGTTTCAACACATTAAAAATCCTTTGTGCGTCACTCATCACCTCCTTCAGCCCCTCTCCCAGAATACTATGAATCCTTTTACTGTCTCTTTAGTTTTGACTTTTCCAGATGTTGTATAATTGGAATCATACAGCCTTGCCAGACTGGCTTCTTTCATTTAGCAATACTCATTTAAGATCCATCCATGTCATCTTATGGTTTAATAGCTCATTTATTTCTGTCATTATCAAATATATTGTGGTTTGTTTATTCACCTATTGAAGGATACCTTGGTTGCTTCTAGTTTTTGGTAACTTTGAATGAAGCTGCTATGAATTTATTGGGTAGACATAAGTTCTCATATCGTTGGATAAATATCTAGGAGTGTAATTGCTGGATCATGTGGTAAGATTATGGTTTGCTTTGTAAGAAATTGCCAAACTGCTTTCCAAAGTGGCTGTGCTATTACATTCTCATCAGCAGTGAATGTGAGTTCTTATTGCCCCATGTCTTTGCTAGCATCTATTTTGTCAGCTTTTAAAATTTTTATCAATTCTAATAGGTATCGAATATGTCATTGTTACTTTGCTGTTTCCATGCCATATGTATGATGTTAACATCTTTTCACATGCCCTGTTTCATCTGTATATCTTCTGTGGTGTGATGGCTGTTCAGATCTTTTGCCCACTTTTTAATGGGGGTTGTTTTCTTATTGTTGAGTTTTAAGAGTTCTTTATACATTTTGTATCAGGCACTTTATCAGATACGTGTTTTGCAAATATTTTCTCCCATTTGGTTTGTCTTTTTATTTTCTTAACAGTGTCTTTGTCAGAATAGATGTCTTTAATTTTAATAAGGCCAACTTATCAATTTCATGGATAGGCTTTTGGTGGTGTATTTGAAAACTCACTGCCAAGGCTATCTAGTTTTTATCCTGTGTTTTTCCCAGAAATTTTATAGTTTTGCATTTTACATCTAGGTATGTGATCCATTTAGAGTTAATTTTATGAATAGTATAAGGTCTGTGTCTAGATTAACTTTTTTTTGCATATGGATTCCTAGTTGAACCTGCACAAGTAAATATGATTTTTAAATTAACAGATTATAAATTAGGTTTAGAATTGAAAGGAAAATGTTTTTATTAAATTTTTTATTACATGTTCTGTAAAATTACTTACTGTAAACAGTTGAGAAATGACTTGGAAACTAATATATAATACAGCATGTACTGTGTGCTGAGATTTGTGCCTAGACATTGTACATGATTCATTTCCCTTTTTTTTTTTTCTAACTCAGAGATTCTTCTTTGTGAAAATGGAATTGTTAGTATAGTGTAACATCTGTCGGTTCTTTCAGATCTTATCATAGGAAATAATACTTTGATTTTTCACAAAAAGGATCTGGAATAAAGGATTTGAAGGGTGTATGTTGAGAAGAGGCAGTTGATGTATATACCAGCTAGAAATCTGAGACTTAACTATATGGTCTTGAATCTTTTCCCATGCTATTTTTTTCCTGCTACAAGTGGCTTTTTTCAAGTACAGTTGATCCTTGAATAATGCAGGGGTTAGATGCACTGACCCCTGCCCAGTTGGAAATTTGTGTATAACTTTTGACTTCCCAAAAACTTAACTAGTAAGCCTTCTGTTGATTGGAAGCCTTACTGATAACACAGTATATTAACACATATTTTGTATGTTATACATATATTATACTGTATTCTTACAATAAAGTAAGCTAGAGAAAAGAAAATTTTATTAGGAAAACCATAAGGAAGATAAAATAGATTTATAGTACTATACTGTACTTAATGATATTGTAAGTTTTTGTCTGTTTACAAGATGAATCCTCCATCTGACAAGGTGGGGAATGGAGGGACAGGGCTGGGAACTGCAGCTGTAGACCTCAATCTATGGAACATACCAAGCAATTCAACTTTATCTCGTAATGTCATAACTTTTCTCTGTTCCTTGGGAGCATTTCCAGCATCTCTAGCAGAATATTTTCATTCAAGGCTTATGGCATTGTCCTAAACAGGATGAAAAATACAAGAGAACAGCAAGAAATCACTTTTTACTGTGATACACAATTTACCGGAGAGATGAACCACTCACATGGAGATGATTAACATCACACAGTGGATTAAGCAGATACACAGAACACTTGAGCCCACTACAGTAACAAAAGGAGGTGGCTATGAAATTATTAAAATAGTACAGTATGTACTATAGCTAATTTTATGCAGTTAGGACTTAATACTGCATCTTTACATTTGTTTACATTTCTCTTGAACTGCGAATGATACTGTATATCGTATATGTGCGTGGGCACATAAGTTTTGATACATTTTAGTTTTTTCTAATAAAAAATTAAATGGTTACTGCCATAAAACGATGAACTAGACTAGTATCTACCTATATATATTACGCATTCATGACATACCTTTTTTCTTAATTTCTTTTTTGTTATCCAGGCTACATGGTTTGTCTATGTTTTTATTGTATTTATTTATTAAAAAAAAGAAAGGCAGAGACAGTCTCATTCTGTCATCCAGGCTGGAGTGCAGTGGTACAATCTTGGCCTCATTGCAGCCTCGGCTTCCCAGGCCCAGGTGATCTTCCCACCCAGCCTTCTGAACAGCTGGAACCATAGGCATGTACCAGCAGCCCTGGCTTGCTTATTTATTTATTTATTTATTTATTTATTTATTTATTTATTTATTTAATTTATTTGCAGAGACAGGATCTATCTGTGTTGTCCAGGATGGTCTTGAACTCCTAGGCTCAAGCAAGCCTTCCAAGTTGGCCTCCCAAAGTGCTGGTATTACAGGCATGAGCCACCACACTAGCCTATATGTTTTTAAATCGTCACAAATCTCCAAAATGTTTTCCAAATATATTTATTGAAAAGAAAAAAATCTGTTTATAAGTGGACCCATGTAGTTCAAACCTGTCTTTTCAAAGGTCAAATGTAGCTTTCTTTTGGTATACGTTTTGTGTTATTGATATTGTGGTGTACTATAGTTTGCATATTTGTCCCCTCCAAAACTCACGTTGAAACTGCATCCTCCGTGTGGCAGTGTTGAGAGGTGAGGCCTTTAAGAAATGATCGATCCGTTCTTGAATTAATGGATTAAGGGGTTATCATGGGAGTGGGACTGGTGTCTTTGTAAGAAAAGGAGAGACTTGAGTGGGTACATGAGCAGACTCAGCTCCCTTGCCATGTGTGCTCTGTGTTGTCCTGGGGTTCTGGGAGAGTCCCCACCAGCAAGAAGGCTCTCACCAGATGTAGCCCCTCGACCGTGGACTTCTCAGCCTCCATAACTGTAAGACATAAACTCATTTTCTTTAGAAATTACCCATTTCAGATATTCTGTTATAAGCAACAGAAAACAGAGTAAGACAGGATAAGAAATATTTATATTGTTGTACTAAAGTTAGAACCAGTAGTCTTCAAGCAGCAGGTGGAGTGGCTCATATAACTGTACCTTTTGTGTGGCAGGTGTTACACACGGTATCTCCTTTAACTCTTACAAGAGGTGTTTCAGAGATGTTTCTTTCTTTTTTTTCTTTTTGAGGTGGAATCTTACTCTGTCACCCAAGCTGGAGTGCAGTGGCATGATCTTGGCTCACCGCAACTTTTGCCTCCAGGGTTCAGGTGATTCTCCTGCCTCAGCCTCCTGAGTAGCTGGGATTATAGGCGCATGCCACCATGCTCAGTTCATTTTTGTATTTTTGTAGAAACGGGGTTTTACCATGTTGGTCAGGCTGGTCTCTAACTCATGACCTGTGATCCACCGGCCTCGTCCTCCCAAAGTGCTGGTATTACAGGTGTGAGCCACTGTGCCTGGCTGGCAGGTTTCTTTATCTCTGAATTACAGATAAAGGAATAGGCTCAGAAAAATAAAGCAACTTGTGTCACACACGGGGAGAAAGGGACAGAATTGGGATGAGAACCCTGACCAGACTCCAAAATCCATGCTCTTTCCACTTGGTCGTGCTGCCACTTATAAAAGAAAAAGGGCAAGAATGATACCAGAGTGTCCTTAATTATATTCTTTTCTTTATATAATTATATTCTCTTCTTTATATGATTACTGAGCTAATTAAGAACAGCTGAAAAGATTGTATATTTAAGCTCCACGAAGATTCTTGTAGCTTTGTTTTCTATTGACTGTCTACATCCCACTGACCAGAGGTGTATGGTGATGGAACATGGTTGTAAAGAATGATGTTGTTTTAGAGAGAAAAACTTGTGGGGATTAGTCAAAATAAAACAGGTAACGGTAGCGTTAGCTAGTTGTTTATGCCTTTCCTCCACTGGATTTAACGCTGCTCAAGGGCAGGGAACTGAATCAGTTATCTTTAAATTTCCCAAGGTAGTGCAGCACAATACACTGTGTATGACATACTCACAAAAGGCTTGCTGAATGAAATTAGGATTTATTATCATACTTTAATGTAAATACTTAAAAGGGGATGAGTTTTCTTCACAGGGGAAGTTGAGCATTACTACATTTCGTTTGTTTATTCATTCATCTTTTATTGAGTGTTTGTTGAGTATCTGCTTTGTGCCAGACACCAGGAATATGAAGCTGAGTAAGATAGGATCTCTGCCTTTTGTTGACAGGGGCTTAGACAATGGAGGCAGCCAGACAACCGTTTTAGTAGCGTGGAGCTAAAGGAAGTATATATTAAAAAAAAACGAACAGTAGTCTTTGGAATCAGACTTTATCTGCCTTGGTTTTCTTATCTAAGAAGTGGAGGATGTTAAACGAAAAGTGTGTGTGCGTGTGTGTGTGTATGTATATATCCCAGCACATAGCAGGAAGGAGAGCCTCATTGTGGCTGAGGGAGTCAGAAAAGTCTTTATTGGGGAAGATGATGTTTGAGTCTCGTAGAATGAATTTTCGAGGCCAAGCAAGACATTCATCTCTCTCCAGTTATAAAGATTCCAGCACTTTCGGAGGCCAAGGCGGGTGGATCATCTGAAGTCAGGAGTTTGAGACCAGCCTGGCCAAAATGTTGAAACTCTGTTTCTACTAAAAATATAGAAATTAGCCAGGCAAGCTACTTGGGAGGCTGAGACAGGAGAATCGCTTGAACCTGGGAGGTGGAGGTTGCAGTGAGCCGAGATCGCACCACTGCACTCCAGCCTGGGCAACAAACAGTGAAACTGTCTCAAAAAAAAAAAAAAAAAAAAAGAAAAAGAAAAAAAAAAAAGATGAGTATGTTTGACATGTGCAGAATAGGTTGGCATGATGGGAGTGGTGGGACATTCTGCACATTCCCACGTTCAGAGCTTACAGTATTATTAGAAAGAACTGAATGAGCAGTTATTTTTCATTTTTTAAGTAACAATACAATAGAGTATTCACTAATTGTAGCAGAAGAGAATAAAAAAGATACCAAATCTATTTAAGAATTGCATGAATCTTCTTTTCTAGTCATATGGCTTTCTAAATATAGCTCTTTATGTAGCAAATAAATTCATGTGTTCTTTTTCAGTCCTGTGATACTGAAGTAATTGTGAGGAATTTAAGAAAGAGAACTTGCATGTTTTGGGTGAAATTGGAGGTCCTGTTTCAAACCATTCTTTTAGTAGCATAGCAACAAAACAGTGTGGTCATCTATGAAGCCAGGATCTAGTCCTGGCTACCTAAGCCTGTCTAAAATTGGTGTCTTAATAGACTATTAGGCCTATCTAAAATTCTAAGCCATACACAGTTTCTGAACAGAACCTGAAACATACTATTTAGAAATGTACTAAAAAACAACTTGTTAGATGAATTATATGCTTAATAAAAGGTCAGAGTTCTATAATTGAAAAATCGTGATTTTAATATAAGGGGAGAAGAAAAAGAAAAATAGAATAAAAGATTGATAGAAGGGGGAGAAATTTGTATTTGAAAAACATGTTTCAAGTCCTTTATTGAGGGCTGTTGAATTATCTTTTGTTAGCATCGATAGACTATTACTAAGTTATTCCTAATTATAGAAATACATATATATTATTGAGATATTTGTTGGTTTAACGCAGCAATAGAATGTATCTAGTATCTAAGGTGGAAAAGCAAAGCTGCAAATAAAAATATGTGTAAAATTTATCTCTTTTGAAAAGACGTTGAATACAATTTATCGAATCTTCTACAATAATTTTGACATTTAAAGTTGATGGTAATTTTAGACATGAATGTACAATAAGATGATTTTAAGTACTTTTTTAGAATTTAAAGATAGATATACTTTTGATGATAGAGATAGAAGATAACATTTAACTGCTTCGCTAGTGAATAGTCTGTTACACTTTAAAATCTTGCTTTGCTTTCTGTTTTGGGGGCTTGGATTTCTTGAAATTCATTTTGTGAGCAACTTGGTAAATGAATGACTTATTTTCTGTCTGGGCATGCAAACTCTGCATTTGATAGTTTCTTTCATATATGGAAGAAATGAAAACATTACTACCTCTAAGTAGATGTACTACCTTTATTCCCACCATAAAGGCATGAGCAGCTTAAGATATATGCATGTGTAAGTAATCTCCAATTTCTCTTTGCAGTGTGTTTTCAAAACTTCAACTGTTTTATGACAAACTATACATATTTGGGAATTTATAAATGTTATTCTTTAATCAAGGAATATTGATTTTTGAAACCCTATCTTCAGATTGAGTTGTATTTATTGTTTTAGTGTTTATCTGTATTGCCAGAACCTTCATTGTGTTGTCTATTTTTAAAAAAGTCCTGAGTACTATAAACTGCAGTGTTATTTATTTATTTTTTACACATCAAGATCCTTTTAGTTGAGAGAACATTAATTTTGTCAGTAGTTCTTTTATTTAGCTCCTTTGTGGGGCCTTGTTAGATTCTGAATAATTTAACAGCAACGGAATCCTTATTGTGATAAAAATCTAGTCATTGGTCCAATACTTGTAGCATTATTCACATGATACTCATGCATGCAAAGGTGTGGGTTTAATGCATATGCCTGAAGACTGTGTCTCAGAGTGTTTTTAATCATTGTCGAAAATCGCCCTCTAAAGATTTTAGTGTGCATTAATTCTCAGATTTGCTTAAAGTATTACCACTTCTATTTTAAGATGAATAATCCATGATGGCCAAGCCTGAACAGTAAGTGTAAGAAGAATTTGAAGAATTATAACTTCATTTAAATTTAGGAATAATCAGGTCTATATTTTTTGTATATTTGTATGTTTGCTATCTTTACAGAATTACAGAATAAATTGTCTAAAACGTCATACTTCTTTTTATGTTATTTTTTTTACGCTTCTTACCCAAACCATTGAAACAAAAAGTTTCAGCCCTAGTATCTGCTTCATCCGTATACTTTGTCTACATTTCATATTTTTCAGCTTTATCTTGAGACTTGCTAACTTTCTATGGTCTTGTCAAAAAAAGAGTCTTCTACCACTCTTGAAGTAGATGAATAACAATGTGGGCTTTCCTTCATCACCCCCTTCCCCAGTTCTTTTCCTCCTCCCAGCTGTTTCTTCTCCTTTAGCTCTTTTCTGACACCCTTTTCAATCCTCAGATGGCTTTAATGGAAAAGTGGATTTTTTCATAACTTTGATAGCTTTCCAATTACTACTATTCTAACTCTTACTCACTGCCTGGTGAGATCTCAGTCATAGAGAGAGAAGTCTGAATAAAAGAGACATTCATAGTGGTTATGACAGTGAAGGTTAAGTTTAGGCTGCTAGGCAGTTTGAAACAAAGGAGGGATTGAAGCCTTCATCGCCTTTACCTTATTTGGGTAGTAAGTAAGTGATTTTGGAAATAGTAGAATCTCATTATGAAGAGAGTGAAATCTAGTCCAGAATAAATGTGTTTACAGTGCTTAACTTTAACTGGAATGCATCTTGACACCATTCAGTTTTTATACTGATTAGGAAGGCCCACCCTGGTTTTGTTCATATATTAGAACATATGCTGCTGGGTTCTTTGTGGGTTTTCTTTTTTGACATTTTGCTTTGTAGGTGACCCTTATCACTGTAGGTAATTTTAGAATTTGAATTAAAATATACCTTGAGTTATATAGTATACAAAATAATTTTATATAGGCTACTCCATGGCATTGTAAAGAGTCTTAAAATAGATATAAAAGTCTCTTCGTCTTACCTCCAGTGTCCTCCCTCCACCTATATCTGTTATCTCTAATTATTTCCTTCCTTTCTTTCTGCCAGGCAGCTAATGAAATAGTGGAAAAACGATTTTGTCCGCTTTCATTGGAGTGTAGGATAAAAGACTACCAAGCCAATGGCTACCAATTACCTTTTGTGTTATGTTTATGATTTTCAAAGGCACTGATGTAATCAAGGTATTGTTATTGGGAAATATGAAAGTTTCAATATGATTGAAAATAATGGATACAGTGGTAAAATGATTGGGAAAACAGTGGTGGTAGAATCTGATATAGAAATAGTTTGGTGGTAGCAGTAAAATAGTTTTGGTGGTAGCAGGGAAACAGTAAAATTTCTCAAGAAATCATAAGCCATTTTTACAAATGCTGTGTTGTTCATGAGCTACCTCTAGGGAACTTTGATTATATGCTGTAAGAAACAATATATTATTTGATTTAATTGTATATTAAATAAGTATTCAATAAATAACTGCAAAATAAAATACTGAGTTCTGAACATGGGAATTCCTGTTCTTGCAAGATCGAGCCAGACATTTCTAGCTAACATTGACTTCATTAGGCAAATGTGTACATCAGTTGGGTTTTGGGCATTAGGTGTAACAAATGCTTGCTAATGCATAGAGGCTCATCTCGGTCTGTGTTACTTAGTTCCTGAGAGAGTGGACGTGAACTTCAGGGGAAGGCTTTTAGATTAGGTCACTCACCTAAGCCAGCTGTTTTTTTTTCTCTCTTCCAAAAGAGTACCAGATTGCTCCTTTGAGGGGCTGACTTGAGAACATGGCTAAACTTTTAAGGCTAGAGAAACTAGTTTAGCCAGAAGTGTATTATTTTCCCCTGAAATTACATTCAAAAGCTTCTAGCTGTGATCATTTCAGCTGCTTCATCCTCCCTTTCTAATTATTCTTGCTATTTCTGTTACTGATATCAACCATACCAGTCACTGGAAAGGACAATACTTGGGCAAAAATTTCTTTTAAAAGAAAAATTGTAGGAGAGAAGTGTGTACACAAATGCATATTGAATATAATAAAGTACATATCGAGCTGTTCTTTGTGTGTGAAGGTGAGTTTTATTTGTTGTAGTGGTATTAGATGTTGTTTGATTCATTTCAGCTTTTTCATTGTTCTTTCTTGTGATACGCATATATGAGGTCGGAATTTTGCTAAATCATTATCAGGCCTGCTGGTTTAATGCAACCCAATCTAGTTTCTTGATCTAACAGGCCTGGACATATACGGCTTTACCTAATAGAAAATAATTTGGTTTCAGTTAGTGAAGTTTATCTGTCAATAAAGAAATATTAAATAAGTGCCTATTAAGTGCTAGTACTAAATAATGAGAATACTCTAACTGACAAGATAGACAACATTCTTATCCGTACTGACTGTGCGATGTTAGATGCTTAAATGAAAAGAAGCATAAAAACTTAACAGAAGCATCATGTTCTAGGTAAGGGCTTAAAAATGTAGAAAACAAAGGATAATCTTTTTGGCTTTCCCCCCTCTCTTAATTTCTATTCACATTTTTTTCCTATTCAGATGCAAAGGTATTCATATTTTGTATTGTTTTTCTACATATACTGATACTGTAGTTTTATAAAATGAGTCTATTTACAAATTACATGTATTTTACAATTTTCCACAAAGGAACATGGTTATTTATAAGCACTGGGGAAAATCACAGTATACCAGTACTCCCTTTGAAAGATTCTAAACTATTAAGGTCATTTTAAGATCAGACCAGCCAGACAAATGTGGTTTAGGTCATATTTATATACAGTATTCAGTATTTTTTCCTGGAAACTTTTGGGAGTGAATAATCCATTATTCATAAAATGAAGTCATATTTAACACCTTAGGCTGATTAGAGATGGGGAAAATTCTATTGTCTTGAATTTTGAATTTGGGTAACTTTAAGACTGCCATATGAATTGCCAAGTTATAAAATTGTTTTTGTGTTTCACTTGCAAGCAAGAAAAATGCAGACTCCTCCTTCCTTAGTGGAGCCAAGTGTATTCTAACATACCTCTCAAATTACACACCACTGAAATGATACTCACAATGGGTTTGGCTCATGTGTTTCTAGTTAGCTACTATGAATGAAAGATTCATAACTATCTGTTTCAAAAAACTTCTTTATTTGCACTGCAGGGAGCTTAATTGTTAGCGGAGTCAAGAATTGCTTTTAAATGCTAAGTTAGCATATATGGGTTGGGCCATTATACACTGAACTAAAAAAGATTTCTATGCACAAAGAAGGCTTTAGATAAATATTTGTCAAATCATTGATTACTTTGTTGGCTGTGGAAGAATAAAAGTCCCTGAATTTTCCCACCTTCTTGGTAATTCGGACCAAATATTTTGGTCAGTATTATTTTTAAAAAACCCTATATAACCTTTCCCTTATGTTGCCTGTTGAGCATCGTAGGATCACAGGGAGGAGGAAGTCATTCATACTTACTAGACAGATGGTTGGCATCCCCTTGGTAACCTTGTGATCTAATAATTTTCCAAGTTCTGTTTACCTAACTGAAGAGCTGTTTACTCTTTGCTTAAATAAAACTAGGCCTGTATGCAAGTTGGCAGTGGGTGAGGTGAAGTAGGGGTGGTAAATATATAAATTCACCTCTGCAGTTTTACCAAATCTGTAGCATACAAGCACTTCTTTTCCAAAAGAAAAAAATTAGTTCCTCATTTTGGTTGTCCCTTCTTATTTGTGGCTCAAGCAAATTATTTCCAGAGAATCTTTTTTTAAAAAATTGATGACACACTAAAAATTAGTCATTTTTGAAGAACATTGTTCAAAGGTAGTGTTTAAATATATTGGTAAAAGATGGTGGAATCATTTTCCTGCTTTTCTGTAGCAAAGTAGTTTGTACATTTCTGGTGACACTTGTTCCATTATCCAAAGAAAATGAGGCTTTAAAAAAATTTTTTTAACAAATATTTATGAATGCATGTAATTGATTATGTTTATTAAAGTCACAAAAGATTTCTAGCCTTTCTTATAAATTTTATAAATCGCTACTGCAAAAATGAGAGAGAATTATAGTTACCACTGAATTATT
The DNA here is from genome assembly GCF_048565385.1 of Saimiri boliviensis. Classification (NCBI taxonomy): domain Eukaryota; kingdom Metazoa; phylum Chordata; class Mammalia; order Primates; family Cebidae; genus Saimiri; species Saimiri boliviensis. Next base: position 114,421,090 of record NC_133455.1, read on the forward strand.
TTTATTTGGTCAGACATTGACTTTTCCTGATTGCCACCTTGTTACTCTGTTTACTAGACACAGATAGAAGCTTCTTTCTTCTCCCTGTGATAAGCTTTTGATTCATGTCATATGCTGTCATAATAATGTTGTCCTGAGATTATTTGCTGGAGTGATAAAACTGATGCAGACTATGTCAGCTAGACTTATTCATATCACGCTATTCTTTCTAATAAGTACTTACTTGCTTCTACTGCATCATGTCTCTCTTCCTATCCCCAAAGTTGGTTTTTTTTTTTTTTTTTTTTTTTTTTGAGACGGAGTTTCGCTCTTGTTACCCAGGCTGGAGTGCAATGGCGCGATCTCGGCTCACCGCAACCTCCGCCTCCTGGGCTCAGGCAATTCTCCTGCCTCAGCCTCCTGAGTAGCTGGTATTACAGGCACGCGCCACCATGCCCAGCTAATTGTTTGTATTTTTAGTAGAGACGGGGTTTCACCATGTTGACCAGGATGGTCTTGATCTCTCGACCTCGTGATCCACCCGCCTCGGCCTCCCAAAGTGCTGGGATTACAGGCGTGAGCCACCGCACCCGGCTGTTTTTTTTTTTTAAATCTCTCTCCATCATGTCTTGAAGGAGCTGGTAAACCCAGTTCTAAAATAGTTTATATATCTATCTCCCTTTAACACATCATTTGGTCCCATGCATATGTTTACTACCAGACTGTATCAGGGTATCCCCATTCATTTCCTTCTTCTGAGGATGATTGAAATTTTGTGGCTTCGTGATTGCCTTCTAATTTTCAACTTGATTTAAACCAGAGGATAGTAAGAGAATAATTAATAATCAACATTAATAACATTAGAATCTAATTTTAGTAATTCTGGCATCTATTGCAAAATGTATTATGGAGTCAGTTTAAAATGTGATTCTCCTTTCTTATACGTACCTCTGTTCAAGTGTGTATATAGTAAGCTCTTGGAGTTTGATGTGTCTTGGTGAGATATTCTGCGTATATGGAACATAGTCTCTCAACATCCTCTTGCTGCTGCCTTATTTCTGTCTTGTTTCCACCTATGACTCTTGAAGAGAAGCTTAATGTCTATGGTTTCCTCTTCACTTCTCCTACATTATTCAGCCGACTGTGGTCTGACACTGAGCTTATGTCTGTAGGTCATCTGCCATCTTCTAAAAGCTAAACCAAAAGGAAAATGTTTAGTTTTTACTTGATTTTGCTGTAGCATTTACCTGCAAACTCTTTGAGGACATAAACTGTGTTTCGTTCACTATTGAATTTTTACCATCTAGGGTTTCTGGTACTTTGTAGACCTGTCTATTTGCTGAATGAATGTATGTTTGTAGTGATTTTTGCCTTCTTTTAAATAAAAAGAATATTCTCTTCCTTTGGCTCTGGTGGTGGTACTATTCTTCCCTGATTAACATCTCCCTCTGCTTTGTTACTCATCTAAATTAACGCTTAGGTGTTAATTTAGAAGCTCTGCTACTTGGGATGGAATAGGTATCCAAAATTCTAAGTAAAAGTCTGAAGTAAGTTCTAGCACCATCTGTCGGCAGCACTGGGTGCCTCAGTTCATGGTTTTGTGCATTCTCAGAACACTCACAAGTTGAAAAGTTTCTAGATTTTTCCGGAATTATTTTCTCATCCCTCATCTCATTTCATGTTACATCCTAAGTTTCATTCTCTTCTTAGGTGACCTCAGTGTTTCATTTAGAACAGTTACTCTCCGTTCTTGAGCTGATGCCTCTCTTGTGAGCTCTATTTATGGCAGAACCTGAATATCAAACAGTCCCCTTAGATTTCACATTTCCCAGAATAAATTTGTTGATTTTAGTCCGGCCGCCTCATCTCTTTCTGTCCCTCTACATGGAGTGACTTTTATCCAAATGACCCCTTTAGAAATCTGCATTTTTTCTGGACTCTTTTTCTTACCCATTTTTCTGCCCCACCTTTATGTGATCAGTCATCAAATCTTTTTGATTCTTATTTGCAAATGGCTGACACAGCACTCTCCTTTTCCATCTCTCACTGCTAATCATGTTACTACCTTGCTTAAAATTCTTCAGTGGTTCCTCATTTGCTCCTCAGAGTAGTACAAATGAAGGCTGTCTGTGAAGGAGTCCCTTCTTTCCTTTCCAGTCACATTTTTTTTTGTTGTTGTTGTTCTTTTACTCCACACATGCTGTAATAATGGGAATTCCCTGGACACACATAGCTTTACTCTTCTGTAAATTTGTATATACTGTTCCCTCTGTGTGGAGTTTCTTCTTTGTCAACCTCATCATATGGCAAACTACTCATTATTTTACATTCAGCTTAAAGATTACTTTCCTAGAAAAAAAAGTCATCGCTTCTTTGTGCCCAAATTATAGAATCTCATATTAAAGTAGTTATTATGTTGCTTTTTATGGGTTACTTTACTTGTGTTTCTCTCTAACCAGTCTGTGAGCACTTGGAAGTAAGGAATGTGTCTGAATAATCTTTTGTCTCCTGTCCCTTAGCACAATGATGGCTGCACAATATATACTCAGTTTGTTTTTTTAAAAATATTTGCTCAATGAATAAATGATTAAAATGGGTTTTGATGCTGGTGAGATTCTAGTCCCTGATCTACATATAAACAAACTATGATAGAAAAGCTGAGCAGAATTCATTCACTATTTGACCATTTAACTTGCCTTCTTTCCTAGCACATCTGAAGGTAAAATTGTGAGACAGAGGCAGTTTGTCTACAATACTGTTCAATTTCTCCAGCTCTTATAGTTTGCACTTTGTGTTTAGATAAAGCTTACTCTTACATTCAGTGGCTTAATGCCTGGAGTTCAAAAGAAAAGTTATGATCAGATGACACTTGAGTTTTGTGTTTTCTTTGTCACTTGGATGACTTCCAGCCGTGTTTTTTCTAATTCATTTTTAAAGCTTTTTTAAAAATGGAGAAAAGAATGAACAAAATATGGGATAACATCTTTATGATAATCTCATTTGAGTTCATTATTAGATCACACAAAATAGTTTTCCCCCTTTCTTTTGTATTTCCCCCTTTCTTTTGTATTTCCCCCTTTCTTTTGTAGCCCTCAATATTGCCACAAATAATTCTTTATAATGAATAATCTACAAATATAGTTCAGTTCTAGAGAGAATTTCTTTTCTTTTTCTTTTTTTAAAGAGACAGTCTTGCTCTGTCACCTAGGCTGGAGTACAATGCAATCCTAGGGAGAATTTCTAGCCCATTAAAGGGACACATCCATGACCCCTTTTCCTTTACCTGCCATATCCAACTAATTGCCAAATTCTGCTGCCTTCACATTAGAGTTAACCCTAGCCTTTGCCCCTTCTGTTCAGTTTTTCACTATTTTAAGGCCATATGACCATTTTCTTAAATGATTGCCTCCTGAAAGTCTCTGTATCTGCCTCTGTCCTACTGTCCTACTTCAATTCATGTTAATTCCTACTTTTAGATCAGTTTTTGTAAAGCCAAGTTCAGATGATGTCAGTTTATTGCTTTAAACACTGCTAACAGAGTTTCCTTTTCAGGGTCTTCACAACCTGGTGACGTTCTTTAATTTTAGCCCCACTACTCCCTTTCCTGTAAATTACTCATTACCCAAAGTGAGGTACTATACACTTCCATCTGTACACTTCGGTTTTCCCAGTTTCTGCTTCAGTGTCCCTCTTGTCTATACTTGGTATAACTTTTTAATTTATCCCCACATACAAATTCAATCTATCAGTTAATGTCCAGTTAATCTGCCATTATAGAATAATCTACTTTCTTTGGTACCTCCTCCACTTAATATTTTTTTCTCAGAATCTCTTATGCACTTATTTTCTTTTGTGTACTGTAGTTTATATATACATGTGCCTTACCTGATACCAGGTATCAAGCTTCTCTAAGGTAGGCTCCATATCTGATTTTTACTTTTGGACAGGCCGCAAAGCCTGGATTGGTGCTTTTGTGTGATAGAAGCTCGATGTGTATTTGTTAAATGCTGAAATAAATGAATTTTTGTCTTGTGTCTTGAGATTTGTGCCAGTAGTGCCCCAACTCTCAATATGAAAAGGAATAAAAATACTGACCACAGTTTTTACTGAGCCTAAATTGAAATACTCTGAAAAAGTTTAATCATGGTGATAATCAGAATGTGTACTCTGTTATTTAGGATAAACCCTTCTGGCAAACATGCCCATTTTTTAAAGTACCCATTCTTTTAAATGTGGGCTATGATTATGCTCTTTAACATCTCACAGATTTAATAAGTAAACCATTGTTTTAAAGTTTTATAACATTTTCCACAAAGAAACTGAGCTCTTGGAATAAAAAGCTAGCAAAGGTGATATTTTTTCAATCTCACTCTTTTCTATCCTTTCCCCTCATTAGAGCACAATTTTCAAAAGTTTTGTATTATGAGTATGACAGTGAGATCATTTTGATATTTCATTAACCAAACCCAAAAGGGGCTATAAAACCATGCGTTAGCGCATTGTTTTTACCAAGCCCTACCATAATCACAAATATTTTTTAATACTATGAATAATGTTATTCTTTCCTTTCCTTTCTTTTTTTTTTTCTTTTTTTTTTTTGACAGGGTCTAACTCTGTCGTTCAGGCTGAAGTGCAGTAGTGTGATCATAGCTCACTGCAGCCTAGCTCCTGGGCTCAAGTGATTTGAGTCTAGGAGTTTGAAACCAACTTGGGCAACATGACGAAACCCTATCTCTACAAAAAATAAAGAAATTAGCCATGGTGTACGATGGTGTGTGCCTGTAGTCCCAGCTACTCAGGAAGGCTGAGGTGGGAGGATCACTTGAGCCTGGGAGGTTGAGGCCGCAGTGAACCAAGATCACACCACTGCAATCCAGCCTGCGTGACAGAGCGAGACCCTAATCTCAAAAACAAAACAAAACAATAAAATAAAACATGAAAATTACAAATAATTATGACATTGGAACTATTTTGGGTATTATTCAACTGCTAAGAATAAAATCAGCATAACTGCAGAATACATTTGAGAAATAATAAAATGTGACTTTAGCTAGAAAGTTCAGGAAATTTTTGTACTGTGTGTAATTTATTTTGCTCTGTGATTAGATTCTTGTGAATGCTAGTGTTAGACAAAAGACTGAAAATAGAGTTACTATATAGAGATGTTCATTATTTGGGGAGAAATTCAATAGCATCTTGAATATTCTCAACATGTACAGAATAATTATGTAGAGATTATTTTAAATCATATATATTATATCTTAATATCTTAAATATGTTTTCTTTCCAGATATACTTAGGATGTTTCTATGAAAATGTTTTATCTTAATATTTGCCAACAAAAGAGTCTTATATTTGTGTAACCTTTCCAAATTTGAGTAATAACTGTAATGCTAGTTTGCTTATACATTTTTCATATATTTTTTTTCTTGTTATTATATGTATATATCAAGTGTGACATTTATTTTGAGAGTCTATTGATAAAATTTACAGAAGTAGAATTATCATTTTATGTTAATAAGGAAAGAATGACATACAATAGTTGCCTGATTGTATCTATTTAGTCTGCTTTTTGTTAAGCATATGTCGATTTATTTTGCCAACATTATTCTATAGACAGAGAACTCCTGTTCTTTTCTTTCAGGTTAGTTCATGAATGCTGGTTAGTAAAACATAAAGTGAAATTTTATGGGTGACAGGGACAGAGACAGGCCTGACTTGGGGGCACATGGGAAAAGAAGGGGGCTATCTCTTCCCAAAGCTTTAAATATCTAATAAGAACTGTTGCCAGTGCAATTGTGAATAAGTGTATTTGTGCCTAATTTTCATTTTTTAAAAACTCAGGTGATTATAATTTCATCTGTAAAATATTGAAAATATTGTCTGATTAGTATGTCAGAAATGGTTTTGGCTCTTTTTGAATCAAAAGGTGTTTAAACCTGGAAAATCTGCAGTGCCAGACCACTGCTTTTATCTTTTCTTAGTATTGTACCCTGTTATCCCTGATATTAATCTTAAGATGACTTTATATATGTCAATATCATTTAACGTTAGCCATCCACCTATTTGGGCTAGGAAAAAAAAGTTTTTCCCTGTATAGATGTATGTGGATTGCCAAATTACTACTATGATAGAAGGAGATCACTTTGCTTGAGAGTAATATTGAAAAAACTCCTATTTTCTCCCTTTTAAAAAACTGGCTTCTGAAAATTCTGTGACTTAACATATTAAGAAACCAGCTCCTAAAGTGATATTCTCATTAATTAATATTTGGTAAATACTGTAAACCCAACTTAGGGTAATTTGTTGGGAAACCCTTATCTCACTACCTCTGCTCTTAAAATTATTAAATTTCATTTTCCTCCCTTTATTGTTGTTCAGTAGTTAACTGTATAAGCCAGAACAGTTTTTAAGAAATTGGATAGCTCCAAGATTTCTTCCAACCCTAATATTCTATAAGTCCTTGGTTTTTACTTAGGTTAATTCTTAACTGCAATGGAAGAAAAGCATGATTTTGGTTTCTAAGGTAATACTTAACATTTTTTTTTGTATTATTCTAAATTGAATGGAAAACTTTATTTGTAAAGTAACAACCAAAAAATTTATTTTATTCTTTGGGGAAAGACAATTCTGTAATATATTTTTCTACTTGAAATGTTTTTGCTTTGCAAAATCCTGTTGGGAAAACAGATTTCCAGACAGCTTAAAACTGACAAATGGGTATTTTGACAGGTATTCCTGGAAGGAGAGCTGTTGCCACTAACCATTTCAATTTCCGTATTCTAACAACCATGTTTAGCAGAGATGAAGACATATCTCAGTTTGAAACAAATATTTAGTGTCAAGAGAGGTGCGTGAATATAAACCTTTTTTTTTTAACTGTATTGGAAAAATAGGGCATTTCGTTTACTGGTTATGGAAAATAGAGTAACAGTGTTGGTAATAAAGTACTTCTTTATGGCCTAAGACTGACTTGATACTGTGAACTTTCCAGGTTCCATTCAGTAGGGTGTTTCTGGAGAAGGGTTTCATTTTATGCCACTGTGCCATTTAATGGCTTTGTTCTGTGTGTAACCTGTTGTGGCTTTAGAACAGAAAACTTCAAAATAAAATATTTTATAGCAGAAACATTTGTCTGCATAGAATTCCATTGGTGAGCAGTAGTCACCAGACCTCAGTAGAATTAGTCTGCTTCTGTAGAAATAATTTGTGAAAATGGTAGGGATGAACTCTGTGTTTCTGTCTATATTTTTACCTTCCAATTTGTAAACTTATTAACATGGATATATTTTGAACAATATCCTTTAGGTTTTCTTCACCATATAAAGAATTGTGTTTTGAGTGGAATATTAGAAGTAATCATACAATCTCTTATTTTTAGCTGCTATTTGCCAGGCCCACACACAGTGTTAGTTGCTGTCATTATTTTTCTCCATCATCATTACCATCACCACCACCATCAACACTGTCATATATCTATATATCTATATATCTATATATAGATATATAGATATAGATATATTTTAAATATCGGAGATTGCTATTTGACTGGCCTATGGAATTTGTCAAAAGTATAAATCTGAGAATCTTAAAATCTGAGACCTGCTGTTTAAAGATAGAGCAAATGTAGTTATGGATACTTATAGAATTTAGACTCATTCCTTTTGGTAGTAATGACTGATTTTGGCTTATTTCAAAGAATCAAGTTAGACATCTGTTTGAATGACCCCATAGAGTCTTACTTTATATGCTTATGTCTGGATGAAAATAAATTTCATTTAGCTTTAACTAGGATAAGGGTCTCATGGTCATTATTATTATATTCTTTTTTTTTTTTTCTTAAAGCTAACCTTTTTTTTTGAGACAGAGTTTTGCTATTGTTGCCTAAGTTGGAGTGCAATGGTGTGATCTTGACACACCATAACCTCTGCCTCCTGGGTTCAAGCAATTCTGTTTCAGCTCCTTGCTTCAGCTACAGGTGCTTGACATCATGCCTGGTGGATATTTTTTATTTTTAGTAGTGACAGGGTTTCACCATTTTGGCTAGGCTGGTCTCAAACTCCTGACCTCAGGTAAGCCACCTGCCTCGGCCTCCCAAAGTGCTGGGATTATAGGCGTGACCCACCGCGCCCGACCAAAATTTTCTTTCTTTCTTTTTTTTTTTTTTTTAACACTGAAACAAATTACTGAAGAGTATTTTCTTCTCTGTTACAATTTTTCTCCAAATGTAGATACGTGTCAAAACCAAAATACTATTGCCTTTTACAAGACTTTTAACTTAAAAGTAATTCCTTTAACTCCCTGTGGACATTTTGAAAACCACTTCCTTATAACACAAATTTACTACACAGTTTACTTTTCTGAAGACATCTCTTTCTCCAGTTTTTATTGGCCATGTTTTTGTTTAGTTATTCTTCTGTAGCCCCAATAGTTTCAGTATCTCATGATTTTGTTTTAATAATTATAATTTTTTTTTCTTACTGAAAGCTGCTGAAGGGGTACAGTTTCTTGATGCTGTCTTCTCTCTTTTTGGGTGCCTCTGTTGTTTTTTTCTTTTTAAATTTGTTTTTGCCCCAGCAAGGGACTATTTTTCAAACTCGTTAACATCTGGTTTCTGTAACATCTGTTTGAGCAGCGTGTAAAACTTACCAGTTGTTATGGGTAGACACGCAAGTATGGATTTGTACACCCATGCCCCTTGGTAGTATTTATACATGAGACTTTTACTTGTAGTCTACAGTGTATTGTATTCAAATAATGTATGAAGTGAGAGTTCTATTACTAGGCGTTACTTTTTGGGAGAAAGGCTTATTTTGTTTCATTAAGGTACTATTTTCAGGTTCTGTTGTTAAAATCTGGTTGGCATGAGTTTTGATCTGCAAACTGAAAAAGCTTTAAAATGCTAAAAATTGGCTTTGCTCCTTTTTCTTTGGGTTTCTCTGGGAATTCTAAGTTGGCTATGGTCCCATAACTTCAAAGACTTCAAAGGTCGCTTATAACCTGATAGATATCATTAAACAATGATTAATCTCAGTTTATAGAAAAGTTCTGACTTTCAATATAAAATAATTGAATGGAAAGTGATTAATGGTCTTCTGTTTTTGGAGAGTGATATTGTACTTGACATTTGTAATGCTTAAAGTGGTTGTAAGTACTACTTGTTTTTTATTGAGTTACTTTTATTAGATCCTCATTTCCCAGAAAGCATGAGACCTGATATTCTTACCTCAAGATGACAGCTTAAAGGAAGAAGAGGACAAGATTTTACTTAAATTGTCTTAACTGAATCTTTCCCTTTCCCTAAGATCTAGCACCTCAGAATTGTTGATATCAGATGTAGTTATTGACTGAAAAGAGTTAAATTGATAAAGTATAATTTCTGGCTTCAGAGGTTTGGATATGACATTATCTAGCTGAAGTTTCATCAAGCCCTGAAAATAAAATCTTTAGGCTGTATAGTCATAGATTTAGCAAGAGAAAAGTTCTTCAAAGGCCTGTTGGTTTTACAGTTTACATAAAATCAGTCCTTGGTTCTGATAACTTTTGTCTGATATATTGCCTGTCTCCTGCTGATCCTGGAATATTTCTTAATTTGCCTGGAACCTTGTTGATTTTAACAGATTGTCTCTTGACTTCTCATTCAGCCCCTTCTAACTTTGCTGATTGATATGGTTTCACTGTGTCCCCACCCAAATCTCATATTGAATTGTAGCTCCCATAATTCCCATGTGTTGTGAAAGGGACCTGGTGGGAGGTAATCAAATCATGGCGATGGGTCTTCCCTGTGCTGTTCTTGTGACAGTGAATAAGTCTCAGGAGATCTGATGGTTTTATAAAGGGGAGTTGCCCTGCATATGCTCTCTGGACTGCTGCCATGTAAGATGTGATTTTGTTCCTCTTTTGCCTTCAGCCATGATTGTGAGGCCTCCCTAGTCATATGTGAGTCCATTAATTCTCCTTTCATTTATAAATTGGACTTAGGCATATCTTTATTAGCAGTGTGAGAACATACTAATACACTGATATAATATTTTTCAAATTCCAACTTTGTATGAATACCATGTCAAGCATTGTTGTGAATGAAAAGCAAGTCATAGTTTTCATGATAGCAAGAAATCTACTTGAGAGATAATTAATTTTTGTATACTTTTGTAAAAAATTATGGGGACATAAGTTAGAGGGAGAGGCATCGGATAGGTATGTTCTGTGTGTGAAATGATACTGGAATTTGTGATTTTGATGTCTAGAGTAGAACACTGGCTAGGAGGACTACACAAAAATTTCATACCAGGCTGAAATAGGATGGAGAAAGGAGAGTGCTTTGTAGCATGTGCATATATAGCCTTTGGAGTTTAATTTTTTTCTAATTTTATCATCTAGATAAGAGCAGCATACTTAATAAATACTATTTAAAGTTGAGAATCTGTGAGTCTTTTCCATTAAGGAACACAGGCCCCTTGTTATGAAGCTGGCGCAGTCACTGTGGTGTAGGATGGTAAATTGCCTTGCTGTCAACTCTCCTCTGCCTCTTATTCTATTGCTGCAAACATACATGTCAGAAGACTAAGGCAATGGTCAGGTTCTTTCTGCATTCTCTGATTAGTGTAGTTTCTCCATTTATTTTGGAATTGACCCACATGTGCCATCCTTTAGGGTTGTTGAATATTATATTCCTTATTTCATTGCCTTGCTTTGTATTTTTATTTATATTTTACCAACTTGGAAAGTTTAGTGTTTGAACCCAGTCAGATATCGAGCATTAGCACATACACTCATTTTCCCTTCTATCCAGGTATTTTCCTTTCCCTTGATTATGCTAATGCTTGACATTAAGCATTAACATACACACTCATTTTTCTTCCTATCCAGGTATCGTTATAGTCTGTCTTAGAAAAAAAATCCACAAGCAGCGGATCCTATTTTAAAATATAAGCCTGTATGAGTAATACTAACCATAATCTTTCATTTAATGTTTTCTTTTTAAATTATGTATTTTTGCTTTTTGTGAGTACAAAAAAGGTGTATATATTTATGGGGGTACATGAGATATTTTGATACAGGCATACAATGCATAATAATCATATCGTGGAAAATGGGTTATGTATTCCTCAAGCATTTATCCTTTGTGTTACAAACAATCCAATTATACTATTTTAGTTATGTTAAAATGTACAATTAAATTATTATTGACTATAGTCACCCTGTTGTGTTTTCAAATACTAGGTCTTACTTATTCTTTTTAACTATTTTTTTTGTACCCATTAACCATACCCCTACTCTACCTTCCCAGCCTCTGCTAACCATCCTTCTATATTGTCTCTCCATGAGTTTAATAGTTTTGATTCCTAGATCCTACAAATAATTGAGAACATACAATGTTTTTCTGTGCCTGGCTTATTTAACTTAACATAATGATTTCCAGTTCTACCTATATTGTTGTGAATGACAGGATGTCATTTTATTTTATGAATAGTACTCCATTGTGAATAAGTGCCATGTTTACTTTATCCATTCATCTGTTGATGGACACTTAGGTTGCTTCCAAATCTTGGTGCAACAAATATGGGAGTGTGATATCCCTTTGATATATCAGTTGTCTTTATTTTGGGTCTGTACCCAGCAGTAGAATTGCTGGATCATGATGTAGCTCTACTTTTAGTTTTTTGAGGCACCTCCAAACTGTTCTGCATAGTGATTGCACTAATTTACATTGCCACCGACAGTGTACAAGGGTTCCCTTTTCGCTACATCCTTGTCAGCATTTGTTATTGTCTGTCTTTTGGATAAAAGCCATTTTAACTGGCATGAGATCATATCTTACTGTAGTTTCTTTTCTTTCTCTCTCTCTCTCTTTTTTTTTTTTTTGGAGACAGTTTCGCTCTGTTGCCAGGCTGCAGTGCAGTGGCTGTGATTTCAGCTCACTGCAGCCTCGGGTGATTATCCTGCCTCAGCCTTCCGAGTAGCTGGAACTACAGGCATATGCCACCACTCCCAGATAATTTTTGTATTTTTAGTAGACACAGGATTTCACCATGTTGGCCAGGATGGTCTCCATCTCTCTCTCTCTCTCTCTCTGTTTTTTTTGAGACAGAGTTTCGCTCCTGTTACCCAGGCTGGAGTGCAATGGCGCGATCTCGGCTCACCGCAACCTCCGCCTCCTGGGTTCAAGCAATTCTCCTGCCTCAGCGTCCCAAGTAGCTGGGACTACAGGCGTGTGACACCATGCCCAGCTAATTTTTGTATTTTTTAGTAGAGACGGGGTTTCACCATGTTGACCAGGATGTCTCAATCTGTTGACCTCGTGATCCACCCGCCTCGGCCTCCCAAAGTGCTGGGATTATAGGCGTGAGCCACCGCGCCGGGGTCTTGATCTCTTGATCTCATGATCAGCCTGCCTGTGCCTCCTAAAGTGCTGGGACCATGCCTTGCCTCATTGTAGTTTTAATTTGCATTTCTCCGATGATCAGTAATGTTGAGCATCTTTTCATATGCCTCGCCTCTCCTCTTCCCTTCCCTCCCCTCCCGTTTCCTTTTTTTCTCTTGTCTGATTGCTCTAGCTATTTTCCAAAATTTCTCTTGTTACTGATTTCTTGTTTCATTCCCTTGTGATCAGGAAAGATGCTTGATATTATTTGAAGTTTTCTGAATGTTTTGTGACATAACATATGGTCTATCTGTAACTATAATTTTATAATAAAAACACAATTGGAATTATGTTTTCCCTACTGAAGTTTAAGAGACTGAAGACTTTCTAGTACATAAAGGTTTAATTTGTCAATGCTAGTATCTTTCTTAATGGATAAATATTAGATATAGTGGGTGGTCATTATAATTTTTACTGTATGAAATGGTGTGTTGAATCAGATCAAAATTATGGAAGTATAGCTAATTGCTGCCTTCAAATCATAATATACCTTTATTTGACAACAAAAGATTCAGCTTCCCAATGGAATTAATAGATGTCTCTTTTAAAAGCAGTCAGTTAATCAAAACATGTTTTTTGGGGCATTTGTACTGTATTATAGCACTCTGTTAGTTACTATGAAATCCAAAAGAAAATATAGGGGTTATAACAATACTATCTTATAAAATATTAACAAATAAGCTATGATAATGTTTATATAAGAGGTATTGGAGAAGGGAGAGAGTTTAATTCCCCTGCATCATGTAATTGAAAAAATTAAAAAATCTATAGAAGCATTGAATAGCATAGTGAACAGCCATATATGCTTCATCCACATTCACTGATTATTAGCATTTTACTGTATTTGAATTTCTTCTTCCTCAACGTCATGTATACATGTATATATACTTCCCTGTCCCCAACCATTTTTAATAGGCTGCAGACACTAAGACACTTCATTACTGATTATATATCTTCTAAGAACAAGGACATTCTCCTACATAACCAGTATGTCACTTTCATACTAAAAAATTTTAGCACTAATTGAATACTATCATCAGCTATACAGTCTGTTTACAAATTTCTGCAATCATTTGAAAATTGCCTTCATAGCCCTATTGTTTGTTTAAGCTAGGATCCAATCAAGGCCAATGTGTTGCATTTAGTTATCTTGTCTCTTCAGAACAGGCCTTCTTTAATCTGTACCAGTGCTGTATGGTATGGTAGCCACTAGACACATGTGAAATTGAAATTGATTAAAATTTAATTCAGTTCCTTACATATTAGCATCATTTCAAGTGCTCACTGGTCATATGTGGCTAATGGATACTCTATTGAACGGCATGAACATGGACTGTTTCCATTATCATAGGAAGTTCTATTGGACAGATATAGAATGTATACCACCTCTTTTGTCTTTTGTGAAATTGATTTTTTTGAAGAGTTCAGGCCAGTTGTCTTGTTAAATGTTCTATGTTATATATATATGTCTTGTTTCTTCATTATTAGATTTAGGTTGTGGCAGATTGTATCTTGCAAAAATAGCTGCACTAAGATACGTAGCCTATCTCACATCCTTTTTAAAAAATGTGACTGACATTGCTGCAGCTGAGAGGTGGGGTCTTTGCTCTCCTTGGGTGTGGGTAAGGGTTTGTGATTGACAGCTGACCAGTGAAGTAAGGTGGAAGTCATGCTATGTGACTTATGACTGGCTCACTGTTTCCTGGGATGCTGACACTGGGAACTTAGTCACCACACTGTGAGGAAGCCTAGAGGTGAAGACATTACACAACTCCAGCTAAGGTCTCAAACTGACAGTGAATGGGCCTTCAGATGATTCCATCTCCCAGCTTTTGAGTCTTCCAGTTGAGTAGGCATGGGGAGGAGACAGCTATTCCAGATGAGATCTGTTAGAATTCTTGATGTAAAGAAACTGTGAGAGCTAGCACCCTAAATTATTGTTCTTCTAAGCTGCCAAGTTTTGAGGAATTTATTACGGAGCAGTAAATAACTAATGCACAGGTTAAACAATATGACAAGAGTACTACATAAATGATGGTCTGCATTTCCTATTGCATCACATTAGGGGGCATGTAATGTCCATGTGACTTGTTACCTATGAAGCTTGATCACTTAAGTGGTGGCCACTTAATCTCTTCATCTTTTTCTTCTTTTTTTGAGATGGAGTCTTGCTCTGTTGCCAGGCTGGAGTGCAGTGGTGCTATATTGGCACACTGCAACCTCCGCCTCCTGGGTTCAAAGGATTCTCCTGCCTCAGCCTCCTGAGTAGCTGAGACTTCAGGCATGCACCACCATGCCCAGCTAATTTTTGTATATTTCAATAGAGATGGGGTTTCACCATGTTGGGTAGGATAGTCTTGATCTCCTGACCTCGTGATCCACCCTCTTCGGCCTCCCAAAGTGCCAGGATTCAGGCATGAGCCACCTTGCCCCATCTATCTCTTCTTCTTAAATCAATATGTTTATCTCTTTGTTATTGATATGCAATCTGAAGGAAAGTTTAATTTTGGATAGGCTCAGTTTCCACCAAGTTTCTTGTCAAGAACATTTCACTCTACACCATTGATTTGAGGGGATTTAAAAATGAAGACAAATAGAGAAATTATTTTATTGAATCTCTTCATTTTGTAGCCTGATTTAATAAATATTATTAGGTTTCTATTACAGTTTCTAGGGACATAAAATGTCTGAGATATGATGATTATCCACTTGGAGCTTATGGATGAAATCTAACATGAATGGCATTCAAAGGGGGTAGATTGGGTAATACATAATTTGTATTTCAAGATGATTCAACTGAAAGGATTAATTTTCCAAAAGACTAAAATGATGTTATTATGATGACTGTAGACTCTAGTTTCCCAAGGCTAGTCAATGATGTTTTCTGAATTATTTTCTTATCATATAGAAATAAAACACATTTTAAGTGCACTCTTATAAGTTCTATTAGTCCTGTAGTTTAGGGATTTGAATGTATCTTTTTCTGAAGGTATAAATGTATGTGTTTTAAAATATAGATCTGCCGTGTTCCACATTTTTTCTTATGTAAATAAGAAATAGTGAACTAAATGAATGTCACTGAAACTGAAGGCTGTCAGAACACTGTTGTATGATTTTTTCAAAAAATATAGGGTACAATGTATTAAGGAACTATGCTAGTATTTAACATAGTGCCCTAAATAGTTGTTGATTGGGTGAATTCTATATAGATGAACCATGGTTTTTAATACTGGTTGTATGCTTATGAAAAAATGCATCAAAGTTAACTACATAGAACCTTTAAAGTTTGTTCTGCCAATATGTAACCATAGTTTTCTTATTGTGTTTGCTTATTCCATTCTGGAATATAAGAATAAAGAAATACTTTTTCATTTGTTTTTGGTTTGATAGTGCAAATTTACTTATATTTTTCTGTACCAAATTCTATTTGAATTTCTTGATAAAACATATAATTTAAGACAAAGACGAATAAATGCATCCATTTATTTTATTGTTTCCTCTTTCTGGTAAAACCCTGTTGGTTAGACTACTTTGCTAATGTTGTCGAACTAATGATATTTAATCTCTTTGTAGGCTCTACAGTTTCACCTGTTGCTTGCTCCCAGACTGAATATTTGGCATTTTTCCCCAAGTAACTGGTTACAGGAAAAACTCCATAGGAGAGTGAATAAATCAATCAACAGTTTAGTAAATTAAGTCAGACTACAACTGTTACCAAGTAAAAATGCTGTTATATCTTTATACAGAGGGAAGATGTGATTAGAGCTGGTTCAAATTTGTAGAAGATATAAGAGTAATCCTATCTAGCTGGGGAAGGAGCAATCAAAATACAAACGAGTTTTGGAAAGTGTACAATTCTGCATAGTAAAGAGTTAATGTAGCAGCAGGAAGGAATCATTGGGGGAATGCTTTTGAACGGTGGCAGACAGCAAGGGAGGAGGGTGGAGAGAAAGCTAAATTTTGGAGTAGAGGTGTGGGTTTGGGTACTTAGGATAGAGAGACCAGTTTAAGGATTTGCCAAGGAGGAAACCCATAGAAAGAGACCACTGCTTCAGGTGGGTCCAAGACGAATACTTCTAAGTGTCAAGGAGAAGGACTTGATTTTCCAGCAACTTGAAAACAGAAGGATTGGCTGGTAGACTTTGCAGAGGCTCTGAAAGTATGCCTCTAGATGAGTGATGTCATCTGTATGCACCTTTGATAGATGTAATCTCTGTTCAGCTTCTCTCCTGACATCTCTAAGCACTAGGATCAAACTGATCTGACCACCGGACAGCGTTCTGGGTATGTGCCCATTAGGCCAAGGTGGTATTTTGATTTGCAGTTACAGGGTTTAGGCTTCAGAGGGGAAGCAGCAGTGCTTCCCTTCATACCTTGGAGAGGTGGAGTAGAAGGTAACTGGGTGGCGGAAATGCCCAGGGAGCTTCATGATTGTGCTGGCCTTGTCATATCACAACATCAGAGTACACATTGCTCAGCCAGCCTTCATTCCTGTATCTAACACTTGGTGGAAAAAGAGAGCTAATATTGTTTTTCTAATTTTTTAAGCTAATATTGTAGATACTTTTTTGTTTGTTTCTTTCACAAATTTCATTCACATTTTTAGTGAAATTGTATAGACTATTTACCTGGAACACACGAAGTTGGGTGTTCAAAGAAAGGAAAAAGAATTTCCAGTTATGGAAAAAGGGTTTGAGAGTTCTCTGCATATCTTTGTCTCTGGTAATATATGTGACTGTTGCTCTGTTTGCACAGGGTCGAAGGATGAATACCTATTCACTTATTCCTCACTTGCTTTTAAGCCATGCCAACTATGAAATCCTCAGATCAGCTACTAAATGAAACAGGAATATGTTATTATGTGACTTATTTTTCTTGTTTTTCCCCCTGTATTTCAAATTTAAAATGGTGTGGTGTGAAGAGATTCAAGATTTCCATCCCTGCTTTCCCCTTTCCTGCCAAGCTCATAACTCCTGCCAGCTCCATCTTTTCCTTCCTCTGCCTACAGTATTGGTTTGGGTTCTGGACTCTGGGAGTTATAGAACAGGAGTCATTTAAACTCTTTTTTTTTTCCCCCAAATGGAACAAGTGTCTTAATTGAGGTCAGGCCAACACTTAATGTGACAGAATCTTCCCTTCACTTTCCCTGGCACAGAGAGAATTCATGCCAAGGAGAATGGTGTGAAACTGTGAACCTGAAGAGTGTCCATTGGGATAAAGTCCATGCCTGGTTGGAGGTACAACACAGTGACTCTTTTGCCAGGCTCTGTTGTTCTGTTTGGTCCCAAGCCAGATGGCGGCCTGGCGGGTGAACCATTGGCTTTGGCCTTTCTCTCACCTCCTCAGGTCTAGGATGAAATGTCCAGCTGTCCCTTTTCTTGCATGAGTGACCCTGTGGAAACAGTAATTGCCCTCTTTGTTATTTAATGTTTACATGATTTTGTTTAAATTTGTTTTTTAAAAAATATAGTTTATTGGCAGTATGAAAGCATCAAATTACTCAATAAAATTCAGGAGTGGAATTTAACACCATACCTTTGAATATAAACAGAGCTTCTGGATTGAACATGAGAGAGGAAATGGACAGATTTGAATGAGATTGAAGTGGTATAGTTCATGCACTATATGTCATTATTTTGATACTAGAAATACTTTTAAGATGAACATGAATTGAATACTTTTAGTACGTATTATCTTTGTAACATCCATAAAATGGAAATGAACATCCAAAGTCTCCCTCAAATGGAAATGTATATCCATTGAATCTGATGGGACTTAGGCTTTTGTACCTGGATTGTATGGTATAATATCAGGTATGCCTTACCTAATAATGATAACAGCAATATCATTTACAGGTCTTACGATTTGTCCAGTCTGAAATTTAGCTGGAGCTATGTGAAGAGACCAAAAAGGAATTCTGAAAAAGAAACAAGAACTTGTCATTCCACAGAGCTTTATTTTTAGAGATCTTCCATTTTCATACCAGCTTTGATTTCTATGGTTATGATGTATTACTGGTAGCATTCTTATAATTTTATTTAATTTTTACTTTATTTTGAAAAGTAACAAGAAACATCTAGGAATTTTCTGGATAATGTTTCAGAGACACATACATGTTTCTAAACAAAGCAAAATTACTTTGGTATATTGCAGGGGGCAGGGGTGGTGGAGTGGTGCGTTTTTCCTGCTGTGGCCCTGTCCGGGGTCTCTTGTTCAGCACTGGATTTGTAACTCAAAGAGATATCCTTATTTCTGAGGGCTCTAGTGGCTGCCTGAGTCACATTTCTTTAAGCCACAAAGCTATAAATAAATGATTGTTATCCTACAAATGCCCCTTTTGCCATAATGTAACTGAAATGATGCAAGTAATGTTGCTGATGTCATTAGGAAAGTAATGGTTCTTGCCTTGCTTTCTCATAGGATTTTATGACAATGAAATGAGATTCTGGATTCAGACTTTTTGTTTGTTTGTTTTTTGAGACGGGGTCTCACACTGTCACCAGACTGGAGTGCAGTAGCGCAGTCTTGGCTGTGCTCTCTGGTTCAAGAAATTCTCCTGCCTCAGCCTCCCGAGTAGCTGGGATTACAGGCACGTATCACCACACCCAGCTAATTTTTGTATTTTTAGTAGAGATGGGGTTTCATCATGTTGGCCAGGATAGTCTCCATCTCCTGACCTTGTGATCCACCCGCCTCAACCTCCCAAAGTGCTGGGATTACAGGCGTGAGCCACTGTGCCTGGTCTCAAAAGAATTTTTAAGGTGTTAAGCAATATTTATATTTTTATATAAATATAAAGAGACATTACGATTATTACCATTATTACCATTAACCTTTTCTACTATTATTTTTATCATGACAACATTATCATTAGTAACATCTTCACTGTCGGGGTATAACTTCTCAGGCCCATCTCCTTTGCCTTCTGAGCAGGAAAGAGAAGGGAAATCAGAACCATTGGTTATTACAATTATAAAGATACATGTTTTTACTCAAATAATCTGGGGGCTCAGTATAATAATGTTTCTGATTCTGGACCCCTGAATTTCTTTTAATTTCATTGCTGGGAATATTTGACTCTTGCTTAAAGGCTCAACCTAGGCTAGAGGGGCCAGCTCTGTCTTTAAGGGGAATTTTAACAGCTATAATTAGGAGCTGCTTTCTTGATATCAAGCACCATTGCTACTGATTCTGTATTAACTTTGTGTCCCAGTCTGATAACTGGCCTTCTGTCTTACTTGTATGATGAAATTCTCAACTATACCTCAAATCCAGTCCCTAATTTCCTGTATTGGCTCTTTGCCTTGGCCTTAGAAACCTGCCCAGAATCTCTTAATCCTCTTTGATTTTCTACACTTTGCTGGCTCTCCACCTCCCTCACACCCATGCCTACACACATGCCAGATTTAACTCCTGCTCGAGTCTCAGTGTCTTCATCAGAAGCCTAGTTAAGGTCTAACATGTCTGAACTATAGTACAAGTAGAATATGGTAAGACGGATACTATGGAGAAGGGAAAGTATAGAGGCGGCGTGGAGGAGAGAGGGAAATGGCATGGTGAACAAAGCATAAAAGTACAAAGGACAGGTATATTCTTTCATTCACCAGGTAGTGACCTTTGTAAAGGCAAAAAATCTTGTCCCTTTGTTTACTGCTATATTCCTAGTGTCTGAAACTGCCCAGTATTTAATCTATCCATTAAATATTTGTTGAATAAGTGTTGTGGGGGGCACACTAATTGATTGGTTTGTCTGGAGGACACTCGAATGTGAGGTTTTTAGGACTGAGATCATTGTAGCCTTGTTTATTGTTGTAGTGCCTTTTTTTTTGCCAGAATGAATGAATAAATGTTGGGATCAGTGGAGTTGAGGCTAGAAGGCAGAAATTGAAATGTGGATTCTTGGATGCTGAACTAAGGACTTGATCCTTATTGTGACAAGGAGAGAAACGGGGTCCTTCTGTATCTTAACGTTTACTTTTACTAATATACTAAGAGTTTTGTCCTTACAGTGTACTGTAATTTGAGCTGAAGGATTCAGAAAGAAAATCCCTTTGATGCTGAAAAAAGAAGGGATATTTTAACATAAGATGCTTCTTTTTTGAGTTAATATAAATCCAGAATCTTAATTGGTGGATATGTTTCTAAAACATGGTCTTTAAAAATTACTTTATGGATAGTCAACATGTTTATACACAGCAATACTGGAAGGGTGTTTCTATTCAGTATTATATGAATAATAGCTCTGGTTTCAAGTACTCAACAAAGTGATGAAAAGCATTCACTGTTTTCATTCTCACTGGTTTATTTCAGCATCCTGTGGTTGGTGTTAAGCAATTATTCACTGCTTGAGGCTCCTTGAATCTGGGCACCAGAGTGAATATTTCCAGGTGTCAGACTCATCTCTTCATCTACTTGTTCTTCTGCAATCCAGCATTGTCCATATTAGACCATAAAGATGTATAGTTTTCAAACACTATGATTCTGGGAAAATGAAACCTATCTAGAGTACAACCCAAATGCTTAAATTGAGTGGGGGGAGTTTATCTTGATAGACACATGTAAAGGAATTTCTTTTATAGGTTTTATCTTCATTGAATGCTTAGACTGCTTATGGGATCAAAGCACCTTGGATTGCAGTAAGTATTGTTTCATATATAAATAGGAGAATTTTTTTTTTGTTTGTGTATGTGTGCATGTGCACGTATATCTGTCATAGGATGGACAGTAAGGACAAGCTTGCTTTTCAAGGACAATTGCTTTGCGAGCTATGAACTAAAACTGGAGTTGGAATTAGGGCAGGGCCATGGCAAACACTCACTGAGCACTGGAGTGGCAGGTGTATCCTCTACAG
This sequence comes from Saimiri boliviensis, assembly GCF_048565385.1. Lineage (NCBI taxonomy): Eukaryota > Metazoa > Chordata > Mammalia > Primates > Cebidae > Saimiri > Saimiri boliviensis. The sequence continues at coordinate 114,442,344 of NC_133455.1, forward strand.
GGTGGGAGATCATTGTCACTCTTGGCTCCTCGGTTTCTTCTTATCTTTAAGCACCCAGCAGGTTTAGAAAGATAGAGTCTAATTCTCAAGGCAGTTGTCCTCAGCAGGAAGAAACAGAGGAAATTTATCTGAAATCTTGGACAAGAGGGGCAAAAGGCAGTAGGCGTGACGTTTCCGAAGTGTGACTGTTCTACAGAAGGAGATTCATTTTTCTTAGATGAATTACAATAGTCTACTAGATTTGGTTTACATAAGGAATTGATTTATTTTAGGCTTATTGGTGTGTGGGAGCACAACTAATATTCTCTAGCTAATGCTAGAAAACAAAAATAACTATCCGTAATCTCAACATATAATTACTTAACTTTGTATTTGATTTTAATGAATAATGAGGAAGATGTGATTTATCGTAAGGAGATTATTTTCTATTTTGGACTGAACATATATCTTGGAAACAAATTATAATACTTGATTTATTCTTAAGCAAATGATTATTGAGCTTTATTATGTGCAGGCCCTTTGCTCAGCATTTGAGAAATAATGTTGAACAAGACCTTCCTGCTTTTGAGGATACTGTGCAGGGTAGGTGATAGACAAGCAAATAAGAATTTCAATAAATTGTAATGTATGAATTGTCAATGAAATGCCACAGACAGCAAGTACTATAAAAGGATATTTAAAAGATGTATTGAAAAACCTATTGGACAGTGTTGGAAACCAGAATTAAAATTTTATTTTAATTACTCATTTCTTATATTGGCCCTTAGTGAGAGCCTAAGGCATAACTTTAAACAGGTAATCAATACATTTTATGAGCAGTGAAGTTAATACAGTTCTTAGCTCTTCCAAAAGAACACTAGGATGGATCTTGACAAAAATAGTTAAAAGGCCCTTAAATTATCTCTTATATCAATTGTCTCAGTATCTGCTTTTGTCGAGTTTAACGTTAACATTCGACAAGTGCATAAAGTGCTGATGTTCTATGGTAAGGAAGGAAGAGAAGGCCATATGTTACATTTTGGATTAGCAAGTGTCAAAGTTAGCATTCCATTATGAAAATTGGGAAACTGGAGAGGCTTTTTTTGGTGAGAAGTGGGCCAGGCAATAGATGTTTTTGCCCTTTAAGGAGGGTATGTGAATAAAAGAGAAAAAGCTTAGGTCCGTTACACTTTGGATATTTTGTCTTTACCTGACATAAAACTTGTTGCAGAATAGAATTTTATATCTAGAGTTATTCCATTTTAAAACAACTGGCTATATTTTCTTTTCTTTATATCAGATGAAAGGAATGAGAGCTCCTTGTTTATACTTTGAGTTGTTCAGATCCAGAGTGAAAAATACCAAGGGAGCTGTGGAATTTCTCTCCCTGGAGATCTTTAAGAAAAGGTGTAGGTGTTCAGACACTTTTAATTTACTGAAATTGTTTCTGTAGAGTTTTATGTGTCCTACTTTGAAAAAACAAGATGTATAAAAACCCAGACTTAGAAAATTGACATTATTGAGGATAATTCTTCCTTTCTAATCCTCATCACTTTAGTTTTCCTACCAGGTGAATTTATTTGATAATAGATGAATATTTAAAATTGGTGAGCATTTGACTTATGAATTACTTAATATCTTAATTGATATTTGTGAAGAATTTTGAAGTTTTCAAAACATTTTAAAGTATTACATCATTTACTTCTCAGTGATCTTATGCAGTAGACAAGGCTGGTGTTATGATTATTTCCCATTTTGCTGTTAAGGAATCTGAGGATAAGGGGCTCTGAGATGTGACTATGGTTTACTAAGTTGTAGGGCTTGGCACAGACCTTTTGATAGCAAATTCTCTGCCCCTTTTGGATGCATGAGGCATTATTTTTTTCTTTTCTTTCTTTCTTTCCTTTTTTTTTTTTTTTTTTTTTTTTTTTTTTTTGACGGAGTCTTGCTCTGTCACCCCAGGCTGGAGTGCAGTGGTGTGATCTTGGCTCACTGTAATCTCTGCCTCTTGGATTCAAGTGATTCTCCTTGAATCACTTGAATAGTGATTCAGAGTAGCTGATAATACAGGCATGCTATTTTTTTTGTATTTTTAGTAGAGATGAAGTTTCACCTTTTAGCCAGGATAGTCTCAATCTCTTGATCCCATGATCTGCCTACCTCGGCCTCCCAAAGTGTTGGGATTACAGGTGTGAGCCACTGCGCCCAGCTACTTTTTTCTTAAATTGGAGTATGTCCTGTTTTATATTGAAATCAAGTCACTGAAGATTCTAGAGAATAGGATAATATTTCTGGATCATTCATTTCTTCTTTCTGTAAGCTGAATGATGGCTGGGGAAAAGGAAAATATGTTTGGGGCTCCCCTCAATTTGCTTTTTTGATCACTGGCCACTTTCTTACTAATGCAGTGTTGTAGATGGTAATTGGGGGGTTCTCCAATCATTTCACACAAATAATTTCTAAAATTACTGAATTGGTAATACTGGAACTAACCAGCTGCTCTTAAAATAGTGCATTTTTGGTTTGAAAAATAGATTGGGTTTCTAGGAAATGGAATAAGTTTGTTAATATACTAAGATTAAGTAATTTCTTATAACCGTAATAGCTATATGTAATATCCACTTCAGCTTACCATTAATAAATTAGATCATGCCCTTAAAAGAACCAAAATAAAATCAGTTTATTAAGTATCGAGTCTTTACACTAGAGCCACGGTTTATATAGGTTAAGTTTTAAAGTTAATTATCAAAATGGGTATAGCAAATAAAATCTCTAGGAAGAAAAATAGGATATCTTATTGAGAGTTACTAGGTTAGGCTTCATGTATTGAGATAATTTTTGTAGTTCTGGTTTGAAAAGTTTATTTATTTTCTCTGAACACTTCCTGCATACAAAATACATATTGAGTGTAGAGAATTTAAATCAGAAAAAGACAGAGGAAAGGAGTCCTTTGTTAACCCTTCTGTTTGAGAACAGTTTAGGTAAGAAAGGAAGGTGAGTTAATGTTGTAAGAAGAACTAGTTAGTAGGGCTCTATGGTAACTGACCTGTTCAGGAGCATGCAAACAGTAGCGGACAGTAGGAGAATATGCTTAGGGGGATGCTGTTAGGTGAGTCTGATTAGTTAAATTATGGTGGGCCATGAATTTCAGGATAAGAGATTTGTTGTTCAATGGAAGGAATTCCAGAGCTCTTTTAATCCAGGACTTGTTTTTCAGGTAAGGAAACCAAACTGAGTTGCTCAAATTAGTTAGTGGAGGTTGGGGCTGGAACCCAAGCTTCTTGATTAATAAGCTAATGTTTCTTCTGTTATATGATCTCATGTGTTGCCATTGTTCATTCTGAGAGAGAAGACAGCAAAATAAAAGCAGTGCTTTTTGAGTAAATTCTTATAGTCTTAGAAAAAGAAGATTGATTAAAGGGGAAGTTATTTGAAATTAGGATACCAGTTAGGCTCATTTTAATAATCCAGGCATGCGATGATGGAGTCATCAAAGGCTAAAGTGATGACAAGAAAGGAAGTGCCATTAAAATAAGTAAGAAAATTTGAAGAGTAAGCTTGTGATGGGAAAGATCAGGTTTAATTTTGAACAAATTAGAAATCAAGGAGAAATGTTTGATTAGGCAGATAACAATGTGGGGCTGATATTCTAGGTGTTAAATTATATTTAGCAGATAAAGAGGATTGACCGGTTGGATAACATGCAATATAATCCTTTGACACAGTACTGCTGAGGGCGGTTTCATTCTAGGAAGTCTCCCCTTGACTCCTGCTTCAAGGAAAAATTAGTTATCTATTAGATGCATCACTGACTGAAACGTTTGTTTAATAAACTGGTATAGGCAAACTCGCCTGAGAAAAAACAATTTTGGCCTGATTATATAGTTGTATGATGCTTCTTTTTCTCCTATAAGAGTGTTAGTAGAATGTACAATCCCATGTAAAAGCTGTGTTAAAGAAAAGGATGTAGTTTTTCAGCCATCTCTGGAGTGGCTTTGTGAGATTATGACATGATCACATTTATTGTCTTGATCAGGTGTCCCCAAAGTTTTTACACAGGGGGCCAGTTCACTGTCCCTCAGGCCCTTGGAGGGCTGCCACATACTGTGCTCCTCTCACTGACCACCAATGAAAGAGGTGCCCCTTCCTGAAGTGCGACGGGGGGCTGGACAAATGGCCGTAGTTTGGGGATGCCTGTTCTTGATAGTAAGTAATTCAGTTTAATAATGTTAACTGGTTTCATTTGGACAATGTATTTGCCTCAGTCATTCATTCTTTGTTGTTTTAAACTTACATGTGCTGGGAAACAGCATATAATCGCTCTTGATGTTTCTACTAAAAAACAGAGAACTTGAGCTATTATCTAGATGGTCTATGAAAATTTTAAAGATGGGGCAGTGTCTTTGTTTAATTTCTCTTTGTGTATTTCCAAGAATTTGAAAGTAAATAATGAGAGGTCTATATTTTGTGAGCAATGATTGCTACACTCACCTGACAAGATAAAAATTATTTCTTTTTCTGTGGTTTAAAGGATTTGTTTTTTTTTTTTTTTTGATACATAGCCATAGATTTTTGGAGTCAGATGGGGACTGTAGAGATTGTCTAATTCAGGGATAATACCTGGTTTCCATTTCCATGCTGACTTTATAAATTAATAGTGGCTGTTTAGAGTAATGTTGTGAATTCCCACAACTCTGGGTTCAGCTCAGTATTAAAGAGTGTAATGATAAATTATTCATGTGTTTTATGGGAATGGGGAGTGCCTGCACAAATGTCATGTACTTGCTATCCTTATCTAGTCTAGTTATTTTGTTTCTCCAGTGAGGAAACTAATGTCTACTGAACTTAGTCTATAATAAGCAGTTAGGTGGTAAAGTGTTCTTTTATACTCAGGTCTTTGAAACAGGTGGAGTTTTCCTTTACAAATAATGTTAAAAATAATGGACAGCTAAGTTTTCAGGCTAGTTCACAAAAGACTTTTAGAAGTATTTGTTCATGTTACCCATAACTACTTGGTTTACTTTTCTTGTTTGTACTATTCCTGTAACCTGTGTTTCAGCATTTATCCAGTGTGTTATAATTATCTAAGTTTTAAACCAGCCTTTACCACTTAGTACCTGTATGAATTTGCAAATTATTCAAATTCTGCATGTTTCAATTTCTTTATTTCTGAAATAGGACAGTATTACAACTTACCTTCATGGGCTTATTAATAGAATTAAATTATTAAATATGTAAAGCACTTAAAAAAGAGCCTGGAACCTTGAGTCATGAGACTCCTTCTCAGTGGTGCTTTAGGCAGCACATATTAGCTGGCAAGTGCTCAAATATTAGCTATTGTTATTCTTACAGGTCAGTTTCACTCACTCTCCTGTTTATAGTTCATCCTTATATACCTGGTTCTAGAACAGTGTCTGCATTCAATAATTTCTTGAAGGACCAATTAAATAAGGAAGGGGCAGAGGAAGAAGCTATCACATGGTTTCTCACAGAGTAAAGGAGGAAGGAAGAGGCCAGCTCTTTTAAGAAAGTGCTATTTGCATAGTTGTTGAGTTCCACTCTAGAAGAAAGTTTCTTTTCCTTAGTCATTGAGATGTAATGTTACTGATCTCAATGTGGTGTTGCAAAGGCAACAGTTTGACTAATCTAAGCTGGAGTAGCTAATAGTTTCCCAAAGGACTTTACACTTTAAAAGATGGTGATCACCTCTCTCCTGTTGTTAGTATTTTTGTTGCCATCACAAAGTCAGAGTCAGGGCAGGCTAGATAAATTGCAGGGCCAAGAGCAAAATGAAATGTGGGGGTTCCAGCTAGGAAAATCACTTTCCCTTTTTACCCCAAGCTGGCTGCAGCAACCTACAAATGATCCTGCCAGAATTCACTTGGTTGCTGAATTGGGAGTGAATACCACTTTAGGTATCTCACTGCTAGCTCAGGATGGGGATTGCCATTTCCTCTCTGCAACCCAGTTTCTGTCCCTAGCAGAAGGGGGTGGCTGGAGGCAGGACTTACATGAGCCACAGTGCTAAGCCAAGCTCTGTTATCTTGTGGGACTTTGTGTACAACACACAAATTCAAAGATACAATTATTAAGAATTTAAAGATAGTCACCACAGAACAAGGTTCTGGACCTTTAGAGCCCATGACTCTTGCAGATGTACTGGCTGCCTGCCCATGAAGCCCACCTTGGTGAAGAGCAGTTTTTTAGATATACATCTCTGGGTAAGTTCTCCTTGGTGGGCAGTTCAATTTGGCCTGGGAATCTGGACTTCAGGACAACTCTCCATTGTTGCTTAATTTCTTGGCTGCTGTTGTTTTTGAACATACAGGTCACTAAAAACACCATTTTTAAAAAAAGAACTTTACCTTTTTTCTATCATTACCAGTCCACATAGATGTACTCAACTTAATGGTTGTGGACATTAGCTATGCTTCTCCTAATTTTGTTACAGGGAGGTATTGTTGTTTCTATTTCACGTAACTGGAAATGGAGGTTCAGAGTAGTTGATAAGTACCTTTCCTGAAGTAATCTATTAATTGACAGAGCTGAGGTTTAAACTTGGGAGAGACTGTCTTATTCCTTAGCCTATACTGTTTCTACTGGCTCTCATGAAAGTTTTAGCATTAAATCTACATGACACATATGTTCTGACGGCAACTTTTTGCCTCAGAAACTTCCCATTTACTTATTTTTATTTTTTATTTATTTTTTCCAGATGGAGTCTCGCCCAGGCTGGAGTGCAGTGGCATTATCTCAGCTCACTGCTATCTCTGCTTCCCGGGTTCAAGCAATTCTGCCTCAGCCTCCCGGGTAGTTGGAATTACAGGCATGCGCCACCACGCCTGGTTAATTTTTGTATTTTTAGTAAAGATGGGGTTTCACCACGTTGGCCAGGCTGGTCTCGAACTCCTGACCTCATATCTGATCAGTTCAGCCTCCCAAAATGCTGGAATTAGAGGCATGAGCCACTGTGCCCAGCCTGGGAACTTCCCATTTAGTGAACTTGGTGTGTATACTTGTAAGTGCTCTAGACTTTTTAAGCCCTGTAAAGATTTTAGTTATTAATGCAGTAAGATTGTGCATCTACTAGTCTGATTTTTTTTTTTCTAGTGTTGTGCTCACAGGGTTTCTAGACTGTTCAGACTTTTCCTTTGAGCATATTTTTACCCTTTACTGTCACCTCGGAGTAGCTTCTTTTGGTTCCTGTATTCTATATTGCTGAGTCCCTGTGTGTCAGAGATTCTAAGAGTTGAAAATGGTAGACTCCCACAAGAAAACAAACATTGCTTTTTAAAAGCTCATTAAAAATAATCTAAAGTGACCTTAAGGGACCTTTAGAGGCTTCTTTGAAAAGCTTTGTTTACTAGTAGCCTTCTGTACTAGTCAGAGTTCTCCAGAGACAGAAACAATAGAATATGTATTTATGGATGGATAGATAGATATACAGATAGACAGACAGATAAGATAGATTAGATAGATTAGATAGATGGATGATAAAGGGTTTAGTAGGGGAATTGGCTAACACAACTGTGGAGGCTGAGAAGTCCCACAATAGGCCATTTGCAAGCTGGAGAACCAGAGAAATTGATGGTGAACCAAGGAAGCCGAGGCCCCAAGAGCCCGGGAAGCTGCTTGTGTGAGTCCCAGGTTCCAAAAGCCAGAGACCCTGGAGTTCTAACATCCAAGGTCAGTAGAAAAAGGGTGTTCTGACTATGGACAAGTGGGAAGAATATCGCCCTTCCTCCACCTTTTTTGTTCCATCTGGTCCCCAGTCGATTGAATGGGTGCACATCCACATTCAGTGCAGCAGATCCTGCCCTCTAGTCCGCTGACTCACACACCAATGTCTTCCAGAAACATCATCACAGATACACCCAGAAGTTTTTTTTTTTTTTTTTTTTTTTTTTTTTTTTTTTTACCAGTTATTTAGGTATTCCATAATCTAATGAAGTTGGCACCCAAAATTAATCATCATATCTTCTACTTAGGAATGTCAGTGGTGGAGAATGTGGACTGTATTGTCTGACAGACTTGGCTCAAATACTGCCTCTGCCCTATGATCTTGGGATTTGAAACACTTTTCATAACCTCTTTAAGGTCTCAGCATCTTCACTTGTAAAATGGGAGTAATACCTACTACCCTTAGGTTATTGTAAAGATCACATGAACTGAGGAATACGATATATTTGGTGTTGTACCTGGCACACAGAGTGCTATCAGTGATTGTTAGCTATTGTTATAGGTTAAAGGCTCTAGGCTTAGAAGAGTAACCCAGGGATGTAGTCTGTGCTGTATTAGAGCGATCTGCAGTAGGTATGCCTTCGTGGACTTAGGAGTCAGAATAAGACCAAAATGAAAGTCTCTTGAGAGTTGAATCCCGGGTTTGGTAGATCTAGCTTCACCATGGAGTGTTTAACTGTGGCATGGTTAATGATTTAATCCGGTCCTTGGAGTAAAGGTGATGCTTGTATGTGGATTCAACAAACATTTATTAAGCACCTGCTAGGACTTTACAGGTGTTGGTGTTAACACAAAAAGCAAGTTGGCTGGTGTCCTTTTGTAGTTTATATTCCAACTATGAGACAAATATGCCAACAAATGGCATACTAAGTACAACTAGGTGTTTTAAGGTACATGCAGAATGCTCTAGGGCAGGCGTCCCCAAACCACGGCCCACGGGCCGCATGTGGCCCCCTGAGGCCATTTATCCAGCCCCCCGCCGCACTTCAGGAAGGGGCACCTCTTTGATTGGTGGTCAGTGAGAGGAGCACAGTATGTGGCGGCCCTCCAATGGTCTGAGGGTCAGTGAACTGGCCCCCTGTGTAAAAAGTTTGGGGACGCCTGCTCTAGGGCATAAAGTGAGTTGAAGGGAAGTTGTTCTTTGCTAATTTTTATCTTCAGGGCTAAGAATTTTCTTATTATGAAGGACCTTCAGTAAGTTCAATGAATTATTTTTATATTTTCAGTATAGATTGATCCTTCAAACAACAAACATAATGAAAATGTAACTTAACTTTGGACATTTAAGTGACAGAAGCCCATCTTTAAGTTTTCCTCACAATGTTATTTATCCTTAATCTTCACAACTTAGGTGAATAGGAGTTATAGGCAAAATCTTGTTAATTATGTAAAGCTTACTTCTAGCTGCAATGTACAAAAGGGTTTCTTAGCCCCTCAGGGTGGACGTGTTTCTAAATGATCATTTACACCTGTGGGAAATATTGTTAGCAGTTGAGAAATGAGTCTAATATTAGTTAGTATACAAGTGATGTTAATTAGCAGAATAATAGTTAGATATTCACAATTAAAATATTAGCTACTATGTATTAAATGCCACCTGTCAGAAAGAACACAAGGAAATATATATATTTTGGTAGTTTATATATGATTAAAATATATTAAATAATATTTCTGTTAAGAGAATTCCTCTCATTTACTATTTGTTTAGCTAATTTTAAAGTTTGTATAAAAACTTTCGTTGTTTCTGAGTTTTTAATGGCAGGAGTCATAGGGAAATTTTGATGTATTTACAAAAAGCACCTGAGGAATATAGAGCAAATAGATTCAAATCATAAGCATATATTGCTAAATGAGCAAAAATTGAAAATAATTGGTGTTGAAGGACTATCGAAACAGTTTTAATAATAGTTTTTTTAAAAAAATCACTAGGATATGCTTTGAGAACTCTACCTTCTACAACACAGTAGCATCATTAAGTTTTTAATGTTTAGGTATATAGTAGTTAAAATCATGGGCTCTGAAGTCAGACTTCCTGTTTACAGTTTTAGTTCTTCACTTAGCATCACTTTGGGCAAATAATTTAATGTCTTCGTGCCTCAGTTTTATCGTCTGTTAATTTAGGACAACAATAGAACTTCCCTCATAAGGTCATTGTGAGGATTAAATGAGTTTATATACATTAGGCACTTAGAGCACTTAGAACATGGTAAGCCCTCAGTAGATGTTAGTTGTTGCTGCTGTCATTGTTATTTTTTGTAGAAGGGAGGAGGGATGGAGCTTCTTATGCTTATTTTTAATCTGTGTTACAGAGTCTTGCTTTTGGTATATTTTTTCTCAACTATTTTGTTTCAGCCTTCTTAAAGTCACACTTTGCAACCCTTTCTGAACTAAAGTGTCTAGGCATTGAACTTCAATAGCTGGTAATGTCATAAAAGGAGAAAACTAAACATTACCTGTCTTTTGGTTAACCTCGATTACAGTACCAAATAGTATCAAAATTTATTGATACTTATGGTGGCATTTTCTATAGAGCTGTGAGCTTTTTGAAAGAAGAGACTTACATTATTATGTTTAGTACACTGTCTGGTACTACTTATGAGGCCTGAGCCCCTAATAGTTGTTCTGTTATCTGTACTAACATCTCATTTATCAGGTTTGCCTAGTAGTGTGCTTTTCAGATTCAAATGTAAGTGAGTTTACCAGCTGTCTAGCTATCTGAATTAAAGTACAATACTTTAAATATGAACATTTTATTTTTTTTAACTATTTAGGATAATTTTTTAAACAAACGTTGAGCACATCTCATCCTTTGTAAGCAGAATGTAAATTCATCATTATGCATACTGTTTATTTGGGCTGTAATATAGTATATCCATGAAGAGTATTGATATATGCTTGGTTGTATGGTTCTGTATCACATACTCTCAGGATGCCTTATGGATTTTTTCTTTGCATCATATGTATTATTTTTCTCTTATTATTATAATGTACCAATTTATTTCTTCTGTTCTTTCCTTCTGTCACATCTAGCAACCCTAGCTTCCTAAATTCAAATTCAATGCTTCTAACCTGCTTTGGATTGATTTACTTACTGACTTTATTAGAATTTAAAGAAAAGGAAAGATTTATTAATAAGATCTTAACCAAGCTTGAGGGTGTCTTCTGTAAAATGCAAAGTTCAGCACATAGAGGATGTAACATCTATTTAGCTAGCCATATTGGTTTTACATTTACTTTATGACATTGCTGTCATCAAATATATGTGGCCTCCAGGCAAGTGATTTTTTATTAACATGTGTACAGAAGAATGAAATGCTCATCTTCAGTATTTTCATAGTGTTAACTTAGGGCATTGGAATTCAAATCCACATCTCCCTTATTCCAAAGTCTATTTTCCTTGCTGCTAAACTCATGTTACAAAAAAGTTAATATTGTTAATTATTACAGGTCATTAAAGTGACATGGTACTAGGGGTAGTTTTTGGTTTAAAACACAAACTCGACCCGGCACATTGGCTCATGATTGTAATCCCAGCACTTTGGCAGTATGAGGTAGGAGGATTGTTTGAGCTCAGGAGTTTGAGACTAGCCTGGGCAACATAGTAAGACCTTATCTCTCCAAAATGTTTAAAAATTAGCTGGGTGTGGTGGTACGCACCTGTAGTCCTAGCTACTTGGGAGTCCAAGATGTAAAGATTGTTTGAGCCCAGGAAGTTGAGGCTGCCGTGAGCCATGGTAGTGACACTGTACTTCAGCCTGGGCAACAGAGCAAGAACCTGTCACAAAACACACACACACACATGCATACGCACACACACATGCATGCACACACACACACAAACTCAAACTCTTTGTCTTCATCCTATTATTGGCATTTTTTTCTGTGAGCTTTTAAAAATATACCCACTTATGGATTATTTAAATATTTAACTGATAGATACGTATTCAACATGTATTTTACAACACTAAGTTACACAGATGTAGGTTACTTTAATAACATGCACTTTTTAAAAGGTCTACAATTTAAATAAGCTAGTTACTATGTTTACTTATAGGCTTTGAGCTGAATATATGTGCCCAACTACATAGAATAAATACTTAAATGTGTCTATTTTACTTACAGTTTATAAAATGTTAGAAAATGCTAAAAAGATGTAAAATACAGTAGCTTTTAGGCACTTAGGATTAGACATGGATTCAAATCATGGTTTTAATCTTAGAATGTTAACTTTTTCAATACTTCCCAGGGTTACTGTAAGGATTAAGTCAAATAGCATTAACATGGGATGTGCCATATGACAATGTTTTATCCTTCATGATCTCTTTCCTCTTTATCTTTTCCATCTATATAATTTTGAATCTTGATAAGAGGGAACAAAAAAGTATAAGAGAATGAAGTCTATTTCTTAAGCAAAAGCAAGTATGGGTTGCATATAGTGCTTCAAAATGAATATTTTACTTTTATCATTTTTTTACATGCAGAACACCTTTAATATAGCCTTCATTGGACTGAGTGGAAGGAAACATAAGAGTTGGAGCTTATTTTCATTTTTGAGGTGAGTTTATTTGTAGAAAAATTAGTATATTTAAATCAGTCTCCTGTTTCTTTGGAAAGTTTGTCATTTGCATGTACTCAGAAGTACTACCATTATCCCTGAAATGCTGTTAGTGTGGAGTGGTGGTGAGGGTCGCAGGCTAGGTGTTCGAAGGTCCCTGTCAACACCTGAACTGTGCTGCAGATGCCCTTCAGTGTTGTGACCCTAGTGCCTTGACATCTTTGTGTCCGTTTGCTTATTTTTAATAATATGGGAATGATACGGCAGTTGGCCCTGCTTACCTTCCAGCTTACATGTTATGAGAATAAATTGAGATCATGGATATGAAAGTATTTTATTATGAAAAATGTAAGATAGGGGTATTAATATTGTGAACTGTCATGATGAGTTAAATGGGAATTAACAGTTACATGCAGATCTTTTAAAGCATGAAACTTTTGAATATTATTATAGCCTAGTACCCCTGGAACAGTAGTAAGACAGGACCATCTTATATGTTGTTTCTGAATAAACTGGCAAACAAATAGAATAAGAGGAAGAGGAGGAAGCAGAAGAGGAGGAGAGAAAACCAAACTTGATCAGTTGATTATATGGTCTTAAAAGCACTGATATAGAACTACAAAACACCTGGAAATTTTTGAAGGAATTGTTTAAAGGTCATTAAAAATGAACTTTCCGGCCAGGTGTGGTGACTCACTCCTGTAATGAGTGGGGGGTGGTGGGGAGGGGGGAAGATTACTTGAGCTCAGGAGTTTGAGAACAGCCTGGGCGATGTGGAGAAACCTTGTCTCTACAAAAATTAGCTGGGTGTTGTGGTACACACCTGTGGTCCCAGCTACTCTGGAGGCTGAGGTGGGAGGATCACTTGAGTCTAGGAGGTCAAGGCTGCAGTAAGCTGATATTGCATCACTGTACTCCAACCTGGGTGACAGAGTGAGACGCTTTTTCTAAAAAGTGAAAAATAAAGATAAAAATGAATTTTCCATAAAAAAACCAGCTTACATTATTTTCAATGTTTTTACATTTCTTACTGTGGAGAAAAGCCTAGTCCTTTCTCTGGAATTTTAACCATTTATCTGGATGCCTTGATACATGTGGTATGACGCTTAGTAAGACAGAATGGATATTTCTTCTATCTTCATTGGCTTTTCTGTTTGTTTGGTTTTCTTTTTACCTGCCTTTATTTCTCTTGTTGTTATTCTTCTTCCATCCACCAAGGACATGTGATCCTCTTATCTCCAGGCTGAGGTTTTTTTTGAATGTCTTTTTCTTCTTTCTTCATTTCATAAAAAGTATATCTAGGCTTTTAAAATGTGCCAGCATACTATTTAATGAACATAATTACTATATGATATGGTTTGGCTCTGTGTCCCCACCCAAATTTCATCTCAGATTCATCCCATAATCCCCGTGTGTTGAGGGTGGGACTTAGTGGGAGGTGATTGGATCATGGGAATGGTTTCCCCATGCTGTTCTCATGATAGTGAGTGAGTTCTCATGAGATCTGATGGTTTTATTAAGTGTTTGACAGTTCCTCCTTCACACACTTTCCCCTCTCGCCTGAAAGATGGGCTTGCTTCCTCTTCACTTTCCGCCATGATTGTAAGTTTTCTGAGGCCTCCTAGCCATGCTTTCTGTTAAGCCTTTTGAACGGTGAGCCAATTAAACCTTTGCTTTATAAATTACCCAGTCTTGGGTAGTATCTTTATAGCAGTGTGAAAATGGACAAATACCCTATATTTCTTTCCGGTATCTGTTTTGGGAAAGGAATACTGGTCAGCTGCTAGTAAAATTGTCTCCATGTACTCCTTTATTTACATGCTGTTTGGTTCTAGTGTGGTGGTCGTGACTACTAGGTGGTCATTTTTGTCTAATGTTGCAGCTGCTATTTCTGTCTTAGTCTAGAATAAAATGTTATATTTTCCTTATATAGTTCACTTATTCTGTTCCTTACAGAATGACCAAGGGAGCTCTATTCAGGGCCTTAACAATGATTAACACCATGTCCTTTAATCTTCAGAGCTAGCTCAACAGTTTTATTTTCCTGTGGTGACTGTAACCTCCAAACTATGAGTAATCTGGCAAGTACTTTTGTGTTCTCTTTATTGCAAATCATATTCTTTTTTATCTTTAAAAAATGTTGTTTCTTAGTAAACGTTGGCTTATTTAGTTCCACTTATGTCATTTCTTTCATTTCTCCAAAAAAATGGACTATTAAAAGAAAAATAGTTTTAAGGAATATTTGCCAATTGCTTTTTTACATAGATAGTGAGTGTAGGATGTAGCAGAAAGGCCAGGTTTCATAGTCTTCACTGTTTAATTTTGGGCATGCATGCTCTCTGAGCTTTAAATTTTATAGTTGTAAAAGGGGTGTTGTTTTTGGATTGTTAGGGTTACATGAGATAGTATATAGAAAGTGCCTAGTACACTGTGGAGCACAAAGAGTTCACAGAATAATGTAATTATTGTCATTGCTGGTATCTTCTCCTCACTGTTGTTGTCATTATCACCATGATTATGTGGGAAAACCCAAAGGAAGTTTTAATTAATGGGCTCAAAATGGAATGCATTGTTGATGAAGGTCTTGATACAGTAGATCACCTTGAGAAATTGTGTATAGTCATAGTTTCTTTGATATAGCATTCATCTTCATTAAGATGAGAATGTCTAGCCAGGTTTAGAGATATGTCAACATTTCTGGCTGAGATTGCTATAGACTTATGAAAATGGGTTAATTGGTCACTAATGAGCTACATTATTGGAGATAGGGTTAGGGTTTTATGAAATATGTAGTTTAACTTTAGACTTACCTGCTCTCAGAAGTAGACAGTTATTTAAGTAGTAACTAATTTTGAAAGAAAAAAGTCTACCTTTTCAGTTTGCTTTCTTTTTATGGATAAAATGAAAAAATTCCATCCTTAAATCAGATTTTAAGGGACAGATGTATATAGTGATTAACCATCCAGCTTCCTTTTGCCAACACACATACAGTCATATTCTGTTTTTCATCCAGAATATGACTGTACAAGCTGTAGGGGTTAGCTAACAGCACATCAAATACCTTCTTGCTGCCAGCTTGGGGGATGATTGAAATTACTGACTCTTACATGAAGACAAAATAAAATCTTTTTATGTAGGAATACTAGAAAAAAAATGTTCTCCATTCAGAAAATACTTTAGCTCTTAGAATCTTTAGCATGAAGTCACATGATGTGAAAAAGCCAATTAAAATTCAGTTAAGGCTGGGTGCGGTGGCTCACACCTATAATCCCAGCACTTTGGGAGGCTGAGATGAGCAGATCACCTGAGGTCGGGAGTTCAAGACCAGCCTAGCCAGCATGGTAAAACTCCGTCTCTACTAAAAATATAAAAATTAGCCAGGCGTGGTGGCAGGCACCTATAATCCCAGCTACTTGGGAAGCTGAGGCAGGAGAATCACTTGAATCCGGGAAGCTGAGGTTGAAGTGAGCTAAGACTGCACCATTGGACTCCAGCCTGGGCAACAGAGTGAGACTCCCTCTCAAAAAAAAAAAAGTCAAATATTTTTAATGGTGGGAGACTTACTTTAAAGTTTTATGTTTTGAATTTGTCTTCAAAAATACTTTGAAAAGATAATAAATATTTCCAGTGTTACAGGAATCTGTTTAGGAGATTTGGTTAAACTAGCTAAAAAACCTAGATAGCATTGCCCAGAACATTTTAATTATTCTATCTAAAAAAGATGAATTTCTATGTCATATAAAGACATGCCTTTAAGGTGCTATGATTTATATTTTTGATTGAACTTTTTGCCCAAGATGCATTTCTGAAATAAGTAAATGGAATGTTTTAAATGTCATATAGAAGCATGTCATTTGTGAATCTATTTTTAAAGCAGTATTTAACATCTAATAGATCTTTTGTGCTATTGTAGATGTTCTTATTTATATGTAGATAAAGGAGGACATGCCGTTTGTGTCTCTTCTTTTGGTTATATGGGAGATGCAATTATTTTCTGAGGGGAGTGAAGGAAAAGAAGGGCTATATTATAATTTGAAGACATAGTTATTATGGGAGACTGTCTTAAGGAACTAACAGGAAAGGAAGTATTAATGAGCAATGGTCAGAGACTAGTCAATACTGATAACAATGTATGGTGGTCCTAATAGTCAGGTTCATAATTCTGTTTAGTAACACAGGAAGCAAATACAGAAAAGATTGAGGTAGTCATATGCCAGGGTAAAGAGAAAGTCCCTGCTCTTAAAGAGTTCATAGTTTTTTTTTTTTTTTTACAAACTAGAATTATCTATCTAAAGTCCCATAGTTTTTAAGCTGCCTTCATGCAAGAATAGTTCTAGTGTATCTTGTTGAATCTTTTATTTTTCAAGTGTCTAGCTCCGTGCTTAGAATTTATATTCCCATATATTGGTTAAATTAATAAACTGGATAGAATGAAGTGCTAAAAGGAAAAGTCATGCTTTTATTCTTTTTCCAGTGAGAAACAGCAGAAGTTTTTGAGTAATCAAGATCTGAATTTAAAACGTGGCTCTGCCACTTAAGTTATGTGGTCTTGGGCAAGTACAAAACTCTGAGCTTTTATTTCCTCAGTTGTAAAATCGCGATTATCATACCTATTTCATAAGTTAACTGAATGGATAAATGACTCTGTGTGTGTGTGTGTGTGTGTGTGTGTGTGTGTGTGTATTACAAAAGTGTTTATCAAATAACTGTAATTGTTCGTATGGTTATCAAAACTAAGCAAAAGTTGAGATGCCTCAGAGTCATAGAGATGGGAGTTGATATAATGGAGAGGGTTCCAGGTGTGGTGGACGTCAGAAGGTACACAGGAGAATTTACAGTGTTGTGATCACCAGTAGGGAGCCATTTGAGGTTCTTGATCCCTAGAAGTGTACTGTGAATAATTAAATTAAAATGTATTTAAACAGGATTAATCTGGAAATATGATTCAGGAGATGTGTGGGGAGGTACAGGCCTTGAGAGTTAATTATACCTATGTAAACATTGATGAAGGCACCATACAATTCAAAATAAATGTATTCCTGGTTATAAAAAGTACCTCAACATGTTTAGACAGGTTGAAATCATACATGCATTCTATGTACACAATGGAGTCAAACTAGAAATCAATAACAGAAAGATAAGTAAATCTCCAACATTTAGAAGATAAGCAACAGACTTCTAAATAATCCATAGGATGAAGAGGAAGTTCAAGGGAGATAAAAAATACATTGACTAAATGAAAATGAAAACAGAATATATCAGAATTTTTGGGATACAACTAAAGAAATTAAAACCCAACAGAAATGCAGAATGCCTTTGATTCCTTTGATGCCATCAGTAGATTAGAGAAGGCTAATGAAAGAATCAGTGAGCTTGGAGGTAGGGCAATAGAAACTTTCTAAACTGAAGGTATAAGAAGAATGAAAAAACTGGAACAGAATATTTAAGAAGTATGATACAATTACAAAAGATGTAACATATGCAGAATGGGTGCACAATGAGAAGAGCGAGACAAAGGATCCAAAGAAATACTACTTGAAATAATAATGACTGAGAATTTTCCAAAATTAACAACAGACATCAAATTACATACATACAAATCTTGGAAGCCCAAAATTAATGACAAACACTAAGCTCAGGACAAATACCAAAATATCTACAGATAGGCATATCTTACTGAAATTGCAGAAATTCAGACAGAGGGAAGATTTTGAAAGGTGGTTGGATGACTTCATCTTACCTTTAGGGGTTTAAGAGTAAGAATTACATTGGGCATCTCTTCAAAAACTATGTAAGCAAGAAGAGAGTAGAATGAAATATTTAAAATATTGGAAAACAGACACAAAAATCACTAACTTAGAATTCAGGATCCAGTAAAATTATCCTTCAAAAGTGAGGGAGGAATAAAGCCTTTCTCAGGTAAAACAACTGGGAATTTGCTACTGCACGGTGCTGTACAAGAAACGTTTTTTAAAAAAGATGGATTTACAAATATTTTCTGCTACTCTGTGCTTGTCTTTTCATTTTCTTAATAGTGTCCTTTAGCAATTTTTTATTGGCTTGAATATTTTGCTACCAAAGTTTGTTAAAATATACGGTGCCTTAAATATTTCGAGAAATAGCATCTCTGCAACAAACATTTTCAGTTTAAACTTATTGAAAGTCTCAGGAAGGTAGTGTTATTTTGTATTTAAAGTAAGTCACAAAGCATAAATATTTCACTGAAATGTAAATAGTAAAATCTGTGATTTCAGGCCTTGTATTTTCATGTGAAAGATACATGCTATATCCTCACATAGATATGGTGGTATTAGGAGTAATGTCTGACTCTTCAAATTCAATTAATGACTCAGCACTTAGGAGAGTATTCCTGATTATTGTTGCTGTGTTTGTGTTACATTCTCTGAGGTTCTTTGTAGTGAGGAACAGATTACCTTTCCATGCCTCAGGACCCAGTATTATTAAAAGGACCACTGTTATAGTTTCTTTAAGTTTCATGTTGGATTGTTACTAGCTTGGCATGGGGCACTGTGTAAATTATATACATGAATACACCCCCACGTCACTCCCTTATTGGAAAATGGAATCTGTGAATTGGCTTCCGTGTCTGCTTGAGAGTTATTGCCATGGTGATGAATAGTCTGCTGAGTTTTGTGGTTGGCATGACTCTTCTGGATTAGGTCACCTGTGTTTTCTTTCTGTAACACCAGTTGACTACACTTTCGGTAACAATTAAAGTTCCATCACTAAAAAACTAGTAGGTAAAATGCAAAACTAGTGATTTAGTAGAATCAGCTACATCAATGCTTTTAATCTGTTGATTATTCCCTTTCAGTGCTGAGTAGCAGGGGCTTACTCATTTCACAGGGCTTTAAATCTTTCCATTGCGATCAGACCTGGTAGGGAATTATTCTATGCTGCAGTTATAAGTTTTTCATCATTTTTTAAAGCATTATGGGGGAACCATCTTTATAAAAGCATCCTGGTAAAGGAAACTAGACTTATTTATTTTTTATTTTAATGAGTCAGAATTTTAAATACTTTGCTTTACTATATTTACATAAGCTGTAGCAATGGATCAGTTGTCTTAAATTAAATGTATTAGTATCTACCAACATTAAAGGAAGTATTAAAGTGTTTCAATTATGTTTAAAATAAAACATAATAATAAGGATTGATGGACACAAGTAAAACAATGAATTTGGAGTAATGAAATGAGTTGTTGATTTAGGGATATATACTGCATGCCAAATGGTCAGATCTACTGTGATCTGTTAGTGAGAGTTAATCTACTTGAGATTATTGCTTCTAAAGAAAATCCAGCTGTGTAAAGTCCTACATGTAAAGGTAGATATTAAATCCAGCAGGGAAATAATCAGAACCCCAGGTGCCCAGGCTTTGTAAAAAATTTAAATAGTAAAACCATAGTTACTTGTACTTAACTTAGATTTAACTAAACAAATTCATAAAATTTCCTGAGTGGAATGATGGTTTAAGAGAGCTAGTGAATTTCAGAACCTGAAAAAATATGACTTACCGCAATTGTAGTCATTCTTAACTGTTTAACAATTTAAATCTAAGTAGTCATATGCAACAAGGTTTAAATTGGTCCAGTTCTGGCTATGCTGTGTCTTTTTCAACTCATAACTTTCGGTAATGAAACCAGCTTTCTGTTTAATTAGCCCGAATTAGATTTTTCTCTCTCTTCCTTATACATCACTAATGAAACTGGAGTAATAATTTCTGCTTCTAGAATGACTATATGATTTTATTTATCCCTAACATAGTACACACTATATAGTAGGCACTCAGCAAATCTTTATTCATTCTTTCAGGAGGCAAAGCAGGAACAGATTAACTAATTACCAGCTCAGACCAAATTAAGAAAAATAAAGCTACAGATTGTCACTTCGAAATTTGCCTCTTTTTGCCATCTCACTATTTTGAGAAATGCCCACTATATCACTAAGATCTCTGGCAAGAAAGCATTCCATGCGTATGCATGTAAGTGTATATCTTTATTTTTTGCTGTCACCACTCAGACATCAGGCTTTTTCACAAAATCTGACCCTCTCTCTTGATCATTCTTTGTAACTACCCAGTATGTATCACTACAGAGCTTTTGTTCTAGTTCTTCTACTTGGACTTTGGCAGATATTTGAACTCTGCTGAGCCAGAGCTATCTTCTTTAGGGATTTGTTTTTAAGATTTTCTTCCCAGCCAACCACAGAGACTGAATTTTATGTCCCACAGATGCGTGAGATTTCCAGTCCCCTCTGTAAATCCCATCACTCTGTCACTCTTGACAGTGTAATTATCCCTCTTTTCTCTTGCTGCTTTCCTGCTTGTAATCTTTGTTCCTCAACATGTCCTTCGTCTGAAAAACAGGCACCCAATCCTTCTTGCTTTGTCAGCTTTTTAATTTCTCTTGTAAAATCATCAGATATCAGCTCCCCACAAAGCCTTACTGGAGTAGAAATGGCAATTTGCTTCCTTAAATCTTTCTGTTTATTCAGTTTTCATGACTGACTAATAACCAGCCATCATATTAAAGTCTTCTGATTTTACATTTAAGTATGATTTTTATTAAATTTTGCTTTGTTCACTGTTTATGCTGTTAAGTGTACACATTGCTATGTGTATGCTTTATATATACATATACATATATACATATATACACACATATATATATATACATATATACACACACACATACCTGTATTTGTAATACAGATAAACCTAAAGGCCAAATTCTGCATCTCATTTTTGAGCCAATCAGCCTACTGATGTGAGACAAATTTCAACAAATGCTTAAGACACACATCTGATAAATATATAATAAAACTTGTATGTGACAGAGCTTATAAGTTTTAAAAATTCATGTTTTTCCATCATACATTTTTTTTCATTTTTCTGTTCTTTGATGATGATGAATCAGGATTCTTGTAATGAGATCTTTACAGTTCTGATGTCCAAGGATGGTACTGTGGTGGTGAGTGAATCACCGTATAATGAAGACCCATTGTGTTACCCTATTTTAGAATCTTTCATAAGGTAACAAAGGTACAAGAATTAGTAAGGACAATGTAAATGAAGTGCTGTGTAAGCTACAAAATGTGTGTGCACACCCACACAGGTTTTTTTTAGTTTTTTTCTTTTCTTTTCTTTTCTTTTTATTTTTTTGTTTTCTTGTTTTTTTGAGATAGGGTATCACAGTATTGCCCAGGATGGATTTGAATTCCTGGGCTCAAGTGGTCCTCGTGCTTCTGTCTCCCAAGTAGCTGGGATTACACGTGTGAGCCACTACAACTACTACCTGGTTTTTCCTGAGATCTCTGAAGGTGATTTCAGGTCATACACAGTTAGTGGTATGAGACAAGCATGTTGCTGCTAAAATTCCAGGCAGTCCCCATAAACTAGTAGAAATTGCTTCAGTTATCTAACAGATAAGTATCAGGATTGCTGGCTTATCTGGATTTATTGACACAGATCTGTGGACTAGTGGTATCCTATTGGAATACAGAATAAGAAAGTGTATTTTTTTTTTTCCTAACAGGATACTTAGGAGTGAGTGATTTGTGGATGTTGAATTTTTTCATTGTGAAATTATTCAAAATGACAAAGTAAACTGAAGACTCATTATTTTCATGCATTGTATGCTATTTTAAGTTTTTGGGGAAAAGAACTTTAGAGATTCTATTAGTCTGTTTTCATGCTGCTGATAAAGACATACCCAAGACTGGATAATTTATAAAGAAAAAGACATTTAATGGACTCACAGTTCCCTGTGGCTGGGGAGGTCTCACAATCATGGTGGAAGGTGAAAGTCATATCTTACATGGTGGTAGGCAAGACAGAAGGAGAGCCAAGTGAAAGGGGAATCTCCAGAGATTTACTCACGAGAACAGTATGGGGAAACTGTCTTATGGTTCAATGATCTCCCACTGGGATCCTCCCATGACATGTGGGAATTGTGGGAGCTACAGTATAAGATGAGATTTGGGTGGGGACATAGCCAAACCATATCAGAGATTGAAAAGTTTTAAGAGTAAAGTGATATCCATACTTGCAGATATTGAGATGTCCATAGTCTTCCTTACAAAATAGAGCAGTGCCAAGAGAATTTGTGTGGGAGATATACATATGTATATCGTATGTCTTTCTAAAAGATCCATGTAGGAATCTACATAAGACTCATACAAAGTGACTATTTAATATGTGCTTATTATAGTATAACAGCCAAATTTGAAAGAGAATTAGAGCTGATTTTAATTTCTATGATTTGACAGCACAGAAAACTTTTATAAACTTTATTCATATTCAGAAAAACTACTTTTTCTTTCTGGATCTAAGTCTCGTGTTTACCTAATGCTGAAGTCTTTGAAAGGAGACTTTTTGGTGATATTCGAGACATATCTTATACATAAAGTGCATAATTTATCCTGGAAGTCTGAGATGAGGACTGAATATTGAAATCAAATTCTGAAAGTTCATAAGCTTTAGATTGACCCAAAGGTGATATTTTGATTTTATATTAAGAAGCCACAAAATTTTCCTCTTTAGTTAATGAATATTCAAAGTCAATAAGAGATAAAGAATAATGACATGTGTCTCTCTATTAATGATGTAATGGTGCTTTTGTACTAGTATGGTTAACCTATTGGTTATTTTCAAACTAATTCTGCATTTGCAGTAAAAATTAAGGTGACCTTCTGGGATTTGAGAGGTAGCATGAGGTTAGTGAGTAAACTTCATTTTCTTAAGTATAAAATGACTTTATCTGAAAGTTGATCACAAATTTTTGGTTTCAGGTTAAGTACAATTAGAATAATCTATGAAGGTATACAGAAAGGATCACTACCTCATGAGACTTAGAAAACGATAAACAGATGTAATTTTTAATTTAAGGATGTTACTGAGAATACAGAAAGACCTAATCTGTAACCTTTTTTTAAGTGTAGATATAGAATAGGTCTATGTTAGTGTTTAAGTTAGAACTTGAGATCAGAAACATAAATCTGATATGTATGTATATTTTGGTCTTGAGGAAATATCTTATGCATATTTATATCTTATACATATACAATGAAAAATCCATGCTGATGAATAACAAATGATTCTCATCGATCTAAAAGGAAAAAAAAGATGAAAAATCAGTAAGAAAGTATTGAAAATATTAGTGGAAATGGTTTTAAAGAAAGATTAACATCACTACTAAGCAAAGAAATATGTAATTTTTTTTCTCTATCAGATTGAAAAGAAATTTTTTTTTCAAGACAGGGTCTTATTCTGTTGCTCAGGCTGGAGTGCAATGGCACAATCATGGCTCACTGCAACCTTTACCTCCCAGGCTCAGGTGATTCTCCCACATCAGCCTTTCAGGTAGCTGGTGCTACAGGTGTGTGTCACCATGCCTGGCTAAGTTTTTAAATTTTTTGTAGAGATGAGATTTCACCATGTTATCCAGGCTGATCTCAAACTCCTGGGTTCAAGTGATGCACCCGCCCCCGTCAGCCTCCCAAAGTTCTGGAATTATATACATGAGCCACTGCACCCAGCCTTGAAAAATGTTTTTTTTTTTTTTTTCTTTTTCCCTAAATAAGTGATAACCAGTGTTTTGGTGAGAGTGTGAGGTAAGAGAAAAAAAAATCTGGTGGCTAGGTGCTGTGGTCTGAATGTATCCCTCCACAATTTATATTGAAAACCTAATCCTCAGTGTGCTAGTATTAAGAGATGGGGCCTTTTGGGGATGATTAAGTCATGGATAGCCCTCGTGAATGGGATTTGTGCCTTTATAAAAGAGGTGAGAAGGAGCTGTTTGCCCCTTCTGCCATGTGAGGACTCTGCTAGAAGGTGCCATCTTTGAAGCAGAGAGCAAGTCCTCACCAGACACTGAATCTGCTAGTGCTTTGACTTTAGACTTTGCAGCATTTGTTGCTGTGAGAAACCAATTTGTTTTTTACAAATTAGTCAGCATAAGGCATTTTTGCTATAGCAGTCTGAATGCACTAAGACAAAGTATAAGTTGGTGTAACATCTCTGGAGGGAAATTTTGACAGCATATTAATAATTTAGAGATGGGCATATCCTTTTACATAGCATTTTCTTCCTTAGAAGTTTACACTAAGACAACATTCTGAAATAGGCATAAACATTTATGTTCAAGGATGGTAGTTGCAGATTGTCTTTTATTTTTTAGTTGTAGATTTTTATGATAAGTATTAGCAATGTAACTGCTCAAGGAAAGATTAGTTACATGAGCTTTTGTTAGGTAACTGTTTAAAATAGGCTATAGAATAAGCTTGTCCAACCCAAGGCCCAGGATGGCTTTGAATGTAACCCAACAGAAATTCATAAACTTTCTTAAAACATTATGTTTTTTCTTTGCGATTTTTGTTTTAGCTTATCAGCTGTCGTTAGTGTATTTTATGTGTGCCTCAAAACAATTATTTTTCCATGGTACCCCAGGAAGCCAAAAGATTGGACACCCCTGCTGTCGAAGGCTTTAGTGATAAATCATTCATAGTGTGGTGGTCTTTTTGTTGTGACTTTTCAGTATACTTTGAGCTAAAAGGATATGAAACCATACAGACAGTAGCCCCTTTTGGAAAAAAAAAAGTATGTATGCATTAAAAAAACACTAGAAAAATATATAAAACATGAAAGCATTTATCTCTGGCTAGTAGGATGACTTGTGATTTTTGTTCATAATATGTGTTTTGTATGTTCTAACTTTTTGCCATGGATTTACTTTTATGATCAGAAATAATATTTGTAAAATACACTTTTTGTAAAATTAAAAATTTGTAAAATTAAAAAACAAAGGTCTGATCCTAGGTATCGAATGAAACACTAGAAATCCTGCAGGCACTTCTTATTTCTCTTTGTTGTAGAAGTGAAGAGTGCTTTTATTACTTTTAAGTTTTCAGGAAAATCCTTTTAACCTGATGCATAAGATAAAGGCAAACAAGACTGCTGTCTTTCACAAGAAACGGAGGATAAAATGTACCATTCCAAAGGAGGAAAACTGATGGGCTGAGATGTGGAGCAGTATGCCTTCTAACTGCAGAGCTGCTTGGGGGTCTGGAGATGAAATTTTGTTTCTCTTGGTTCGCAGAACTGGCTGGGGGCTTCCAGATGATTACTTTTTTGTTGGGCCACACAAACCTCATTCTTTTAGTCTGAGTATGATGTAGTTTTTCCAGTATTGCTTTCTTTCCCTTGTTACATCTAGGAAAACAGTTTGGAGATGAGCTACTGGAGTTAAAAACATCTATGTGGTTTTGTTAATTAAACAAATCTATTTGGTGTATGTTAGGTTTATTTTCGTGAGTGGGGAATGGCATATGACTATATATTGCAGACACAGTTGGGCGGTTTTCTACAGATTATGAATGGGAAAAGTTTGAGTTACTCTGTTGTATTTGTGTTAATAGTATTTTCTTGCTTTCTTTTCACTCTGAGTATATGTGGACATATTTTTTATTGCCTTTACCTATTATGTGCCAATTATTGTAGTAAGTGCTGGGGATACTGTGGTAAACAAAGGCTGGGCCTTTCCCTCAAAAAGTATATATTCTAATGGGACAGACAGGCCGAAAATAAGTGACATGCAAAATCACCAACTGTAGTAAGTAGTAGGGAGAAAATTAAAAATGTCCTGACACAGAGCTTAATGAAAGAGGGTTAGGTCTGGAGATAGGTAATCTTACACAGCACTTTAAATATCTGGATGTGCTTCTCTGAGCAAGTGGTAGATAAACAGGCTTCAAGGATGAGAATTGCTAAGGAATGGAGCACTTGAGTTTCAGACAGAGGGAACAACATGTCTAGCGAGCCCAGGGCTAGGGAAAAGTGAGTAGGAGGAAATGGGAGGAGACAAAGCTTAAAAGTGAGGCAGGGGACGGATCCTAAAAGGGCTCTTAGATGGCAGTAACAGGCTTTGGTTTTACTATAACTGCATTCAGACAACACTGAAGTGTTCTAAGAAAATAACATGACCAGACTTAAGGAACACACAATTTTATGAGCACTAAGTATATGATTATTTGTGACACTTAGCAGAACGTGACTGTCAATTTACCTCTTTTATGCTTTGGTTATACCAGTAGTTCGACCAATATGTTCTCAGTTACCCTGGAGTAAGGGAGAGTCATAGCTGGGCATGATGTCATGTCGTGTAATCCCAGCTACTCAGGAGGCTGAGGCTGAAGGATTGCTTTGGCCCAGGGTTCAAGTCCAGCCTGGGCAACACAGGAAGACCTTGTCTCTTAAAAAAAGAAGTTACAATTTATGTTACCTCATCTGATTCCAAATGTTATCTAGTAAGGGAGACATATTTGAATTATTTAGAAGAAAAACCTCAGATGTGATTTTTTAAAAATCTACCATTTATTACTTATAGTTAACCAGACACTATGCTATACTCTTTTCATATATTATTTCATCCAATCTCTGTGAAGAAGATACTATTATTTTCATTTTATAGATAAGCAAACAGATTTAGTAATGTGGCCAAAGTTGTATAGCCTTTAAGTATGGAGTTGGGATGTGAACCTATTCTGTACATGAACCTGAATTTTTTGCAACTATGTTCTATTGCCTATACTGATGATTTGTTAGTCACATAACACTAAATTGTATAGCCAGGAAAATAATTAAAGTTTAGATTTCAAATCCATGGCTCCTTTGGCCATAACATGCCACCTCTTAACATTGTTTAATCTCTTTTTCATAGCCCCATGTCAAAAGTAGAAAGGGATTAGATACACATTTTTAGAATTATAATTAAAAGGTCTTAAATTGTAATCTAAATAAAGATTAAGAATGGGTTTGGAGAATAAGCATTTTATCAATTGAAAATAAATAAACCTGAAAGGGATCCTTAATATTTTGCTCACCCAGGGTAAACCTTCACTGCACTAACAATTTTCAGCCAAGACCATAACTAAGTTCTGCTGCTTGGGCAAACTCTAGTCCAGTGACATTCAATGAAATTAAGCCATTTAAAAAACTGTTATATCCTCTGGCAATTTAATATCAGTGTATCACTGTGGCATTCAGCTTCAGATCATGTGTTACTGTAATATCTTCTCTTTATATTACTGCATTTCTGTTATGTGTCACTGACACAGCTTGTCTGATTTCAAGCTCCTTCTGTCACTCCTACTTACTGGTAACATACAAGCTTCAAGGATCATTTGATGTGCAAATTTAATTGCAGGTTTTATTTTCAAAGGATGATATAAGCTATATCATTTTAACAACTATTTGCACAGTTTTTTCTAAACTGCTACTCAGAAAACAGGCATTTTTTTCTGTGCATTGTGATGCTTCCTGGCTTGTCAAAGCAGCTTGCTCAGTAATTAACTGATATGTAAATTTGTATATATGTGTGTATATATATATGTTTATATATGTGTATCTATACATATATATGATGAGTTTTGCAGTGTTTCAATAGGTATATGCTTTGGAATTCAACTTGGGCATTTCTTCTGATTTTTTGACAAGAGGACACCTTATTAGCTTTCACAGTTTCTTTTTTTGTATTTACTGATTTTTCCCTTTCTCTTTCTTCCTCGCCTCCTTCCCATTGCTACATAGCACGTGATTATAAATAGAAGAGGTTAAGTCTTACCTAGCTAAGGTGATAATTTCCTGACTGTGTTTCAGAGTTAAGGTAAAAATACTCCAGAAAGGATTGATACTTCTGTAAGAGATGCGTTTTTGTTTTTGTTTTTTCCTAAATGGCACTTAAGAACCCAGAAGCACTCATGATTTTAATAAGCTAAAGTAGTTCAATCATTTTTTTTTTAGAGTTAACTTTTTGTGGAAAGGACAGGCTTTGAGGATAACACCGTAAGTTTAAAAAATGCTGTTTTACCAGGACCTTCTAGACAGTTCTTTTGATACGCATTCACCAAGATAGCCAGCTAGCTCGTTTGATAGAATATGAGACTCTTGATATGCACTTACCAAGCTAATTATAGGGAATGGGCATGCCATATGAGTCAGGTGAAATGAGGAAAGTAAGTAAAATCTTAATAATTATGGGAAATATTGGTACTACATCCCTGCTTCAATTCTTTGTACCTACTGTGTTTCAGCAGAGTCTGTATTTAAATGGGAAATTTTCAGCAGAAATAGGAGGCTCTATAAATATTGTTACTCAATAATTTGTAAGGTGAATTTGCAGGTGTCCTCATAGTGACTCATAATTTTTCCTTATTCATCATTAGGTTTTGTGACTATCTGGTTATTTCTTTTTCCAGAAATTTTATGTTGAAAAGTGTAAAACTGCTAGTTACTGTGTTTTAGCCAAAATCTAATTAAATAGGTTTTCTCCGTTTAAATGGAATTAGGAAAATGTTCTAGAGTATTGGATCTGAATGAGACTGTACAAACTGGTCTCATTGGTCTCATTTTACAGGTGAGGAAATGGAGGCTGAGAGAGGGTAAGTCACTTACCCCAGGTTATGGAGCTATTAAGTGGCGGACTTGGTGCGCAAACACAAGCTTTTGGTTTCCTCATGCTGAGATCTTAACACTTTACAAGTAATCTTTAGTTAAAGCACATGAATGGAAATGAAAAATCACTTGTTTCCCCAATTTTTTTTGTTTCTTTCTGGCTTTTTAACTGAAATTGCCACATAAGATCATGTATTAATTGGAACTGCACAGTGATTTCTAGGTTGAAAATGACATTTAAAATCCATAATCAAATAAGTTTGTGTGGTGTTGCCCTTAATGCATTCTTAAACATTGCCAATTTAAGACAAAACTACCATTTTGTTCACTTATATTCCCTGTTAAGTAATTTTACAGTTCATCTTTCTCAAATCAGTATTTTCCTAACTTATAAGAGATTAATAAATACCATCTATATTCTTAATTTAAGGATGGTCTCACTCTTCTAAATATGGAAAGAATGTATAATATTGGTCCTGTTGTTTATTTTTATTCATGCCGAGAGGTGTCCATTTCATTTATTTTTTCTACTTTTAATCCTAGCTCCACAGCCAATCAATGGCTTCAAATACATACTGACTCACTGAATGTTTTAACAAATTTCTGTCATTTACATGCCATGCATGTTTGTCATTTTGCATGACTGTAATTGTAGTTAGAGACAGGAGATGTGTATGATTCATCTTTGGGAGAAAGGTAAGTTGTTAAAGCATTTGACTGGTTATTCTATCCACATGAATTTAACTAGCTTAGCAGTTACGTAATTGAAATTTGACAATATGTAGTTTAGAATATTTCTTTAGAAACTTCTTTTGGACTATCTCACATTTGTAGTACATTCATTTCTTCCACTGAAAAAGGTATTAAAGTTAGGAGAAGAAGGATTGGTTTAGAGAAGACAAAGCAGATACCGAATCTCATGAGAAGAAGGAATGAAGGACCAATGAGGAATTGGCGTTGAACTATACAGGAACTGAAAGTCATATTTTGCTTATACTTCCAAGATAAATGGATTGTGACATTGTTGATTGATTCTGCTTGGTTGTCCTAACAATTTATGTAAGTGACCTCACATCAGTTTGGATCTGATGATCTTAGCTGACAGATTATGTTACAGCCTATTTTGTCTGCCTCTATATTTGTAGTTACAAAATATAGGAATGTAGGGCAAGGTTACCAATAAAGATGTGTGCGTGTGTGTGTGTGCGCGCGCACGTGCATGTGCGCAATTTCCAGCTTCCCTCAAGAGCTTTGGAAAAAGTGCAGTAAACAAATCTGTCACATTCCAAATATATAATATTTCATGTGACTACTTCTGGTATACTGCCCTATTGTAGAAAACTGAAGGAATCAGCAAATACCCGTGAGCCCTGCTTAGAATTGTTCCACTTTATTGATATCCTGAGGGTGCATATGAATGACTATGAATGGTTTCAGTCCATGCCATTTTTAAATGAATATTTGGACAGTGATTTATCGTGTATAAGCCTGTACCAGATTAGCCTTTCGTAAGACTTCATTAACATCTTTACTGATAGATAAATCAGGAGCCAAAGGTATATCAGAATTCTGTTACTTTAACAGCAGAGTATTAACTGTACCTGTTAACTTATTCTTAGGAAACTGTCAACTTCCAAGCAGCAGCATTTTTTGGCATTTGGTAGACCCATGGACCATTTTTAAGAGACTATCTTAAAAATGACAGGGATTGGAATTGGGACACTGTCTCAGATCTCTTTCAGCTCTTAGGTTCAATGATACCTGAAATGTTGGGTTGGAATTTTATGATGATAGTGTTTATTTTTATTACATTGTTCAATTGGAAGGTTTTCCTCCTGCTAAATTTAATACTGATTTTCTCACTAGAGAAATTATATTAGTACTTTCTGCTGTTCTCTCCATTGGTTTCAAGAGTTAACATTGTTATCCGTTTCTGTGTCCTGCCATGTTTTTTTGTTTGTTTGTTTTTTTCCTGATGCCCTTCTGTTGCAGGTTGAGTTCCCTAGAAAGCAGATTTTGAGATGGAAATTAGTGTCGGATAAGTTTATTAGAAAGTGCTCTTGGGAACTGGGCACGGTGATTCACACCTGTAATCCTGGCACTTTGGGAGGCCAAGGCTGGTGGATCACCTGAGGTCAGGATTTTGAAACCAGCCTGGTTAACATGGTAAAACCCTGTCTCCATTAAAAACACAAAAAAATTAGCTGGGCACTTTGGGAGGCCAAGGCAGGCAGATCACCTGAGGTCAGGATTTCCAGACCAACCTGGTCAACATGGTGAAACCCCATCTCTATTAAAAACACAAAAATTAGCTAGGCATAGTGGCACACGCCTGTAGTCCCAGCTACTTGGGATGCTGAGGCAAGAGAATCACTTGAACCCAGGAGACGGAGGCTGCAGTCAGCCAAAATTGTGCTATCGTACTCCCGCCTGGGTGGCAGAGTGAAACTCCATCTCAAAAAAAAAAAAAAAAAAGAAAAAAAGAAAAAAAGAAAAAAGAGAAAAAGAAAGTGCTCTTGGGATCAGCCCCTGTGGATGAAGGGAGGAAAGGAAACGCCGTGAGGCCAAGGGGGATGTTGGGCTGCCTTGTAGTCTCAAATAAGATCTGGCCCTGTGGGCCGCTCTAATGCTGAGTTGGCTCCCCACCATTGTCCCCAGGTGGAGAAAGGGGATCAACTCTTTATCTTCCACATGTCAACCAGTCTTTGGATGTGGGCTTCCCTGGGAAGGAAGTGTGATACTAGGTGAGGAGAGGCCATTCTGAAAGAGCTGATAGTTGAAGGTTGTCGGCAGGCAGCACCACAGCAGTTGGGGAATCAGTCAGTCAGTCCTGAAGGAGATGTGGGTGGCATGTCACAGTTTCCATTCAGTCTTTTTGCAGGGGTTTTGGAGATGGGAAAGAATGGCCCAGGGGTTGGGTCAAAATTTTCAGGAATAAGGAATTGCAGCATACAGTGGTCAGGAGCTTGAGAGATGGTAAAGAAAAAAGTGGATATAGAATAGGTTCTGCCTGACAATTGACTCTGACATTGATTATTTCTTTTCTAGATACATTTTAAAAATTCTATTTATAGTGGTGCTTTTCCCTTTTCAAGTTGTAGACTGATGAAAACTCTGAATGCAGTATACAGAGAATGCAATTTTTAAAAAATCCATTTCCTGTTTACCCCAAGAACACTGCACTGGCAATAAGCAGCGCTTTTTTTATTATGAATGAGAAATGAGTTATAGAGATGAGTATTGCTCAGTCACACAGGCTCGAATGCAGTGGCAAGATCATAGCTCACTCCTGGGCTCAAACTCCTGGGCTCAAGCAGTCCTCCTGCCTCAGCCTCGTAAGCAGCTGGGACTGTTGGTGTGCACCACCATGCTTTGCTGATTGCTGAATTTTTTGTGGAGAGGGGGTCTTGCTATGTTGCCCAGGCTGCTCTTGACTTCCTGGACTCAAGTGATCCTCTCACCTTGGCCTCCCAAAGCACTAGGATTACAGGTGTGAGCTACACTGTACCCAGCCTGTGCCATATTTTTATGTAAATACAATTTGCTTTTATAAAACATATAGATTTTTTAGTTTTATGTTCTTTATGGGCTCCTTTTTCTTTCTTTCTTTAATAATTTAAATATGCTTTTTTGCTGTCTTTATATTAAAAATTAGTTGTATGCTAAATTTTCTGTTTGGTATATTTGTTAATCACAGTAAATCATTTTCTCACATATTTTGTAATCTCTAAATTTATAAGCTCATCTTCAGTGGGGATTGTTTTTTGTTTTGGTTTGGTTTGGTTTTTCTACCCAGAAATCCCATGGGGCCTTGTTTATTGTCATTTTAAGATGGTTTCATGTTTGTTTCTTCTAGATACTTTAGAGATTTCACTGGCCCAGGATCTAATTTCTTAGATTGGAGATTCTTAATTTTTTTACCTAGGAGATTCTTGTACAAATAAGATTCAGATTTCAGAACTGTTGTGTCATAGGTTTAGGATTTTAATTTCTTACAGCATTTCCCCTGTCCTTTTCACACAGATTCTCAGAGACAAGTTCCCTTGAAGTCTTACTATGACTATGAGTGAATTTCTCCTCGCCAGCCCCCACACCACTTTTTAACTATGAAGATAGACCTTTGAAGGCAGCTCTGGTTTTATGGAAGAATCTCAGTACCGACTTTGTACCTTGTATGGGCCCAGGGCCTC
Source organism: Saimiri boliviensis (assembly GCF_048565385.1). Lineage (NCBI taxonomy): Eukaryota > Metazoa > Chordata > Mammalia > Primates > Cebidae > Saimiri > Saimiri boliviensis. The sequence goes on from NC_133455.1 coordinate 114,475,278, forward strand.
CCCTCTTTCCCTGCATCAGCATCAGGACTGCTTGTAGAGTTGTGAAGGTTTAGTGGGGCCAGAAATCTGGCACAATGCTCTTTCTCTCTTGAGGGAGCACTTTCTTCTGTTCTTTCTCCTTGAAGGGGCATCTTGTTACCAATTTCAATCTATGCTTAAGCACTAAAGAGACTCCAGTAATTAGCCCCACAGCTCCAGTGTTGGCCACAGCTGACAGCGTATGCTTTTGTGCTTACCATTTTGGCCATCGGTTCTAGCTTTGGTTTGGCATCAGGGATTATCTTTTTTTTTTTTTTTTGGTGAGACAGAGTCTTGCTCTGTTGCCAGGCTGGAGTGCAGTGGCGCAGTCTCGGCTCACTGCAACCTCTGCCTCCTGGGTTCAAGTGATTCTTCCGTCTCAGCCTCACAAGCAGCTGGGACCACAGGTGCGTGCCACCACGCCTGGCTAATTTTTGTATTTTTAGTAGAAACGGGGTTTCACCATGTTGGCCAGGATGGTCTCGATCTCTTGACCTTATGATCTGCCCACCTCAGCCTCCCAAAGTGCTGGGATTACAGGCGTGAGCCACCGTGCCCAGCCTAGGGGATTATCTTTATTGCAAGTAAAGCTGCATATTTAATTTTGTTACACTTATTTTCTTTTCTTAGTGTCTGTAGTGGAAAGTCTTCATTAGCTTAGTTGACCATATTGCTGTACCTGGAATTCCCATAAATTACTTATTAACCATTGTTTCTCAGATTCTGCCTCTCTAAAATGGGAGTAATAATGATCTCTATCTATATAGTGTTAATTTAGAACACAAAGTAAGCTTTCAGTCAATGCTAGCCATTATTATTTGCACCATTTAAAACTTTAAAAAAAAGTCAACTTAGGCAAGAGTTAGAAGTGTAGTGGTAGCTATGTTTACTTACTTAAGAGGAGGAAATCTTAGTTAACGCCCTAGAGAAACCAAATCAGAAATCTTGTTTGGTACAGTATAATGCTGAAACTGACGCTTAGAGTCCCACCCTTTCTGACGTTGTGCCAAAGGTCATTTGGCACATAAATAAACTGAGTGGAATGTCCTCTCAATATTGCCTGGACGATTGCTTAGAGGAGTATTTCCTGGACTGTGTGGGTAGGTAAGTTTGAGTTTGTTAATATTTTCTTTGCTAAGGAGGGCTCTCAAAGGCATAATTATTATAAAGGGTATTTGTAGGCCTTGAAACATGTAGTAATACTTTTAGTCCAAGTAAGCCCTTTGATAGCTTTTTAACTTCCCATTTGGTATTCCAAGTGGATTCTGAACTTGGTGAAATTAGTGGTAACCCAGTCTCCACAGGGTCTTACCTCCTGTCTTCTGGCGTACAGAGGTGGGGATTCACGGGATTTCCTTCCTTCAGGTCATGGTGTTTAAGAGAATATTCCCCTCATATTATAGCTAAAAAGAGATCTGTTGACTACTAAAAATTGGGAATCTGTGGGCATAATATATCAAATGTTTAAAAATTACTTTGAACTTAACCTTATATGCAAAACATTGATTATCTTATAAATATTAACTGCTTTGGATTGTTTATACAATGTTAGTTGTACTATGAAAATTTGCTTATTAACCAGGTTTAGCATTCTTAGGTTGTTATTGGCTTTGAGTCTACAGTTTTAACACTGCCAAATTTCTGTGTAAACATTTTGCTTGGGACCTAAAATGCAGTTGAATATGTGTATTTAAAGTTTTTTTTTTTTTTTTTTAAAGCCCATGTATATTAGTGGAACTTGTAAATGTTTAAATAGTCAATTAATGGAAGCTTTTAAGAAATAACTCTTTTAAAAAATTCAATTTTATAATTATGGTGTTTTAAATATCAAACTTGCTAGTGACAAATGTACAATTCATCATACATAAAGGTCTGTGTCTTCTTTTTGGAGTTTTTGTTGATTTGTTACATTTAATCTTATTCAGAAGGAACCTTTTTGTTATTCTGTTACTAGTAATTAAGTGCAAGGCTATTTAAAAACAAATAAGAGCTAATAACATCATACCACAACATACGAGATAGAGAGCAAAAGTAAATAACTGGTTAAGTTATTGTTTTGGTCTTGGGACATGTACCAGTCTCTTGAGTTTAGGTGTCATGGCTATGGCTGTTTTGATCCCTTTTTTTTTTTTTTTTTTTTTTTTTTGAGGCAGTCTCTGTTGCCAGGCTGGAGTGCAGAGTGCAGTGCATATCAGCTCACTGCAACCTCTACCTTCCGAGTTCAGCAGTTCTCCTGCCTCAGTCTCCCGAGTAGCTGGGATTATAGGCGTGTGTCACCACTCCCAGCTAATTTTTGTATTTTTAGTAGAGATGGGATTTCACCATGTTGGCCAGATGGTCTTGATCTCTTGACCTCATGATCTGCCTGCCTTGGCCTCCGAAAGTGCTGGGATTATGGCCTTGATTCTTTTTTGAAATACATTCTTAGATGTGTTGATTTTCTTGTACTGTCTCTATTATTTTTTATGACCTTTCTATGCTGTAAAGAGCATTATCAATTTTGCGCAATTGATATTTCTATGGGTAGTTAAAATTTACACAAAATTTACACAAATTTTAACTACCCATAGAAATATTATAAATAGCTTTTTGTAGAAAAAATATGTGTTTCATCAAGATGTTTATGGCCTGGTGTATTCTTACCCTTGCTATAAAGCTTTGGTCAGCTTTAGTGGCCAAATTCTAAGGAGCATGTCAGTATCAATGTGGAGTGTAAATCTCCGTATATGTTCTTGGAATGGTATGTAAAACATTTTGTTTTCTGATCCACCTGTCCCCACCTTTAGTAGGATACCCTTGTGTCTACAGTACCTTGAGTGTTATAAAAGAGGTTTCTGTTTCTCAGCAACGAGACTTGTAAATAAGTTTTTTCAATTTGACCTAAGTAAATTGTATATAAGAGGAAATGACTATGGAGTAGATATGCATTTATTCTCATTTCTTTGTAAATAGTTCTGACATAAATTATATAGAGAAGTCTCCTTTTTAGTTTATTTTTCAGTGATGTAATTTGTCATTGAATCATCAAGGTAGGTATGAACCTTGGAGTTTTAGGGTGACAAAAATGAACTTATTACATTTTAGACTTTTGGCCAGATTCTGTGACTCATGCCTGTAATCCCAGTACTTTGGGAGGCTAAGGCTGGAGGGTTGCTTGAGCCCACAAATTCAAGGTCAGCCTGGCATCATAGTGAGATCTTGTCTCTCCCTCGCCCCACAAAAACAAAAAACAAAACAAACAAACAAACAAAAACAAAACAAAACAAAAAACAAAATTAGCCTGGCATGGTGCTGCATGCCTGTAGTCCCAGCTACTCAAGCTACTCAAGAGACTGAGGCAAGAAGGATGGCTTGATCCCAGGAGACTGAGGCTGCAGTGAACTGTGATTATGCCATTGCACTCCAGCTACAGTGACAGAGCAAGACTGTCTTCAAAAAAAAAATTCTAGCCTTTTAAATAATAGCTTACTTGAATTGTATAAATATTTATTGAAGAGAATATAATGAAGTAGGTTATATGATCTTGTGATCATTTATCATATAGGTTATTTCTAATTTAAACAAGTGTTTTAAAATTTCTTTTTTTTTTTTTTAGAGTTTAAGTTTGTGTATGTGTTTTCAGTTGTTTAATTGGACATGTAAGCACTTAAAAATTGACTTTCCATTCTTGTGTTAGTTTGCTGAGAATGGTGGTTTCCAGGTTCATCCATGTCCCTACAAAGGACACGAACTCATCATGGGGAAATAGGGGAAGGACAGCGGGGAATGGGGATTTGGGGAGAGATAGCATGGGGAGAAATGCCAGATATAGGTGATGGGGAGTAAGGCAGCAAATCACACTGCCATGTGTGTACCTATGCAACAATCTTGCATGTTCTTCACATGTGCCCCAAAACCTAAAATGCAATTAAAAAAATGACTTTCCAGCTACATGAAGAAATTATACTTTGGCTAAAATTTGTGGCATTTTTATACAGAATCTTGTGTACAAAATATAGTAACTAGGTTTGGTAACTTGATTAGAAGAAACTTGTGGTAGTTTTAATACTCAATATATTTTCTAAAATACAAAAGCAATTTGTGAAATATTGTCCCTCTGTGCTTGGTAATGTAAGATCTGAGCTGAATGAAATGTGAGTTTCTTAAGATTGTCTTAGATTTTGTATCAACACCTATTCAAGAGTTTGGTTTTAGGAGCATTTGTGTGCATTTTCTTGATCATCAAAAATTCTTTGTGTCAGATACTTGGATGTAATTTAGAACAATATTATTTAATGTTGCTAATTATATAATCCTAATCACTAGATTTAATGCTCTGGTAACAACTTTCTGATGTCTTATTGTTACTGTAGTATTAGATTTCATTGGATTCTTTATCTTCCTTCACTGTTTTTTTTTTAAAAAATGCTTTTCCTCATTATTCAAGTAATTTTTCTTTATTTAGTATTTTATACAATTGGCCAGATCAAATGACATAGTTAGTATCCCTTAAGCCAGGGGTCCCCAACCCCTGGGCCATGGTTCAGTACTGGTTGGCAGTCTTTTAGGAACTGGGCCACACAGCAGGACGTGAGCAGTAGGCCAGCAAGCATTACCACCTCAGCTCTGTCCTCTCAGATCAGCAACATCATTAGATTGTAATAGGAGTCGAATCCTATTGTGAACTGCACATGTGAAGGATCTAGGTTGTATGTTCCTTATGACAATCTAACGCCTGATGATCTGAGGTGGAACAGTTTCATTCTGAACCATCCCCCACACCTCCCACCCCCACCTTGGAAAGATTGTCTTCCATGAAACCATTCCCTAGTGCCAAAAAGGCTGGGGCCACTGCATTAACCAGAGCCATGAATATCAATCTTGGATGAAAAGCCTGGGCTTGTGAGTGGGGAAAGCCCTCCTGCTGCTCTGGCCTGGCATTCCAAAGACACTTTCAATTCTCTTAACTTACTCAAAGCCTGGATTCTAAAAGCCAGTTGGGCTCCCTTTGGCCATTCATAATTCATGCTACATTCTTCTGGCTAAAAATTGTCAGTAGATTTCCCATTTCCCATGATATGAAATTCAATGTCCAGTGTGAAAATTATCTTTTGGTCATCTATCTTAATATATGGCCTAAGCGTCTTGTTCTTTATGCTTTATAGTTTCCATTTCCTTCCCCGTTTTCTTTACACATAATTAGAAAGTCTCTCCCTCATATTCAAAATTTACCCCATCCTTATGGTTTACCAACCAGTGCTATTAAATTTTTCCTGCTCTCCCCTTCTTTCTGCATTTTCTTATGGTGTTTTGTGTTTCATCTGCTCTTATATTTATTTTTACATGTGTTATACTTTACTCTTTTCTAATGACTGAATTTAAGTGGTATCTTTTACTATGATGGGTTAGCAGTGATCTGTTTCTCCTGGGTTGCCTTGCATTCAGTCCATGCTTGTTATAAATATTTGGTACTGAAAAAAATGGAATGATATGACAGTGCTATTGCCTACCTGACATTTTACTCCTCTGTTGGAATGGACATTCGAGGACAGGGGATTGACTAGAAGTCTAAACAAGTATGGCATGGCTCTCTGAATCAAGCTGTTCCCAGCAGGAAAAGCTGACGAAACAATCAAGGCTGCAGCTAAGAAATGCTTTAAATCATGTTGCATAGTGGCTCAATACTGACAGGCAAAGGACAGCTCTTACTAGGGAAAGACTTCGGACTGATAGGAAATTGAAGAGTAACCCAGGCGTTGTAGATGGTGACTACAGTTCTGACTCAGAGAACATTTTTCATGAGTTCATAGTGTGAGAATAAATGCAGTCAATTCTGCTGTAATGATTGTTTTAAAAAATGAGAGTTTTTTTTCCTACATGATTGATATTAGGGAACAATTTGTGCATAATGCAAACTTCAATTTTGCTTATGCGTGATTTCACCTGAGAAATAGTAGGTGTGCACAGAAAATTTCATCCAGCTAAAACGAGCTGGATGAAATTTTCTGTGCACACCTTATTTTTGAAATGCAGATACTAAGCAAATATTGGCCCAAAATGTCTAACAGTAAAGATTTATGAAGAGAATTTCAGAATTCCATGAAAACATATAATGTAGGAATCTAGGATAGATTGGTGAGTCAGGGAATGGTTTCCCAAGGAGGGGCCATTTAAGCTGAGATAGAAGATTTAGTTAGGCAAAGATATAAAAGATAATTATTCTAGAGAGGAAGGAAGAACTTGGCATATTCAAGGAAATATCATTGTATCTTCCAACACATTTGAGGACAGGAATTATATCTGTTTTGTTCATCATTTATATCCAGCTTTGTAAGTACAATACTTGCTGCCATATAGTAAGCCTTACCCCCTTGGAGTACTAATGGTTTTTATTTTGTTGAATGAATGTTTTACCCAAACTTATATGCATATTAGATTGTTTGAAAGCACAATTAAAAAATGAAAAATAGACATTGAAAAATTTTTGAGTGATTTTATGTATGCTCCTGAAACAGCATATCTATTCTAAATCATTGACTATTTTAAAAGTAATGCCATGTATTCATTTCCTTATTTTATCTCCTTAGTACACTGTGAGATCAGTGTGTAGGGGTGACACAAGGAACCATACTCTGTTTGACTAATGTGAAAATTAAGAATCAGTGGGAACTGGAATTTGCAAAAGTCACTGCCAGATAATGTTAGAACTGTACTAGAAGATAGGTTGCTATAAAACTAGACCGGCATGCCCTTTTTTTTTTTTCATCAAAATGCAGTTCAGTTTATTGCTTTTGTAAATTAGGAATTGTGTTTCTTGATTTTTATTAAAGTAGAATATAATGTTAACTGAGTTTAGCTCAAATTTAAAAAAATACACAGATGTATATGTATGTATGTATGTATGTGTATGTACACAGGATTTTAAGGACAGTTCGTGTGTGTGTGTGTGTGTGTGTGTGTGTGTGTGTGTGTGTGTGTGTTTCTATGTGTGTGCGATCGCGCGTGCCTGCCATGGAAATTGTTAATCCTCTAGTACATCGCATTACAGAGGCAACTACAATAAGATCTAGCTTTTGCCTTTTGGACCAGATGGCTGTACCTGATAGGCTCACAGACATTCAAAAGTTTATCTGTTCCTCAGATTTCTTTAACTATTGTGATATAGTAGATATTAAATTTACCAACTTAACCATCTTTAAATGTATGGTTTATTGTCATAAAGTGTATTCACATTGTTGTGCAGTCATCATGACCATCCATCTGTAGGAGTTTTTCATCTTCCTGAATGGAATCTCTGTGCCCCAAAACAGTTAACTACCCATTTCCCCACCCTCCACAGCCCCTGGCAGCCACCATTGTACTTTCTGTGTCTCTGAATTTGACTATTCCAAGTTCTTCATTTAAGTAGAATCATATACATAGTATTTGTTCTTTTGTGACTGGCTTATTTCACTCAGTGTAATGGTTTCAGTGTTCATCCAAGTTGTAGCATGTATGAGACATGTCTGTTTCCTTTTAAAGGATAAATAATTCCCTTATGTAGACATACCATATTTTGCCTGTTCAGTCATCTGTGAATGGACAACACTTGGGTTGCATCTAACTTTTGGCTCTTGTGAATAGTGCTGATATGAACATGCATGTACAAATATCTAGTCTCGCAACTTTCAGTTCTTTTGGGTATGTATCCAGAAGAAGAAATGCTGGGTCATATAGTAATTCTATGCTTGATTTTTTTGAGGAGCTGCCATACTGTTTTCCACAATGACCACACCATTAAAGAGATGTTTTAAATGAACAAACAAACAAAACAACCAACAGCAAAATTTTTATAGTCGTATGAATTTTAAAATGAACTTTTCTAAAATAGGATGAAGATAGCTGCATTGGATTTCTTATGTAGCTAATAATTCTATGAAGTATGGTCTGTGTCCTTATAGGTAAGTGGTAGGCACATTTAAAATTAGTATATTGGTTTCTCTTTGGAGAATTACGGAGTTTGGAGACATTAGGGGAATAACAGGTGAGTCTAAGTTTTTTTTTTAAAAAAAAAAACCTGTAGAGAAGAATACAGTTGGGAAGATTCCCATACAAATGAAAGAAACAGATACAATTATCTCAGATAATCAACTCTGCTCCCTGAAAGTGTCAACTTTGTTCGCTGATCTAGTCTGCCTTTCAGAATGCCTGCATAGTTATTTTTTTAAACATTAGAATATGATTGTTATTCCTATCATCTCCTCAAAGATTAGGTCCAAATTCCTTTATATGCTCTCCAAGGCTCCTCATAATCTGGCATCAAGCTTTTATTCATCACATCTTCTTTTTATATATTCTATATTGCAGCCACACTGTATATCTCACTATTCCCTGAAATTTATATCCTTCCATATCCTTTGTGTATGTCTGGAATTCTCTCTAACTACCTATACATGTACCAACTGGCACAATTCTCACTGTCTTTCAAGACCTGATTTTACTATCTCTTCCTATAGGAAACCTACCAGCCGCTTCCGTAGGTAGACTCTCCTAGTACGTTGTTCAAACCATGATAATGTTTACTGAAATGCATTGTAATTATCTGTTTTTATATCTATCCATCTTGTTAAACTGAATGTTCCCAGAGGAGAGAAACTATGTTTATTATATGTCATCATGCAAACCACAATACCTTGTAGGAATAAGTATCCAAAAAATACCGAATGAACATCTTATGTGATTTTGCTCACTCTATAGAATGTTTACCTTTAATAAATAACCATTGTATACATAAGCTAGAATCCCTTTCATAATTTCAGTATTATTAATATACTGAATATATATGTATTGGATATAGGTAGAAGTATTAAGCATGCAATTTTTTCTTCATATTTAATATACTGGATATATGTATTGGATATAGATAAAAGTATTAACCATACAACTTTTTTTCTTCAGTAGCTTGCTGGTGCTGTATGCAGATTTCCAGACACTGATCTCATAGGCATTTATGCATTACCCCAGAGTCCTCTTATCCTAGGAGAAAATATCTCATAATCCACACTTAAATGTTAATGACATAATACATTATTGCTCCCAGAAGTGTTTGTAGTTTAAAAGTGGTTCCTGTGGATGAAAATGCTTAACTCAAAAGAGTAAATCAATTTCCAGTGGTAGAATTTTATTCACCTTGCCACCTGTGTAAATGATATGTTTTAAGGAAACAGGGTGATACTCTCTCAACCCTAAAATCACACTGGACAGGCAAGCTCCCAAGAGTGCCTCTGAATCATTAGCATCTCCAGAGTGGTGTTAACAGTGGGAATGTATTCTGTTTCCTTAGGCTGCTGCTCTAAGGGCTTTGCCCTTTTGAAATAAATTTGTTCTTCTTATGCTGCCTCCTAATAATCTACATGTCAGAGAAATGTGGTTTATTTCATGGTGTTTAGTCTGACTTACAAACTATTTAAGAATTTCTTTTTTCACTTGTGTAGCCATTTAATATTTAAACTAGTTTCCACCAACCAGTTATAAATATGAGTGAATATTTATTAGCTGACTTGACATCTAAAAGGATGGTCTTTCTACTGAAAGCAAAATATTTTAAGAGTCAGATGTTTGAACTCTTTTTAGTCTAGATTACTCAAGAGGAAACAAATAGCAAGATTCCATTTAATTGCTTGTTATTTTGAAGAAGGAAATGTTATGTGTATTTTTCTTCCCCTAAGGGCCATGTCCAAGGCAGTATCATTTTGGTGTTTTTATAGGTCTGGGAGATATTTCCAATGTTTCAGACCTAAAAAAACAAGTGAGATTGGCATAAATCTATCTGGAAAGTGTAATGTTTCAAAGCTTATCTAAGTAGTTGTTCTTTCAGGTTGAAGATGTGGTATTATTTGTACTAAAGTCCTATTTGTATAATAGTTTCATTAAAATTTGTAAACTAATGTTTGCAAAGGACATACCTGAATCTAGGCATGGATTATGTAGATATGAAATGTTAATACATATCTGTGTATGTGTAATTGTGGGGGGGGGGGGTGTATGCTTAAGTGTGTTTAAGTTACTATCAAGCATTCTAAAGGGGGATAGGTCGCACATGCAGGCATAGCATAGAAACTGAGTTTGGGCTCTTGTGTTGGTTTTCCTGTGTTTTAGACTTTACCAGGTACTTACTGTATGATACTGGGCAAGGCACGTCATTGTTCTGTGCCTCAATTTCCTCATCTGTAAACTAGGGATAAAAGTAAATTGTTAAATATTGGTGACACAGTTGATTCAGAGAGAGAATTACCTTTTAAAAAAGTGATTGTTTTGAAGCCAAATATATTAGTTAATTTAACAGATTGAAGTCATAAAGTTGTTTATCATTAAGAGACTATAGTATAAAGATGCACACAGGTATGTAATAGTTTATTCTTTATAATATACCTTACATAACCAAATTTTGTCTAATTTTAAAGTCTTCTTTCTCCTGACCATATGTTTGTGGAAATGTTCTGTTCTTTGAAACCTTGCTGGGTTTAGAAAATGTGTGTCCTTTGTCTATTTTGTGATAGACTTCAATTTTGTCTAATCAGTGTTTGAAAGAAACGGCACTTGTATGGACTTCCTTCCAAGAAAAGCATTGGGTGTTTCAGGAAGTGGTCTTGGTGAGTCAGAGCATAGTACTTTTTCCTCTGAGTCAGTTTTGAACCTCCTTGATATAAATAGGCATACTTTTACCCAAAGCTTTGCTTTTCAGATGTTAAAATCATCACTGATGCACGGCTACACCAACTGCAGTGCCTTCATTAGATTTTCTGCTCAGTTGGCATTGAGGCTTTTATCTAACTGTGATGGTAGAAATTCTGTGGAATACATTCCTTTCTAAAATTTCTGTTTAATTCTGTGCTTCTAAATTAGTTTCTGTTTCATACCAATTTTGCTTCAGAAAGGAGTGGAGTCAGGTGATCATTTGTGTAAATTTTAGAGGAATTTATATTGGTGATAGTATACACTTTAGTCATTAGAATTCTATGACTTCTTTTTTAGCACACACATATAACTCTTTATAGCACAATTTCAGTTCAGGGATTATTTTGCAAAAGACTGTACTAGTTAGCCACACCTCAAAGTTGTTTAGAAGATACAAAAGAATATAGTAGAGTGGTTCTTCATAGCCGTATTAAAAACATTAAAATGATAAATAATTGTCAGTTAACTAGATATTGTTAATGTTGAGTTGGTTAGGGAAGACTTTTTTTTTTTTTTTTTTTTTTTTTTGAGATGGAGTCTCCTTCGTCCCCCAGGCTACTGTGCAGAGGTAAGATCTCAGCTTACTGCAGCCTCCACCTCCTGCGTTCAAGTGAGTCTCGTGCCTTGGCCTCTGGAGTAGCTGGACTACAGGTGTGTGCCACCATGTTCAGCTAATTTTTGTGTTTTTAGGAGAGATGGTGTTTCAACATGTTGGCCAGGCTGGTCTTGAACTCCTGACCTCATGATCTGCCCATCTTAAGTTCTGGGATTACAGGCGTGAGTCACTGCACCCAGCCAAAGGGTAGACTCTTGAAAAGGAGTGGGAATTGAGGAACTGAGAAATTGCTAAATGGGAGGGAAAAGTAGTGAAAAGGGCATTTAGGGTAAGAACAGACACTTAAAGATGAGTCAGTCAAGATATGCTCAGGACAGAGTTGTGGGAATGAGGGTTTATATGTAGGCATATTTGAGAGAATATGGATTACTGGAAAAATTATGTAAGCCATTATTGTGGTGAACGTTAGATGGGTACACTAAAAAGTTGTATGTGTGAGTATGTAGTTGGTAATCCTGTTTAATTGCCGTATATTTCTCTTGAGTTGTAATTGGTTGACTGCAACTGGTTTTTACTTTAGTGAATTTCATTTTATAACTAGTATTTAAAGAAAACGTCTGTATTTCTCTTAAATATACAGTTAAGCAGGAAAATAAAGGAACTGGTGGATATAGATGTCAAATCATCTGTGTGCTTTTGCATATAATCATAACAATCATTCTTATTTTACAGATGAGTAAACTGAGGCTGAGAGAGGATAGTTACTTGTCTAAGGTCACAGAGAGATGTTAGTCAGGATTTACATTCAAGGCTGCCCATCTTCGTACTATTTTTTTTTCAGTATGGTAAAATATCACAATAAAAGCATTGGGACATACTCAGTAAGTTTTTATTATTTCCAATAGCTATGAAAAAGCAGCTCAAAGGCATTTTTCTTCTCAACAGAAGTTTTACTTTCTTTTAGGAATAGGTCTTTAGATCCTAGGAAACTGCCTTGTGTGTAAGCTTGCTCTCCTTCTCTTGGGGAGCAGCTTTCTGTAAGGTTTTCAGGGGAAGTGAAATCGGTGGAGGGATCGTTTGTAGGTTGTGGTGATCCATTCTGTGGATCTTCTGTCCTTTGCCCATTTATATTAGTAGATTGATGGTCATTTTCATTTTTTAAAAAATCTGAAGCATCTGGGCCTTGATTAATTGGAGTCTTTGATTTTCATTCTTGACATATACAGCAATTACGAGAATATGCTACTTTGTTTTATCCTATTTCCTTCATGGTAGGGAAGCAGTCATGTGGCTTTTGGCAAAACTGACCTTCCCCCAGGTTTTAACAGAGGCAGTTGAGATTAAACACTGTTCTTGTAAACACTGAATCTCCTATCTTATAAATTTCAAACTGGTGTCCTGGAAAAAATTCTTTGTTAGCATCTCAAATGGAGCAGCTCAGTTCTTAGGAGAGCAGGGAAAGTCATCATGTTTTTCCCAGCTAACTAGTTTGAATGTGCTGCTATGTGCTGTTACGTGCTATTCCCAGGGCTTCTTAGCAGCTAAATTGTTTTTTTTTTTTTTTTTTTTTTTTTTTTTTAAAAACCAAAAGGATGAAGATTTATTTTTCCACTCCATTTGAGGAAAATAAGGAAGTTGGCTGGCAATAAGAGAGATCAACATGGAGAGGCTGGAGGAGAGCCATGTCTGTTTACTGTGTGGATGAAGTTAATTTAAAGAGGCGGGGTTGGGGAGTATAGTTAACACTGCTTCTTCTTTTTCTTGAGTAGTTCTTGTTAGAAGCTAGAGATGCTGAATATTTTCTGTTTTAACTCACGTGGTTAAACTATTTTCTAGTAAGATTTTAAAATTACATTTAGAACATTGTTTTCTTCTGTCTTTTCTTATATGGAGATTTGAGATAAATATCTTCATTTAGCCATGTAATAAAATATTCACAGGCATAATTTTTTAGAAAAGATTTTAGGAAATTGTAGATTTTTTCCATTTTACCTTTATTCAACAGTTTCAGAAAGCCTTTTAAAATACATATTTATTTCATAATCATTCATATGTCCCCATGCTTTGTAAAACACATGTTCCTCAAAGTTGGATATAAAAGTCAATTCTGTTTTTATCAATAGCTTTTATACCATTGGAAATATGTTCGCATAGAGAAATTTCTATAATAGGCACAAACTTCATAGAACAAAGTCAAGGTGATGCCATGTCTTTTGGAATTTGGTGATTCTTTTGTCACTCTAGGGTCCATTGTCTTTATTCTGGTACTGCCTTGGCCTTTATACTGATACTATTTCTAATAATCCTGATCATCTACTGCTTGGATTTCCTAAACTTTCAGATTCCAGATCCCTTTTCTTCTTATTTATCAGTAAAGCTAGATTATCAGTTCTTTTTTATACAAATGTATGGACTATCATCTATAATTTTTGGCAAAAGAAAAAAATCCTTGTAGTTCTTTTTAGAGGTCATGTGATCATGTGATTTTTGGGTGAAAAACTCTAGCCATTATTTTCCTATATGTGGCAAAGTGGTTGAATTTTATCCCATATCTACTATTTATTACCTCTTAGACAATGAACACATTATTAAACTCTGTACCTAGTTTACTCATCTGTAAAGTGGGAATGATAAGTATTCATTCTTCATGGGGACAGTTGTGACAACTATAAGAAAATGACACATGAAAAGCAGTTAGAATTGTGCCTGCCATTGCCCCTTCCTCTTCCTGCTGTCACTGCTATTGCAGTTAGTAGTAGTTTAGTTCTCCATCGTACCCTGATTTTGTGTAATTATTTGACTTACAATGGGGGACAGCAGTTATACAATGTAAGTGATATCCAGTTTATTTAATCAAGAGCTGGAATTAATTTGGGGGGTTATTTAGAAAAGTTAAACTTTTTCTTCCTATATGGAACACAGGTAAATCAGATTGTGCTTTTCCCTCAAGCTTTCCCTTCTTCAGTCTACGGGCCATTTTTCCTGCTGCTTAGAGATGGGAACTGTTGGAATAGAAAGAAAGAAATGGAAAGAAAGAAATGCAAATGTTGCCCTTATGATAATTCCCCTCTTCAAATTTCCTCTTCCTTCTGATCTAAAAGAGCCTACTTAACCAAACAAATCCATCTTAAATTCCCAAACAAAAATCTACATAGTGTGATGCAGGAACATGAAGGTTCTTTGGTTGTTCTCCCTTCCCTGCTAATCCGAACACCTTTTTTCACTTACTAATTCATTGTAAAGGGGTGTGTTTCTGCTTGGTTTTAATTCCAGGTGTTCATGTTTAGGAATGTAATTCCTGGCAAATATTTTTGGGGATTTATAAATTGACACTGGTCTAAAAGTGGACATGTTGAAAAGTCCCATTTCTGCCCAAGTGGAATAGTAGTTGAGGTGTTTTTCTCTGACTTTCTGATTCATCTAGTCCTTGCTCTTAAAGTTGGAAAGTCTCTAAAGTTAGTGTTTTATGTATTTTACTGTTTTATTTTTGCGTTTCTTCATCCCTGCTGTCTTTTATTTTGTTTTGCTCATGTTCAAACCGCTACCTGAAATAGAATAAATAATAGCATTCTCATTCAGAATTATTTTTACATATCTTCTGTCAACAGAGTACTGTTTCATCTGTCTTGAAACATTAAAAACACTCTCAATAAATGCATAAATTCTTTGTTTTAATGATATACTAATTATCCTGGATTTTAAATAGGAAAATCTTGAGATAACATTTTCAGAATGAATCTCTCAGTCCCATACTTTTGAGAAGTTCATAGGTAGGTTTGACTCAGACTGTGTTTGTAGTCTTACACATGCTGCTGTTTCATTTTTAATTTTAAGTAAATTAACAGAAGTTGTCATATTTATTCATTTTCTTATTTCATGCTTTTCTCTCACTAGATTGTAAGCTCCGAAGGTAGGAACCCTGTCTGTTTTGCTAACTGTGCACTCAATATGTAGAGCTACACTGTCTAGTGTGGTAGCTTAGTCTATATGTGGTTATTAACATTTAAAGTTAAACTAATTTGAATGTAATAAAACTTAAAAATTCAGTTTCTGAGTGTCACTAGCCACATTTCAAGTGCTCAATCAACACTTGTGTTCAGCTACTGTATTGAGCAGTGCTAACTTAGTGCGTTTCTATTATTCTAGGAAGTTGTAATGGACTGTGCGAGAGCACTGATGGGTACATTCTGGTTATGTAGTAAATATTTGTTGAACGAAGTAGTACTCAGATTGGCAGGTGCCAATTAATGTTGAATGAATCTTGTTTGAATAATCATGTTTAAAGGTTCTGCTAGTTTTTAATTAATCCATGTTGACATTTTCCCAGCTAACTTCAAAATACTGGGCTTATCATTACTAAAAGGAAAGTATATAATACTGCTTAAAAGCACAACTTGTTGCTAATATCATGGCCAAATTACCTTTACTTATAACTTTGGTAAGTCTCAGATTCTCATTGAAATGGGAATAAGAAGTTCTTATTACCTCTTAATGTGGTAAGAATTAAGTAAGATAATGTATGTAAAGTGCTTGCACAGTGGCTGACATAGTAAAATAATAAGTGAGCATTATTGTTTTTACAATAGTGAAATAGTGAGAAATGTCTAAATTTACCTCAGTTCATAGATGATTTCATGGTTATGAAGAACTTTACTGCTGGTTTTGAGAACTTCTATTGTTATAATTTAACATTTTTCAAAGGTAATGCTATTTACAGTCCAAGCTTATATTTGCTGACTTTTAAATATGAAATGTAATGGCTCAATTGTTTTTTCACATTGGAATTACCTTTTTTGTTCTTCTTGTAATTTTTATGACTATGTAAGTATGTAAACTCTCAAGAAGAGAGTTTCATACTACTTTTATAGGCAACTTGAATTTTAAAACTAATGCACAGTATCTCTGCTTTTATTTTGAAGTAGTTCACAAATAATTTGTTTCCAGCTGTAGCTATTTAAATAGGCTTCTCTTTGGGAAAAAATATTTAAAAAAATGAAGAAAGTAGTTGTCATTTACCTAAGGATGAATTCCAGGTTTTATTTAGGCACCTAATTCTGCTATGATTTAATTTCTAGAAAAGCAATTAAAGCAAGAGCCTTTTATGAACAGTAAAGTCTGATTTAACTGGGGATATTACCTGATTTTCATGCTTTAGAGTATTGTTTCTTCTCTGGGATTTGAAAACAGAATTTGTTGTTACAATAACAATAGGTAGTTAAACATATACTACCAAAATACCAGCTGACTTTGTCAAATGTAAATTTCCTTCATTTCTTGTGTTACGTTCACTCTGGTTATTATGGTATCTTTATTTTTAGTATAAACTGGTACTCATATTTCTTAGTCCACCTGAGCCTCTCAAGTTCAATTAGAGGTGACTTGAATTTTTCATCTGAGTTTTTCATCGACAAATATTTCTTAACGTTTAGACAATCAAAATATGCTACAGAAAAATGGCAGACTAAGCATATACATTTGTTTCTTTTTTTAAAATTTATTTTACTTTAAATTTGTGGATACATGTACACAACATGCAGGTTTGTTACATAGGTAAATGTGTGCCGTGATGGTTTGCTGCCCTTATCAACTCGTCACCTAGGTATTTAGTTCTGCATGCATTAGCTATTTGTCCTGATGCTCTCCCTTCCCTTGCCCCACCTCCAGCTGACAGGCCCTGGTATGTGTTGTTCTCCTCCCTTTGTCCATACGTTCTCATTGTTCAGCTCTCACTTACGAGTGAGAACATGCAGTATTGGTTTTATGTTCCTGTGTTAGTTTCCTGAGGATGATGGCTTCCAGCTTTATCCATGTCTGGGCAAAGGACATGATCACATTACTTTTAATGGCTGTATAGTATTCCATGGTGGTATATTCATTTATTTCACTTCCTCCAAATAAAATAACAGTAAAGGGATTTTTAAAATGTAGAAAACCAGTGAGACAAAGGGACTTTCTTTTTTTTTTTTTGAGACGGAGTTTCACTCTTGTTACCCAGGCTGGAGTGCAATGGCGCGATCTTGGCTCACTGCAACCTCCGCCTCCTGGGTTCAGGCAATTCTCCTGCCTCAACCTCCTGATTAGCTGGGATTACAGGCATGCGCCACCATGCCCAGCTAATGTTTTGTATTTTTAGTAGAGACGGGGTTTCACCATGTTGACCAGGATGGTCTTGATCTCTTGACCTCATGATCCACCCGCCTCGGCCTCCCAAAGTGCTGGGATTACAGGCTTGAGCCACTATGCCCAGCCGACAAAGGGACTTTCTAAAGCCTGTGGATAACTGTGACTAAGCTAGAAGTCCTTAGATGCTGAAACCTAAGATGCTATTGAGAGACATCGAGAAGCAACCTGATTTTCACTTCAGAACCTCCAACCAACTTAACAATGAGAGTGAGGCTGAGAATAATAGGATTTACTGGTAGTTTATTCTGTGGAGAATGTGAACTAGAGAACTTGGCTAGGGATACCAAGGCAAAGACAGAGGGTGAAAGATGAAATGAAATGCTTACTAAACAGTGAGATACCTTGGCTGAATTCTTCCATTTATTGCCAAAGTTTTGGCAGTCAGCTTTACATTCTCTAAACATGAAATTGGAAGATACTTCCTTGGAGAACCTGATTAATCTATACAAAAGACCTATAGACACTGATGGCTGGGGCCTCCCAACAGGACTACTGTGCAGTGAAGCCCACTTGTTCATAAGCCCCACTCATCTACACTGACTTTGTTGTCAGCTTTTCAGGGTTTCATCTTTAACATGAGTAATAACCAGTAATCAACTGATATTTAAAGCAATTCAGAAGCCAAAACAAACCTAGAGAAAACAAGGAAATCGCCAGAAGGAGACAATGAAGGGAGAAGAAAACTTAAAAATATTATCATGGATATTCTCAGAAAGATCAAAGAATATACTGTATCAGAAAATAAGTATACATATTATAAGAAAAGGAACTTTTAGGGTCTAAAAATGTACTCCTGAAAAATGAGAACTGATAGAACAAATAAGAAACTCAAAGGTTTTTTGAAGATAAAGAGGAGGAAGCTACCCAGAAAGTAGAACAAAAATATTAGGAAATGAAAAAAGAGAAAATACAAAAATAGAGACAGACCAGGATCTGAGCAATTGAATTTTTTAGAAAAAAAAAAAAAAAAATATATATATATATATATATATATATATATATATATATATATAGAGAGAGAGAGAGAGAGAGAGAGAGAGAGAGAGACTAAGGAAACTATCAAAGAAATAGCAAAAGAAAATTTCCTGAACTTTAAGGACAGTGATTTTCAAGTGTGAAAAGGCCTATTGTGTTTCCAATAAGCTTAATTTTTCAAAAAACATCCATACCAGTGTATAGCACCCTAACATTTCAGAGCATCAGGGGAAAAAATGAAGATCCTAGACTCCAGACAGAAGAAAACAGACAGGCTCTATACGAAAAAATTGGGAGTCAGAGTGGGCCCTGACATTCAGCAGAAGCCATTGAAGACAGAAAGAACTGCAATGGCTTCAAAATTCTATGGCCAAAAAAAAATAATAATAAATACATAAAATAAATAAAAACCCTTTCAATCTACAATTGGAAACCAAGACAAACTGTCCATCATGTATACAGGTAGAATAAACACAATTTTTCATCATATAAAGTTTCAAAAATGTGTTTTTCTAATATTGTTTCTCAGGAAGTCCCTGAAGTATGTGCCCTACCAAAATAAAAAAGTAAAAGCATGGAAAGTGGAAGGTCTGGGATCCAGGACTAGACAGGAAGAAGATGAAGGGGATACATAGGGTGGTGAGGAATGTGGATCCCATGATAAAAACTGTGTGGAGCCTTAGAGAGTAATCGGTTCCGAGTGGAACAGTCATATATCTGGGAAAGAAGCCTGCAGAAAGACAGCAATGTTGGAGTAATGATAGAATGGGTAGTGCTTCAATGTATTGAAGGGAGGGTTCCACTTCTGGTGGTGTAAAGTAATAAAATTAATGAAGGGTACATAGGAAAACTAAGAGTTGGGGGGAAGATAATTCTTAACAAAAAGAAGACAAATGTACAAAAATGGAAGGATATTCTTAGTACACTATGAATAGCATTTAAATAGATAAAATAAGTAAACGTTGAATTTTAGTAAAAAATGTGGTATATCTGTAATTTCTCCTTTGTGATATGATTCTTACTTCATCTCCAACCTCATCCCTCATAACTTCCTACCAAGGTGCTGACAGTTTTCTAAGTGTCCAAAGCCATCTCCTGCTTTTGCTCTTCTCTTTTGCCTTCTGGCTTACTCAGCTCCTGCATCACAGTCTGTGAAGGAAGGCAGTTATGAACCCAATGCCTCCCCTTTCCAGCCCAAGGCGCAGGCCTTGCATACTGTCCTTCTACTTGCCACATTGTACTATAAATGATCCTTATGATGTCTCTCTGCCCCATTATACTATATATTTGTAAAAATCATTATCTTTTTTTGTTATTTATTTATATTTTTTGAATATAAACAAAATATTTATATTCAACATAAATTGAATATATTGAATTTATTGAGTGGGGTAGAAACAGAAACTTACTATGTTGACCAGGCTGGTTTCAAATTCCTGGCCTCAAGTGATCCTCCCACCTTGACTTCCCAAAGTATTGAGATTACGGGCATAGTAAATCACTATGCCCAGCCTCTCTTGCCTTTTTTGGTCTAGTCATTCTTTGAGGGAGATTTTATCCTCTAGATCCACCCCTAATCTAGTTGTCCTTGAACTTTATACTTTGCTATCTTCTATTGCCCATAATGTGGTCTTTTTTTAAAGATGCTTCCTGCCCACTAAAATTTCTTTATAAGCAGGAAAGCTTTCAAGAAAAGCTTTATTTGTCCTAGGTTTTCTGTGCTTTAGATGAGGTACTAGAGATTTGTTTTCTTAGTAGAATTACCTACTGACAATGTGGCTTAATTTTTTTTATATTCAGCCAAGTGTAGACAGTTACTGGAACTGACTTTTTTGTTTGGTTTTGATTCTTCTTTGTTGCATCACTTTCTAGCAGCCTATTATGACTGCCTCTATTCTTGAAGATAAATGAAAAATAGCATTTTGAAAAGTATGCATTTTTATCTTTGTGAACAAAATGTTAAGAGGCATAGAATAATAGGAAGAAGGAACAGTTAAGAATTGAGGGTTTTACCTCATCTGTTCAGTCATGAACTTTTCATAGACTTATAAAGTTATACATGTTGCTCTTGATACAGTCTGACACCTAGAAAAAGTATACAAAATATTCTGTTAGAAAGCAAATACCTTCTCCCTTATGATCATTCTGCTGGCCGTTGGATCTGTAAAACCACACATTGCTAAAATAGAACCGACAATTTGAAGCAATGAATAATCCTTGATAAGATACAATGCCTCTGTGTTCTCTTATCAAAATAATCAATGTTAGAATATTATAGCAGGCAGAATGAGAGGAAGTTGAGATAAGAATATCAATAAAATATATGAGAAGTAGTTTGGGGGTAGTGTAAGTATGTGCATTATAATACACTAGAAAGATTTATTTAACCTTTAAAAAATAGAATTCTAAGGATTTTTTTAAAGTCGCATGTGGTTTAACAATTAAGTTTTTACTTGTAGTAATATTAGGAAGATGTATTTATGATTTAGAAAAGAGGGATGAATTCAGTACAGCAGTTGCCTAAAGGTACCATTTTGCACTTTGTAGGTTGTAAGCATTTATAAAAATATATTGTATATTTTATAAAAGATTGATCCTCCTAAGGAGCTGTACGGAAATGCAGTGAATCATCTGCAGTATTTTGTTTACTGCTTAATGTCCTTTGCTCTAGGTGATGCAGAGGAAAGTAATCATGTGGTGACAGGGTGGTTAAATATTAAAATATTTTATCTCATGTGTGGGTTAGAGCTCTTCTTGCTGTACCTGTAATATTTTATGGTTTACTATTTTTAGAGGCCATTTAAGACACTAGAATGAAATTTGAATTCAGGAGTTTCAGTCTCATTAAAGGTGATATTACCAATGTTTCTCCTCTCCTGGTGCACTTCCTTCCCCTGCCCCCAGCCTCTGCTAACTACCATGGTACTTTCTACTTCTTTGAATCCAACTTTTTTAGATTCTGCATAAAAGTGAAATCTCTGTGCCTGGCTCATTTTACTTAACAATGGGCACAAAGTTACAGTGAGGAGGAATAAGTTCTGGTGACCAACTGCACAGCACAGTGACTATAGGTAATACTAATGTTTTGTGTTATTTCAAATTAGCTAACAGAGAGGGTTTTAAATGTTCTTACTGGAAAGAAATGATAAATATTTGAGATGCTGGATATGCTAATTAGCCTGATTTAATTATTTCCTGGTTACACATGTATCAAAACACCAAATTGTGTGCTATAAAGGTATATAATTATTTGTCAATTAAAAATACAACTTTTTAAAAAGATGTTTTTAGAGCATGTTTTTCTGTCTTTCCACCTAGCTGGTTTATGTTAGGCCCTGCTAGGTCTTTATCTGTTGGCTTTTGTAAAATATGTTGAACTGTACTAATTTAGCATTATGGTACTTTTATGGAAAAAGAATATTTAGCATTAAAAATATATCATATTTAATTCTAGTTTTCTCAGTAAATACTCTTCCCTTCCAAAAACTAGCATTTTTAATACCTTATGTTAAGAAAAATTGTTGATTAGAATAAAGAATATAATTGAACATCAGAGTGAAAAAACTGAAAACTTTTGGCAAGCACACAGTGATTGAACTATCACACAATGGTGTAACTTATTGGAAAGAAAATAGGACATAAGTTAGTCAGATCAGAGGTTGAGTTCTGCTTCTAATTTTAGCTTCTTGTTACTGAAATGAGAAAAGTTCCCTTGTCCCCCTCACAGGCCATGTGATGGAGGTTTGCCTCATTTCTTGTGCCCTGAGGCTCAGACCTGTAGGGGAGCATGCAGATGGGCAGGCTGTGAGGTTCCAACCCCACAGCAGTGTCTAGGGGTGAATGTTTACAGATGAAGCCCCAGTGGGCATGTGTTACAGGGTGCTCTTTTAGTTTTGCCATCTATAGGTGGCTTATGTTAACCAGCTCAATTAAACTCTCTACCTTATTGCAAGGACAGAGGGTTCTCTGTATCCCGGTGTTCTTGCCTTGGTGTACCAGACACTCGTGGGCTTGGAGAATGAGTGCAAGATTTTATTGAGTGGAGGTAGCTCTCAGCAGATGGAGGAAGCCAGAAGGGAGATGGTTTTCCCCTCGAGTCAGGCTGCTTGGCAGCCTGGGCTCTCCTTCAACTGCGCTAATCAAATTCCAAACTTCTCGTCATTCTGCAGGTCAGTGGCCTGCAGCATGCTGGTGTCGGTTGCTGTGTTCCTCCCCTGATTTGCCCCTCAATGTCTAGCAGCTTATGTGTCTGCCTGCTAGGTTCTCAGGGTTTTTATAGGCACAGGATGGGGGTGTGACAGGCCAGGATAGTCTTGGGAAATGCAACATTTGGCCAGGAAAACAAAAATGCCTGTCCTCACCTAGGTCCATGGGGTGGAGCTCTAGCCAGGGACTACACACCTTCCTCTACCCAGTACTTCCATTCCTCACTTCCCTGTTATTTAAAGGGACCACTCCCTTCCCTTTGATATCTTTACCACTTAGGCAAATGACTTAACTGTCTTGAACCTGTCATCTCACCCACAAAATAGGGCCAATAACTATCTGATAATACTGTTTTAAGGATAAATGAGGTGGTATTTGTAAAATGTCATATAAAGTGGGAGCTCATTGAATATTTTCTTTTCCTGTCTCCTTTGTATTCTCTTCTGCCTATGATTTTATTGTAGACACACAGTTAAGACATTGCTTTTCAGTCATTCATGGCACTATATGATTTTATAAAGTTTCAAAATACCACACAGATGGCAGTCTCTTTGTTTCAATTTAATCTATAAAATGAGAATGGAAAATAGTACTTCCTTCAAAAGCTAATGTGAAGATTAAATAAGACAACAGAATGCATTTAGCATGATACCTGATGCAGGGTTAAAACTCAATAAATAGAAGTTACTCTTTTAAAAATTAACGTAGTATCCCAAGTCAGTACAATATCAACAGTGTTTTGAATTGAGATATTAGTAATTTTCTACATATAGTATAACATCCAATAGCACATGTGTGCTGATGATGCCATTGTAGCAACTCAGGGAATAGACAAGAATTTGAGGGAAATACAATAGTAGTATTAGGATATGTCTATGGCTCTTCTCTGTGTTAGGCCTTCCTGTGAAATCCATCATAATAGCAAAGCATAATTAGTGCTAAATTAGTTCTTTCTAAAGTTGCATATCAAATTTTGTTGTAAGTAGTTTTCTTCAATCACTTGTTAAGCAAACAACATTCTGATTTGATCATAGACTTTTCCTAAAATTATGTTCTAATTTATAAACAGCTTAAGAATTTTCTTTTAATTACAAAGAAAGAGGATCTAAGTTAATGATTTTAAGTTATTCCAATGTATTGATTTAAAGGCATAAAGCTACTCCATTTGCATTGATACTGGCCTTGAGAAAATACTGTTCTTCCATATGGCCTAGAAATTATTGTGATACCTTCACAGGCATTAACCAAATTATTGTTACAAGAGCTTAATGTCCTTATTAGTTTTTTGAGTTTATTCACACATAAAAACTATTTGTTACTTGATGTTTGAAAAAATAACATGGAAAAATACATGGTTTTATCTTTATTGGTGGTACTGGTAAGATATATTAACACGTGGTTGCTCTAGTAGACACTGTAGGAGATAATATGTGTAATGATTTAAGAGGTTTAAAGAAGATTATTATTTATTTTAATGTTTTAAGCAAAATCATTGGTAGACAATGTCACAAAGTATTGGTAGAAATTAAGTTTCACTGGTCTGTTAGTTAAAATCCTAAGTAATGATAATGCCCCCTCCCACTTGGTTGTAACTTAGATTGAGAGACATAAATTAAATTAAATTGAAATCTAGATATAGATGTTTCTAGATATTCTGTCATATCCAAACACACACTTTAGTAGATTAAAAAAATCAGTGATATTTTCTGACAACACAAGTCATTTGAAGGACAGTTAAATATGCAGAGAGTTAATAATTATGTGGCAGCAAGATTGGTTAGGTAGTTTTCTGACATTGAGCCATGACTACATACTCATCTACCAATTTGAAAATTGATACTAGATGCAACCAAGAGTAAAGAAAAGGAATCTAAAACGTACTTATATATGAGAATCTTAAAACTTTCTAATACAAATTTAATTTGCTGGGTTAGCCTTATAGCCTTGTTTATTTCTTCTTATAGTCATTTTCTTCATACATGCCATTTACTTTTATGGAAAATTATAGTGTTTTTACATTTTTGATGTGTTTAACTTAGATCTTAAATTTATCATTTGTATACTTCTGTCAAAGAATTTAATTTTCTGTAGAAAATAAAGATAAAATTAGAGTAACTATGACTTCCTAAAAATGTTTTCATAATGACATGGATGCTGTTACTTAAAATCAAATACAGCTGACACTTGAGCAAACGCAGGGATTGGGGTGCTGACCCCCACTCAGTCGAAAATCTGTGTTTAAATTCATCTCCTCCAAAACATATACTAATAACCTACTGTTTACCTAAGTATTACAGATAATATAAACAGTTGATTAACATATTTTGTATATGTATTATATATTCTAAAATAAAGTAAGCTAGAGAAAAGAAAATGTTAAGAAAGTCTTAAGGAAGAGAAAATATGTCCACTATTCATTAAATAGAAATGGATCCTCATGAAGGTCTTCATCCTTGTCTTCATGTTGAGTAGGCTGAGGGAGAGGAAGTAGAGGGATCGATCTTGCTGTCTCAGGGTGGCAGAAGTCGAAGAAAATCTGCTTATTAGTGCACTCTGCAGTTCAAAGTCCTGTAGATGGTAGCTATTATGATGGCTTTAGTGTACACTTTCAGTAGAATTATGTAGTTAGTGTGATTAACTGCATTTGTGAGTCTTTAAACTTAAAAGTGATAAATAAAACTTTCTCTCTTTAGTTTTTAGGTTGCTTTAACAGTTTATATAAATAAAAACAGTTTTTCAGTGAGAGTTTATTGTTATTTTAAATTGTGTACATGGTGTATATGGGTATAAACTGTGGGTATGTCTTAAAAGCCTAGTGGAAAAAAGACAAGCATTTGTAATTATTTCCTCTGCATGGTATAAACTACAGTTGCTCCATTTGGGTATTTGAAAGCTTCCATATTTGCCACATGAGCCATGGTGATAAGTGAAACTGTGATTCTCAAATGACATAAAGTTTCCATATTTAAAATTCAATTTAGCAAATTGACATTTTCTATCCCCTTTTCTAATGTTCTCTTATTCTTTCTAACAGATCACTATTTTAAAACAAAACAAAGACCATGCATTTATTTGATTGTCATGAAGAATTAAACATGAAAAGATGAGTTGCTGTGGCTATCACTTTTCATTAAAACCAGCTGCTGTGGTTTTAAAATGCAAACCAGATCAAAATCAGCTCAAACCCTGGGGGTTTAATTTATATACTGAATGAACCAGCTTGCTTTGAAAGAACATTTCTTTTTTTTTTTTTTTTTTTCAATTTTGGAAGAAGCTTGCACATCTATCTCATTTCATCTTTACACTAGCACTGTGAGCTCAGAATATGAAGAATTATCTCTGTTTTACTGATGAGAATGTTGAGACAGAGGCTTAATTGACTTTCCTAGTCCAATTAGTGCCAGGAATAGTGTTAAAATTCCAGACTTCGTGAATGTCTGTATCCCGACCCTATTATCTCTAGTTCCATAATGTTATTCCAGGCCTCTGTTCTGGCCCAAATTATAGAATGTAGCAATGATGTGCTGTAGTTGGATCCTTTAGGATTATGAGAGCAAATTGTGAAGAATTTAGGAATTTTGTAAGCTGCTGTTAAACCACCGACTGCTGGAAATTGGCCATGGTGGGAAAATTTATACCATGGAAATCAATAAGCACTACAAATCAGGCCCTCTGCCTTGTCCCACCCTGAGAATTGGTTACCAGCACACCACTGATTGTATCTATAAACTGAAAAAGGAAAACAACAAAAATGGAGTACAGCAATGTAATACGCATGTAATTTTATAAGTACAGTCCATGTATAGAGCAGAGGCCAATCTTTCTTAGCTTCTTAATTTATAAATTTGCTTTTAAATTGTGGATACATATAGATAATACTATCAGGAAAGCTTCATTCCAGTGTTTTGAGGGCCATTCTTATCCATTTTTAAAGAACTAGGTCAAGTCTCAGCCCTTCCAGAAAGTAATGACCATCTTCATGGCCTTTTCCCTCTCTGACCTTCCAGCAGATTTAAAATAGAGTTACATTGGTTAGAACTTAATTCCTTACTATTTGTTTTACATGAATTAACTGTTTCCCTAAGAATACAATATACTCTTTGAAGGGTGGGACATGGATTTCCTTCTTTCTTTCTTTGAATAAATATTTAAAGAACACCTGTTCTGTGCCTGGTACCCTTCTTGTTTGAAAAGCAGAAGTCATCAAACAAAAATTCATGCCTTTTGGGGGCTAAGAGTTTAGTGAAGAGTCAGATATTAATTTAAGTAAATGAAAAGTTATGAATGTGATAAGTGCTTCGAAAAACTGTCTATAGTGTGGAGAGTGTCTGATAGTGGAATTTTATCTATTCAGGAAGGTCAGTAAAATCCTTCTCTGAGGACATTGTGATCGAACCAAGATCTGAAGAATGAGAAAGAATTAAAGTGACCAGATCTTAAATATTATTTCTTTATGTAGGCTTTCTGTGCCCTTCCAATCTGAATTAAGTTCCCTTATTACATGCTTCCATGTTATAATGAATGTTCCCTTTGTAATAATATTAATAACTGCAACTTAAAATTTTACATCTATTCATTATCTGTTTTCCCCCACTAGACAGTTGGCCCTATAATTGGGACCATGTCTGTTTGGTTCACTTTGGTGGTACCAATATCCATCACGGGATCTGAAACTTAATAAATCAATATTTAGTCATGTTTCCACCCCCTTGGCCCATAAAACTGCGGTATGTTCTGTCTAACTCACAGATATTGAGAAGACATTGTAATAAAATATACTTGAAAAAAGTCAGAAACATAAGACAGGATCCAGGATAGCTTAGTGACAAACCTGGGAAGGACCAAATACCCAGGAGTGAATAGAAATACACTGGGTATAGCAGTGTTGTCTAGAAGAAAGAAAAGGACATTCCATTTGGTAATAAGGAAGTTTTACTCATTATTTATCTTGTTTGAAGGAAGTTTGTTCAATCTGTAAAATAGACATAAAAATGGATTCTGAGGTTAACTATCTGATGCTGATTTTTAAAATTATTTTCTCATAAAAAGTAAAAGAAATGTGTAAATGAAAACTTTCTTGAGAAAAGATGTATCCATGTGCATTTGTGACAAAGCACATATCTGAGTTAATAATTTGGGCTAATTCTTTTGTCAGATGTGCTTTGAGGAAAAGAAAAGGAAGGGAGGAAAGAAAACCACTTGTAGGCAAAAAGACTGGCAGGCGACTGTCATGTGATTCTCTGTAAATGATAGGGCTCTGGGTAATACCTTTTGCTTTGCTTTTATACTTTTCTATTATTTCTCAAATTTTTTAATTAAATGAATTTATATTTTATAATGTAACAGTAAACAAAATAACATCTCATAAAATTGGTAGTTGATTATGAGTTTTGGCAGAATGTAGAATTATGCCTATATGCTTTGAGGACTCAGAACTATATTTTAGATTTTTCTTTTGTTCAACTAAATTTTCTTACAATATTAGCATATTAATTTGAAATGCCAATGGATCTTTGTTTAAACGTTCCTCTATGCATCTGGAGCCTGAGGTCTTTGAGGGTAGAAATCTTTATTTTTGTGTTTCTACTATAATTCCTGGTAGCAGCAGGTATTTGTTGAATGAAAAACTTTTGAAACTGAGATGTCTTGACCTTTTTATTGACTTTAATCTGTATGTCTTTCTTTTTTTAGAACACAGGCCTGAAGGACACAATGAATGGTCATATTTCTAATCATCCCAGTGGTTTTGGAATGTACCCATCTCAGATGAAGTAAGTTGAAAGGTTTATATTTAATGTGTTTTGGGGGATTTGATTTGTTGATTTTAATTGTTTTGTATTTTTAATGAAAAGATTACTTTTATTTTTTGTATAGTTCGGTAGTTCATTCCTCATTAATATGTAATATCTTTGTGACAACACATGTTATCATTAAAAGTTTATTGTGTCTGGTAAGAATAAGTTGGTAAAGAGCCTCATGATAATGCTAGTGCTCTCACACTTGGACAGTGTTTCATTCTAGTACTTTATGCATTATTGCTCTTCATAGTTGAATATATAGTCTACTTCAGACCTTTGAATTTCTGTGGTGCATTATATTATTGTTATTTGTAAAATATTGTTATTTGAGAAGGGCTAAATGTCATTTAGAGTAAACTAATCAAGTTATTTACCATTGTGTAAAACCGGAAAAGATCAGGCCAGCAAACAAAATAATTCCAGTGGGTCAAGGTATAACTTGAAATCACAACCCTGACTTAATTGGCTATTGTCTTGTATATTATGATTAATGTTGTTACTTGATATCGGCCATTGTGGTATATATTTTACTCATCATTTTTTTTTATAACAGGTAAGGGGTTTACTACTTCTAGAGAATAAAATAAAATGTAATTCTTAATCATGATGCTAAAAGCCCTCAATCTGCCACTGCTTCTCCAGTCTTTAATCTGTTCTGGGAATGTTACATTAACTGCATCTTTCCACAGACACTGTGCTATTTCTTGAGTCAGTTCCACATACCTTATCCTCACTTGATTCTATGCCTGTTTTTAGAGCTTCTGTCCATTTGGATTCTGCTTGTGTCAATGCAGTAGCAGTTTTCTTAGACATATTGATAAAGAGTTAGTCCTTCTTTGATTTTCCATGTTATATCTATAGTTTTACCCAGATATTGTATTCTATTGTAATTATTTTGTGTACTTATCTTATTGACAGCACCCTGTTTCCCCCTCCCTTACTCCTTATTCTTCTAGGTTTTGGGTCTTAAAAAAAATGTTTACTGAATAAATGAATAAAATTCAAATAAAGTACTGTTTATTTCATATAACATGTTAGTAACAAGAGGCTAGATATAAGGTAAAGCATGTCAAATTTAATGGTAAAGTATTATTTAGGCCAACTGGATTGTCTGTTCCATTATAGCTCAAATCCTTGAGAACTTGTTATAATTGGGTTATCTTTCAGAACTTAATTCAATATGGCAAACTTAAAACTCTTTAAGATAGTTTCAACCATAATGAATCTTCTTGGCTACAGTTCTGACATAGCATTTGAGGGGAGGCTGTGATGTGAACCAACCCGTGGTCCTCATTGTGAAATTGTGGTTTATATTTTATTTCATTACCACTCACCAGAGCAGGATCTGACTCATTTCGACAAGCTTAGTTAGTATCTCAATATATTCTTTTAAACACATGGTGATTATAGTGCATTGGATTTTTTTTATCTTCTAGTTGAGTTTCTATTACTTATGTTGGACTTTAACCCAACAGAATGACTTTTTTTTTCTTTTTTTTTTAACTACAGTGGCTACGGGTCATCACCCACCTTTTCCCAAATGGACAGAGAACACGGTTCAAAAGCAAGTGCAAAGGCCCTTTATGGTAGGTTTGTTTGTTTGATAGGGTGTAATTCTGTTTCTAACCACTTTTCACAATTACATTTTCAAAGTCATGGTTTGAACCCACACACTGTTAATATTGTTTGGAATGTAGTGGTGATAGCTCAATAAGGATTATTTTGAAGAGTTTTTATAAAAACTACCAAAGCTATGAACTCTGCTTGCTGTTATGCGTTTTACAACTACAGATGAAATGTATTGCAGTGCTTTCAAAAGTCCTATGCATGGCACCAATGCCCTAGGTGGCTTTTCCCCTTTACTACTTGTAATAATGTTTGTTGATCTTTGTGACTGATCTAGTTGGTGGTAAGCTGCCAGGTGACAGAACTTTTTCCTCATAGCTCTTGAATTTTGGGGGGTAGTATTAAAGTTATGTCTAATAGCTATTAGGTAATTTCTTTATGCACTGCAAAGTAATTAAGCTTTATCCCTGATCTTACTCCCAGTGCCCTCTCTGGATTGTCTCACGTATACATACTGTTTTTTTACATTTCAAATATAAAATAGAAGTCATAACAAGAAGTTGAGGACTCCTGAAATTTACCACATATGTTTAGGATGGCATTTATTTGTATAGGGTCTGGATAGCCACTTTTATTGTATAACAATGAAGAATGAAAATATTGTGGTTAATACCAAAGACTCTGGAACCAGACTTCCTAAGTTCAAATTCAGTTATTTATTACCTGAATGATCTTGGGCAAATTAATTTACCTGTGTGTGCCTAATTTTGCGTATCTGTATAATGGGATTATCTCATGGGGTTGAAATGAGTGTAAAATAAGTTAGTATGTGCAAAGTGCTTAGAACTGTACTTGCCAAATAGAAAACACTGTATGTGTTTGCTATTATTATTGCTGATGTTATCATTGTCATTATGTAGTATAGGAACCAAGAGCATTTTCTGAATTGTGAGATTTTCTTTTTGCATTATCTAGATCTACAATTTCTTGGCTTTTCTAAGAATAAACAATTCTAAGGTTTTGTGATTGTTTTTCTACCTATATTCTTAGTGAATTGGCATTGCCATTGAAATCAGACATTCATAAAATAGATTTAATACCACCTATGCCTACAAATTTTAGAGCCTTATTAATCTGATTATTGTTGATGTCAGTTTCTTAAGTATTGTGACGTTTTTACCATGGTCTAATAGTTATGAATTGTAGATCTAGAGAATGTATTCAATAAATATTTTGTCATTAATATGTGCTCAGAATAGGACCAAAAATATATGATCCCTGACTTTAAGGGACTTATAGTCTGTAGAATAACTTGAAGATAACAGGAAAAAGACATTTCTGATAAGAATAAAATAAGTAATTCCTTCAGTTTTTCATTTTTAGACAGATATTTATTAAGTGCCTCAGTATGCTATGCCATGATCTCCATAGTCTTTTTTTCTGTGTTTTCATTCATTTCAAAGATGACTAAGAGATGGCCGTTGCCTATGTGCCATTTTGGTGCAATAGACTAGTAAATACATTTTTGTTTGTTTGTTTGTTTTTGTTGTTGTTTGTTTGTTTTGAGACAGAGTCTTGTTCTGTCACCCAGGCTGGAGTGCACTGGTGTAATCTCAGCTCACTCAAACCTCCGCCTCCCGGGTTCAAGTGATTCTCCTGCCTCAGCCTCCTAAGTAACGGGGATTTTAGGTGCCTGCTGCCACACCTAGCTAATTTTTACATTTTTAGTAGAGACAGTGTTTCACCATGTTGGCCAGGATGGTCTTGATCTCTTGACCTCGTGATCCACCTGCCTCGGCCTCCCGAAGTGTGGGGATTACAGATGTGAGCCACCATACTGGGCCAATACATTGTTATAATAAACGGCTAAATGTGCTTAGATGGTAGTGTGTATAAGGTAGTGTGTATGAGGTATATGGTGGGGGTTGGTCAGAAAGGATTTAATAGAGGAATTGAGCCTTGAGCTGAGCTGTGAAAGTTATATTGTGTTCTTCAGGCATTTCAGGGGCTGGAGGATGCTGCAGACAGTATCAAACCTTTTTAAGCAGGACTATCAACTCTGTGAAGGTGGCCCATGTTGGTCTTGTTCACTTCAGGATTCCCTGTGCTTATTGGCATAGTGGCTAATATACAATTTATGCTCAGTAAATACTTACAGAATAAGTGTAATGAATTAATGAGATGCAAGCAATTTGGTGTTAACTGGAGAGTACATGGTGGTGCATTGGGAAATAAGATTTAAAAAATGCGCCAGGTGTGGTGGCTCACACCTGTAATCCCAGCACTTTGGGAGTCCAAAGCGGGTGGATCATGAGATCAGGAATTCGAGACCAGCCTGACCAACATGGTGAAAACTCGTCTCTACTAAAAATACAAAAAAATTAGCTGAACATGGTGGCACAGGCCTGTAATCCCAGCTACTCAGGAGGCTGAGGCAGGAGAATTGCCTGAACCTGGGAGGCAGAGGTTGCAGTGAGCCAAGATCATGCCACTGCACTCCAGCCTGGGCGACAGAGTGAGACTTCGTCTCAAAAAAAAAAAAAAAAAAAAAAAACGGGGACCACATTACGAAAAATTATACTGAGGAATTTAGGCATTGTTTACAATGAATGAGTGGCCTTTGATATGTTTCAGTCAAGGTAATAATAGGTCAGATTTGTCCTGGCTCACTCTGGTAGTAATATTGAGGATGAATTTGATGAATATGGATAGAAATAGGTGAATCAGAGACCTAAGTAATATGGTAAATTAGACATCTATTAATAGCCTAAAGACTTTTAATAAGGAAAAAGAGTATTAATCCTCTCACAAATACCACAAATCTAAAATCTAGAGAGCTAAGAAATAAGAATAGAAAATAGGACTCACTTGTACATTTTAATGTTTATATTGTGTTAGAAGCAACTTTATAAAATCTTAGATCCAATGATTGAAAATCTTTATCTTTTTTAGATGAAGTCTTGCTCTGTTGCCCAGACTGGAGTGCATTGGTGCCATCTTAGCCCACTGTAACCTCCGCCTCCCGGGTTTAAGCTATTCTCTTCCCTAAGCCTCCAAAGTAGCAGAGACTAAAAGCACCTGCCACTGCGCGCAGCTAATTTTTGTATTTTTAGTAGAGACGTGGTTGCTCACACCTGTAATCCCAGCACTTTGGGAGGCCAAGGCTGATGAATTACCTGAGTTCAGGAGTTCGAGACCAGCCTGGAAAATCGTTAGCTTTTAAGCAGTAAATTTTTATTTTCCCCCTTTTACATATAAAGCAAAGTGAGGCCCCCTTTTCAAGTTAGGTGATTATCAAAGTCACATAATTTAAATCTTGATTCCAAGGTAACCATTTTGTGTACTGTGATGAAAATGAGCAGTGTATAGATAAAATCAGATAGAAAGAGATGGATAGAAGGGCAAATCTAAGAAGCATTTATAGGGAAGAAAGAAGTATTAGCAACGTATTGGCTTTAGAATTAGTATGGCCTTAAGTTGCAGGTGTGGTTTATTTTCCTTTTGTTTCTAATACCCACCACTGACTCTCAACATGCTGCACAAAGACATTCACACAGTGCCTTCCTTCTGAGAGTTCTCAGAAAATTCCTATGGAATGAATGGACAGATGGATGAATGACAAGGGAGAAATATGTTCGTGTTTTGAAGATAGCTTTGCAATAAACAGATTCTAGTTGAAGTTTTTTTTTTTAAGGTATCTTTGGGAGTGCTTAGCATCCCAGTCTGCATAGTTTTAACTTATATATAGGGTCTGTTATCACATGCTAGAGACTTGCATGTTACAACAACATGGAAAAGAGACAGGATGGAGACCCAGCCATATGGAAAAAGCAGCCCTAAATATTCAAAAGGGAGATGAATCTGAAAGATTTGGTGTAAAGGTAAGGAATGCAGCTCCTGAGTTTCACAGCATATAAGCTAACATACACACACATGACCCTTTGTCACAAAGAAGAGATTATATGTATCTTCAAAACATGAACATATTTCTCCCTTATCATTCATCCATCTGTCCTTTCATTCCACAGGCATTTTCTAAGAACTCTCAGAGGGAAGGCACTATGTGTGTGTTTTTGTGCAGTGTGTTGAGAGACAGTGGCGGATATTAGAGAAAAGAAACCACATCTGCAACTTAGTGTGTGCTAGCAGTGTCTCTTCTTAACTGGAAATTTAGTAAAGAAGATATAGTTTGTGATATAGTTTGCTTTTTCACAGTTTATGCATCTGATTTAAAATTTATCCTTTTACAATTTTAAATGAGTTTAAAACATCTTCCAAGAATTAATTTGCCTTCATGGGTGGCACATGAACATCTTTGTAATATGAGGATACTATTTTGTGCACTGGAACATGCATGTTTACAGTGACTGACACTGTTTTTTACACACTGACCACAGTCTAGACACTCTATCTGAAGTTTCGTGCAGAGTTTTTTATGAGAACACTTTTCGGGTCTGACATCATAATGGGCCACCCAGATTGCTTCTACTGAATGTGCTCAGAGAGGCAGCAGGGGTTTTGGAGGCCGAAGGATCTGAATCACAGTACTGCTACCAGTTGGCTGCTGTTTTTCTCAAATGATTGGCCCCAGTTTCCTCATCTAAAAAATAAAAAAGATAATAATTCTGTGGTAAGTTATATGAGAAAACAGAAGTAATGACCTTATCATGGGAATGGAGAGTGGTACTGGAGAGTCACTGACTGTCCTGGGTCCTCAGATTCATCAAGATTCTCAATTTTAATATTTTGATATTAACCTCAAATGATGTTAGATAAGTAATTATAGAGATACTTTAATAGAATCAAGAGATAACTTTCATTATATATTTTAAAACTTATATTCCATGTATTACTCCCTATAATGCTCTAGAAATATTTTTTAATAAATAGTATAAATGTATTGTGTACTATGCTTGTATATGACAATAAATTTGCTTATTTGAGGACATAGTAATTTATTCAAGGAAAATAATGAAATATACTGCAATTTTAATAACTCTATTTTGTCATTTTAAAATTATTATACAAGCAGTTTCCAAGCCAGCATGTAAAAGACTCTGAATCATTGTCATTCTTGATGCCATAACACTTACTTAGGAAGATAAGTATTAATTTCTTTTTCCTCCAGTTATCTCGTGACAGTAATATTTTATTTAGCTACTGTTATCAGGATATTGGAAATTTTATGTTTTTTTCAGCTAGCCTGTTTGTCAGAGTCTTTAAGCACTGAAATTTAAAATCATTTTTAAGGGAAATACTTGTAAAGTATATTAAATATTCCCTTCCCTCGGGTGTGGCAGCTGTAATCTCTTCTTGGTGACAAAGGGTCATGTGTGTGCACATTAGCTTATGGGCTGTGACACTCAGGGGCTGCATTCCTTACCTTTACACCAAACCATTCAGGTTCATTTCCCTTTTGAATATTTAGGGCTGCTTTTTCCATGTGACTGGGTCTCAAGCCTGTTTCTTTTCCGTGTTGTTGTAACATGCAAGCTTCTACCATGGCTTCTGCTACTATGGGGTGGGAAACTAGATAGAAAATGTTCTTAGTAAATAGGTTCTAAGTGGGGATTTGAGAGGCTTTTCCACTAGAATCTATAGGTTAAAGATGCACATTTTAATGTATAGACATGGTGACATCTCTAACAAATACTCAGAGAATTTCAGTTATTTAAGTGTCGATAGGTATTATGCTATGTTCTGAATAGCTGGACTTTCAAGAAAGATAACTTCTTTTAAAATTAGATACAGCTTAATTTGGAATGTGATCATTTCATAAATTATCAACTGCTTAAAGTCATTTATGTCTAGAAAATTCATTTCATTGAATTACGAGTTAGTAGTACTTTGTTGTCATTACCAACATCTACAGTTAACTTCGAGATTTTATTATTGGGCAGACAAATAATATTGGATCAGTATGATAGACAGGTACTCTTTTAAGTCTTATTTTATTATATTATTATTATTATTTGAGATAGTGTCTTGCTTTGTCACCCAGGCTGAAGTGCCCTGGTACAATCTCAGCTCACTACAATCCCTACATCCTGAGTTCAAGTAATTTTTCTGCCTCAGCCTCCTGAGTAGCCGAGATTACAGGCATGTGTCATCACACCCACCTAATTTTGGGATTTTTAGTAGAGACAGCCTTTCACCATGTTGGCCAGGCTGGTCAAGGAGTGATCACTTGAGATCACTTCTGATCTCAAGTGATCTGCCAGCCTGGGCCTCCCAAGTACTAGGATTACAGGTGTTAGCCACCATGCTGGCCTTAAGTCTTATTTTAACCTTAATTTTAAACTGCTTTGTGATGTTAACAAATAGAAAAATATATTTGTGTTCTTACTGTTTTGTTTTTTCTTCTCAAGGAGGTGCTGGTAATAATTGAGTATAAGTAACCTATAAACTGCATAGTGAATTTGTGTATAATTGGGTTTACTATGAACTTTAGTTCTACACAATGCTTGATTCAACTCTCTCATAGCTGTGTTTCTGAATTTTCCAACATACCCATACTTTATGTTGTCCTTTTCATACCTAGCTTGCTTTCTCTTCTTGTCTCTCTCTAGCTCCTGATCTTGGTTTGGAGCTAGTCTCTCTATTTAATTGTTATAATTAAAGCCCAAGCAATTTCTTACACATTCAAGTAGCAATTAAGAGTTAAAACCTGTTTCTCTCTTGCCCATCCTTATTATTTATGGTATGTATTTTACTCAGAGAAAACACTGAACTTTTTTTTTTTTTTTTTAACAGAACAAAGTGTTTTTTGGGGAAATTCTTAAGATGCAAATGGCTTATAATTCATTAAGGAGCATCAGGAAATTGAGCTAAATGTTAGAGTCAAAAATATAGCTTGGTAGAATGTGGCAGAGCAGTTGACTCAAAAAGACAGTTTGGCAGTTTTCCCAACTTAGCTGAATTTTTTTTTGTTTTTTTGTTTTTTTGTTTTTTGTTTTGTTTTGTTTTGTTTTTTGAGACCGAGTTTCGCTCTTGTTACCCAGGCTGGAGTGCAATGGCGCGATCTCGGCTCACTGCAACCTCTCCTCCTGGGTTCAAGCAATTCTCCTGCCTCAGCCTCCTGAGAAGCTAGGATTACAGGCACATGCCACCATGCCCAGCTAATTTTTGTATTTTTTAGTAGAGACGGGGTTTCACCATGTTGACCAGGATGGTCTTGATCTCTCGACCTCGTGATCCACCCACCTCGGCCTCCCAAAGTGCTGGGATTACAGGCTTGAGCCACCGTGCCCGGCCTCAGCTGAAAATTTTAAAGCTCCTTTTTAACTCATGAAATAAGCAATTTTAATAATTTGTTGAACAGGCCAATAAAATTAATTCTTAAATAATGTAGTTTTTAAGAAATTATTTTATTTTTCGTAATGGTATATTGGTTCAGATACTCATTTGTCAAACTGTGATTGTAGTTGCCTGATAATGAGAGCTTGTAATTATCATTCAGTGCTCCTCGCTGGTTCCCATTAAGCATCTCTCCTCTATGGAATAAATATACTGAGACACTAAACTAGTGGGAAAGGAATTCTCCTTTACTGTGTTTGAAATTTTTTAAAGTATAAAGTAATATGAGCTCTAATCCACTGTTTTATTTAGAGAGAGGAATATTCAGCAAATGCTTTTATGTTACTTTTTTCTTGTTAATGGCCAAATCCTTACTTTCTAAGGAAGATTTTTATTTTTAGAGAAAGAAATTTCTAAAAGTTAGCTGTATTTCTGAATATTAGCTGTTTCAAATATTGTTATATTATGCATAAACAACAATGCAGTTAAGGGAATACCAACATCTGGATGCTTTTTATAGCTGTAGTTCTACTGATTAAAGAATTAAATGAAACCTAAATTTAGTATTTCTGATCTGGGAGTTGAATATCAATTTTTAAATCGTGTATAATACTAAAGTTGCATGTAAAGATTTTTCATCATTGGTTACTGAATTCACCTAATTCTGTCTGTTTGGAGATGTACATTCTGGGCCATGACATAAAGGTTAATAGGGAAAATAGTGAAACACAACCAGTGGTTCTGTAGGCAAGTAAGTTTCATCCTACCTCTAACCGATCTGAGAGAGATAGGCGGGGCCTGGAGAAGGGGAAATAGATTTACTCTTGTGTTGGAAATTGAGCAGCTTGTAATAGTAGAAACCTAAAACCCTACTGCCATATTTATTCATTTATTTATTATTTAATGTGCCATTTGACCATATTTACATTCTTAATTTGGAAAGGAAAATGTTCTGCTTAAAGAGATAGTATATAGTAAATGAGTTGCACACTGTTTTATAAAGTTCATTCTATCTTGCAGCCAAGGATGAGAACCACTATTATTAGCAAAAGTGTTGAATTTCATTAGAGGATTCATCTTGAGTAGTGTCGAGAGATTTTAGTTAGGCTTTTTATACTGCTTTAAGGCTTTGGTGCGATTTTTAGCTTACGAGCTAATTACTATTTATACCAGTTCTTGTGAATACATATGATTCTCATAAAAAAGAAATGTATTATAATTGCCTTTTAGGAAATTTCTTTCAAAATTGCCTATTAAAATGTTAATATTAACCTTTATTTGTGCATTGACTTAAAAATCACTGGAACTACTAGTTTATTTATAAATCCATTTTGTGGCATTTATACATTTTTAGGATCTTTAAAAGGTAGTTTCTTATACTACTTATTTATTGTGCAACATAGGAGAGAGCAGCTTAGGAATTCCTAAAGTGGGTTCTTAATTTGGAATATTAGAAACGGTACCATATCTTCTAGGCAATCAGAGTGATCAGTTTATGTCATACTGTTTAAAATGCTATCATATAGTTTTTCTTTCCATTTCTGTATATTATGTTTCTGTGAGATTGGGAAACTATGTGTTAGGAAATTGGGCAGTCAAGGATAAATTCTTAATGCTTCATAATGAGAATATCTAAGTAGAAACACAGTATTTCAGATCTTCAACTGTATTTGCCAGTCACTTACCTGTAAGACAGGCATTTGAACATGCAAGAGCTGCCATATCATGACTGGGTGTCATGGCAGCCACTGCCATTTCTTTTACTGTCCTAAGGTCAGATCAAAGCAAGCAGAACCCTCCTGCTCTGAATCTATCATAAACAATTGTGTTAGAGTATGGTGAACCAGTGACTTGGAAATGGTGATTATTTCTAGATGTGCTTTTGTGAAATATATTTCTGAATTATATATTGTAATACAAGAGTCATAATGGTTCTCCCAAGGACAGTTATCCATGTGTTAATATCTTACACTGATGAATTCTCATCAACTAATCAGAAAAATCATGGTTGTCCACTTTTAAAAAATATATAGAATACAGTCCTGTAAGTGAAGGTTTATGTTTTGTTATACTGGAAGAGAAAATTTTAGGTGAAACCATATCTTTCTTTTTGATGACGTTATTTTGGTAGGACCAGATGGATCATACTTCTTCAGGTCATCATCCAAACAAAAAAAGAAAGGTAGTAGAGAGTGAATTTTTTAGTGCATCTGTTTTTATTAAGTAATTTAATGCTGCAAAAGCAAAAATGGAATGTATTGGAATATCAGAGTAATATT
The DNA here is from genome assembly GCF_048565385.1 of Saimiri boliviensis. NCBI lineage: Eukaryota > Metazoa > Chordata > Mammalia > Primates > Cebidae > Saimiri > Saimiri boliviensis. Next base: position 114,514,850 of record NC_133455.1, read on the forward strand.
GTTTTAAGGACATGGAGATTTTAATCTAAATTTTAAAAGTAAATATAAATGAAAAGTTACTTTCATATGTGTTGTACAATGAAAATTTGTTAAAGTTGTCTTAAACTTCTGTGTTAACATTCTGAATCTGCATATGTTCATATGCACTTTATATTTTTTGTACTTGCTCTGCTTTCATGTTCAGCAGAACTTTTCAAACAACTTATCTACTATAGAATATCTATATTAACTGAAAGAAATAGTTTTGCAAAAAAAATAGGTTGTTGGGAGAGCTAAGGTATATCTATATGCTAGATGTTAATGCCTTAAGGGTCTTTGGGTTTGACCTTGTTTAACCCTTTTATTTTACAGTAAGGGTGCTGAGGCCCAGGGCATTAAGTGTCTTGTCCAAATTTTGTTTCCTACTTAGTGACGGAGCCAAAGCTGGAAGAAAAAACCTGATCATTCCCCCTTAAAGTTATTTTTCATCATAGCATTCTGTTTGGAAGAAATAGGGCAACTCTTAATTTACAAATAAGTAAGTTGCTTGATTAGAAAGTAACAAATAGTGCTCACTTTGGCAGCACATATACTAAAATTGGAATGCTACAGAGATTAGCGTGTCCTTTGTAGGGATGGCATGCAAATTCATCAAGTAATCCATATTTTTTAAAAATACAAATTTTAAAAAGAGACTAACAAATACCAAATATTGCCCACATAAATTTTATATTTTAATGGTTTTTTTTTTTTTTTTTTGGTTTTGCAGCATTTCAGAAAAGAAAATTAAAGGTTTCTTTTTGCTTTTTAAGTAGTTTGGTGCAATAACGTTCTACCTGACTTTCTTATTTTTCCTATCAACTTATATTTCTGAGACTAAGTATCACATTTGTGTGTTCTGTAGCTGTGCGAAAACTGTTAATACTTAATGGCAAGCTGTGTGATTGAATCATGGTTTAAATCTCCCCAGCATTGTCCCAGTTTGGATATTGTGAAAGGAGATGTTCCTTGTAGAGCCTATTATTTTAATAATGTAGTCTAACACATATAATACAGTATCTATGACAATATTTGTAATTATATTTTTATATCAGTGCAGTAACAGATAAAATTTATAAGCCAGTTGTAATCTATTTGTCAAACAGTAGGTCCCTAACTGATTAAAAAAAAAAAAAGCCATTAGATAAAATAACTTTTTTTCTTACAATATTTATAATCTTGTTAACCTTTGGAATTCTAAAAATGTATAGTGGATCAAATTGTTCTTGCCTATTATTTAGAATTTCTTGTGGTTTTTAGATTTACTGTAAATAATGAGTGTTTTCAGATACACCACACAATGGTGACTTGTCAACTACTGTATTTATATGTGAGATAGACTAGTTTTAGAGATAGCCACATGATACCAGTATATGAACATCAGTCTCTTAGAAGACAAATAATGGCTTTTTCAATTTCTCTTTCAGAACAAAGGAAGAATTATGCACGGGACAGTGTCAGCAGTGTGTCAGATATATCTCAATACCGTGTTGAAGTAAGATGCTTTGGCCTTTGCTAGTGTTTAGAGTGACCCTTGAGGAACATAAAAATTGGAAGTTAAATCAGAATTATGCTTTATTTCATTTTTATGATGTCTTTTAAGTTTCACTGACGTTTTTGTTTAGATTTTTTAAAACAGATGTTTCATGGTCTGTTTTCATAAAGAATGATTTAAAATCATAACTGCTACTCATTTATCATTGCCTCTCATTTCATTTAAAATAGGATAAGGGCTTCTACTTTGTACTATAGAATCTTCTTGAAATTAAACCTTTGATAGTTTCAGTGAACAGTTTAGTTTTTAGTGTAACTAAAATTATTACTAGTTCTAGTTAAATAACAGTTTCTTTTTTAGTTTTTGCTCTGCTATCTTTTAAAATATTTGCTCTTGGCCGGGCGCGGTGGCTCAAGCCTGTAATCCCAGCACTTTGGTAGGCCGAGGCGGGTGGATCACAAGGTCAAGAGATCAAGACCATCCTGGTCAACATGGTGAAACCCCATCTCTACTAAAAATACAAAACATTAGCTGGGCATGGTGGCGCGTGCCTGTAATCCCAGCTAATCAGGAGGTTGAGGCAGGAGAATTGCTTGAACCCAGGAGGCGGAGGTTGCGGTGAGCCGAGATCGTGCCATTGCACTCCAGCCTGGGTAACAAGAGCAAAACTCCGTCTCAAAAAAAAAAAAAAAGATATTTGCTCTTGACTGGAATCTCACTAAATAACCTCTGCTTATAATAGAAAATATTTAAGCAGGGAAGTAATTTTTAAATTGCTCTTATTTTCAGTTTTCTACCTACCTCAAGTATGCTTGATTAAATTTAAACAGTTTTGTTTCAGTAAGTAGTTTTAGTGGATTGAATAGTTTGACAGTTGCTATAGACTAGAATTATACTGTTGCAACAATCAGTGTCCATAGTTTTAAAGCTGTCATACAGATAGCCTGCTGTTTAAATGCTGCTGTGTTCAGCATTAAAATAACCATAATAGGCTATAAAAAAGGGGAAAAGTGTATTTTAAGGGAGTATTATTTAAGCTGTTTAGAATTTGTTTTTATGTATTGTTTATGTAGTTCAACATGTTTCAATATGAAACAGATTTAGGTGTCTTATGAGTCAAAATGCCATTTCTTCTATTCAACAAAAACCAGTTTGGCTTTATTTTCTCAATAAGATAGTTATGAAGTTTTAAGAGTACTTTGTGTTTGTCCTTCTCTGCTAGCCGACCTCAGGTTAATTTGATTTTCTTTTGGAAAATGTGTGCTAAGAGGTTGTATGTGTTTGTGTTATAAATCTTTTTCCTTTTTGCGAATCTTAAGCACTTGACTACCTTTGTCCTGGATCGGAAAGATGCTATGATCACTGTGGACGATGGAATAAGGAAGCTGAAATTGCTTGATGCCAAGGGCAAAGTATGGACTCAAGATATGATTCTTCAAGTAGATGACAGAGCTGTGAGCCTGATTGATTTAGAATCAAAGGCAAGTTTGTAAAATATATACTATTTTATTTTTAAGACAGCCTCACAAATGTTAATGTTTATAATCAGGTCAGATTGTTTGAAAATGGGTTGAAATTTGACAAAATAAAATATTTACTTTATTTGTAGAATGAACTGGAGAATTTTCCTCTAAACACAATCCAGCACTGCCAAGCTGTGATGCACTCATGCAGCTATGATTCAATTCTTGCCCTGGTATGCAAAGAGCCAACCCAGAACAAGCCAGATCTTCATCTCTTCCAATGTGATGAGGTTAAGGTAAAAGAATGGCGAACTTTTTTTTACCTCTTTAAGCAGATGTTCTGGCAGCTTTTGAATTACCTATTTTGATAATATATCTGGATATTAGGGACTAGATTTTTAGTTTCTGAGAAACTCATAACGAAAACAAATACCTTAGTATCTTCCTTAGGATTTCCGTGGCAGGTAAATAAAGAAATTAGGGTGATATTAATAAAATCAGGGGCAAGCACAGTGGCTCACGCTTATAATCCCAGTGCTTTGGGAGGCCAAGGCTGTAAGGTGGCTTGCAGCCAGGATTTCAAGCCCAGCCTGGACAACATAGCGGGACCCAGTCTCTACTAAAAAGGTTTTAAAAATTAGCCAGATGTGGTTGTACATACTTGTAGTCTCACCTACTCAGGTGACTGAGGGAAGAAGATCTCTTGAACCCAGAGTTGAAGATTACAGTGAGCGATGATCACCCCTCTGCACTCCAGCCTGGGCAACAGAATGAGACTGTGTCTCTTAAAAATAAGATGCATTCTGTTTATTTTTTAAAAGTAGATAATATATTCAATTCACATCAAGTGCCTTATAATTAAAAATTGATTGTTCAGAAATCATGCTTTGTAGACAATAAATAATCATGCAATCCTAATTTATTCTGCACTAATGACATAGCATGGATTACTGCAATGAAGCACTTAGACATTTCCCACGATATTGATTTAAAGTTCACCATTTAATTATGTGGCTTGAATCATTGCTCAAGATTTGTAATTCCCAAATGATATGTGAAAATAGTTGAACCAGTAATAACAGGCTAGCTCCTGAAAGTTTCTACTTGAAAGTACAGTGTAATTTCAAATGATTATAATTTGTGATGCTTTATTGGACCTTAGAAGTTATCTTCAACCTTGAATGTGTTTATTTCCTGAGTTGTTTTCTTTGAAAGAGAAATCATTTTATGTTAATTTGTACTTTGCCAAAGCAGTCATTTAACATTTTGATGATATATTATAAAATATCCATGTAATTTTATTTTATAAAGAAATTCTAGGAGATTAGGACAGTCACTTGATCTTTTCTATATTTTTGACATTTAAACATGATAAAGTAAGATTGACTGTAAACAGTGTATTTTATAATTTTCTTCTAATTTCGATTTACATCATAGATGACTCTCTAAAAATATTCTTTGAAAAGAACTGACATTTAGGTAATTTGAGTAAGTGATATTCATCAGATTTTTGTATAGTGCCTTTTGAAAGTCATAAGTATATTATAATTTTTGAAAGGTTAGATATAATCAACAAATATTAAAGGGAGTATTTTGCTTTGATATATAGTGAAATTTAATTCAAACATTTTATAAACCAGAGGCCTAAGTTAAAACACATTTCAAATTTGATGTTTGTGTTTGTGCTCTAAAAAGCCCCCTGGGAGCTAAGAGTTACTATGCTGTGTAAAGTTTCTGGATTTTAAGTTTGGGAACAAAGGGCTTGCTTTATTTGATATGGAATGGTAATGGTAATGGATTCAAAATGGATTTACTGAATATAGTTTTGTCCTAACCCCAAAAGCTCACATACCACTAAGCACTATATGCATTTACTCATTAGTTTCATACTCCACATATGAGACATTTTTCCCTTGGCTGGTTAAAAATATAAAGGCAATGAAAAATACAGTTTCTTTTATATAACTCATTGTACAATATTGCTTTTGATTTTTAAAGTTTCTTTTTATAGGACTTCATACAATGCTTCTGCCCACCTTTGCAGTAAAATTTTTCTTAGAAATATAGTAGCCCCAGTATATGAAGTTGAAGATTCCTAGGCATCTTCAGTTTTTGTTTTGGGGTTATTTAAAAAAATTTTAGTTACATATTTTTTTCATCTTTAGTTTCAGTATCCTATGTAACAGAAAGCCTTTGACATGATGTTTGTATTGTCTTATTGAGACTAAATGCTCTTAGGAAGTCACACTGGAGTGGCATGCATTGGCACTCTCATTTAATTAGCAATGTGACCCTGGCCAGGCCCATTCATAGAAGGACTCCTCAGTTTTATTAACTGGAAGGAACTGATGAGATACTCTTTTAAGTATCCAATCATTTCTCAAATTTTATGATTATCAATGTTTACTGTAAAAGAAATACAACATATGTATTTGAGAAAACATAATTATAGGGAACAAAGAGGCACAAACATAGATGGTACATCTCATCAATAATCTAAGATAGAGTGATAATTCCTGGCTCTAAACAAACTTTGCAACCAAACAAAAACTCCTTATCTCCTAATCTCACGTTGATCCTCAAGAAAAACCCAATTGAATGTTCTTGTTGGAAAAATTGTTTGCAGAAAGTTAACTTTTACCTGAAGTCACAAAATAAAGGATTATTTAAAGAGGTACAACCTAGTATTGGGGTTTATCTCATGAGTGTATTGGATTTGCCTTAAACCCAAAGATTTGTTTTGCTGGGTTAATGGGTGTCCAATGGATCTGGAGGATGAGAAAGGGAAGGAACTCTGTTGTAGGTGTGAGAGTGCCTAACCCCTTAATTTCTTCCTAATTAGAGATTTTTACACAGTTTTATTTTTAGCGTGTGCATATCCTTTCTATTATTGCCTTTATTTAAGAATAGTTTCTTTTAAAGATAATCTTTAAAAATTTCTTCAGTTTTAAAATCTTGTCATTATAAAGTTCACCATTATAAAAACCACAAGAGTCATGTTTTGCAAGATTTTTGTGAAAAGACTTTTTGCATCAAGATACTTACTGATTCAGACAAGGAACAATCCCTTTTTCTGTTTTAACCTCCATATCAAGACTCAGAAAAATCTATAAACTTCCAGGTAACTTGTGTCTCCTTGCAGGCAAACCTAATTAGTGAAGATATTGAAAGTGCAATCAGTGACAGTAAAGGAGGGAAACAGAAGAGGAGGCCTGAGACCCTGAGGTAAAAACACTAAAAGAAGTCAAGGGGTAGAATTGATTGTTCTGTTTCTAAGGCTTTTTTTCCCCCAAAGGGTTAGAAAAGTTATTTTCTATGGAAGTATATTACTGTCTTTTGTAGATCATAACCTGTAGACTCCACACGTTTGCTCTCCCACATTTGTCAGTGTGTTTACTCCTTTTCTCTTCATATTTTCGGTCTTTCTCTGATATGGCTTCACTTGTGTTGGAAGTCAGGGTCATGAAAGATGAGTGGCGTTTTAAGAGAAGGTATCCTAGGGAAAGACAAGCTAGCCAGTAGGATTGTAATTGGTCCATGGCCCTTCCAAATCACATGAAGACTCAGAAAGAAAATCAACCTAGTTTTCAGCTGTTTTTTTTTTTTTTTTTTGTATTTCAACTGCATTTATAAATGTACATAATATGGAATGCTTGGGAAATCCTTATTGCCTCTTGATATAGTTGTTTTTGAATTTTAATAACTAGTACCACAAGCTGAGATAATTGATATGTTATAGAAATAGAGATGGTAAAAATTCTATTTGTTTTTATCTTTTTAAGGATGATTTCCAACGCAGACCCTGGCATACCGCCTCCACCCCGAGCCCCTGCCCCTGCCCCCCCTGGAACCATCACCCAGGTGGATGTTAGAAGTCGGGTGGCAGCCTGGTCTGCATGGGCAGCCGACCAAGGGGACTGTAAGTCTTCCTACAATTAATACTTATTGAACACTTACTTTGGGTTGGGACATAGTTCTTGCTTTCAAATTCTGAGGCTGATTTCAGAACTGAAGCTTGAGGTTAGTTTTAAAAAACCAAATCTTAGATAAAAGAAAGTTAAGCCTAGAATTTTGTGAAGATTATTATCTGTAAGTGTTTAGACCCACCATTTAATAAATATGGTATTAGGGTTAGCATCATTATTTTTTTAATGCTAAGAGAGGAAGTTTCACTTGATTGACATTTAAAAAGATGGTATCACAAATCACTCTGCCATGTGTGTACCTATGCAACAATCTTGCATGTTCTTCACATGTACCCCAAAACCTAAAATGCAATAGAAAAAAATAATTACCATATGATAGGAAAAAAACATAATGGTAATGGGTCCCAAAATATGTAAAGGTTTTTTTAACGATTGTACTTCAAATTATTTCCATTTATTGTTCTGTAACTACAGTGCCTTTTTGGACAAGTTTGTCCCATTCATGGAAAGGTTGTCAGGACAGTGGTTGGCTGTTGACAGTGGAGACAAGTGCAGCCATACTTGTGTGCGGCAGCATTTCACCTTGGCATTCTGTTTAAAAGCAATTATAGCATAGAACTTAGTGTTACTTTCTATGTTAGAATATTTTACTAGAATCTGAAATGTTTATAACTAAAAAATGCCTTAAAATATGTTTTGTCTGGTCTCTTCATTTTAAGGATGAATAAATTGTGATTCAGCAGGCTTCAATCTGATGAGTTCTAGAGCCTCATTCTTTTGCTTCTACTCCAGTGGGACTTCTTAACTTTCTTATTCTTTATCCAGTAAAGTGTTATTCATACAGACTATCTGGTACTGTAGTTAAACAATATAATTCATTTCTAAAAATGAGTGACCTCGGACTCTACTTGGAAGGTGCAGGGTAAAAGCTGGGCTCTGAAGCAAGACCTGATCCACCTGTGTGGTCTTGGGAAGTTATCCCTCTGTACTTCAGCCTCATCTCTAAAATGGGGATAAATAATTCATGGATTGCTATGAATCTGAAAGTAAATAATGTTAATGATAGGACCTACCACAGAATAGTAAGCATAATTTGTGGTTCTCATTTTGCCAAATTGAGTTCATTTTCTTTCTGGATTGTTTTCTGAGTTATTTAGGTTTCTTGTATTCTTAAAGGCTTTTTTCTTTAAAGGAAAAGCTGAGCTTCCAAAGACATGGAAAAAAGAACTCTTTGACGCATTCATTAAAAAATTAATTAACAGAGCTATGTGGTTTAATTTTACAACAGTTTCTGTTTTCATAAATTATGTAAATTCCTATTGATCTGTTTTGTGTTTAAAATGTGTTTAAAAGACAGTAATTTATTGTATTCTGTACTTTTTGTGTATTTATGATGTTTTCGTTGTTATTGTTTCGATGAAGAGGTGCTGAAATAAAAGAAGAATAAGACAGCTTTACAGGCATTCTGAACAAACCTGTAAAAATATATGTCAAATCTAATATAATATTTTTTAAAAACAGAGTCTCGCTTTGTTGCCCAGGTTGGAGTACAGTGGTGCGATCTCAGCTCACTGCAACCCCCACCTCCTGGGTTCAAGTGATTCTCCTGCCTAAGCTCCTGAGTAGTTGGGTTGACAGGCATGTGCCACCACGCCCGGCTAATTTTTGTGTTTTTAGTAGAGACGGGGTTTCACCATGTTAGCCAGGATGGTCTTGATCTCCTGACCTCATGATCTGCCTGCCTTGGCCTGCTAAAGTGCTGGGATTACAGATGTGAGCCAGCATGCCCTGCAGAACCTAACATAATTATTACAAAGAGAGTTTATCCCTAGGGATTTCTGAGCTTTCATTAGATTTTATCTGAAATATTTTCTGCAATGTCATCTGTTTAAACTAAGTGAGATAAGTCTTTCAGAACTTCTAATTTACTACTAGACTAAACAGAAGACTTAATATATCAGATTTGGCCTCGATCCAGTCCAGTTTTTAGTTAGAAAGCACCTCAAAAGGAGTGTCTTTCTGTTATCTCTGAAGGCCTTGGCTGACTCTGGCTGAACTGCTCCTCCTTTGAATCCCTGAGGTATATCTACCCCTGACTTCCAAAAGTGATCTCTGTGGGATAGCACCAGTGGCACTGGGGTTCCTAGCTGTGTCTCAGACCTGACAGAGTCCAAGAAATACCATATCTCCTCCACACTGTGCCCTCCAAATGATATTTTTTGGGAACTCTATAGAGTTCCTAATAGCTACGTCAACCTCAACTTAGTACTTTCTGTGGCAGTCCATTACAGCCAAGGTAGCAGCTAATCCATGTGTAAAATAGTAGCTAACTGGCAAGATTTCACAGATAGAAATTTTAATTATCTTAAAGTAGTTAACAGCTGCTAATTAAGTTTCATAAGACACAGTGATTTCTTCTTTCTTTCTTTTCTTTTCTTTTCTTTTTTTTCTTTCTTTTTTTTTTTTTTTTTTTTTTTTTTTTTTTTTTTTTTTTGTTGGCAAGTGTTCCAGTTACAGGTAAAGATAAAATAAAGGAAGAATAGCAATACAAAGTTTTCAGTATTTTTTGCAGTTCTCTATGTTGAACATCATGAGTCATGATGATGTATCATGACTTGTATTTCCATTTGTGATGTTTCATTTCTGTTTTTCTGTCCATATATTTAAAATTTTTTTCTACCATGAAATATTTGTAACAACTCTGTGTTTAGAGGTAGTATTAACTGACTCATACCAGGAAGGAGTTCATGATAATAACTTCATGATTAATATCATATTCTAGCCAACAGAGCAGCCTTAACATTTTGAATGATCTTAAGACATTTTTTTTTAATGTGAAAATTCCTGTCTGCTTTTAAAGCATGTAGCTTAAAATTAACGAGGCCAGCATTGTGGGTTTTAAGCTTAATTACACTAGAATTTTAAGAAGCACTCTGCTGTCAGAACTCCCAAAGCTTTATTGTAGTCACAGTGTTGGAATGTATAAAAATTACAGTTCTGTTGCATTAGAACTTAGTTGACCAGTTCTGAGAAATAGAAGCTTAGCTGCTGGTTTATATTTCAGGCTTGTATGGGAATTAAAGGATGCTAAGTTGGCCGGGCGCGGTGGCTCAAGCCTGTAATCCCAGCACTTTGGGAGGCCGAGGCGGGTGGATCACGAGGTCGAGAGATCGAGACCATCCTGGTCAACAAGGTGAAACCCCGTCTCTACTAAAAATACAAAAAAGTTAGCTGGGCATGGTGGCGCGTGCCTGTAATCCCAGCTACTTAGGAGGCTGGGGCAGGAGAATTGCCTGAGCCCAGGAGGCGGAGGTTGCGGTGAGCCGAGATCGTGCCATTGCACTCCAGCCTGGGTAACAAGAGCGAAACTCCGTCTCAAAAAAGAAAAAAAAAAAAAAGGATGCTAAGTTAAGGTTAGTTCTACAAGTAGCTGACTCAGGGAAGAGAGAGAATAGAGTGGATATTACACGGTAAATAAACATCATAAAGGCAGGAGGACCAATACTTAAGCTCTGCCCAACTGCTTCTGTTAATGGTGACAAGGATGCCTTTCATGGACGATGAGCACAGTTTTGACTTGTGTATCTAGTGGAGATGTTCCCTTTTGCAAACGGTCCTCCTTTTTAACTAATTTTTATGTTTTAAGACTGTAGTGGTATTGTGTGAGTAAAAGATGGAAAGACTTATGATTTTCCTTTCTGTAGTTGAGAAACCAAGGCAGTATCATGAGCAGGAAGAAACGCCTGAGATGATGGCAGCCCGAATTGACAGAGATGTGGTAAGTACAGCAGTCGTCTTTAGATTATTGACTTTTTTTTTAAGAGGGAAAAAATTTCACAAGAAAATGAAATTGATTTAAATAAAGATGTTTTCTAGAAACCTTGTTTTCTGTTTCTAGTGATGGTCATGTTGTTTGATTTATTTTTTCCTTAACTGTTTTTGCCTTTATGCCAGTATTTAGGTAGTAGACTAGTTTACATAGAAACTTAGGCTGAATTATTAGATTTCAGGAATGGTACAATTTTTCTTTCATTGTAGTTTGTAATTCATAATTGAAATATTTTTGAATATGTCTTCTTGGCATTTATTAACAATGTATTTTAGAATGCCTAAAAGTTAAGAGGCATTTTGAAAGGATAGATTTGTAAATCGTAATGCTTTTATAACAGTTAATGCTACGTTTGTTTTCATTTCTCTATAGTGATTTACAGAATGAGAATGCTGTAAATGCTCTGGTTATAGAATATGGTGTTAATGTAATTACTTTTTATACTTTACACATGTTACCAGCTTATGGAGAAACAAATACTGAAAGGAATTTGAAATTTGGAAATCAATTTTTATTAACACTATTACGTTTTATACTTAAAAGTTTAACCCCAATTTCTAGTCTTAAATTAGAAGAATGTCAAGTTTCACACATACTGGAAAAAGGCAACTAAGACTGTAGTATATAAGGTAACCAAATTCATTCCAGTGATCTCCGAAAACATAGTGCATCATTAATTCTATTTTGTCATGTGGAAACACTTATTAATACTTAGTATCATAGACTAGCTATTAGGTTATCACAACATTCTGTATACCTTTAATTCTATGAAATAATATTGTCAGTGCTTTATTGGGACATTTATCAGTAAAACAAAAATGCTCAAGTGTTCTTCTAACAAAACATTGTTTAGAATTTTTTTCTTTGTGTGGGAGAACACTGAAAAAAATTAAAGTAATTCAAAGTAAGAATCCGAATAGATACTGTGAATGCTTCCTTGATAACATTGAACATAGAGCAAAAGTAAGCTAAAGAAAAATAAATGTCAGATAGTAGCTGCAGGTATATTTAGTTTGATTCTTTAATTAATAATAAAATTGAAATTTGCGTGTGGGCTATTTCATTTTTTAAAAACCTTTCTATTATTTACTAACAATGTACAGCTAAGGCAAAAATAGTTTTGTTTTATATTTTATTCTGTAATTTCTAATTTCAGCAAATCTTAAACCACATTTTGGATGACATTGAATTTTTTATCACAAAACTCCAAAAAGCAGCAGAAGCGTTTTCTGAGCTTTCTAAAAGGAAGAAAAATAAGAAAAGTAAAAGGAAAGGACCAGGAGGTAAGTTGGATTTTCTTAATCTTCTAATGACTGGTTAGAACTCTGATACTACACAGAGTTCTGGCTCTTATGAACTGCATAGCAAAACTTCATTGACTGTGGACTGGGGTTCCTCTTCCAGTTTTGGGGTAGCACCTGAGATTTAGGCAAAGAGTAAGATGAACCCAGGGAAGAGTCCATTTTGATTATAAGTCAGCTATAGTGAAGAAAAATTCTGGAATGTTTTACTTAAATCACAGAGACTCCGAGATTTAAATAGTGACCATCTGTCTGTAGTTTTCATTGGTGATTGTAAAATTAAGTATCTATTAAAGAAAGACATAGCTCTATTCATCTTATATTCTGATTTATTCTATTTATAAACTAGAACCATATTATTTGTTAAAAGGGCTGATATTAAAATATTTAAAAGTTTGAAAAGATTTGAATTTTTTATCACAAAAGTTTAAACAGTACATTCAGGTCACATACAAAGCCATATAAACACAAATTTCACGTATGCTGCAGTTCAGCTATTTAAAATGGCCTCAGCTCTGTAAAATTAAAATTATGAAAGTAAAGTTTATACTTCCTCTAACAAAATGGTAGAGATGGAAAGATGTAAAATAATAAAGATATTCCTTTCATTACAGATAACTTCTAAATCTTTCTCTAGGACATATTTATATAACAAGCTTATGACCTTTGGCTTTATCTTCTGCATGTGAATATATGGATGTGCCTCCTCTCCACAGATTCCAAAATTAAGTACTATTGCTTCCCAGTATCTTAAACCACTTATTCCTTTTGAAATTGTTTATGAAAGGTATACTATCCTCTTGATCACCCAGATTCAAAGCTGCAGATTCTTCTATGACTTCCTTCTCTAGCTTGTAGCCAACATCAATTTTATTTTCTCAACATCTTCTGTATCCACTTATTTCCCTTTTCATTTTCATAACTGGCATCCAGTTCAAGCTACTATCATTTTTTAAACCCAGCTTTCAAAGCAGTCTTCAAGTCTCTACTTTTTCATGCTGTGAGAACAGTCTTTTAAAGCTGTCAGTCACTTCATTCTTCTGCTGTAAAGCATGTTAGTTACATGTTCTATTGATGTAAGTACAACTCTTCCCACTGGAAATCAAGGTTATCCACAATCTAACCTTGATCTACCCTTCCATTCTCATGTTTCTCTGATTTTATGTTTGTTGTTTCGTGTACAGGCAGTTTACTTTTTCCTTGTTTTTGCTTATGCTTTTTTATCCAAACATGATGTTTTTCCCACCACATCGCCCTGGACCAAATTTCAAATCCCATCTTATAACCTACTCTCTCCATCTGTCTTTTAAGTATACATTTTCTTGTCACCCAACCAGGTAATTCTTGTCTCATAACCATTGGTACATCTCTTGTTATTTATCTGGTTCATGTATTTTATTAGATTTTAAGTCCCTTAAGAGCAGGGCTTATTGCTTTCTCACTTTTGTACTCTTCACAATGATAAGCACAATGCCTGCCACAAAGAAAGGCTATAATGTACGTTTATGGAATTAAATGAGTAATTTGTAGTGCCTAAGGATAGAGCAATCCATTTCAAACTTTGTGTCTTCTCAGTTGTTACAGTCATACTATGAGATGTAGCACAGTAACTAGGTAGCATGCCTGATGAGATCATTAAACTTTACAGACGTAAATGTGGTTTTTGTTTTTCCATTTAATAAATTTTTTTGGATTTTGCTCTGATCTCCTTCTCCTCTCACTTATTTCATTAGAGGGTGTTTTAACGCTGCGAGCAAAACCTCCACCTCCTGATGAATTTCTTGACTGTTTCCAAAAATTTAAACATGGATTTAACCTTCTGGTAAGTGAAATTTATGCATGTAGAATTAGAAGAAATGAATGAAAAAATTAAAGTCTAGTCAGGATGTTTCTGATCAAATTAAGAAATAAAATTGTTTTTATAGATTTTTGGAGGGCATGTATGTTTTAATTTGCCTTTAATTAAAAACAGAAAATTTAAAAACATATACATCTAAGAAACTCGATTGAAAAACAATGACTTCTAGTCTCACTCTATCCATGCTAACGAATATATTAAAAGTGAAACTGGTGGTAAAGACTACCCCACTGCCAGGTGCCGTGGCTTACATCTGTAATCCCAGCACTTTGGGAGGCTGAGGTGGGCAGATCACAAGGTCAGGAGGTCAAGACCAGCCTGGCCAACATGGTGAAACCCCATCTCTCCTAAAAATACAAAAATTACCTGGGCATGGTGGTGCATGCCTGTAATCCCAGCTACTCAGGAGGCTGAGGCAGGAGAATCGCTTGAACCTGGGAGGTGGAAGTTGTAGTGAGATCGTGCCACTGCACTCCAGCCTGGCAGCAGAGTGAGACTCTATCTCAAAAAAAGAAAAAGAAAAAAAAAAAAAAGACCACCCCCTCTGAGTCTATGTTGGACTTTTCTCAGTGTCTGTCTTTTGCTCCATAGTAATCTATTTCCTGTTTTCTTAATGTTGCAGGCCAAATTGAAGTCTCATATTCAGAATCCCAGTGCTGCAGATTTGGTTCACTTTTTGTTTACTCCATTAAATATGGTGAGGTTTTATTAGTTTAAGAAAGAATTGTTCTTAGTATATTTTTAAACCCAAGGTATCTGTCTGGATTATCTAGACTGCTTTGCTTCATTTCCTTGGTTGGGTGCTATTTCTTTGCCAGTTGTGTAAACAACAAGAATGTAAAATTTGAGAATTTAAAGAACCTTATAAATTATCTTGTTTAAACACCTTATTTTATATTTGAGGAAACTAGTATCTGACAGAGCTAGGGATATGAAAAGACATAAAGATTTATTGGATACCAGTGTTTCAATGTATACTAGTATATAATATCCAATGCCTTGAATAATGTAGATGTTTTTCTCATTTTCACAAAATAATCATGAGGAGTCTAGTTCTTGATGGATAGTTTGCTCCGTGAAGTATTCTGAGACCCATGGTTTTTTTGTTTTTTTGTTTTTTTGTTTTTTTGTTTTTTTAATTGAGGTGTTCCTTCATCTCTTGAACTGTCTCTGACTTGTTTATTCATTTATGCACTTATTCTACAAATACAAACTGAGAGCCTCCTAAGTGCTTGGCTTTAGAGTAGTTCATCAGGAACACACAGACAAAAATTCTTAACCCTATTAGAACTTATATTGTAGCATCAAGGGCCAGCCATTAACATAAATAAATGTGTAAGTAATACAGTTGTCTAAAAATCAGATGCTATGCAGAAAAATAGAGTGGAAGAGAACTGGGAGTTCCCTGGGGGATGCATGCCTGTATGTATGTGTGTGAGAAATGGAGTGTTACAATTTTTGAGTAGGGTTTGTTAAAAGAAGCCTCACTGAGATGTCATTGGAGTAAAGGAAGTAAGGAATGGGTCATCAGGATCTTTGCAAGAAGAGAATTCCAGACAGAGAATAAGGTGTAAATGTTCTAAGGTAGTAACATGCAAAGCGTGTTCTTAGAATAGGTAGATACTGTGACTTCAGCAGAATGAGGGAAGAAAAGATTAGGAGATATCAGGAGGGCAACAGGAAGATACATCTTGTTGGTCCTTATAAGGGATTGGGAGACCTTTGACAATCGGAGTTTTCAGCAGAAAAGGATTGCCCTGGCTATAATGTTTAGAAATTTTGGGGAAGAAGCAGCTAGGGTCATTATTAAAATAATCCAGATGGAAGATTATGATGCTTAGACTTGGTAGCATTGAAGGTGGTGAGAAGTCTGATCTGGTTATAAATTTGCTGCTAGATTGGATATACTGTGCAAAAGTCAAGGATCTCTCCCAGATTTTTGGCCTAAGACTGACAGAATGGAGTGATGATTAACTAAGATGGCAAAGACTAGGTAGAGCAGGTTTTTGGAGGATGGTGAAGAATTCAGTTTTAGATATATCAAAAGTGAGTTGTACCCAGATGGGGAAACTTGAATTGGTAGTTGGATATATGAATTTGGAGTTCAGTGGAGAAATCAGGCCAAGGACTGGTTGAACTTTGGGCATTCAATGTTAGGAGAATAGGAAGAACCAGCCAAGAAGATTGACAAGAGGCAGTAAGGGATGATAAATCTCATCCTTCTTTCCCTAGGGATAGGTAGACAAGACTTGAAGTAGGATATGAAATGAGTATTGCTTCCAACATAGGAAAGTAAGTAACATTATCAACATGAATGTCAGAAGCTAAGCAATAAGGGATTAGAAGATGAAAGTGCAAGAGTATATCAGTAATTTATGAATGCTTCCATATGTTGTTGCTATATAAGGAGCATCAGATTCTGCTTGCCTAATTATTTCTGAATGATTCTTGCTGTATAAATGCTTTTTAAAAAATTTAGATGAAGACCAAGGACATATACATATAAAGAATTTGATAGTAGCTCATTAACAAAATTTGTATTTCTTATTCTTTAACATCTTTGATGCTATCTTAATTTGAGTATTAAGAAGTATTATTTATAAAGCAGTTTTTGCTGCCTCCTCTTACTTTCACACACTTCCAGAGATCATATGTAGGTATCTAGTCATTACACAGAGTAGAGCTAGAACATAACGAGGGTGGTTTCCCTGACATATACAAATTGGTCTTTGTGATCAGGTTGTGTACCTGAAAACATTGGTTTACTTGCCAGTGTTTGGTATCTCTGCTTTTCTCAAAAATTACTCCTTGTTAATGTTCTCTCCATTCATAGTATTTTGCTGGTCCATTTAATGTTCTCCCTACAGGGCCTCAGACATTTTACTTGGACAAGGGAGATGAGGAGAAACATCTATTTAGGGCCTGCTACTGCCCAAGCATGATGCAGTGGCTTTACATCTGTGAGCTGCTCTCCTCTTCCCTCATCATGGACATGGGCACACGAGCATAGCCACAGCACATATGCCTGCGCACGTTCTCGAGAGGGATCCTTGGCTCATAACCTTTTATTTACAGTCTCTTTCATTTTATTTCCTCTTTTGTTAAAGCAGAGATTTTTATATTCCTCTACTCATTTTTTTAACTGTTTCAATTTTCCCTCTTATTGCTACATATTTATTAGAAATACATTTGGGGCTGGAAGTTAAAAATTACTGGGCTAGGTAGGCAGGGTAGGTTTTGTTCTCAAAGAAGAGTTAGTGTTCCTTCTTTATCTGCCACCTTTTTCTTCATTCATCCCATGCCACTGTGTCATCGGCAATCCAAAGTCAGATAAGTCTTAGTCCAACTCCTCAAGGAGGGGAAACTGAAAAGTCATAAATTACAGTGTAATAGTGTAATGTGTTACTAATATGCATAAATTACAGTGTAATAGTGTAACGTGGGCCGGGCACGGTGGCTCACACCTGTAATCCTAGCACTTTGGGAGGCCGAGGTGAGGGGACATGTCTGGAGGGACAAACGTGGTGGGGCCATATTGGAAGGCACTGGGCATGCCTGTGTAGCAGGGAAGGCCAGTATGGCTATAGCCAGGTGGCAGCACAGGGTTCAGGAAGGAGTGTTGGGCTGTGTGGTGGGTCTCTGATTGGCTCTGCTGTGGCTGAGCTGGTGTGGTAGGGGGTGCAGGATGACATCACCTGGATATGGATTATTAGCTAGGCTCCCATCTCGGCTAGCAAGCTCTGTGGTTGCAGCAAAGGGAATTCTGTAGTAGTCCACTGGCAGCCGTGACTGCAGCATCTGGAGCTCGTCATAGCCATAGATCGGGTAGGCAGGAAGCAGTCCTCCGGGACCCACGAGGTACTGGTTGTGCAGCAGGGCAGGCACCCCTTGGGGCAAGTTTTGGGGTGCTTTGCCTGAGGTCACCAAAGGCACGGCCCTGGTACTACTGCTGGACGCACTCGTGGGGGTCCCACCCAGGCAGAGGCTGTTCGCGGTGTGCATGCTACTGGACAGGCTAGCGCCTGAGGATGCGGAACTCGAGGTGGAGGTCGCTGCCGTGGAAAAGGTGGCTGAGGACTGGAGGGAAGGGGCGTTCTCCACACTGGCATGTGTGTGTGACGTGCTCAAGGAGAGGGCTGTGTGCGGAGGAGAGGCTGCTCTGGTGGCTGGAGAGTGAACTGCTAAGCTGAGAGAGGGCTGCCAGTCAGGTTGCCAGTGTGCTGGGATGTGGATGGCAGAAGTGCAGCGCAGGAGGTGGTACTGGTCAGGGAGCTCCCAGATGGGAGGGCAGAGGGAGGTCCTGCTGTCTTTGGAGCTGGAACGGATGAAGCAGTGTCTAGTGTCTGCTTGCTTCGACCACCACCATGTCCATTCATGATGGTTCCTGGAGCTGACTCTGTTGAACTCACGGGACTTTGGTATGGGATCCTGTTATGCACAGAACTCTGGTCATAGGAGGAAGACGTTGCTACTCGACTAGCAGAACTCAGCCGTGAGCTGGGCAGACTGCAGGAGGTAATGACGGAAGTTGTGTACGTGGAGTTCTGTACTGCATTGGTCATTGGTAAGATGTATTCAAAGGCTCAGGAGTTCAACACCAGTCTGGGCAACACAGTGAAACCCCATCCCTACTAAAATACAAAGTAAATTAGCCGGGCGTGGCAATGTGTGCCTATAGTTTCAGCTACTGCTGAGGCTGAGGCAGGAGAATTGCTTGAACCCAGGAGGCAGAGCTGAGATCACGCAGTGATCTGAGATCATTCCACTGTACTTCAGCCTGGGCGACAGGCTGAGACTCCATCTCTTAAAAAAAAAAAAAAAGTGTAATGTGTTGCTAATATGCATCTATTACAGTTTAATAGTGTAATGTGTTACTAATATGTATAAATTGTTTAGAGGACGCAGGGTGGGGATGGTGCATCAGAGTTACACTTTGGGGTTAAGACAGGCTTTCACAAGAATTGGGACATGAGTAGAGTTCTGAATAATGGGGGAAGGGCCTTCTCGGGAATGGGAACAGCATGTGCAAATATACAGAGGCCTAGAACAGCATAGCATGCTGAGAACACCTGGATGATTGGAGCCATCCCAAAAATCTTTCTTCTTGTGCCACATCTCTGAGAAGTCCCTTTATAAAGGGACTCTGATTTCTGCTCTAGGAGTTAACCACCATTTTTTAGCCAGAAAATAGCTCATAAGAAGTAAATTTAGAGTAGTTTTTGGACATTTTCGTATCCTCATTTTGCTTATCAGAGAATTGCACCTGTTTGTTTCTGCTGTCATTAAATGTCCATATTAAATCAGGGAAATTTTCTAAAAATAATTCTGGGAAAAGGCACCATAGGTTCAGAGTATCAGTCTCATTCCTGTTTCACCTTCTTCCCTGCATCCTTTTATTTTTATATGTCTGTATATGCACAGCCATAGACTGTTAACTCTTGATAGTATTGTTTCTCTTGGTAGTATTCATTTTGGGAACTATATTTTTCAATTTTGGCATAACAAATTTGCCAGAAGATATACACATATTTAAAACAATAACAACAACAAAACAGGGATAGTAAAATCACCTGATCTAGAATTCTCTGCATAGCCTCTAGTATCTTCCAGAGAAAATACAGTCATATGCAGCCCATAGGCTGATGCTGTGAAAGTTGTTAAATTGTTAACTTTGATTTTAGATTTTAAAGCACTGCTGGGCTGGGCAAGTTGATTTGACAACCTGTTTCTCAATCAGTAGTGCAGTGCACAGCATCAAAATTTAATTTGATTATTATAAAATAGTGCTTGTTTTTGGCATGGGTTTTTGTCTACACATTTTGAAAACATACAAGTAATTGTCATCTTCTTACTAAAAAATGGTTTATTATTTTAGGTGGTGCAGGCAACAGGAGGTCCTGAATTAGCCAGTTCAGTACTTAGTCCCCTATTGACTAAGGACACAATCGATTTCTTAAATTATACTGTCAATGGTGATGAACGGCAGCTGTGGATGTCATTGGGAGGAACTTGGATGAAAGCCAGGTAAGCATAGATGAGTTTAGCATTTACCACCTATAATGCCTTGAATACCATTCTTTGTTTATTACATTGATCTAATGAGACATTTATTTAACCTTCTACATATGAAGGGCTAAGTGTCATAGGAAAAAGCCTAAACCCTTAAAAGCTACAAGTCTAGTGGAGGAGATAGAAGTGTATGCAGTATAAGGAATGATACACCTTAGGAGTGAGTCATAAACAAAATGCTGTTGGTTGGCAAGGAGGAGCCATCAGGAAGGGGATTTAGATAGGAGGGTAGTTAGCTTTCAAATAAGAGCTGGCATTTAAAATCAACAGGTACACATAGAGTTGACACACATACATACACACGCACACATGCACAGTGCTTGCTAGTCCATGTACTTTACCTAACTACTGTTATTATCGCTATTTTGCAGATGAGGAAAGTGAGGCACAGAGAGGATAAGTTAATTTGCCCAAAGTCACACAATTTGTAAGTGACAGAGCAGGGATGTGAACTCATGCCATGTAGCTCTGGAGTCAGCGTTCATCATTAGTTTGCTAAACTGCCTTTCAGCAGGATGAGTAGAATTTCCACAGTTACATAGCAGGGCAAGGGCCTGTCCAGTAAAGAGAGAAGCAGAAGTGAAGGCATGACGTAGTCAAGAGAAAAGAGGATGAAGATGTTTCTCTGGAATATGGACTTTGGGTGGCAGTTGAGTATGAAAGGGTGGGAGGAGGATGGTATTAAAATGAGCATATAGAGATGAGCAGGGCAGGATTATGCCCGCTTTCAGTGCCATGCTAAAGAGCTGAAGCATGGTTCTATAGGCCGTGAAGAACCAATATCTTTGTGACGAATGTGAAATGATTATATCTGTGTTTTAGAAAGATCAGTCTGGCAGTCGAAGCTAGCAAGGACATGGACAAATGTAACTGGAGGTAGAGGCCTTTTGAGATGTTAATGTTATCGTAGAGCCTCCTTCATAAATTAGTATTCTTCAGGATCAGAGAGTCACAGTGGGACTGAAAAGGAAGAGTGGGTAATTTTAAGAATTGTATACTTGTCAAGAAAGTGATTATGGAAGATAAATCATTAACAATTGCAGTACTAATGCTTGCTGAGCAAGGCAAGGTAAGAAAATAATTCTAATTTCATAATTATAAATACATAATTTTTGCTTTGCTCATTTATCTTAATCTTTTAATTTATTTCACCACTTAGAACAAATCATTTAGTATGGCAACTTAGACATTTGTCTTTCTAATGCTTTTGAATGGGTTAGCCTAAGAGTCATGGGCCAATTCATAATTTTTTTTCTCCTTTTTTTTCTTCTATCAAAACATATACAAACTATTCTTATTTTTTGGACTTTGACAGTTGCTTCTGTTGGAATATAGTTAAGCAGAAAATTAATTGAAAGCATTGCAGTTGTTGCTTTTATATAGAAAATATTTAAATTTACCTATATTATTTATGTATTAATATAGTATAGTATATACTTTATAATACTGTCCTCATACTGTCTAAAAATTGGTTAAATAGATATTTTATTTCTTAAATTTTTAATTGACACATTATTTATAGTTGTACATATTTTCAGGGTACATATGATAGTTTGATATATTCATATACTATATAAAGATGAAATAAGGGCATTTAGGATATCCATCACCTTAAATATCTTAAATGTTTATCTTTATGCTAGGAACATTTCAATTTTTCTCTTTCAGCTATTTTGAAGCGTACACTAGATTAATGTTAACTCTAGTTACCCTGCTGGTCTGTCTAACACTGGGTCTTATTTCTCCTATTCAATGTATGTTTGTATCCATTAATCAACTTCTCTTCATCTCCCCACAACCCTGCCTAATCCTTGTCAGCAACTAGTAACTGCCAGACTACTCTAACTTCATGAAATCCACTTTTTTAGCTTCCACATATGAGTGAGCTTATTTCCCTTAACAGAATGACCCCCAGTTATACTCACATTGCTTCACATAAGATTTCTTTCATTTTTATGGCTGAATAATATTCCATTGTAAAAAGATCACTTAAATCTATTAGATTTATATAGGTTATTTTATGATAAGCCTACGTGGCATCCTTTCATTTCATGAAGCTCATTAAATGCATCAGCTCTCACATTACAAATATAGCTCAGGCTCCTTAATTTCTTTGTTTAGGGTTCTATCGTAAAATAAGAAAATTAATTACCATTTAAAAAACTATATCAAAATGAAATATTGTTAGCTATTAACGTGTGGAAGGGGTCATTTAGATCCTGATTGGTAAGACTACTAGGAAATGAATGCACTGACTGATTTAAAAATGTGTAAAGATAAAAAGAATCATGGAAGTCTATGACAATCTGAATAAAATGATTTCATAATAGTAGAAACATAACATGAAGAATTAAATATGAAAGATGAAGCAACATATTCTACCAAAAATGAAGCCCTCATTTTTGTCCTAGTTATTTTTGTGGTTCATGAGTGATTAGGATCTTATAGAAATTAGTCTCACTCGGTGTCATTAAATGATGAACTGATATGATTGTGATTACAGATTAGTTGGCTTTACTGATTAAAATGGAGCTGATACATTTAATTTATTAAATTGACCATCTGTTTCATTTTAGGGGACTTCATAAATTTACAAATCATAAACCTTAAGAACATGCTAGGCTGTTTCTCTTTTGAAAGATATATCTAATACCAGAAGGTTTCACTAGTGATGAGAGGGGCATGAAGGGAAAGTTGGGAGTCTGAAACTACTTTAAATGTTAGAGAAATTTGTGCTCTAAATACTTATCACACTCCAAGCTCCACGCCCCCTTCATACACAAATTTTTAAAAACCTATACCCATGTTAAAAAGTTGAGTTTAATGGAGAATTGAGGCAACGTTGTGAAAACAGACGATGCAACAGAATTCAATCTTCCTTTCATTTTATTGGTGTGAAATACTGGTATAAACATGTTTGCTTTTTCTTTTTGGGTGGATGGAAGACAGATTAGATATGTGCTGTTTTTGTTGTTTGTTGTTTATGTGTGTGTGTGTCTAGTCTTACTGAAGATAACTGTGAGCTTGGGCACATTCCTAGATGTTACTGTTTATGTGCCTTAATACCCTCCTACAGAGCGGAGTGGCCAAAGGAACAGTTTATTCCACCATATGTTCCACGGTTCCGCAATGGCTGGGAGCCCCCAATGCTGAACTTTATGGGAGCACCAATGGAACAAGATCTTTATCAACTAGCAGAATCTGTGGCAAATGTGGCAGAACATCAGCGCAAACAGGAAATAAAAAGATTATCCACAGAGGTAAAGTTTTTTAACATTATCCTTTGTAGACAGTGACATTATCCTTTGTAGACAGTGTAATTATCTGTGTATTCTCTTGTAATTCTGATCACAAGTTCTCATTTTATTTATCTGAAAATTGTTCTAGAATCAAAGTCTGAATGTTACCCTCTCTGGAATTAGCTCTCTCTCTTGCATCTGTCATTTCGTGACAGTGCACTGTTCCTCCTCCTTGAAGCCCAACCCCAACCCAAATTGCTCTCCTAGAGCCTGTCAGCCCTCACCCCTCCCCTTGTTGCCACTTTTCTCCTGGCTCCGGTAATCCTAAGTAAGCTTTTTTTTTTAGGATGACTTTCTCTTGTGATACTGCCCTTTGGCTGATTTCTTTCTGTTTTCCTCTCCCATTATCAGGCCCTCAAGGCAGTTCCCTGACCGTAGATCCTCCACCTGTCCCAAACAGTTGTTTTCTGAATGCCCCCAGTGACTTCAATTTCTCTCCGCCTTTTCTTCATGTTGCTTTGCCTCTCTTCTCTTCTGTTTGTTTTCTTTCCTTCCTTTTGCCTGGTTCTAAGCTTCTGGTGTCCTATCAGCCTTACTAGATGACCATAGTTTTTCTGTACTCTAGTCCCCAAGCTCAAATGATCATTTTTGTAACACTCATTTTATCTTTTAAGTATTTTAGTAAGCTTTAGAGTATAACCTATCTGGGAATCAAGTTGAGAGAATGAAATCGAGTATGTTGTCTTGTCGCATTCCTTAAAAATAATGTTTCTATGACTCTTCTTGTTTGTTGGAAAAGAACAGTGAACACTGATTCAAGCTAGACCAAACACAAATAGGATGATCAGAACCTGAAGAATTAGGTGAATGAAGTCTAATCTGTAGAAGAAACAGTAAATGATGACTAGAGCTTCCTGAAATCCTATTATTTTCTTTTATTCAATTCCTTAGATTAATTTTCTCAGGCTATCATAGGTATTTATAATGTGGCAAACATGATACGAAAGAATGAATTAGCAAACCATGGTGTATTATATATCCTGTGACCACTTTTAAGGTGAAACATTTATCTAAATTAAATTTAAAAAATTTTCCTTCTTGGACTATTCTTTAAACAATAACAATATTATTATAGAAGTTTGGTTCAATTCCTGAAACTTTAAAAATAAAGCAAACATATTACTTTGAAATTATTTTTTTCTAATGTAATTGTTTTTTCCCCTGGCCGTATCATAAGGGAAGAGGTGGATTCCATGCTTGCCCTTCCCTCTAAATGACCTCACTGCTCAGTTGGCAAGCATATGTCCCTGCCCATATTTCATAGTTCAGGCCTCATCACTGTGAATTTTCTTTCCATTTAAAGGGCAGTTTTTCTGGAGGAAAGAAAATATAATCAAACATGAAATTATGATACACTTGCTGTTGCTATAGTTACAGCTGACCGTTTTCACATCATAAAAATTTCCAGCTTATAGCCTTCATATCTTAAATAAGAAAATATAACTCACTTTATAATGCATGCCTCAGAAATTCACTTTTGTGATTTCTCTGTCAATTTGTGTATTTAAGAAGAGAGTAGTGTGTTCTGGGCTCCCAGGATGTAAGTGTGTCTACTTTCACTGAATAAGTAATTTTAAAAGAGGAATTATTGAAAATCCTTACTTGTAATGAGTTATCGTTTTCCTGTTGTAAACTATATTTCATTTGAGGGCCGAAGTAGTTAATCAGAGGTTTAAAAAAATGAAAAGCCACATGCTAGCAGTTCCAGGGAATTTTATGCCTTGAGATTTTGTTGGAAAAGAGGCCAAGTAATGGTGACTTAAAATGCATAAAAGTGTAATCACCCCTAGAAGAGATGTTTTATTATTCTTTATTGCTACTATAATAAAAGCATTTACAACAAGACTTGGGTAATTCAGGATCTGGTGATTTTTGTTTAGAATTGAAAGACATAGATGACATGGAGTGACAGATATGGGTGGCAGTACTCAGCTTCTTTACTTCCCCTGAACTCTTGGTAGCCATCACAGTTAGTCATTGGTCATTTTTCTCTTCTCCCTTTCGGTATTCCCAGTCACTCTCAGGACCCAGTGATTTCGTACTGCTGACCTCACTGTTATGTTCAGAGCTGGGCAAAAGTGTGGGTGCATCTAACAGTTTCTTGCACTCCCCTCTTTAGAACAGCCTTTAATTAAAGATTAATCTGATGTAGTGCTTCTACTCTTTCCCAGGGTAATGATAAGCTGAATTAATTGAGCTCAGACTTTTTTTAAATTAAATGCTGAAACTTGTTTATTTTTATTTGTATATTAAGTGCAGTATCCTGATTGTGTATGTATAAACATCACCTGCTCTGTCCATGGATAAACTCAACCCTCCTCCTGCTCGCATTGTCATTAGAATTAACTATGGTAACTATATGTCCAAGACTTTTCTGAAACATGTTTAGTTTCAACTGTTTTGCCCGAATGAATCCATAAACAAATATACAAAAT
Source organism: Saimiri boliviensis (assembly GCF_048565385.1). NCBI lineage: Eukaryota > Metazoa > Chordata > Mammalia > Primates > Cebidae > Saimiri > Saimiri boliviensis. Next base: position 114,540,543 of record NC_133455.1, read on the forward strand.
CCATAATCAAAATATCCAAAGAAATCCAGTGCTTCAGTGTCTGTCATGCTTCTTCCAATACTTAATTTTTATCTAAAGAAACAATTTAAAGGCTTTGGGGAGTTTCTGTTTGTTTGTTTGTTTGTTTGTTTTCTTTCAATCTGAGCATGTATTCTTTATAGCAGGGGTCCCCAAACCCTGGCCATGGACCAGTACCAGTGCTTGGCCCATTAGAAACCAGGCCGCACTGCAGGAGGTGAGTGGCAGGCCTGGGAGCATTATCACCTGATCTCCACTTCCTGTCAGATGAGCTGAGGTTTTAGATTCTCATAGGAGCAAGAACCCTAAGAGAATGCGAGGGTTCTCTTTATGATAATCTAGTGCCCGATGATCTAAGGAGGAACAGTTTCATCCTGAAACCATCCCCATCACGCCTGGCCCTGGGGTCCATGGAAAAATTGCCTTCTCTGAAACAAGTTTGCTGCCAAAACAGTTGGGAACTGCTGCTCTATAGCTTTAAAACCATGGTCCTCAGTGGGACCTATAAACCTCAGCTGTCACGCTTGGTAGCTCCCAGTAGTTTCCTGTCTGAATTATACTAACTACAAAAAAGAAATGACTCTAGCATTCTCTTATCCTGGACTCTCGACTATCAAGATCAGTTTAGTTGTGCCTGTCTGTGTTTCACTTAACAGCAAATGTGATAATAGTGCTGCTATTTTTTTTTTTAAATAATGTAATGTTCTGTGTATAATTTTAAAATTGAGAAAAATGAGAACTTGGTATAATTTTAATCCATAGAGTTCAGTTGATTTTCATGTGACAGTATTTACTTTGCTAGAATGGTGAAAGTTTCTTGAACAGAGAGAGCAAGATTACCCTTTGCACTAATGACTTTTCTTATTATAGGTAAGTCTTTGACAAAAATGTATCACTCCCGTTTCATAATCTGTTAACATAATGGTCAGTCACTTGAAAATGAAAACTGATCACAATATAGTGGAGAAATCTTGTTGACTGACCTGTGTGCTGATTCAAATAGTATTCGGTGATTCTTTAATCTGCCCTACTTTGTCTTTCAGCATTCCAGTGTATCGGAGTATCATCCAGCCGATGGCTATGCATTCAGTAGCAGCACTTACACAAGAGGGTCCCATCTGGACCAAGGAGAAGCTGCCGTTGCTTTTAAGCCAACTTCTAATCGCCATATAGATAGGTAACATTTAACGGGCTCCTTTTGGAGAGCTGTGGATAACTCTCTCTGATCTAGTGCTAACAGAGGTGATAGTGTCTGGATTATCTACGACTTCTTTAAACTTTCCATCTGTTAATTAGTTGATAAAGTTTCAGTTGTTTCTTAAGATAACTGGTTTCGATCAACAAAAGATGTCTGGACCTCCAGTCTGTAAGGCTCATTGAGCGCAAATGCCTTTGGATGACTTTTGATTTTTTTTACAAGATACTTCTCACAAAATGTGTACATTAAAAAGAAAGAATTGTCTTGAAACCCTCCATTAGTTTGTACCAGATGGTCTCTGAGGATCCTCCCAGCTCTGTAGCTTTTAAAGGAAACAGTTTCCATCGTCACTCAATAAAAACAAATAAACTTTCTGTTAGATAGATACCTTTAAACTGTATATAAACTAAATATTTAATCATAGTCAATGCCTTATTTGTCATTCTTTCCATCTCATCTTATTATATTTTATCTTGAGTTTGCAGTTTTACATTTCATTAATTTTTCCATATTTTCACTCTTGAAAAAATATAGGCAGAGTTGGAGAATTGGGATGAGAAGAAATAAAGGAACTAGAATAGGTTTGTTTTTTTTTTTTTCCAACCTTGTTTTTAGTAAGTGAGATCTACATAGAGCCAAACCATGTAGGAAAGAGAAAGAAAAGGAGGTAAAATCTTGGTAACATGGGTATAGGAGGAGGGTCATTCAGTGAATTGGGGTAGAGAACTCAGCCTAGTACTTTTTCCTGTCTCAAAGCCTCTCTTACCACAAGATCTCTATGCTCTTTATTTTTTTTCTGTATACTCTTTTCTTAATATATTCTAAAGAAAGTGGGATTTAAAATTTTTCTTCTTTGTCAGGAATGCTGACAGGTAACGCTTAAGTAATTGCTGTAGAAATTACACAGGTGTAACTCCAAGGGCACCAGTGACATTAAACTGAGTACAAAGAAAAGTCAGCAATGAATAATATATTTTAAAATGTCAACATATGAGAATGTTTTAATTATAGAATTTTTAGTAGATACAGTTGAAAATTAGTTTTGAAGCTTAAACATTCCATTGAAATTCTTCTTAACTAACTCAGAACTCATCTTAATATTTTCTTTTTTCTTTCTTTCTGTCTTAGATGTCGATGTTTTAAAAATTATTTCAGATTAATAGGCTTCTTTCTGTTTTACCACTCCAGTAATTCGGATGATTTTCCACAGCTAAGTAGCTAGAAAGCCACTTGAGTACATTTGCAGAGTACACATTGACACTAGAAAACTTCTATCATGTTCCATTTTAAGACCACACCTAGCATACTGTGGTCACTCAATAAGTGTAGAGTTATTTGATTGATGGATTGGGTGAGTAAGTGCATGAGAGTCTAACATTTCAGAATCACTAACTCCCTGTCCTTCACCTGCATATCTACAAGGGATAGTGTTACTGATAGAATCACCTCTCCTGTTTATTTTGGATACCTCACTACAAAGTCTTTTAAAAATTTACCTTGATTTTTATGATCTTTATAGAATATCAGGGAAGTGTACCTTTGGTTTATTCATTTAGTTATATCTTACCCTGACAACTCCCAAAATAGATTCACGTAGCTCACTTAAATTATATGCAGTTAAAGTGGTGTTATTATTAAAAATTAAGTAATGAAATAAAATATAAAATTAAGAAGTTAAGAGGGAAGATTACGATTTTTATGAAGTATGAAAGTTGACTTATTGAATTTCAGACTTGTCTTTCAGATTTCTGACTGTCAGAACAAAAAGAGAAACATAATCATTTACTATCGTTAGGAAAAGGAATAAGTATCAGTTCATTGGGATAAAAAATGCTTTTCTTACTCATAAATTCTCAATAATATTTGTCTCATGAAATTCAGTATAGGATAGGATAGGTAATGTCAGGGACGTTTATTTTTAACAATTTTTTTTTCCTCACCACAGAGAAGGCTGTGGTGAATTTTATAAGTTTTCTTTGATAAATAGAAATTTAAATGGAATATAGTGAAGGAAATTCCATGAAGGGATAATAATTTAGAATGGGCAGAATTTCACCATAGAAAGAATTTTTTTGGAATACCTTGAGTGGTAGGTAGATTTTATATGTCAGTTGTTCTTATGGATTCCAGGTCTCAGCTGGACTTAATAGGAGCTAGGATAGTTGATAAATATGTGAATAATTGATGTTGCCAAGAAAATGTGTCATCATTTTGAAAAACTATCTGATAATTGTGGTCTGATATAAAATATACAGAGGTTTGAAATTGGTTTTTATAAATAATTATGATTGACCTTAAACTCTATTATATACCAGGAATGCAGTAGATTCTGTTAAAAGAAAACCTTCAGACAAATTAAATTTAACAGTTTAATTGAGCAAGGGGGAAAAAATCGGTTCATGAATTGGGCAACCCCTAGAATCACAGCAGATTCAGAGAGACTCCAGGGATGCCTCATGGTCAGAGCAAATGTATAGACAAAAAAAGGAAAGTGACATACAGAACACAGCTGGATTGGTTACAGTGTGGCATTTGCCTTATTTGAACACAGTTTGAACAGTCAGCAGCCTATGAGTGCTTGAAATATGGCTGCTGGGATTGGCTGAGACTCAGCTATTGTTGCAAAAACATACTCCTAAATTGGGGTTTCAATATGTCTATTTACTAAACTAGGTTACGATTTGTCCACAGGACTCCAGTATGGAAGTACAGAGGGCTTCTCAGGACATATGTAGCTTAACAATGCCATATGAAGTATATGCACTGTTGTATGAAATTACTATGCCATTAGGTAGACTGTTGAATTTAGAGCCCACACATTTGAGTTTTATAGCTTACTGCTGTCGGATGCAATTAGTATTTTAGAGAAGTTCTCAAATTGCTACTGTCTCTATGTCTGCTCACTATCAAGTGACATATTTATTATTCCAAATCAGAAACAGCCCATACATTTTGTTACATTTCATAGCTCTTAAGAAACTTTGGTACCACTTCTTTTTTTCTGAGACAGGGTTTTGCTCTTGTCACCTACTAGGCTGGAGATGGCACTATCTCAGCCCACTGCAACCTCCACCTCCTGGTTTCAAGCAGTTCTCCCTCCTCAGCCACCTGAGTAGCTGGGATTACATGTGCCACCACACCCAGCCAATTGTGTATTTTTAGTAGAGATAGGGTTTTACCACGTTGGCCAGGCTGGTCTCGAACTCCTGACCGCGGGTGATCTGCCCTCCTCAGCCTCGCAAAGTGCTGGGATTACAGGCATGAGCTACCATTCCTGGCCAAGAAACTTTGGTACCTCTGAAAAATTACAAGTTGTGATTATCCGATTGGTAACTATGGTTCCTGTCATATCCATGCTTTACCTATAGAGGGCAAGAAACTGTGAGCCATAAAGATTTGTAAATTCTAAAGCACTTTCTAAGTACATGCCAGGTAAACACTTCTGAGACATGCAAAATAACAAAAACTTCATTATAGACCCTTAACTCTCCATTATTAATAGTGATTATTTTGAAGATCATAAGAGAAAGGAACATAAGGGAAGAGAAGAAGATAAAACACTGAAATTACTGTTTTCTTAATGTTTGGGGTAGTTGAATCTCTTTTACCTCCCAAATGAAATCTTAGTAGATTAAATGTGAATATATAAAGTAAATGAAAGCAGAGCTATTCCATTAGGGATGGGAAAATATGGAACACAGTTTTAAAATTATTATTAATAACATATAATAATTACTTGGTCATAATTTCAGCTTTGCCACCAATCTTCTTTTTAATATACTAAAAATAGCCAGTAGGCTGTTTGTACATGCTTATCTATAAGGTGTTCTGTGCAGGTCATCTTTTTTCTTTGTCCCTGTCTCCCTCCTCCAGTGGAGTTAGTGCCTAACGGGTAACAAAAACCTATGACGACAGGATACGTTATGTCTACAACTTTCCTGCAGGCCCTGGTATAACTCAACATTCCAGAGAACTTGGTAGACAGTAAAAAGAATGGCAGCTTGACAGGCGTAGGATGACGTAACATCTTTAGTCTTTGTCTGCTATTTCCTTTGTAGAAATGTGTAAATAAATGTGGGAATGTAAATGGGGGAGAAGACTGGGGAGTAAAATTAATAAAGAGTTAAAGTAATTTTATTATTGAAATTTATGAAGAAAATACACATGTTTAATGTATTGTGTATTGTGCTACGTTTAAAAGTAATCTTTAATTAAGTGGTTAAATCTATTAGTACTCATTTAATGATTAGAAGAGGTATTTGGTTTTTAAAGAAAGGTTTATTTAAAAAAAATAGGGCTCATGCACTTTTTAAAAGTTTATGGTGAATTAAATTATTTATTTACTTATTTATTTGCAAGTGTTACTAGTCTCGTACTTAGTGCCTATCTCTCATTTTGCAATTTAGATAACTGGGCAAAGTGTTTCTAAAAACTGATGCCTAGTTATAAATTTTAAATTTATGTATTTGGTTACTGAATTGCAGACACTGCTTGGATTAGTGAAATCAACATGTAACTAAAATTGCCACTATGGAAATTATCTTCAGTCTCCTTTAATTTTATGAAAAATACTAACATTTATCTTTACCTAGTTCTCTCATGGTAGAAATGGTAATTAACAAACATCCAGTATGTGTATTTAGTAGACAAAGAATTCATAGACTTAGATTCTAGATTTGGCTAAGTACCAACAAACCTTGTGATTTTGCATTATTTGTTTTTTCCCCCTGGCCATAGTTTGTTCATTTTAATAGTAAGAACTTTAAGTCACTTTTATTTCTCATAATTTAAAATAAAATAAAACTGCTATAATTTTTCAGAAAGCTTTCTGGTAGGATTTGGCTTGTCTTAATGTTTTACTTCTGTCTTTATTCTTTAGGAAGAGCTAGCAGAAAAATAATCTTTTTTCTTTCTTTTCATAGAAATTATGACCCACTCAAAACACAACCCAAGAAATATGCCAAATCCAAGTATGACTTTGTAGCAAGGAACAACAGTGAGCTCTCGGTTCTAAAGGATGATATTTTAGAGGTAATAGAATTTTTTCTTTTTTATGCTCTTAATAAAGTAGTTTTATTATATTACTCTTTTGGTATATAACTAAACTTTCCTCCAAAAGTATTATATTACTAAAGATGTATATTAGAAATACCTACATCTATTTAGAAGATATTCCTTCTAAGGGGTAGCTTTAGAATATTCCTTTGTTTGGTTTTCATAGGGAGAGAAGGGGGTGGATTTTTTAACTTCTTTGCCCTCTTCCTTGCCCTCTTTCTTCTGATACTTATTCATTTTGGAGTCAAGGCTAGTTATCAGTTCAGATGTGGATGCACATAATACTTCAATAAGAGAAAACATTTTCTTTTTTTATTCTATGCCCTTGCACAAATGTACTCAGCAGTCAGTGAGCTAATGTTATTGGGGATAGTCCACCAGAGCACCAACTTCTCTTTGTTAGGTTCTAACTGAGAGTTCATCTTCTTGAATATATAAGATGGATTGTCACAATAAATTTTGTAAGAAAAAAAGTCATTTTTCTATACTTTTTCTATCACCAAAATGGAGACAATGAGCTTTCCAAAAGAGTCATTTTAGTGCTCTTTAAGTACTCCAAATAATGCAGACCATTCTTTGGAGGTAAAATTGACCTTGGGTAGATTGACCATAATGATACCTTGCCTACTGTATACTCATGAATGTCTTTCTTTGTAATTCATGAGAATCATTCAATCAACCCTACATTGACACTGAGTCAATTATCAGAAGTGTAAACATTTTCTTTGTTGAAGTTTAGGGAAGTTCCTTCATAGAATGCCTTTTATATGGAAATTATACCTGTATTTTTTTGCATATAACAGATACTTGATGATCGAAAGCAGTGGTGGAAAGTTCGAAATGCAAGTGGAGACTCTGGATTTGTGCCAAATAATATTTTGGATATTGTGAGACCTCCAGAATCTGGATTGGGGCGTGCTGATCCACCTTATACTCATACTATACAGGTAAGCGTGATTTCTTAGTAAAATGTGATGTGTATACATTTTCAAATTTATCACTCTTAAATAGGATTTAAACACTTTTGTGTATAGATCATTTTGAGATATAGTTGGTTATACATTTTTTCTAGAGTAATTGGCAGTGGGGAGGGCAATGGTGAGAGACGCAGGGAAAAATGACACATATGTTTTCTGATTTACTTCTAGAAATTGTTCAAAATGTTTAGCAGTAGGTGCCCGATTCTCTGAATGCTTTTTCCCCCCAATCTATAGTATTTCTGACATTTGGAGAAATGGCATTTCTGTCTTTTTAACCCACAGTTGTCCTATCCACCAGTAGCTTCCTCTTGATAGAGGATGGCACTGAGATCATGGCTTGATGTCCAGCAGTTCATCTTCACCAGCCTTTGCCTTCAGTCTCTTAAATGTTTTGCCACTGACCAGCCTTGAACTTACACTCATCTCACCTTACACTAATGTATGAGAACTTGTTCAGTTGTGTTACAGTGTTTTCTCCTCTTTTGATTCTAAGATTAAAATGTACTTATGATGTAGATTAGATAGGTCAGGCTCTCTCTTCTTGATCATTGAAGGCCCATGAAGGTCTATTCTTGAGACCCATGCCACATTTTCAGAATTTCAGTGACCCTGGTCAGCTCACTCACCCTAACATCTGAATTAACTTGCTTTTAATCAGGGATTTTAGACCTGTGACAGGCTCTCTAGAGTCAGGTCTGTAAACAGAGACAGAATGGATGGACTCTGGTATAACCTGTGAACCAGGGGTGGCTTCTTTCTTATTCCCCCAGAAAGAATTCTTTTAATTTTCAAAGTCTCAAGAAAAAGTTCACATCTGACCTCATAATAATGTCATGAATTTGAGTAGAAGCTGCATAGAATATGCAGTGAAATAGTTAAATTTTATGCCAGATCTAGGCTTAAAAAAATACAGGTATTCTAAAGCTGGAATTGTGGTCATACTTCTGCTACCATGACAATTTATTTCAGTACTTATGGCTCCTCATGATATTCATGCCTGGTGTCAGTCCTGTGCTTATCCAGATGGACTTGGCCTTGCTAGAATCCATGAACCAAGCAAATATTCAAAATAAAGAATTCATGTATAGTTTACCTTGATAACTTAAAGTGATGACAATGGAAATTTTTTGCTGTGTTATGTTTTGGCTGGCCTGATGTGCATATATATTATATACTTATTTTATGTTCATCATTTGTCATTAGCTGTTGATGCCAAAGAAGGAGTTTGAGTTATTCAAGGTATGGTCTCTTCCATTTCCCATGGGTTTTTGAAGTGAATTTTTTTAGTTTTTATACCTTTTTCTTTTCTTAGTTTCTACTTTTCTGAGTGTAATATCTGTTTACCTAACATGAGGTAGGCTTCTGTGTGGTTCATGAATACCAGTTCTTCATTTTCTTTCCTATAGAGGTAGTATATGCTTGAAATCTATATTTAAAATAATGGTAGAGTACATACCTTTGGGCTGTATGAACCAGTTTTAATATGCAGTTCATGCTAAGCTATGAGAAGCACTATTCATAAAGGATATCCCTGATTCCCATATGTGAGCAGAAGGCAAGAGTTTATATTTTAAGTGTTGAAAACAATTATCCAAATTTGTTTTATTTGTGTGTGTGGTTGCTAAGAATAAGTAAACTTTGATAAAATAAAATATTTAAACATGCAAATATTATCAATTCTATAGTATTTTCTCCCACCTGATATTTCCTAAAGAGTTTAATATCTCTTACCTTTTGCCGTTTATGGTTCAGTCTTGTCTTTTTCTTTAATTCTGATTCTTGGCTTGAGCCATAAGTTGACTTTTCTTTAAAGGTTGTTTCTGTCTAAAATTGAACCAAAACTATTAATATATATCACAGGCAGTGAAAGTACTGTCAGAGAATGTCAAACCTATTCCTCCTTTCTTAAACAGAACCTCATCTTTATTTTTGTCAACTTTGGCACAGCCAAGAAGTTTTTTTAAGAGTTCACAAGTTTCAGGAGTTTGTTTTGCTACTTTATGTAAATAGAAACTTGTGGTTCTTATAGGGATTGCCTATTTGGCTACTTCGTTTTAAACTTTTCAACACTACCCTACTATCTTCTAAAAAATTCTGGTTGCAACTTCAGATGTAGTGGTGTATGTAGAAATGTATACAGAAGCTTTCTGTATGTATGCGTAAGCGTATGCTGTTCAGGTTGAGAGCCCTGCTTTTAAAATGTATTAAAAACAATCTGCTTTTTAACACCTGAAAATTTTGGGCTGAGCTCAACAAAACCACTAAAACCTTGTAAAATTTTAATAAGCAAGCTTCACAGTCTGCTTTGCTGTCTGCTATCTGGCATAAATCCTACTCTAAAAGGATTCCTGTTCCCAAAACATTTATAACATATTCTTTTGAAAAAAGAATAGAGTAAAATGGAAAAGAAAACATTCTTGGAAATATGTTCCAGTCATTTTTACATCTCTACCACAGTGTCACCAGATACCCATATCTAAAATGTCTAAGGAAAAATCTTGCAACTTATTTCAGAAACATAATTAAGATACCACCATATTTATGTAGATTCTACTGATCCTAATACCCTAACCTTATAAAACTCAACTGGATTGCAATTTTATGTCTTATCTTTTTATGCACTCATTCCACAAATATGTATTGAGTACTGGCATCTCATACACTTGTTAAAAGGAACAATAGAAAGCCTAGCACTGAGCAGATCCTTCCAGAAAGCCTGCATGAGTCCACGGGTCATCTCCCATAGCTTTGCTCCTTCCTACATGCTTGCTGTATCAAGAGCAGTGTGATCCTCTCTCTCCTCCTCAGGTATAGCCCACACATTTGTTTTCCCTTCCATCTATGTCTTCCATCCAATGATATCAAAACTTTGAAGAAATATAAAGAAACTTCTAACAGAAATATTTTACATCCCTGTACCATGCTGCCAGAAGGCAAGCAATGATTCATTACTTCAGTTTGCTTCACCTTCACAAAGAGCAGCATTCACAGATATTCCACTCCAGAGAAGATATGCCAGTGGCCTGTGGTCATGCTGTGCCAGGCATCATTTAAGCACTTCACAAATCCAAATTCATTTAATTCCCACAATAACCATGCGAAGGAGGTACATTTTTCATGGGAAACTAAGGTGTAGGAGCTTCATACAGCTGTATGAAGCTAAGATTGGGGCCCAGCACCCTGGATCCAGAGTCAGTGCTGTGTTGCTTTCTGCTGTTCTAGAAAATACTGGTTACAAAAGCTTATCATTTCAGGTGGGCACAGTGGCTCACACCTGTTATCCCAGAACTTTGGGAGGCCGAGGCGGGCAGATTACTTGAGGTCAAGAGTTGGAGACCAGCCTGGCCAACATGATGAAACCCTGTCTCTACTAAAAATACAAAAATTAGCTGGGCTTGGTGGCACATGCCTGTAATCCCAGTTGCTCGGTAGACTGAGGCAGGAGAATTGCTTGAACCCAGGAGGCAGAGGTTGCAGCCGGGATCATGCCACTGCACTCCAGCTTGGGCAACAGCATGAGACTCCATCTCAAAACAAGAAGAAAAAAAAAATGGTTCTCATCTCTTTTTGTTGTATAAACCCGTAGTTTTTTTCTATATGAATGTTTAAAGTGGTGTTTTCTCAGAATAGTTTTACTTTGCATTATACTGTGATAAAAGTTGACCTGATCAGTCCCAATCCTTGGAATTTGATTTTTGCTTTATGTATCCATTCCCTGGATTTCATGGTTTCTTTCATTATTTTGTAATTTAGGAAAATAACCCAAATTATATGATTTACTTAGAATAGAACCTTTTGTAAATGATGGAGATAAGGGAATTAGATGGAAACTATTTCCATTCAACATCTATGAGTCACCAAATATTTAAAAAACGGACACAGTAATGACTCTTATTTTTATACCCTTACATCTCCTATAAAGAAGTATATAGAAATGATGGCAGTTTCTGGGCAAAGGGCACAAGTGCAGCTCTTGGCTATTATTCACATGCTTTTTGTCAGAGATTCTGTTCTGATAAAGGGATGCTCATACCAATCACCACCAGTGAAAAGGTGTTGAATTGCCACCTGGTGTCCCTGAGAGTCCAGGCTCTTTAATATCCTCACATTTGAAGTGATTTTTAACAGCTCTGTAAAGACAACCATTCCCACCTAGTGCATTTCCCCTGGGGCTTCAAAAAAGTTTTAAACATAAAAAAGAGGATAACAAAAATTTACCAAAAATATTGACATAAAAGACTGAATAAACCACAGAAAAAAGGAAGTAAATGCTGAGAAGAGGTTATGGAGAATAACATGTCTTTTGATAAAGATTTTGTTGTAGAACATTCCAAGGCTTTGTAGTATTGTAGCTGGGTAATAGATGGACATCCAGGGTGCCTTCTCCCCATCTGAAAGCTACTTGCCACATGACATTACCTGATCTTTCTTTTGACTTGATTCCCAGACTACTAGCCCGGTGACTGCTCATCTGCTAGAAGCCCATTTAAATTTTCAAGCTATATGCCAAGAGCAGAAACCACCTCCTTCCCTGATCTTATTTCTTATATATCCAATGGACTGACTAAAAGAAGTCTTTCATTTATTCTTAATTATTAAGTCTGTGCATTTATTATTATTATAAGTATTCTTAATCTACCAAGATGCAAATAATTATGAATGTCCAGTCTCTGTGGTCTTGTGAATTCAACAAAATGTTTCCCATATTCTCTGTTTTCTAGCACGAGATATTGTAATATGATACAGTAAGAAAGCCCCAGTCTAGGTATTGGTAGATAAATATTCTAGTCCTGGTTCTGTGTGGCCTTAAAGAGAGCATTTTATTTTTCTGTGCTCCAGTTTGCTTGGTCATGAAATAGAAGGAGTCAGTTACATGATCTCCACAATCTAGACTAGCTGTAAAATCTTCTCATTCATTATATACATGTTTAAATAGCCCTAAATTAAAAGTGGAAATAGTTTCTACTGGTGACCACTAAACCACTAACACTGCTAATTTCAGTCTATGTTATTAACGCTCTGTTTTTTAAGCTCAGTACAGTCATTTAGATACTGCTGGACAGAGTGACCGTTTTACCAAAGGTGGCTTCATGTTCTTTCAGCCAAACCAACCTTCTGATAATTCTTCAGAATTGTTTTTTAAAAATTAATCTCAGAAGACTCTGCTCATTAATTATAGGCATGGTTTTTAGACAAATGTGTTTACTTTTTATTCTGCCACGTGTATTGTCGTTTTCACAGAGACATCTTGTGATAATTTATATAATACCCACTCTAAATATATATATATATATATCATTTATACATATATAAAGTATTGATAATTACTGTCCACCATGCGCATGTACATAATTTTATTAAATGTTCTGTTTCCTCAGGCTGCTTACAAAGTTCAAAACTAAAGCTCAGTAAAATCACACGATAATGCCCACAGTATTACCTTTTGTAAACTCATCTAATTAAGCAAGAATTACTCTTATGGTTAATGAATTCTAATTGTATTCTTTATGAGCAATAGCAGTAAAATAAATGTATACCTTAGTATTTTACTTTAATATACAAATAGTTACTATTGAAATACTTCATACTGTTTATACTGTAGTATAATCTACATGATTAGTTTTCCATGGCTAGATAGTGATGGGAATTCATTATATGTTTACAGGCTCCTTCACTGGTTGATTGTGGGCATGTAATTTTACTGTCAGACTAATTTACTCTTTCTGATATTTGAGGTGAATTATAATTGATATTATTTTAATTCCATTTCCTGTATTAATTTTCTCATTTGATGTGATTTGCTCCGTTTTCCTAAAAGCAATTACTTGGCGAGCTGTCAGAGGTAACCCACATTCATTCCCTCATGGCACTTCTCTTTAATAGAATTTTTTGGATTCAGTCTCTGGACTTAACACCCTCCAAATGTTCCAGCTGTGCTTAGTTTTCACTGCAGAGTTCCAAAGAAACCAAATTTAGAGGAAAAATGTGTAATTCAGAGTAGGTTAAATATTTAAGAACAGTTCAATTTTAATGGCTTTGTTGAGGTTACTTGCATAATTTCCCCTCTGAAGCAGCATCTTGTATGAATCAGGAGCTTATCTCTCAGTAGCATTCTTTAATTCTTTAGAATTTTTACTCAGCTTAAGTTGCTAAAGTGACTCATTGCAACTTAATTATCAGTAGGAAAGTAAATTTCCTATGAGGTCTAGTAATTATGACTTCTTTCAGAGAAAGAGAGACAAAAAGAGAGATTTTGCTTTTAACAGAACTTTGCCTGTGTGGGAGATCACAGGCAAGAGTAAGGAAGTAACAGTGTGCAACAGTAGATCCACACCAGGTCGACCAACCCTTCTAGTTCCTACTTGGGGAGTCTGAGGGGTTTGTGAGGATGTGGGACTTGCAGTGCTCATTACTGGGAAAGTCGCAGGCAAACCAAGGACAATTGGTCAGAATTCCTTTTTTTTTTTTTTTTTGGATTTGGAGCTTAGGTACCTTTGGTTCAGGAGAAAGAAGTTCAGAGTGTGCTTCTGTTCTCCAAGACATTCCGTAAACTGAGGTACACTGGAATCATTAATTCTGTAGCTTCAACAAAAAATAGCCAAGAGGCAGACACGAGGAAAGGAAGAGCCGTAGCTGGGTGGTAGGTAAAGAGGAGTGGAGAAGCTAGGGAGGGACACAGAAAAGTGACGTTAGGAGTCAGTGCTGATTCTTTTTCTTCCATGTGAAGAATTACAAACCATGAAAGAGCTGTCTTGGTTGCCATTGAAATTACAAACCATGAAAGAGCTGTCTTGGTTGCCATTCAGAACCAGTTCACGATTCAAGGAAGGTACTTCCCCCCTTCTCATGTCAGAGGTTGGAAATATGGAGCAGGAAGACAGGACTAAGGAAAGTGGAAAATATGCAAGTAAATTGAATTTATGGCGTGCATTTTCATATGTATTTTCTTTAATCAAATATGTATTTTAAACCTATTATTTTGTTAGGTTATACTGATAAAGTTGCATTATGTAACAATGACATGAATGAAATAAGGCACAGAACATTTGGTGAGTTTGCTTTCAGGCTTGATTGTGACAGTAACACAGTTTATTCACTTTCTCACAATAGTATCTGATGAATAGCAAAAGCAAAAATTATGAGTAATATCATGGAAAGCAGGGCTCATGGCATTTTTGTTTGTGTAAGCTTTAAAAACAATAATTGAAATTATGCTTTTGAAACACTAATGTGAGAATTCATTAGCCCTTTACGAAATTACATGCAGAGGACATTCTTGTCAAGGGAATATTGCCTATACATTAATCAGATGATTTTGCTGTGTGCTAAGTATTACATTCCAGTCATGTTTGCTGTATTTTGACTGCTTTAAATATTTTATTGGCCCAAATATAGGAAGATCGTTTTGTGGGGAATAATAACAACAATCCATTCCTTCTTTCTAATACAGTATTGAATACATTAGAAATATTTTTAAGCCTCAAATGCTGAGGGAATTAGCAACTCAGTTTCTGTCCCATCTGACTCCTTTCTTTTACTCTGAGAATCTTACCATCTACTCCCTTTCCCTGCAGTCCTGCCTCTCTCTTCTTTGTCCTCCTCCTTCCCCATGCCCTCCTTCTTCCCTCAGTATCTACCAGCATTATAAACACTCCCTTCAGATATACCTCCATGCCTTCACAATACTCTTCCCACTTCCTCGACCCCACTCCACTGGTCGGTGAGTGGCAGCTTTTAAAGAAAGAGCAGAAAAGAATGAGGGCTCCTTCCTACCCCGGTTTCCACAGGTGTCAGTCATTTGCCATGAAGGTGACTATGATGGAGGTTGATTTTGAGTAAAGTGTTGTTTTGAGTAATAGTTTAATTAAAAAGTGATATGTCTGTGTGTGGTGTGTATTTTTGTTTTTGATCTCTGTGGAAATTGGGAGGACTCTCTTAAAATCAATATTACCTGATATTTGGGCCATTTTAGAATTTAAAAGTAAATACTGTTCTAATCAAAGGACCAGATTACCAAAAGGTCTTTTTTGCATGTACTATGCCAATCCTAAATTAGAATAATTAAAATTGTGCCAGGGCAATGTCTAAACTTTGCCTTAATTACAAATAATTGCCCTGTATCTTTGATTCTAAAAATAAAATGTGCCTTTTGAGAATTTGGAGCCTCTCTCACAATGGGTTATCTATTAAAATTATTTTTTTTAGATTTAAAATGTTAACTATTATCTGTATTTTAATAAGGAATATGCACAAATACTGTTTTATAGGTATGCCTAACAATCATGATTTTAAAATTATTGAAAAGCATTTTGTCGTCCAGGCTCAGTGGCTCATGCCACTGAGCTGGGAGGCTGAGGCGGGCAGATCACCTGAGGTCATGAGTTCTAGACCAGCCTGCCCAACATGGCAAAACCCTGGCTCTACTAATGATACAAAAAATAAGCCTGGCATTGTGGCCTGTGATCCCAACTACTCAGGAGGCTGAGGCAGGAGAATCCCTTGAACCTGGGAGGCAGAGGTTGCAGTGAGCTGAGATGGTGCCACTGCACTCCAGTCTGGGTGACAATAGCGAAACTCTGTCTCAAAAAAAAAAGACATTTTGTCACATCTGCCTTTTTTCTTTTAATACAAATGCCTACAGGCCCTTTTCTAGTATTTGTGAGTTGCAGTCATAAATATTTAAAAACCATACAATTACCCTCACAACCATCCACCCCATGACATTCCCATTTTAACAAAGGAAATTTCTAATTTTAATAAGTTAGTATTAAGATGACAGCAGAAAAAGTTATGCCTTGAACAAAATAACAACCAACATCTTAAAATTATTTGTTGAAAACAGAATTAAAAATCTTTTAATATGGCATACACTTAAAATGAGTAAATGATGCTTTGTGCTATTGACATTTAGACTTCCAGTGCAATTGGAAATTGTTATTAAAATAAATTAAAAAATAATTAGAAATCTTTCTACCTCCTCTGGTATTGTGTGATTCCAAACCCAAATTCAGATTTCTTGAAATTTATTACTATAATACTACTATTTGCTATTGGCATAGCCTTGTGACTCCTTAACTTACATTTTGACTTTGAATAAATTATGTAGAATGTTTAAAATATGATTTTTAATGATCATTATACCATATAGGATTACAGACAAATTTGTAATGGGTTTACAAGTTTGTTTACAAATAGTAAACAATGTCCTATCAAAGTATAATTTGTTTTCCTAGCCTAGGTTTATAGTTTTTAAATTTTAAGTTAATTATTTGTCTTTTTATAGAAACAAAGGATGGAGTATGGCGCAAGACCAGCTGATACTCCCTCTGCTCCATCACCTCCTCCAACAGCAGCTCCTGTTCCTGTCCCCCTTCCACCTTCCACCCCAGCACCTGTCCCTGTGTCAAAGGTCCCAGCAAATGTAACGCGTCAAAACAGCAGCTCCAGTGACAGTGGTGGCAGTATCGTGCGAGACAGCCAGAGACACAAACAACTTCCAGTGGACCGTAAGTTTCCCGGGGAGTCAAAAAATGTCTCCTGCAAATGAAAAGCTCTACTAAGTAAAATACTGTTTACTGTTGATTCTACTTGTATTAAATATAAATAATAGTCCTTTATACTTGCAAGGTACTTAATAGATTGCAAAGATTTTCACCTAGTTTCTCATCATCTACATGGTTCTGAGAAATAGGAAGTATTCTCTCCACTCTCTAATGCATGACTTTCTAGTCCTTTTCCAATATAGTATGATGGTTGAATGCAGACTCTGGAGCCAGACATTCTGGAATTTGTATAGTGAAACAGCACTTGCTAGCTGCTGGACCTTCAATGATTTAATTATCCTCTCAGCACCTCAAGATCTGAAAAATGGAGAAAAATAATAGTATCTGCTTCGTAGGATAAGTGTGAGGATTTATTGAGATAATGCATAGAAAGCATTTAGTTCGGTGCTTCTCAGCCAGGCGTGAGTTTGTCCTCCTTTCCATCCTTATGAGGACATTTGATATTGTCTGAAGATGTTTTTAGTTGTCAAAACTAGGGGAATGCTACTGATGTCTAATGGGTAGAGATCAGGGATGCTTAGCAACAGCTTACAATGCACTGGACAGCCCCCAACAACAGAGTTATCTGGCCCAAAATGTCAACGGTGCTGAGGTTGAAAACCCCTGACTGATTCTACCTACTGCATGACGCGTAATAAGCAGTCACTTAACTATATGCTGCTGTCATCATCATTATCCTCATCATAACCTTCCTGCTTCTCTTCCTTTTATTTCCTATTCACAGTAGATGCACAGTTGCACTAGGTTAATATAATCACCTGCCTATAGTAGTCTCAGGTTTACCCTCTCAATTCAGATTTCATGTGATTTAGGCTTCAGTGCCATATTTTCATAAATTTAAATTTGATGTTTCTATGAAAACCATATTTAAGCAAACTAGAAAGACACTATGCTCAACTTTGGATTATCCTTATTTGTATTATTGGTGAATAGCAGTGTAGATATTTTGAAACTGAAGATAATAGCAGTGTAGATATTTTGAAACTGAAGATAATTCTAAGATAAATTTTGTTTAAGTTTGTAGTATATGGCATGTCAATTTAATCTCCAAATTTGATGTTTTACATATTGTAAAGTTACTTTGCTTTACCTATACTTGATATATAAAAAGTCTTGGAAAACCAGAGCTGGGAAGATATTTCATATTTTCCCAATATGACAAAAGTATATAAAGGCTGTGTATGTATTTGTGTGTGTGTGTGTGAGAGAGAGAGAGAGAGAGGGAGACAGAGACAGAGAGAGAGAGAAAGAGGGAGAAAGAAAGGGAGAGAGAGAGAGAGACGGATATCTACCATTCCCTCAATGTGGGCCTTTCTTAGGGTTCTGTCTTTGTTTTCCACATAAACTACCTTAACTGTAGTTCATTCTATTTCCATTTCTATCAATACTGTCTATGTTGTTGGAAAAAGAATGATTCCCAAATTGGTCATCATATTAAAACTCATCTCTGACATCCAGATACTGGTATGGAACTGTTAACTTTGTAGCTGAGATTGGATGCTTTCTATTTATGTTTAAAACTAAATTACTGAATCTTTCACTCCCATTGTCATCCTACTGTTTTTCTCACCTCAGTAAGTCATTGCTACATCTGTTCAGTTATGGACATTCTTGATAAATTAAAAAATAAAAAAGACATAAAACTATTACTATTTAACAGTTCTAAAAATTCTAGTTAAATGCAATTTAAGAAGCATAAGCCTACTTTTACTCATTAATTTTTCTTCCACAGTATATCCAATTTAAATGACTGTCATTTCTATTTGTTGATCTTACCAGAAAACTAAAGGAAAAATGAAGTTTTGGAAAACTGATTAGCTCTGTCTGTACAGCAAAAACAACTATGTTTGTGAGTGTGTATAACAAAATAGAATCTGCTACTAAGTTTTTAAAATTATACTGATTTTTAAAAAAGAGCTTTCTTTTTCAAAGACACTAAAAACATAGTTTTAAGATGAGAAATTTCTATAAATATTTTTATTGAATTCCCTAAGGAGAAACTTCCTCTTAGAAATGAATGTTCCCTTCTTTATTCTTCCCACAAGTTTATAGCATTTCCCTCCATAGAGACGTCAGCACAGTTATCTTTGAGATGGTGGGATGCTTTTGCCAGGCCTAGGATCAGAGTTCATCGGCATCCAGTCCCCAATTGGAGCAGTGTGTGGGTTAGGACAGTCTGTTCTTTGTTCACTCTGAGAAACCAAGAATAACCTAGTGGGAAAGAGGCATAGTTTGCATTCTTTTAAAGATAGAGGGCTCTCCTGATAATTGTGACTCATAATTTTCAAGTCTGTTTTTCATAAGTTAAAGGGTGTCCTTGGTGTATAAAGTATAAACATCACTCCCCAAGTTAACACACAGACTTGTTTCCTTAGAATAATAAAATCTTACAATATATTTGCAACTTAGGTCAATTTCCTTTTTAAAATATCTCAAAAATGTAGTTTGGCATTAAATAATTTATTTTTATAAAACAAATATTTCTTGGTTACTTTTTTGTAGAGTAGTATTTCTGAGTGAATGTTCTTCAAGAACCAGACAGTAGCACATATTTCAGTGCATGTTTATTGATAGCGAGATTTCTCTCAAAATATGTCTACTCATGTTACCTACATTCTTTGCTTACTGCCTAAACTTCTGGTAAAAATAAAATGGAACTAGGAAGTAAATACTCATAGAAATGTATCAAACAGCAGCTATGAACAGGGGGAAAAAGCCAACATGCCTGTTTTTACGATGTAGCAAGTGGCAAGTATGAACCCCTTTTGTGGAAGTCTGTGTGTTGCTTATTCAAAATAGCTGCTAAGCTTTGTGTCATGGACGCTATTCAAACTGTTTTATCTCTCCTTTTTATCACTTTTAAGATACCAGCACTTTAGTTGCTTTGTATTTCTTCCATTTCCTTTGAAATACTAGTCCTTTTATTTGAGTTTAATCTTTTGTAATCACAAGGGTTATTTTAGAAAGGTGTAAAGTTATTCTGGTTTGTTGTTGCGTGTTAGAGCATTGGAAATGGAAACCCGAAGCCCAGGAACGTGTTAGACGGAGGTTTTTTTGTACTTCCTGGAAGAAAACTATGCTGTGGACTGGCGATGATCCATATAATGGCCAAGTCAGCAGATAAGAAAGGAAATCTTTTAGTGTGGTGATACATTTTATTTTATTCCTTTGAGATGCACACATAGGCTGTTTAACAGTAGGTGTCTAATGAAATGTATGTAATGAGTACTTAAATGTGGCAGCCAATAGTGTCCTGTCCCGCTCAGCTCCCCGTACCCCTCCCTCCCTCCTTCCTCTTCTCCTCTTTTTTGACTATTTTAAAAGATTTCCTAGATACTTGAGGCATTAACAAAATTAGGCTGAAATAACACTAACTATTCACACTTTCTGTTACTTCCCAGGGGTGCCAAACATTTTCTAAAACTCCCTAGCGGAAAAAAAAATCATAGAACATTGGTCACATAAAGCTCCCTCAGTGACCAGGTCATTGCCACTTGCCAACTTATTTAGATTCCTATATCATATCATATCAGGTTTTTGTTCTTCTTTCTTTTTTTTTTTTTTTGAGACGGAGTCTCACTCTGCCACCAGGCTAGAGTGCAGTGGAGTGATCATGGTTCACTGCAACCTCCACCTCCTGGGTTCAAGTGATTCTCCTGCCTCAACCTCCCAAGTAGCTGGGACTACAGGCGCATGCCACCATGCCTGGCTAATTTTTGTATTTTTGTAGAGAAACGGTTTCACCATGTTGGCCAGGACGGTCTTCTTGACTTCATGATCCACCAGCCTTGGCTTCACAAAGTGCTGGGATTGCAGGCATGAGCTACTGCGCCCGGCCTGTTCTTATTTCTTTTCTTTTTTTTTTTTTTTTTTTTTTTTTGAGACGAAGTTTCGCTCTTGTTACCCAGGCTGGAGTGCAATGGCGCGATCTCGGCTCACCGCAACCTCCGCCTCCTGGGTTCAGGCAATTCTCCTGCCTCAGCCTCCTGAGTAGCTGGGATTACAGGCACGCACTGCCATGCCCAGCTAATTTTTTGTATTTTTAGTAGAGACGGGGTTTTACCATGTTGACCAGGATGGTCTCAATATCTTGACCTCATGATCCACCCGCCTCGGCCTCCCAAAGTGCTGGGATTACAGGCTTGAGCCACCGCGCCCAGCGTTCTTATCTCTTGAAGGTGAAAGCAAACAATGTAAGGTACCTATGTTTATGTACACACATATTTTAAATACACACGCAGACATAATATTCCCCTTTCCGTACTTTTAGGTCTTTCCGATTTTTGTCATGACAGTATGTTCATATACACACATTTTCCATTAGCATAAATGGCTAGGAAAAAGCAGTAGCTAGGGAAGTTAATCAAAGGTGGTTTTGATGACTTTGCCTATACAACAGCCCTGTGCTGAGTCAGAAGATCCAGTTCTAGCTACATTATTCTACTCAAATGTGACTTTGTCAGATCATTTCTTTGTTTTTGGCCTTATCTGGTTATTTAAGGGTTTGTACATGATGATTCTCAAAGTCTTTCTTGGTGAAAAAGTCAACAGAATGTCTCAGTCATTCATTTATTCAACAAGTATTTATTGAATTAAAGCACTGTTCCAGGTGTTGAGGCTACATATGCAAACAAAAAAGGGAAAAGTCCTTTTTCTCCTCAGGCCTATATTTTAATGAAAGAAGATACGTTAAAAAATGATTAAGTCGGCCAGGCACGGTGGCTCATGCCTGTAATCCCAGCACTTTGGGAGGCTGAGGTGGGTAGATTATGAGGTTAAGACACCAAGACCATCCTGGCCAACATGGTGAAACTCCATCTCTACTATAAATACAAAAATTAGCTGGACGTGGTGGTGTGTGCCTGTAGTCCTGACTACTCGGGAGGCTGAGGCAGGAGAATGGCTTGAACCCAAGAGGTGGAGGTTGCAGTGAGTTGAGATCACGCCACTGTGCCCCAGCCTGGTAACAGAGCAAGACTCAAAATAAAAAACAACAACAACAACAACAAAAGGAGAAACCAGGAAGATGGCCGAATAGGAACAGCTCTGGAGTACAGTTCCCAGTGAGAATGCAGAGGGTGAATGATCACCACATTTCCAAACAAGTTTTTACTGCCCATAGACCAGGAGATTCCCAGCCTGAAATGTGCCACGAGTCTCCAGCATGGCTGTTTCAGCCGGCACAATGATTCTTTGCACAGAAACTCACACAAATCTGGGTGGCAGTTTCAACTGGCACCTGGAACGCCTGGTATACAGAGTCGCCCATTCAACTGAAAAAAAGGGGACTGAAACAGGGAGCCAGGTGATCTGGCTCTACGGGTCCCACTCCCACAAAGACCAGCAATCTGAAACGCTCTGGACTGAGAGTTTCACAGCAAGCACAGCTGGAATCAGGATGGTCCAGTTCTGTGGTGGAAAAGGCATCTGCCATTACTGAAGCAGTCCACCAGTACTGAGACAGTCTGCCATTACTGAGGCAGTCCACCATTACCAAGGCAGTCCACCATTACCAAGGCAGTTCACCATTGCTGAGGCAGTCCTCCATTATTGAGGCAATCTGCCATTACAGAGACAGTCCGCCATCACTGAGGCAGACCTCCATTACCGAGGCAGTTCTAACTATATCTCTATAAACAAAACTGCAAGGAAATTCACAACACAGCTGGGAAGAGCCCACGCCAGCTCAGCAACACCTCTGCTGGTAGGCTGTGACTAGGCTACCTCTTTGGTGGGCAGGGCATCTCTGAAAAAAGGCAGCAGCACATCCATCAGGAACTTATAAATGAAGTCCCAACTTCCCAGGACAGAGCATCTGGGAAAGAAAAGTGGTTATGAGTTCCACTGCAGCAGACTTAAATGTACCTGCCAGCAGCTCTGAACAGAACAACAGAGCTCACAGCTCAGCACTTGAGCTCCTATAAGGGACAGACTGTTTCCTCAAGCAGCTCTCTGACCCCCGTATATCCAAAGAGACACCTCATAAAGGAGAGCTCAGGCTGACTTCTGGCTTTTATCTGTCTGGGACAAAGATAACAAAAGAAACTGGCAGCAACCCTTACTGTTCTGCAGCTGCCACAGGTGATCCCCAGGCAAGCAGGGTCTGGAGTGGACCTCCAGCAGTCCTACAGCAGAGGGATCTGACTGTTAGAAAGAAAACTAAAAGACAGAAAGAAATAGCTTCATCATCAATGAAAAGCATGTCCACTCAGAGACCCCATCCAAAAGTCACCAACTACAAAGACCACAGGTAGATAAATCCACAAAGATGGGAATAAACCAGTAAAAGGATGAAAACACCCAGAACCAGAACGCCTCTCCTCCTACAAGGGAACACAACTCCTCACCAGCCAGAGAACAGGTTGGATGGAGAATGAGTCAGATGAATTGACAGATAAAGGCTTCAGAAGATGAGTACTGACAAAATTCTCTGAGCTAAAAGAATATGTTCTAACCTAATGCAAAGAAACTAAGAACCTTGAAAAAAGGTTTGGTGAAATGCTAATGAGAATAAACAGCTTAGAGAAGAATACAAATGAATTGATGGAGCTGAAAACCACAACATGAGTTTGTGCCCTTTGTGAGGACATGGATGAATCTGGAAACCGTCATTCTCAGCAAACTGACACAAGAACAGAAAATCAAACACCACATGTTCTCACTCATAGGCGGGTGTTGAACGAGAACACATGGACTCATAGAGGGGAGCATCACACACTGGGGTCTGCTGGGGGGGGGGGAATAGAGGAGGGACAGTGCGGGGTAGGGAGTTGGGGAAGGATAACATGGGGAGAAATGCCAGATATAGGTGATGGGGAATTTTTTTTACTATAAAAGGAGCAGAAAAATGGACAGTGACTAAGAAAGAACATGGTAAAAAGGGCTTGTTTAAATAAGGTGACAGAAATCATAGAGTAATAGCATGTTTGCATGCTGATGAACTGATTCAGTGAAGAAGGAAAATTAATAACAGGAAAAGTAAGGGAGAAATGACAGAGTATATGAATAGGCAGAGAACTTGAGGCCTTGTGCATACATGGAGGGTTACCCTTGGAAGCAGGGAAACAGCTCCTCTATAACATGATAGTAAGGCAGTCAGGGGAAACTGCTAGTAGGAAGGACTACTAGGGGACGGAGGTTCTCTTCTAACTCTTTTATTCATAAATTAGGAAATGAGATCATCAGCTCAAGGTGAGAATTGGGTTAGAGGTTTGTAGAGAAAGTAGAATATATTCAATACTTGTCTAAGACAGTGGGCAATTACATAACCTTAGGCAGGACTTCTCAACCTAGGCCCTCTTGACATTTGAGGCTGGATTATTCTCTGCTGCAGGAGAGGCTGACATTATAGAAAGTTTTGTGCATCACAGGCTGCTACCCACTGTATGAAGCAGTCCTTCCCCCTTTTCTCCCTCCATTGTGACAACCGAAAGTGCCTTCAGATATTCCCAGATGTCCTTTGGGGTCAAAATTGTCCCCAGTTGAGAGCCACCAGTCTAAGGAAATGTCGTATGATTGTCATGAAGCATTAACAGCCAAGTTAAGGTTCATAATCATGAATTTAACATGAGATCATTCAGCATTGTTGTATTATATTCAGCTGTGCAGGTGCAGGACAGAATATGAGAAAGTTGGATTTAACCAGGATTGGGGTTTTGCCAAAGGAGTACAATGAAGGGACTAGAGAAGAGCCAGGGAGTTATTTTAATAATTGATCGTGGAATTTATACCAGGCGAGGATACAAGTGAGGAAAGACGGTAGGAACACTAGATTGTAGGTCCTACGGGGGTCAAAGGATTATAGAGATAGGGGTTCTAGAGAGGGTGATGTAATTAATTAGAGATTTTCAAAAAGAACCTTCTCCCTTTTGGTGTCTAGGAAGGAAATCTCAGATGGAGGAAGTGCAGGATGAACTCATCCACAGACTGACCATTGGTCGGAGTGCCGCTCAGAAGAAATTCCACGTGCCACGGCAGAATGTGCCAGTTGTCAATATCACTTATGACTCCACACCAGAAGATGTGAAGACATGGTTACAGTCAAAGGGATTCAACCCTGTGTAAGTCTCTCTGTGAATACTTCACAATTCTGTGTCATGCATTATTTTCAATATAGACGTCACAGATAACTCTTAAAAAACGTAAGGGCACAGACTGCATACTCAAGAAATGACTATAGCTATTCATAGCCAAAAAGGAACTGAAATAAGCAGAAATAATTATCATTTGATGCCACCCCATTTTCAAGTTGGTAGTATCTATTCATTATTGTTTCTTTAAGCAAACCGTTGGCAGCTTTGAGGCCCAGGAGCTTCTTTTTTCCATCAGGTTACTCTGATGTAACCTAGGATCTAAGCTAGGTAGGACTATGGTCTTAGCTGGACTCCCTAGACCACATAGGACATATACAGCATAAGTTTTCCTGTTGTTGCAGGACATAGTGTCTCCGGCAAATAAAAAATAGACAATGTTACCTTGCATCAATTAGAATCTTAATAGAGCTTTTCCTTTAATAAACTCATGGTAAAGGCTCTATTATCTATCTAAAAGTCTATAAACATTTCACGTATATGTGGCACAATGAACTAGTAGAATAATACATATTCAAGGGGCCTTGACATATTACAAACTCACCTACGCAGCTTGATTGAAAAATGAGGTACAATGCTTAGTCAGTTGCCAGGTTACTATACCTTCTATGAAACATCAAGTCACAAGGAATGATACTAACCCCAATTGGCTCCTTTTTGATACTTTGTAATTAATCCTCTGCGTAGCCTCAGGACCATCATCATGAAAGAACCTCCTTACTGCCCTGACTATAAAGACTGTAGTAGCATTTAATAAGGGTTCCAGGATATGGAACACTTAGAAAAGAACAGAACGTTTTCTCCTTTGTTCATAGGCCGTATTTGTAATGCTCAGTTTGTTTTTCTTTTCTTTTTTTAGGACTGTCAATAGTCTTGGAGTATTAAATGGTGCACAGCTTTTCTCTCTCAATAAGGATGAACTGAGATCAGTCTGCCCTGAAGGGGCGAGAGTCTTCAGCCAAATCACTGTACAAAAAGCTGCATTAGAGGTATGCCTTGTCAGCCTGAGGTGGTGTTTTTCTGCAAATTGAAAGCTCTGAAAACAATGGTTTATATCCGTATTAGACAATTTCCCTTTCTTAATAGAGCTGAATTACATTTAACTCTGCTTTTGTAAATTTGTCACTGGAGATCATCAATGACATTTGCAGGAAGATTAATTTGTTATAAATGCTCATAAGACATGAAGCTTGAGCACATACTTTTGGACATTTAACAAAAAGCATAATGTTCCCATTTTATATGTATTTACTACTTCTATAGGAATTTTAATTTTGACATAATAATGGAAATTAGCTTCTGAATGAGTAAGTGCCTTAAGAGGCCAGAACTCTTGCCTATTCTTAATATTTAGTTTGGAGAGTCTAATAGCTTATAGGTTGTAAAATAGTAAAATAGTAAAATTCTGGCTGTGTGTGTTTACATCTAAATAATCAGGAAAGATCCATTAGGTAGAGATCACTGAAAATAGTCCTGAAGAGTAATTGTTTAGTTATAGTGGTCTGTATGAAAGCAGGAGAGTCAATGTTTTCTAGATTGGTTATACTTAAGTTTCCAATATCCTATTGTAGCCTTAAAATGGGCTATGTACAGTTAGGAGTTTGCAACCGTTTCATCTCACAGCTCTTAATAGTTCCATGAAAATTATACTTGGACTCAAATGAAATAATGTAGGCTCTGGCATGAAATTTATACATAATCATCTCTAGCAGGTATATTCTATAAATTTAACAGTTAAGTAATTCAGGGCAAAATCACTTCATGCATATCACCCCGTAGTCATTCTAAATCAAGAGAAATTATATTTCCTTTGGAGGTTTTGCCCTACAACATTGATCTCAAAGGCTGCATATTGAAGTTTTAATTTGATTGCTTTCCATATGTTGAATATTAATAAGGATTATATATTTTCTCAAGCATTTTTATTACCATTATAATCTAATTTTGTTGAGAGTGTGTAATTACTTCTTAAAGGTATGTTAGAAAATTCCTATTCCTAAAATTTCTGAATTCATTCATTCCATACCTGCCTATCATTATTGTCATTTGCTGTCACCACCCACTTCAGGATGGCCTCTTGCTTCTTGTGCTCTTCCTGTTCCCTGGATGGGAACCGAGGCGGAGGCTGGCTACCTGAGGTTCTTCATGTTCCTCAGCCACCTTCCACCTCACCCTTTTCTTGGATCTAGTTCATCTTGTAGATTATTCACCTGTGTTGCCAGAGACTTCTGTTGATAAGAGTGCAAGAAGGGGAGAACACACGGATTATAGAGGGTCTGGAACAAGAGGGAAAACTAGAATTATCAGAGGGTCAGAACTATATGGAAGGGAAACTGGGTGAATTCTGAGCCCACTCTGGCTTGAGTTAAAATCTTCTAAAGGCAGATCAGTATCCTGCTTGACCCCAAAAGAGTTATTTGATAATTTTCCCTGTTATTGTACTTACTGTACACATATGCAATTTATCTCAGCAAACCTAGAGTACCACACATACATTATTGATTTATCTTTATCATGTTCAAATGCAAGGCCTAGTGAGTGAATTGCCTTAACAGACTTTACAAAATGAAAAATTAGTAATGCGATATGTTAGTGAAGTCCAGAAACTTCACTTAAAAAGTGTAGCCGTAAGCTTTCCTAAAGAGATACTGGAAGAAAACCACAGTACACTTTTATCCTGAGCCATTTCATTACATGACCTGCAGCCTACACAAATCAGTAACCATCTTGTCTGAACTGTTTATTTTTCAGGATAGCAGTGGCAGCTCTGAGTTACAAGAAATTATGAGAAGACGACAGGAAAAAATCAGTGCTGCTGCCAGTGATTCGGGAGTGGAATCTTTTGATGAAGGAAGCAGTCACTAATCTGTTTGTTTGTTTTTAAACTCCATTGTTTTTGGCATTATTTCAGTATGCTTTGTTTTAGGAAGCCTTGAAGGGAATGTCAGATTCATTTTTCTTGGTGTAATTTATCACCATAAAAAAACCCATGCAAACCTGAGTGAGCACAGGATTTGCTTCTAGGCCCATTATTTTTATTAAAACTGAAAAAAATTTAAACTGAATTTTTTAACCTTGGAAAATATTTTTCCTACTTTACAAAGGTAAGGTTTTCTTTATTAGAGTAATTATTTTATCCCCATTCCAATGGATAAGCAGGAATTGTTTAGATAGTGGTGGATTTATTCACTGCAACAAAGGAACAATATTGTCCATGATTTAAAATCTAAGCAGTTTTGATTTTGTCTGTGAATATGGTATCTGTCATTCAGGGCGTAGCTCACTGTGGGCTAGCCTCTGCTTACTTAGGTCTCTTCTCTGACATAGTCAGTGGAAGAATGTTTAGATTTATTTAAAGTTCTTAATGCCAACAGTTTAAAAAAATTAAAACATTTGAATGAACTGTAAAGTACAGCCATACCTTGGACATGCAAATATAAATCTATGGAGCATTCTCAAGACAGTTCATCATGGCTCTGTTGATTGCAATTCCTTGTATAGCTTGTATTTTGATTTAGTTTATATTCTGCTTATTATATATACTGTGTTCTTATATATGAGAAAGCACAAGTGGGAAAGAGGTCATGTCTGCTCAAAATATGGCAAAGGAAGTAGTCCGCATTGATGTGCAATTACAGTATTTTGCTTAATGAAAGCCTTAGTTCTGAATATTGATATTAGTAGTTAAAAGGAAATGGGACCATTTTATGTGTTTATCTGTGTCAAGTCTTTCTGGTAATAAGAAGCACTTAATTTACACATATTTTAATCCTGTGAAAGATTTCACATAGAGAAAAGAAAGATACCTAACCTTCAACAAATGTTATTTTTGGAAACACAAGTTTTGTCATTAAATGTTATTTCACATATATAAAACAGATGTTATGTAAGGATGTTGTATATTTTAACATAAATCATTTAGAGAAATTATCTAGAGTCATTAATTTTCATAGTGCCTTTTTCACATGAGTCAGCTGGAAAGTCTGCAATAAACAGTATTTGCTGTCTGTTAATGGCTTCTGTCTCATTGGCAAAAAGGATCTGCTGCATCGGCTGAGGATTTGAGTTGGATAGAAGGGGAAAAAGTAGAGACCCATATATATTTTTTCAAACTATGTATTATTCTATTTCTGAGTGGGTAGAAAACTCTGGAATACTTTCTTCAGTTGTTTTTCTTCTTTTCACCTCTCATTTCATCATCTTTCCCTTCTACCATCTAGTCACATTTGGTAGTGATAATGGAACTAATTTACACTGCACTTATAGTTGCTAAATGCTTCCACATAAATGCTTTCCTGGATATTTGCAACAACTCTATATGAGTTATTATAGATGAGGAGATTTAGCTTCCTAGAAGCTAATTTTCCCCAGATCATGAAGGATGTGGGTTTCTCATCTTCCATCTCTCAGTCTCTCTATAACACTGCCCCTTGGATAAACGGAGCAAGCATGAGCATGATAAAGGCGAATTAGTTTAGATCTTTTACGTTTCGTAAGAACTAACACTTATGTATAATTTGGTCTTTATTTAAAGGGATAAGATGGAAAAAAAATAAGATCCAAAATTTAACCTGTGTGTAAAATAGCATATGGATATGAAAAGAATTGGTGTAATTTATATGTTTATGCTATAAGATACCAAAGGAATGTACCACAGAGGTAGTAATTGTAGAAAGCAGTCATGTCAGCTAAGGGTATGGGGACAAACAGAAGAGGTTCATGGAATTTAGAATCTTGAAAAAGCAGCACTGCAGAGTTTGGATCCAGACATCTGAGGAGTTTGGTCACTGGCATCTGAGGATTTAAAGAAAGGCTCTCCGCCCCCCGCTCAAGGCTAACAAGGGACACAACCTAATTGGTGCTTTTGCCTCAGGTATTCAGAAAAGAGTTCAGGAATTGAAAATCAGTTAAGAAAATCCATGCATCTGGGACTTAGACTTTGGAGAAGAGCCTGGCACGGAGCTGGTGCTTGAGTCTCTAAGAGGGCACAAAGAGGATGCCCCAGGGAGCATGGGGAAAACAGAACTGGCAAATTGAGCCAATTACTGCTTCTGGGAATCGTTTGCTACTTATTGAGTGAAGAACCACAACCGAGTGATGTTGGAAGCAACAGGAAGTAGAACGGGAGGGAGAAGTTCCTTGTTCCCTCCCTAGCCTTTTATC
This sequence comes from Saimiri boliviensis, assembly GCF_048565385.1. NCBI lineage: Eukaryota > Metazoa > Chordata > Mammalia > Primates > Cebidae > Saimiri > Saimiri boliviensis. The sequence continues at coordinate 114,570,610 of NC_133455.1, forward strand.
TCTCTGTAGCACATGCCTTGAGTACAGTCTATTGAGCATGGACCTGACAAAGCCCCAGATCTCAAAGATGAGAATGAAGGGATGGGTTTGAAGCTGAGGGAATAACTCATAACCCATTCCAATCTCAGTAGTCGGCCTCTACACTTGCTCTTCTATACATATTTGAAATTTCATACAACAATAATTTTTTAAATGTGGGCTAGGAGCAGAATACAGGCTCATGCTGGTATCACCAGTACTTTGGAAGGCCAAGATGGAAGAACTGCTTAAGCCCAGGAGTTCAAGACCAGCCTGGGCAACAAAGTGAGACCTATATCTACAAAAAAAAAAAAAAAAAAAAAAAAAAAAAGCCACATTTGTTGACATTCATCTATAGTCCCAGTTACTTCGGAGTCCAAGGTGAAAGTATCATCTGAGCCAGGAGTTCAAGACTGCAGTAAGCCATGATTGAATCACTGCATGCCAGCCTGGGTGATGGAGTGACAACCTGTCTCTTAAAAAATGATTTAAAAAATTAAAAAATAGAAAAGCTTGATTTTACTTAACAAGATGCAAATCACCTTTCTCTGTTATTTAAGTGGTATTTAATATAGAGTACTTAATGTAAAGAATTAGGTGTTTTGTTTTTTAAAAAATATCTTCTATATCTCTGCTTAACTCACTCAGTATTTTTCAGCTTTCCCAATTATATGGAATACAGTTAGAATATCAGTCTTAAAAGGGGATTTTGTGAGGATGGCATAGTAAGAGGTACCAGAAATCTGTCTACCCACCTAGACAATAATTATACTGGGTGAATCTATTTGATGTAACTCTTTTGAAACTCTGGAATCCATTGATGGCTTGCAACTTCTAGGGGAAGGCTTGGTTGGTAATTTGCAGTTAATTTTGATGAATAGCAAAAATTAATAATAAAAATTTTGCTCTTAGCCCAATAGCAGCTACCCATTCCCCACCCCCAAACCCTGTGGCATCAGATGTGCACATGTTCCTGGAACAGCCTGCACACAGCTTGTGGGAGCCAGGGTTGGCAAAAGGGGCCTTTTTCCCCAACACTGGGTATCTGTTCCTTGATCACAGAGGTGCAAAGAGGCAGAGACCATTGTCGTTGTTTCCTCCACATTATTATTATTATTATTATTATTATTATTATTATTGAGATGGAGTTTCGCTCTTGTTACCCAGGCTGGAGTGCAATGGCACGATCTCGGCTCACCGCAACCTCCGCCTCCTGGGTTCAGGCAATTCTCCTGCCTCAGCCTCCTGAGTAGCTAGGATTACAGGCACGCGCCACCATGCCCTGCTAATTTTTTGTATTTTTAGTAGAGACAGGGTTTCACCATGTTGACCAGGATGGTCTCGATCTCTTGACCTCGTGATCCACCCACCTCGGCCTCCCAAAGTGCTGGGATTACAGGCTTGAGCCACCGTGCCCGGCCTTCCTCCACACATTATTATTTCCAATTCCTTCCCTGGGGCCAAAGGTGACTTTTAGAGACTTTAAAGGCTGGCACCATTTTTTCTTTTTCTTAATTTTTTTCTCCTTTTGGGATCCAGATGTTGAAAACTAGTACATTCTAAAGCAACCATACATAATGGGAACATTAGAAAGTTTTTGTGCAAGCTTAGAAGGCACAGGTTCAGGAAACACATGTGAAGACCTTAATTTTACACCTCGTGTTGATCTACATGACAAAGAGAGCCTACACCAAAAAAAAAAAAAAAAAAAAAAAAGCAGAAAACAGCAAACCCTGGGGGAAAGGAGGCATCTAACAGGGCCTTAAGGAGGAGTCTAATATCTACAGTTACCACATTATTAGATGCAAATGTCCAGTTTTCAACAACAACAACAAAACCACAAAGTATACAAAGAAACTGGAAAGCAGAGCCTATTCAAAGGAGAAAAACCAACTGAAATGATTCCTGAAAAAGATATGATGGCAGATCTACTAGATAAAGACTAAAGAAGCTCCTTTAAATATGCCGAAGAACTGAGGGAAGACATAGAGGAAGTCAAGAAAACTATGTATGAACAAAATGGAAATTATAATAGGTAAAAAGAAAATTCTGAGATCTAGAAGTACAATAACTAAAATGAAAAATTTACTATAGGAATTCAAAGACATATTTGAGCAGGCAGAGGAAAGAATCAGTGAAATTGAACATAGGACAATGAAAATGATCAAGTCTGAGGAACAAGAAGAAAAAAATGGAAGAAAAAGTGAACACTACCAGCTGAACCTGTGAAACACCAGGTTAAGTGAACCAACATATGCGTCGTGGGAGTCCCCAAGAGGGAGAATAGAGAAAGAAAGAGTAGATAAAATATTGGAAGAAATAATGGCCACAGACATCTCAAATTTGATGAAGCATCTGAATATACGTATTCTAGAAACTTAATTATTAACTCCAAATAAGATGAACTCAAGGAGACACCACTGAGATTCGTTATAACCAAAGTGTTCAAAGCCAAAAACAGAATCTTAAAAGTAGCAAGAGGGAAATGACTTACCACATACAAGGGATCCTTGATAAGATTATCAGCAGATTACTCATCAGAATTTTAAAAACCAGAAAGCAGTGGGTTAATATATTTAAAATGCTTAAAGGGAAAAAAGAAAGAAAAAAAAAAAAAACGAAAACTTTAAGAATTCTATATTTGGGGTCAGGCGCAGTGGCTCACGCCTGTAATCCCAGCACTTTGGGAGGCCGAGGAGGGGAGATCTTGATGTGGTTAAGAGATCGAGACCATCCTGGTCAACATGGTGAAACCCCGTCTCTACTAAAAATACAAGTTAGCTGGGTGTGATGGCGTGTGCCTGTAGTCCCAGCTACTCGGGAGGCTGAGGCAGGAGAATTACTTGAACCTGGGAGGCAGAGGTTGTGGTGAGCCGAGATTGCACCGTTGCACTGTAGCCTGGGCAACAAGAGTGAAACTACATCTAAAAAAAAAAAAAAAAAAAAAAAAACCCACAAAGAATCCTATATTTGGCGAAACTTGTCCTTCAAGAGCAAAGGAGAAATTATGACATTCCAAAATAAACAAAACCTGAGGGAATTTTTTAACCAATAGACCTGCCCTGCAGGAAATGCTAAAGGGAGTGCTGAAGTTTGAAATGAAAATATGCAAAACAGTAACTTGAAGCCGTATGACAAAATATAGATCTCAGGGATGGTAAATACATGGGCAACTATAAAAACAACCATTATTGTAACAATGGCATGTTTCCACTTTTTGTTTTCCATATGATTGACAGATAATATATTTTTCAAACAATTACTGTCATACCTAGTGTTATTATAACTCTGGTTTCTAACTCCACATTTTTATTAAAAGAATTATTATTAAAAGTTTATGTTTCTGGTTCCACAATGTATAAACATGTAATGTTGTGACATCAAAAACTGAAGGAGATGGGGACATAACTGTTAAAGGAACAGAATTTGTTGAAGTTAAGCTGATATAGCATGTTATAACTTCAAGATGTTAAATGTAATTATCATGTTAACCACAAGGAAAATAGCTTAAAATATACACAAAAGTTAACAAGTAAATTTTAAAACTTTTATTTATGGTAGCATAAAGCAAAAATTCTTAGGAATTATACAAGGCAGTATGTGAAATTTGTTCAGTGAAAACTATGAAACATTTCTGAAAGAAATTAAAGAGGGCACAAATAAATGGAACAAAATCATGAATTGGAAGACTTAATACTGTTACGATATCAATAATATCTAAGTCAATCTACAGATTAAGAGTGGCAGTCTCTCTGAAAATCCCAATGATGTGGGTTTTTTTGTTTTGTTTTGTTTTTTGTTTCGTTTTATTTTGTTTTTTTTGTAGAAATAGAGAAACCCATCCTAACATTCATATGAAATCTCAAGGGACTCCAAATAGCTCCCTACCCCTTAAGGAAATTCTGAAAAAGAAGAAAAGAGCTGGAGGACTCACACTTCATGATTTCAGAACTTACCGCAAAGCTACAGTAGTAAACATAGTGTGGTACTTGCAAATACACAGCCATATACTGCTGCCCCACCTGAGTGTTTTGCCGGTGGCCTGGGAAACTGAACGCTTGAACAGTTCAGCGCCCCCCAAGCACAGCGGGTGCTTGACCCTGAGGGGCCAGAGGGGAACAAAGGTATGGACCTGGTCCTAACTCTTCAGAATTTGAGCACACTGTTGAGGGATATCATGCTGAGATCTGTGGTCTGAGCTCAAGCAGGGAAGGAGCTTCCACTCTCAAAACACTGAGCAGATTGAGGTAAGGGTTTGTGTACTGGTGTGAAGCTAGGTGTCCCTTCCTCCACAAGACTGGTCTTAGAAGGGCATAGACCATTGGCCAGATGCAAATTCTGCCTGAGGAAGCCCTGTCACCTGGAACACTTGAACAGTCCAGTGATCTGGGCACAGAAGATTCGGAACAAACTAGCTGGCTGGGCCTGCTCTTGGGACAGATGCCAGAGGGAGACCCAATTGGTAGAGTGTGAGCTGGGCAGACCCCACAGCTATCTGCTGGGCAAAAAACCCTGAGCCTCAGGCACCATACCAACTGCACATCCACAGAACAACTGCCCTGTGCAGGATCTGCCTTTGACCCACTACGAATTTTACTTACCCCAGATATGACAGTCTCCTACTGCTTATAAAGGGTGACCAATAGATTTTACCTCTTTCTCTCTCTTTAATAGGCAATGAATCATGGGACGCTAATGCAAGAGGTGCTCTAATCACTTAAAACTCTCCTGTCCACACTTTTCTTGAAGAAAATTTGTAGGAAAAACGAGATTCACTTGTTTCATAAAATTAACTTTATAGAGGCTGTGCTAGAGGTTGGGTGGATGTCTCACCAGGTCTGAGTCTTCTCACTTTCTTCTCAATGCTTGCATAAGGAAGGTGGAACAATATTAGAAAATTGTAGAGAGTCTGTAAAGGAGTGTATTTAAGACTAGTTGTTTCTAAGTCGGAGACAATGTTCATTCAATAAACATGTAGCTCGTGTTTACTTTTAGAATTGGCTATTCAAGGAGATACCTAGACAGGGTCTCCGCCATCAAGGAACATACAATCTAAAGAACTGTTGCAGTTTGCCTTATTTATCCCTGAATCTAGTCTTACTGATTTCTTAGGACAAAATTACCTCCTAAAACTAGCAATGCTGATTTTCCAGAGACTAGTTTTATGCTGTGACATTTAGTTTTTCCCAAAGGGCATAGCCTTAACTTAGTAGCTAGCATGAGAAATGTTCATAAGGTTGTACAAAGGGCCCTTAGGAATGGATTGGGAAAGGAAGGCATTTTACCATTCTGTAATACCATCTTTTTCTTGCATATTTTTTTCTCGTTGAAAAAAACACTAAAATAAAACATAAAATACTTATAAAGCCACGGTTGCCATAGGCGTCCCAAGAAAGGTTGCATTCTCAGCAGTTCTGGGTTCTATATAGGAATTTCAGTTTGTATGATGTGTTTCTTTTTCCCTACCCATTCTCTCTCCATCATCTTGGTTCCCCCGTCCCTTCTTTTTTCCTACTTTTTTTTTTTTTTTTTTTTTTGAGATGGAGTTTAGCTCTTGTTGCCCAGGCTGGAGTGCAGTGATATAATCTTGGCTCACTGCAACCTCTGCCTTCCGGGTTCAAGCAATTCTCCTGCCTCAGCCTCTGGAGTAGCTGGGATTACAGGCATGCAGCACCACATTGGCTAATTTTTTATATTTTTAGTAGACATGAGGTTTCTCCGTGTTGGTCAGGCTGGTCTCGAACTCTCGACGTCAGGTGATCCGCCTACCTCAGCCTCCCAAAGTGCTGGGATTATGGCGTGAGCCACCGCGCCCAGCCTTCTCCTCCACCTTTAAGACCTACTCCCACATCATCTCACAGCCCCTTTACTCGCCTCTTTGTTTCTTTCTCTATCCTCAGTTGAGGATAGAAAAGAAACCAGGGCTCTGAGAGCAGTTTTTTGGGAAAGGCTCAGTTGTTTGTTTTTATTTTGGGTGGGGGGGCCACGCTCAGCAGAAGAAATATCTTCTAATACTCAAATGCTCATATTTATCACATTTGTGAAAGAAAGGTTAAACAATGAAAAGTTAGTATAATCCTGATGAGATAAAATTACTAGGAACTACGCAATTAAACGTGAAGCTGAATTAGAGGGGGGTGTGGCTATTACATGCTCTCGGAGAATTAAGGTCCTGAACCTGGATTTCTGTATGAACTATGGGGTATAGTATGTATAGGGTATCTTAAGCTGAGATGCCTTTGGAGGAGCTTTGGACACATCACATTGAGCTTAGGCTGGAAGGAGGTGGGCGGAGAGCCAGGACTGCTGCGGGGCCCAGATGGTCCTGGTCCAGGCGGCTCTCGGGGCTCATTCCTTCCTGACTGTAGTCCCAGGCAGCTGGCCCAATTCCTGCTCCATTTCTGAACTGCCTTGGGTGGGAAAGCCCTGGATATGGAATAGAGTATAATTTCCCCATTTCAGTCATTCCTGTTTCCTCCAAAAATGAAATGAAGGCCCCTTCAGTCCATGGAGAAACAGAATAAAGCACATGGGCGCACACACAAACACACGCACATGCACACATGCACACAAACTGGTGAGAAATTGAAATCTCTAAGTCTTTTACCATTTGTCCTATTTCATTGTTTCTTACTCTGAGCTAGTACCATATGCCAAGGCCTTCTGCCCTGCCATCTATTCTAAGGAAAGGGAAACAGGAACTGAATTCATGTGTGCCGAGCACTTTCACATATATCCCACTTTATAAAAGAGGAAATTGAAACTCAGATAAGTTAAATCGCTTGTAAAAGATTACAAAGTGGACAACTAAATTTGGGCTCAATTTCTTGGACTTCTATACATCATGCAAACCTTCTTACTCTCATGTATCATATAGGTCAGTGTATACAACAATTTAAGCAGCAAAAGTGCTTTTTTAAAAAAATGAAATTTTGTATAGTATGCCTCTGTATGAAACAGGTAAAATCAGCACTGAAGCTGCAGAGAGGAGTCGGGGAGACTTATCTGGAAATCTCTGAACCTTGGAAATCCAGGTCCCATGAAGGCACTTGCAGGTGGACATGAAAGTGGACTGAACACTGATTGTTCTAGGCAGCAATTAGACCAGGAAATACAATTCTCAGTTGCAAAGGTCACTGGTGTCTGTGGGGAATTTCAGATGACTGACCACCTCCTCAAAGCACTATTTTGTTTAGGTAGAAAAATTAGCCTTAGACATTCTCTCAAAGGTCCACATCTTTGGAGTGGACATCATATAAAATACCAATAAATTCGGATAAAAATTAGTGGATCTTAGTCTCAATCCTGCCTACAATAGCCAGGTCCAAACTAGGAGTAGATACAAGTTTGCTTCAAATTAATCTGTGGTGTGGTGTATCCAAGTAAACATGACAGTGTCCCCAGCTCTTAGGCCTGTTGGAAAAGGATTCACTTGCCTTTCACTAGTGAAGGAATCGGAGCAGCAGAGCTCTTGGAACACAGGCAAAGAGGCAAAGACAGCTCCCATGAGCTGTTTCTAGCTCACAAAATACAGCTCTTCTGAGATGGCGCCACTGCATTCCAGCCTGGGCAGCACAGCGAGACTCCTTTACAAACACACACACACAAAATACAGCTCTTTGCAAGGTGAGAGGTCATGGGTGTTAATAACCTGTAGCAACCTAGTATCTTGCAAAATATAAGGGTGCATTTTTTATTAGGAAAACAGCACAGGGAAGTTAGTTTATTGCCTCATCTCCAAAACCAATCTTATTATAGGATGGAATTTGGAAGTTTGGATAATTTGTTTCATTTGCATGGCAGCAAATGGGAAAAAAAATTGAGATTTTGACTATTGTTATATTATGCCTTGGTGACAGCGCAGTGGATTTACAGAATTCAAATTAAAACAGATATCTGGAATTTCCTGGATGCTTGCAAATTCTTTTAATATTTTTCCTACTGAATTCCGCCCCCCCATATGTCGTATGTATGTGCACATGAAACCTCTGCCTCACTTTTTTTTTTTTTTTTGAGACGGAGTTTTGCTCTGTCACCCAGGCTGGAGTGCAGCGGTGTCATCTCAGCTCATTTCAACCTCCACCTCCTGGGTTTGAGCGATTCTCCTGGTTCAGCCTCACGTATAGGCAGGACTACAGGAATGCACAGCGAGCAGTCTTTTTTTTCTTTTTCGATATTTTTAGTAGAGACAGGGTTTCACCATATTGGCCAGGCTAGTCTGGTGTGGAACTCCTGGCCTCAAGTGATCTGCTGGCCTCACCCTCCCAAAGTGCTGGGATTACAGGCGTGAGCCACTGCTCCTGGCCAAACCGCTGCCTCTTATGGGAGCTACTGACTCTGGGAGCCGACCTTGCCGATGGGCATGCTCATGATAAAAGGCGCCCATGTGGGACTGAGTAATCAAGTGGTCACACTCACTCTGTAGATGTCTTGGTGCTTGAAGGAGTAAGAGGGCTGGTGGCCTAAATGCACTAAGAGAGGGAGAGATTTGGAAATTTGAAAAATCATGCTGCATTTATGCTATGCTGACTCTGCCAGGCCTTTGACAGTGCTTTACACAACCAGTTGTAAGTTTCACTACAACTCCAAAACATAGATATTACTTTGTTTTTTGTGGGCACTCTTAGGCTCAGAAATAGTAGGTGACTTCTCAAAGCCACACTGCTGGGCATCAGAGCAGAGCTCTGTGACTCTGTGACTTCTCAGTTATGCCACTCTGCACCCACAAACCACCAGGCACCATGCCAAGGGCTTTACCTTTAATCCTCAGTGCACTGTGGAGGAGGCTCTTATTATTGCCATTAACAAGCAAGGAAACCAGTTCACAGAGGGATTAAGTGCTGCTCACAAGCGGTGTCTGCTCACTGCAAGCATCTCTTCTTAACTTGACCCAGGCATACGCACATATTAAGGCTTGTACGAGTTGGGTGCCTTATCTTAAAAGTAGTCAGCTTTCTAGACATAGTTTTAGTCCAAGGATTTTGTGCAGATTATCTGTACAGCTGCAGACATCTTCATGGAATGTGAATTAGGTGCTGACATTGCTTCTCTGGGAAACCCAATAGAGTAGATTACATGCACTGAACGTAACCCGCACACACCTTGCTGTTGCATTTGTGAGTAGAGAATTGGAAAGTCAGGCCTGGGAAATCCAGGACTCTCATCTGGAAAGGTAGTTTCTGCTTTTGCATCACGTGCCTATGACACAAGGGTGTCCACATTGGGTCACAGACTCTACCTCTTTTATATTCTAAGATCTGTGACTGTAAAGGCAGGTGCCAAAAGAGGGGGTTCAGGTGTCACCCTGGAAAAACCCAGTCAGTTTAGGTCAGATACCAGCTTCAGATGCTCTTATCAAGTCTATTGAAGATTATTGGGGTGGCTCTTAGAGACCATGGGAGATTGGCTTGTAACAGGGGGGCATGTAATTCACTAAACTATTCCCTGTGTTGTTTTCAGCCCCTTACACATGTTATCTTCTGATGCCTTATGCAATGGACTGAATTTGTCCCTCCCAAATTCATATGTTGAAATTCTAGCCTCTAATGTAATGATATTAGGAGAGGGGACTTTTGGGAAATATTTATATCATGAAGGTAGAACTTCCATGAATGGTATCAGTGCCCCCTTAAAGGGACAGCAGAGAGCTCTCTTGCCTTGTTTGTGCCATGTGAGCATATAATAAGAAGACAGCTGTCCTGTATTCAGAAGAGGACTCTCACCAGAACCAACCATGCTGGCATCTTGAGCTTGGACTTACAGCCTCCAGAACTGTAAGAAATGCATTCTGGTTGTTTAAAGCCACCTAGTTCATGGTGCTTTGTGACAACGGCCCTGACTAAGTCTCCCTATGTGAGAACTAAAATCACGATGTCATTTCATAGATTCGACCACTGAGTTATATATAGTCAGGAGCAGAGACTTAGCTCAAGCCTCTCTTCATCCAACCCGCCTTATTCTAAGCCACTCTGCTCTGCTGACCTGCTGGACCCTGTCCTGTGATGCTTCCCAAGTTCATTGTTTAAGGAACAATACGATCTAATTTGGTCTTGGACATGAAGGAACTTTCCCAAAACCTTTCTGTTTTATATTTTTAAAGGATGTAGTGGTTACAGGTAACTTTTTCTGGTTTAAACAGCCTTTTGGACTTTTTGGTGTTCTTAGAACTGAACAAAAACATTTTGTGCTAGCCAGCTTTGAACTGTGACTATGGCCCTGGAACACACATATGGACCAGGACACACACACAAAGCAAAAGGCTGGGTTTCCCAGCATCACTCCACACACCAAGCCTCATGTGCTCCTGTATGTGTGAACTTTTGTTGATGTGAAACCACTCTGGGGTATGTTGTTAATAGGAATCCAGGAATCTGATTCATAGGCAATGGCTTAGTGTAAGGCTAAGAAATTCAGGTGGGTGTCTCAGTTATGGACTTATGATAGGGTGTGAAAAGCAACAACAACCAAAAGATTAGGAGGGATTTAACTTGGAGGAAAACAACTTATAAAGAAGAATGCATATATTTGCATTAAAAAGTTTATTTATTAAAAGTACCATCATTGCTTCTGTGGCCTTTCCTGAACCCTGGTTTTGCACTGTGGGTTCACTTTGCTCCGCACTGCCTCATCTTGGACTGTCTTCTAGGAATTTTACTGGGCAATCACACACCATAGTTCTGAAAACTCCCTATTGTAACTTAGATGAAACGTCATTTCAAAGGTTATCCTTGTGCTGCCATATTAATTAAGGGCAGGTTGATTGCAGTAACTGACAATGCCCGAGTCTCAGTGACAACTTAATAGGAAATCTATTTCTTGATCACATAATGGGCCAATGCTACCAGATATCCCCGCCTCAAATAGTGATCTACGGACTCAGGATCCTCTCACCTGTGGCGCCGCCATCTGTGTTGGGTTGGAGAAGGAGACACACACACACACACACACACACACACACACACACACAGAGAGAGAGAGAGAGAGAGGGAGGGAGAGAGAGGAGAAAGACAGGGTGGAGGGTGGGAGAGGGCAGAATGGAAGCTTTCTCCTGGGTAATTTTCATGGTCCAGAGGCCAGGAAGCACATATTTCATTGTCCAGAGCTCTGAACAGGGTCTTGAAAGGTAGCCCAATATCCTCTGTTAGGTTGGTAGTAACAATAAATCCACTGGATTCTGCTGAGTGATACATGAGCTGGAGCTGTTTGTGAACGTTTTAAGAGAAATGGTCCCTTCAGAAGCTGCCAAGAAAAACAGGTTCAGAAAGAAGGCAGGGTGGGAGGACTGGTCATCCATATGGGCCCCGGTGACTGATGCACAGTGGTTGCTTTCTGTTTGCTAATTGAGCAATGAATGTTCCTCATCAGTATTGAGGAAGGAGACCTAGGCATCTGGGATCACCTCCCCCTTGACCTTCACACTGCATTTCAATAGAAGAAAAGGCCGGCCAACTGGCTGTGCCTCCTGAATCACCTTCCCGAGAGATAGCAGACATGGTATGGGGGAATCTCTCTGGAAGACATTGTTTTTACTTAAACAAGATCAAGCCCCCACCCAACTCCTGCATCTGGAGACCAAGATCCTTTCGCATGTAATTCCTAAAACTGTAAACCCAAGACCCTTTCATATGTGATTTCTAAAACTGTAAACTCAAGACCCTTTCACTTGTAATTTCTAAGGCTGTAAACCTAAGATCCTTTCACATGTAATATCTCGAGTGTAAGCCTACATAAAGGCAGAGCTTCTCTTTGTTAAGGGAGCTTGGCTGTTTGGACAAAACATAAAGCCTTGCTCCCAGGCTGTAATAATAAAACCCCTTCCTTTCTAGTTCAGTGTCCGAGAGGTCTGTTTCTCCCAGTCGCTCTTGCTTCATTTGGTTCCCTGACTGGGAAATGAGTTTTGGTTGGCAGACGGCCGGAGAAGCCTCTCAGGTGGTTTGCCTAGCTCTTCGGAGCATCCCTGCAGGGGCTCCTGCCCGCTGGGGTGACGAGTTCCTGAGAGCGCTCCCAGGCAGGTATTTGCCCGTTGGAAAGCCTCGCCAGAGGGGAGCCGGAAAGCCCCGCAATGTGGATCCACCCAGCGGCTGAACACCAAAAAGGAATGGGTACTTGGAACGTCTGGACAACAGAAACACAGTAGGATTAGTCCTGGGAAACTTGCCCACCTCCTGTAGGCGGAAGCGTGGCCTGATCACCCATCACCCACAGGTGCCAGAGTTGGCACTTTGGAACTTGGCTCGGTCTCTCTCTCTCTCTCTCTCATGACTAACCTTGGAAGCTTTTGCTCATGGTTTCGATTTGGGTGGAGGGAGGATACTGAGTGTGTGTGTGTGTGTGTGTGTGTGTGTGTGTGTGTGTGTGTGTTTATGGAGGGGTCCATCTGGACTCATCAGCCATGAAATGTGGAAATATCAGGCCCATTAGAAGGGGCCTCATACTTCGAGCAATTTGTAGGTCTGGTTGGAATTAGAGACGGCCACATAAGGCTGAGTGGAGGAGCCTTTGCCTTCTGGGCGTTGTAAAAGGATTGAAGTGAATGTAAATTGGAGAGTGTCTATCACGTCTCACTGGGCAGGCACTGCTGTGGGCAGAGTAGCACTCTCTTAACTGTGGGAATTGTTTTCTTGGTACATAGGCATGGGTCACACTCAGAGCAAACCCACTCCTTTAGAGACCATGCTGAAAAATTTCAAGACGGGATTTAGGGGAAATTATATAGTAGCTTTGACACCAGAGAAATTAAGGACTTTATGTGACGTAGATTGGCCAGCATTTGGGGCAGGTTGGTCCCAGAGGGGACCCTCGACAGGTCTCTTGTCTCCAAAGTAAGGCATGAGATTATATGTGGCGAGCTAGAACACCTTGATCAATTTCTGTACATAGACTCGTGGTTGCAGTTAGTTTTGAACCCTCCGAAGTGGTTAAGAGGACAGACAGTGACTGTTTTAATGGCCAAGCGACAGACCGCTAGAAAAAATCCACCCCCCCTCCACAGAGAGACGTGAACTCCCAAGGTCTGGCGCCTGGACAGGGCAGAGTCAGTGGCAGAGACACAGACCGCAAGGTTCTGGCAGGCCTGGCAGCAGAAGAGTCTTTGATACCGAGAAGCCACAGGCTCTCGTTGACCTACTGCAAACGATGATTCAGACTCATAACCCCACTCCTGCTGACTGCCACCAGCTGCTTATGTATCTTTTTAACACGGATGAGAGGCTGGGTGACGCGTTTCCTATGTACACTCCTTTTGATCCTGAAAGCCCTGAAAACCAGCGCTTGATAAATATGACACTAGTCAGTGAGTGTGCAGAAGACATTAGACGAAAATTGCATAAACTGGCAGGATTTGCCGGCATGGATACCTCACAATTACAGGTGTTTGTGGACCAGGAAGTGGTGAGCCATGGAGAAACTCGTAGAGAAAACCAGCGTCAGCCTCGACGAAATGCCGACTTGATAGCTGCTGCTATTAGAGGAGCACCCCCAAGAGTGTGAGAAAAGGGGGCTTCCTGGAAAGCCCTGCAGTCTGCCCACCTGCACCTGTAACGTGATCAGTGAGCTTATTGTAGAGGAGTGGGTCAATGGAAGGACAAGTGTCCCCAGCTAACAGGAAAACAGGGCAATCCTAAACATGAGGATCCAGACCAAAGTGGAGGAGCTCTGTTCAGTCTAAGGGAAGGGCCACTGGACTAAAGGAGCGGGGCCGGGCTCATACACCCCCCAAAGAGTCCATGGTCTGAACAACAGCCCTGTAACCCCCCATCAAAGGAAACAAAACCAATATTGTTAGAGCTACTAAGGTGTTAGGAAAACAGACTTCCTTGTACTTGCTGGACTGCCCCTACCCCTCCGGCAAAACTTGTAGAGCAAATTAAGGGCTACAACTGTCCCATTCGATAATGAGGACTTCCTGCAGCTTAGACTGCCTCAGGCAGGGGTTATCCAGCCTCTCACCATCCCTCAGGAAGGAGGGTAGAGACCTTGCCTAACCAGGGACCGAAGACTGGTGTTTCTGCCCAGGCCAGTACGGGGCTTGCGTTTGGTTAATCAGACTACAGTGACTTTGCACCCACTTGCACCCAACTTGTGCGTGCAGTTGGGATTATTGCCAGCAGAGGATAGTTGGTTCACTTGATTGGACTTAAAGAATACTTCTTTAGCATTAGACTGGCCTCGGAGGTTCAAAAACTATTTGCATTTCAATGGGAAAAAAAATCCAGAAACAGGTGTGACCACCCTGGTACACCTGGACCAGGTTCCCAGGGGTTCAGAAACTCTCTCACCATCCTTGGGGAGGTGCTGGCCTGTGACTGTCCCCCAGAAGTTTCTTGAAAAGGACTTAGGCTGCATGCTGCCCCTATATGCTGATGATCTTTTATTGGGACACCCCACGGCAGTTGGGTTTGCAAAAAGAATAGATGCCTTACTTCAGCACCTGGAGGACTGTGGGTATAAAGTGTCTACAAAGAGAGCCCAGATTTGCCGAGACAGCAAGTGCAATATCTGGGGTTCACCATCCAGAAGGGGCAGCCTAGGAGCAGAGAGGAAGCAAGTTATTTGCAACCTGCCAGAACACGAGACTAGAAGGCACGTGACGGAGTTCCTGGGAGCTGTGGGTTTTGTAAATTGTGGATTCCAAACTTTGCAGTACTGGCCAAACCCTAACACAAGGGAGAGGGGAAAAGACAAGAAACCCTTTGAATGGGTCAGAAACTAAAAGTGAAAAATTGCCAGCCCTGGTTTTGGGGCTACCTGATTTAAGGAAGCCTCTCATACTGTATGTGTCAGAAAGAAAAAAAGAAAAAAAAAAAAAAAGGAGGAATGGCAATTGAAGTTCCAACATCAACTCCAGGAAGATTTTAAATATCAAAGTACCCCACACAGTAGTGACCCTAATGAACACCAAAGAACATCATTGGTTAACAAATGCTAAGCCTACCAAATACCTGAGCCTGCTAAAGTGAAAATCTCCGCATCACCATTGGGGTCTGTGCAACACCCGAAACTGCCACTTTGCCCCTGGTGCCAGGAAGCCCATGAAGTAACCCGTGTGCTGCTTCAAGATCTCATCCCTAGGATTGGACTATCACTGTGCATCAGATCAGACAACAGAGCAGCATTTCTGGTGGATTTGGTCCAGAAAACAGCAATGGCTTTGGGTATTACTTGGAAACTGCACTCTGCCTATCTACCTCAGAGTTTCGGAAAAGTGGAAAAAATGAACCAGACCATCAAAAATAGCTTAGGGAAAGTGTGTTAGTAAACAAGATTAAAGCAGGTACAGACACTTCCCTTGATATTATTAAAAATTAGATGCACCCCCTCTAGGAGGACAGGATATTCCCCCTATGAAGTCTTATATCATAGGCCCCCTTCCATACTCCAGACACTCCGGGGAACTCCTTGGGAATGGGGAGAGACTGAGTTAGGATGCCAATTACAAACTCGAGGGAAAATCGCTCAGGATATTTCAACCTGGGTAAATGAAAGATGTCCTGTAAGCTTATTCTCCCCACTTCACCCTTTCTCACCAGGTGATAAAGGACTGGCGTGCAGCCCCTCTGAAGCCACAGTGCGAAGGACCCCAGACCATGATCCTGACCACCCCCACAGCCGTAACGGTAGAGGGAATCCCAGCCTGGATCCACCACAGCTGTGTGAAACTGGCAGCAGCTGAAACTTGGGAAGCTACAGCAGACCCAGACAACAACTGCAGAATCACCTTAAAAAGAACAACAGGCCCTGCTCCAGCCACATTGCAGAAGCTGGCTGGTCCATGCTTGGCCAAAGCATGAGGCAAATTCATCGTGAGACTTGTTCTTCTTAATATTTGCACTTGTACAGTAGGGGCATTAACACATTTTGAAGAACGCTTTCAGTGTGGACACCAGGTACTAAGGTAGGACATAAAGTTACTGCCATTGTTTCGTTCTACAGTTATTATTAATGTACAGGGACACAGAAAGGAACCTGTTTATATAATGGTACTCAGTATAAGGTGTGTAATCCAGGGGATGGACAGCCCGATGTATGCTGTGACCCATCAGAGCCCCCTACAGATAGGACTTTTGAAATTAGACTCCTAACAGGATGATGGAATAGCCCTACTAAATTAATAGCTAAAACAGAGGAAAACAGAAGCCAAAACAGGTTACACTAAGGTTTGATGCCTGTGCCGCCATCAGTGCCTATTGTTTCAGTAGAGGGGGCTGTGGTTCCCTCGGATGGGAACAAAGTTATGCAAAAGAGCATAAATATATCTGCCAGAGAACCTACTAGTGCAGTAAATGCATTTTTGGGTCATGTGTCATCTGGGCCACTTGGAAAAATAATACAAATAATTCCGTTCATCTTGTAAAAGGGAGAGACACCATTTCAGGGAGTAATGTCCCTTGTGTCTCAAGACATTGTAACCCAGTAGAATTAATATTCACAAACCCCCAAGACCCTAAATGGGAAAAAGGGGAGAGTGTAATGCTAGGAACTGATGAGAAAGGGCTTGACCCTGGAGCCAGTGTCCAGATTCAGGGAAAAATCCAAAAGCCTTCAGCCTGGCCAGTGCACCAGCCTTTTATGGTATATTAAATAAGTCAGTGCCAGAACTTCCGAAAAAGACAAAAAACTTGTTCCTCCAATTTGCTGAAAATGTGGTTCGTTCCCTCAATGTTACTTCTTGCTATGTATGTGGAGGGATGCCTATGGGTGACAGGTGGCCATGGGAAGCCCGTGAGTTATTACCTCTGACCCCATCCCTGACCTCAGTTCAGAGGGTTCAAACCAACAGTTTCTGGGTCTTAAGGGTTTCAATTATTGGACAATATTCTTTGGCCAGAGAAGGAACAGACTTCACTGTTCCAGTTAGAAAGCTTAGCTGCTTAAGGCAGCGACGACATAATGGGACAGTGGGCACTGTAACCTGGTGGAGCTCAAAGTATACTGAAAAGAACCCCCTCCTAGAATTTCTGAAATTGCAGAATGCTTGGATTCACCCTGGGTCCTGGAGAGACTGGGCAGCCCCTCCTGGGTTGTACTGGATATGTGGACATAGAGCATACATACCGCTGCCTGAAAGATAGACAGGTAGCTGTGTCATAGGCGTCATTAAGCCTTCTTTTTTCCTATTATCTGTTAAGACAGGTGAGCTGTTAGGACACCCAGACTACTCCACCTGGGAGAAGGGAAGTCTGAAACTGGGTAAGTGGGAAAATATTAAGTGATGACCAAAAAGAATTATTGAGTACTATAGCCGGCCACAGGGACAAAGAATGGCTCATGGGGACACTGGACTCCTATCTCTATGCTAAATCAGATCATCCAGGTGCAGGCTGCCTTGGAAATACTCGTTAATGAAACGGGCAAAGCTCTGTCCATTTTGGCCAGACAGGAAACTCCAGTGAGAAATGCCATTTGTCAGGACTGGTTGGCCTTAGATTATTTGCTGGCAGCTGAGGGAGGAGTCTGTAAAAAATTCAAACTAACCAACTGCTGCCTGCACATAAATGACCAGGGTCACGCAGTTAAGAATATAACCAAACTGGCACACCTGTCTGTGCAGGTATGGCATAAATTCAACCCTGAGCCCTTGTTTAAAGGTTGGTCCTCAGCCTTGGGAGGATTAAAAGCCCTCATCATAAGTGTGATAACAATACTGGGTGTTTGTGTACTGCTCCCTTGTCTACTCCCCGTGTTCCTTCAGATTATTAGTGGATTCATCACTGCTGTAGTTAGCCAAAAAATGACATCACAGATGTTTTATATCCATCATCATCAATCAGTTTCTTCAGAGGATCTGGAAGATGAGAATAAAAGTGAGACCCCTCACTAATATTATAGAGTGGTGAGGGTCTCAAAGTGGGGGGCGGTGAGGAAGGAGACCTAGGCATCTCGGATCACCTCCCCCTTGACCTCCACACTGCATTTCAATAGAAGAAAAGGCTGGCCGGCTGGTGGTGCCTCCTGAATCACCTTCCTATAAGATAGCAGGCGTGGTATGGGGGACTCTCTCCGGAAGACATTGTTTTTACTTAAACAAGATCAAACCTCCACCCACTCCTCCATCTGGAGACCAAGACCCTTTCACATGTAATTCCTAAAACTGTAAACCCGAGACCCTTTCATATGTGATTTCTAAAGCTGTAAACCTAAGACCCTTTCATCTGTAATTTCTAAGGCTGCAAACCTAAGCTCCTTTCATGTGTGATATCTAGAGTATAAGCCTATATAAAAGCAGAGCTTCTCTTTGTTAAGGGAGCTTGGCTGTTTGGACAAAACATAAAGCCTTGCTCCCGGGCTGTAATAATAAAACCCCTTCCTTTCTAGTTCAGTGTCCAAGAGGTGTGTTTCTCGTGGCTGCTCCGCTTCAATATTGCTTAATGCGGCCCTATAGTTATTAGCACTTTAATATAGCAATATAGTGTTTCCTGATCCTTCCAGGAAAAAACATCACCTGTCCTTCCCTTGGACCTACATTGGATGCTGTATGTGTTTCTGTAACGGTGTCTGTTACACTTTGTTGCCCTTATTTTTACTTCTGGCCCCCTACTGGCATGTAAACTAGAAGCAAGAACCTTGTTACTTTCATCTTCATAGCCATAACCCCTTCTATGGTGTCTGACAGGAGGGGTTCAAGAAATAAATGATTTTCTTAGGTTAGAGATTTACCATTTCTCAAATTGAATGCTTACTCTCTAGATTAAACACATTACCTGGAGATGAAGCTATTAATTCCGTCCCACTGTCCCTTATCCATGCTAAGTATGAACAAAAAACAGCATGAATTGGTAAGGGAAAAGGTTTAGGGCTGGGAAGAGCTGGCTTGGAATCCTGCTTCTGCCACTGCCTAACCCCGTAGTTGTAATTTAACTACACTGCCTCTTCACCTAATTGTCTCTCAACTTTGTCACCTGGTAAATGAGTATTCTCACCTCCTAATGATGTTTTGAAGTTGAGAATATGAATATAAAGGGATCAGCACATTAGAAAGAAACCCCCATTGCTCCTTGAGTCAGCTCTAAGTGCCATCTCCTTTGCTGCCAAGTGAGAAGCCAGTCCGGTATTCAAAGCAGCCACAGAACCTGTTTTATTTTTTATTTTTTTTCCAAGATGGGGACGTAGATTTGGGCTTCAAGCCTATGCCCATGAGAGGCACAGACTCATACATTCTTAATGTTAGCAAGGTCCTTGGGTGTGTAAACAAGAGAAAAAATGCTTTCAGAAAAATAAAGGGAGAAATCGCTCCTCAGGTAAACTCTCCCTCTAAAAGTGTTCAGTAAATAGACTTAGCCGTCTACCAGGAATATGGTTGAGGAGACTCCTGTTATGAGTAGGAGGGCAAAACTAGTTTGGTGACTCTTATCAAGGAAGAGCAACCATGTCAGGGTCTCTAGTGGTTTATGAGTAACAAAAACAATGAATATTTGTTATTTCTGTTATATAAGCCATTGGGGAAAATATTTAACATCATTAAATATGATGGCTGGTGGGTATGTCCAGAATATATATTCACAAAGTTTTGGAAGTTATAAGTAAAAAATGTTGAAAAAGACTTGACTAATACTTTTTTGAACCTTCCGACAACAGTATGAAAACTGATTAGATAGCTTACTTTTAAAAGCCTTCATATTTGTGCTTACCATATTGCAAGTGATCAAGAAATCTTTGATTGATTGATTGATTCTTCCAACATGATTAGATAAACACACATTTGTTGACTGAGTTATTTGATAAATGACTTCCTTTACTCTAGGTTAGCCCCAGTTTTCCCAGGTTTTGTTATTACAACCTGTTATTTCTCCACATTTCCAACAGTTCTAGGGACCGTGTCAGAACAGCCTTTAGTCTGTTCATGTCCCTCTTATGATGCAACTCCCAGAGCTAAACCTTATGCTCCATTTTTAATCAAGTGACCCATCGGGAAAAGGCCTTGTGATAATCACCAGATAAAACTAAAAACAAAAATCTTACAGTTCTGGAAGGCCAGGGGTCAGAGATGTCACAGCTGAAGTTTCTTTCAAATGGTTCCAAATGAGGCTATTAAAAATCAGGAGTGGAAGTTTGCAGGTTTCACGTGTTACATTTTGTTGCTCCATAACCCCTTTGGCCAAAGTGAACATTATATTCGGTGATGAACATGGCCTTTGGACTTCGTCTCTGTGCCAAGTACCAGACTAGAGATCTGTGAGCTAGGAAGTGAGCCAGCTATTTGAAGCACATTACATCAGACATTTCCTGAGGTGTAAAGGAAGGCCTCCTTGCTAGAAAGCAGGGAGAATTTTGGCTCTGAGAGATTGGACTCAGTAACTTTAACTCTTTGGCTAAGGGCCAATCCTCTAGCAAGCAGCTAACAAGTGGCCTGCAAAAAAATTCAAATGGAAAGCCCCTGATCCCACTTTGCCTGTTGACATCACAGCCTCCTTTCAGAACTGTGTCACCTTTCGGGGAGTAGGAACAGCTTTTAGGAAAGGAGAGACATTATAAAATCTGATATTCCAAAAACATAGTCACTTTTCTAATTTTACATTTTGGAGGCAATATTGTCTTTAGAGTGGGAAACTGTAGACTGTGAATTAAAATGCGTTTCCAAAAAATGCTGTCATCCACCACTTTCTTCTTTAAATAAAATCATATCATATGTAGTAATGGATACACTGGTGTCAACTATTACATTTATTAATTGGATCCTAACAGTTGTTTCTCAATTAACTTCATAAATTATCTTTTGCAGCCAAGAAATTTGATCTCAATAGCACTCAAGACTGGGGGCAGTGGCTCATGCCTGTAATCCCAGCACTTTGGGAGGTGGAAGCAGGTGGATCACCTGAGGTCAGTAGTTTGAGACCAGCCCGGCCAACATGGTGAAACCCTGTCTCTACTAAAAATACGAAAAATTAGCCTGGTGTGGTGGTGAGTGCCTATAATCCCAACTACTCGGGAGACTGAGGCAGGAAAATCGCTTGAACTCAGGAGATGGAGGTTGCTGTGAGCTGAGATCATGCCATTGTGCCATTGTACTCCAGCCTGGACAACAGAGAGAGACTCTGTCTCAAGAAAAAAATAGCATTCAAAGCGAAATGTTTTGTAATGTTCAAGTTGTTAGCTCTTTCTGTGTGCTGTACAGGCTATTATGATGCATGTGCTAATGCCCCTGCGTTCTTTCATAACAAAGCACTACTCAAATGAATTTTAAAAACCCTAATTAATAATACAGAGGCTCTGGAAGCCTCCCTTTTGAATGCTTGAAGTTGGGTCCTGGTGTGAAAACAGAGCTTGTTAGAGTAGCCGTAGGGAACGTACACAAGAGAACAAGACAGGAAGCACCTTTGGGTGAATTATCATATCGGATACTTCTTACACCTGCAAGATATGGAGCTATGATTAGGTCTTTCTTCAGTTTATTAACTGAGACCCAGGAGAGATAATTCCAAAGTCATTATTGGGATGAATACTCTTTTGATAGATTGATGCCTTTTCCATCATAAGCTCTATAAACTGAGGAGCAACAGTGTTCCAGTGAACAGTGTGACCTTCCTGTAGTTTCGACTCTGAGCCTTCAGTCTAAACTCTGGGCACTTCCTCTTTCCTTTTGGGAAAATTGATCTGGCACTATTTGATCCCTACCTTAAAGGGATGCTCAAGAGAAACATAAAATATTTATGCAGTGGCTTGTTTCATGGGAAGCAATGTTCCAGGCTGCAAAAATGTCTGTTTGCTTCTGAGTGGCAGAGTTAGTTGGAAATGTATTTCAGCTTACCCATACATTGTATCAGCTCTTCCAAGGTTGCGCATTTCACTCCTGACTGTCCATGTGTGAAAATCTAAGAATGTCACACATCCCTTTGCCACCTTTCATTAACCATGTTTGTTCCTGAGAATGGTGTGATATATTATTAAAATGTCCAAAAAGGGAAATAGAGGAGTGGGGAGTGAGAAGAAAAGGAGGAGGTGGTAGCAGGAAGGTGAGGAGGAACTGACAATCCCTGAGGAGCCCAAGCTGTTAACCTGCAGGGTATGGATATCCTCTGCCACTCACCCTGCAAGGTGAAACTGAGACTCGCTGGCCAGATCTTGCAAGAAACTTTGCCAAGGTCTGCCATAGCCAGGTCTTCTCCGTGACAAGAGACGGTGGGGTGCAGGGCTGTTCATCTGGCATCCTTCACCATCGCTAAGGTCACTGATAAAATAGTAAGCTGATCTTATATCTGTGGCTTCAAGAAAATGATCAGGGATGGCGGGCAGCCAGGGGAATGGGGCAGTGTCAGGTGCATGGAGATGAGCAAAGCCTCCTGGAAGGACACACAGGGAGGCTCACAATAGCCACAGTGGCCACAGGGAAGCAGCCAGCTTGTGTTTACTTTCAACTCAAAGTGTTTTCTGTTGTATATCTATGTCATCACCTCTTATTTCTCAGGAAGTGACACAAAGTAACAGGCTTCACAATGCCATCAATGTCCATTTTGACAGCATTCATGTCACAATACACAATCATGTACTGTAATTATACAAAATCCAAAGAACAAAATGTTACTAGTTACACTCGTTAATATGAAGCTGACAACCAAAAGGGTAACAAAACAAAGAGAAATCTCTGTCAGAATCCATAGAGACACTTGACAATCTTACAAAGAAAATGCAGTCAAATAATTGTCCTAGCATGCTGCAGTTCAGTGCCATAACTTCATAAATTCCCAGCTCTTTGGGGGAAAGAAAGTGCGTTTTCACTGCCTAAAGTTCTTAAAGAAATAGTTCTCACGTGTATGCAGGTCATCAGAATGAGGAATGCGAGGTCCAGGCAGCAAGATTGCTCAGACAGCAACGGAGTTTAAAGAGTCCAACTTAACACCCTTCTGAACCAGACGTGGTTTCTTGAAAAAGGACTTGGACAGTAACATTAGTCCAAAGGGCCAAGGAAGAAACACCCAACTGTTAATAAGGAAGGAAACCATCAAGAACTAGAACAGTTAAGACAATTTTTTTTTCTACTCTACTTAGAAGTTGAATTATAGCTTTTCATATTTGGAATAGGAAAAGATTACACAGTTGATCTGTGGGTAGAAACCCTCTCTTCCCTGTCCACCCTCCCCAGTCCAGGTCTGGTAATGTTGGAGTACGGATAGCACTGGTTCAATTTCCTTGAAGTAGAATGACCATTTCTTCATGTGTGGCCATGACTCCTTTTAATAATGAGGTATAATCTGATGCTAACAATGCCTGTTCCTTCCTGGGTTATGGGGCTGATGAATGGTGTGGGCAGAAAACAATTCAACTTTCTGATAAGAATCACACACATACAAAAATTATTGCACTTAAAAAAAAACACCTAAAAACAAAAATCTCAGCCCAACCAGCAAAGGGCCAGCTAAACTCGGAAGTGCTGTACTTCCTGCCCTTTGGAGAGCGTCTTGACCTTCCTGGTGTTCTGTTGAATTTGGTCCATGATTAAATGTCTCAAAGTGAAAGAGTCCAAAAAGACACTGTAGGCTCTTTAAGGCTAAGTCTTCCCGGTGCTTCTGTGAGATAAATTATCTCCTTGGCCACATATTACAAAGCAGGGCCTCTTTTTAGCAAAATGACTATCAGGGGCCCCCCAAACAATCTGAAAGCAAGGGAGGATGGGTGCACATCGTGTCCTCTCCTGTGAACGAGACAGAGAAAGACAGTAAGCAGCCTGTGGTCGCAGCAGCCTCCTCCTGCCCCACCGCTGCTCTCACTAAGTTCCGTCCCACAACTCATGCAGATGTGGGCTGATCTGTGCATCTCTCTCTGTGTCCTGCCTCCTTTTTGTGGGTCTGAATGTCTTTCCTTCTCTCAGCAAATTTGTTTCTCTCTGTCTTTATTCTTTATCCTTCCCGTTCCATTGTGCTTTCTGTCTCTCTTTATGGATGAGAGGTGCGATGCTAATCCTATCCTGCTGCCCACTGGTCCATATGCTTCCCAGACTTTCATGATTCTCCCACCATGCACCACTGTCCTCTCCCTACCCTGTCATTGGCTCGCCTCCCCCCAGTATAGTTAGACACTCTACAGCAGGTGTCCCCAAACTTTTTACACAGGGGGCCAGTTCACTGACCCTCAGACCGTTGGAGGGCCACCACATACTGTGCTCCTCTCACTGACCACCAATGAAAGAGGTACCCCTTCCTGAAGTGCGGTGGGAGGCCAGATAAATGGCCTCAGGGGGCCACATGAGGCCCGCGGGCCGTAGTCTGGGGACGCCTGCTGTACAATCTGAACTAAATGGGAAGATTACTGAACTAAATGGGAAGATTACTGTTACCTTAGCCAAGATTGCTTACACCTCCAAAATCTGATCTACAAGTCAAAATTAGAGTACAGGGCATTGAATACGTTACAAGGGTCTTCATGAAGCTCTCAAGTAAGGGCTTACCTAATGGGTGAGATCAAGGCATTTTTCAGACTCTGCTATCCTGAGACTCTATGTTGCTGCTGTTTGTGGTTTTGGGAGTGTCCAATCCAGCTTGTGTCTTTTTCATAACCACCTGTACAACCCTTGTAATCAATAAAATATTTGCACAAGATAGCTAGACAGATTTGGATGGTAGTGTCCTGATACTATAGGCACAGATCCAGTAACAGAATAATTTACAGTTCCCAGTAGAGGGAATGGAGAGGAGGCATCGTGAGGTGCAGGAGCTCCTGTTTGTTGCTAGCAGCAACCAAGGTGCATTGAAACTCAAAGATCTGCTACAGTACTTGTCTCTCCCTGTGACCACCCATGTTATGCCAGAAGTTGGGAAGGAACACTCATGTGAAGTCAAAATCAATACAAATGGCTACTGCTGTCTTTTGTCCCATCCATCATGTCCCTCTCTGATAGTTCTTAGCGCACCCATGACAAGCTCTTCTCCACTTACTGCTCCAGCTTCTGAACTAGGACTTGCTAACATTCTCGTATATGACGTCGCTGATGCAGAACTGCTGCTTCTTCTTCATCCACATCAGTTGCACACACTGATGGATAAAGATGTACTGCTCCTGGAACAAAAGACAAAAACAGGTTTCAGAGCAGGTGTGTGCAAAGATACAGTGTTTTACACTGTGACAGTTCTAATGATCAGAATCTGGTGTTAAAGGAAACCATTTTCATTGTTTACAGAGACACAGTTTTGTAACTAGAAAATCCAGGAGAATCGACTGTAAAAGTATTTTGATTAATAATAGAGCTTGGAACATTGTGGCTTTTTAAAAAAACAGTGGAATCTTTTCCCCCAACTTTACTGAGGTATGATGAAAATTGTATTTATTTAAGCTGTACAGTGTGATGATTTGATATACATATATATTATGAAATGACCACAATCAGGCTAGTTAACACATTCACCATCCTGAACAGTTTATATATATTATATATTTGTGTGTGTGTGTGTGTGTGTGTGTGTGTGTGGTGAGAACACAAGATCTACTTGCCTAGCAAATTTCAAGGATACAAGTATACAGTACAACATGAAGAACTATGCTCACCATGCTGTACATTAGATTATTATTACTTAATGCTAAGGTAAATGAATATTATGGGGCTATTTTGAAGAAAAAAGAACATCCCCTTATCATACACTAAAGTCAATGCTAGGTAGTTTAATAAACTGTCATGAAAAATATAGAGGAAAATATTGTTTAATTTCTCTCTGTTTACTTTAGGAAAGGAATTTCTAAAATTAAGAGCAGTGGAATAAATTACAAATAAAAATCTCAATTTACTACATATTAAAAAAGGTAAAAAGAATAAAAACATAGGGTAAACCAGAAACAGGGAGAGAAAAATATTTTCTAGAATTATGACAGAAAATTGATACCTTTATTTTTGTGATAAAGTCATCCAAATCAGTAACACGTACAAATAGATAAATAAATAAAGGACATCAACCACTAGGCCAAATATTCCCTGGAAGTTAGGGATTATGTCTTTTTATTCCTGATGTCTAGGACTTAGCTTGTGCTTGCCTGTCAAATGATTTTTGAAGTAAACTGAGGAAATATTAAAATATGCCAAAAATAGTCAAATAATTAAAAGTAAATGAAAACAATTATTTTGTATCTATGTAGTGGACCAAGCTAAAAGGAAAATAATATCTAATGATGACAAGTTTGTCGAGAGTCCATTTTACCTATTGGTGGTGGTGGTATAATTAATAAAGTGCTAATAAATGGTGTGGTCACAGATAATAGTAAAAAGTGGGAAATAATTCAATTTAATGTTCTATAAAAAGGAGATTGGCTTAAGTATGCAGTGGTGTATCCATAATGAAACATTAGTCCTTAAAATGAGCTTTATAGAATTTTAGGCAACTTGTGATACTATACATGCTACATAATAAAATGCTAAGTGAGAAACTAGAATGTAAATAGGATGTAAATTAACACATATATACATACATAAACATATATACATATAATATGAGCACAATCATGTAAAAGTTATACTTGAATGAAAACCAAGATGAAATCACCAAAATATATCTTTCTGCCAAGAAGTAAGGGTAATTTTACAGTGCTTCTTCTTTCTCTTTATTTCCCAGAGTTTCTCTATAAGTAATAGCACTAGAAATAACATTTAAAGAAGGTCCAGTCAAGATATCCACAGGATTTTAAGAAGCCTCTTGTGTAACAACTTCATACAAAAAATGAAATTAATTCTTCAAACATCCCTGGGTTGGTACCTCAGCCTAACCTGTATTTTTCAACACTAGGTTTGGAGAAAATACATTCCCTTTTGTGGAGATGGTATCCTGTCAATGGTTGAACTATCCCGTAAGGACGCCTAATCCATTGTTTCTGGTGTTACGTCAACACTGGGAATAGATAAGACCAGAGACTGCCTGGACTTTCAATCTGCATCTACTCAGTGGCTACATTTTGTTTCAAAACCGAAAACAACCGTACAAAAACACCACAAGAAAAGTAAAAAAAAGGCTATTCATGGAGGGACTTGTCTTTGAAAGTCCCTGAAAAATCCAAGCTGCAGATCAGGAGGATAGGCTGCTCAAAGCAAAGCCCCAGCTGGGCGCGGTGGCTCACGCCTGTAATCACAGCACTTTGGGAGGCCGAGGTGGGCAGATCACAAGGTTAGAAGATCGAGACCATCCCAGCCAACACAGTGAAACTCTGTCTCTACTAAGATACAAAAATTAGCTGGGCATGGTGGCGCACGCCTGTAGTCCCAGCTACTCGGGAGGCTGAGGCAGGAGAATTGCTTGAACCTGGGAGGCAGAGGTTGCAGTGAGCCGAGATTGCACCACTGCACTCCAGCCTGACACCTGGCGACAGAGCAAAACTCTGTCTCAAAAAAAAAAAAAAAAAAAAAAAAGCAAACCTCCAACTGACCTCTAGGGAAGGATATTAGAGGAAAATCAAACAAAATATTAGATTAAAATAGAAGCGAGGAGAACATCATTCACAGGTAGCACTTCACAGTTTCAAAGCAGTTGTCTAGGTTGTATCATTTCCTATCATGTCTGCTTTACAAAAAGTTAGTGGAAGTTATCATTCATATTTTGCAGAAGAGAAATGGAAGCTTTGAGAGGTGACAAGACTTGTGTAGCAGTAAAGTGGAGACCCAGGCCTCCCCCAGGGTCTGGCGTTCTTTCTAAATATGCCTCTACATGTGGAGAAGCCCGTGAAGTGGGTCTGGTCAGATGAGGAAGAGGAAGAGGGTAGGTCACAGTGCAGTCCGAGCAGCATGTTGCAATGACCCTGATATATGCACTTGGAGACATGGCTGCATAAATTGCAGCTACTTCTGCAATTTTCGGGGTGAGGTGGAATGGTGGAATCAAGGCAACGTAGAGATGGCTGGAAAATTAGATACCAGTGAAGGGAGGAAGTAAGGTCTACATGAGTTGATTATATACATAAAAAAAGAGCTCAATGGGAAAATCATTTCATCCTTTTGTAAATTATTAGTGTCAAAGGGGTACTGTAGGATAATACATGTAAAAAGAATTAAGGTTTTTTTGTTTGTTTGTTTGTTTTTTACTTTGTTCTTTACTTGTTAACTCTTGTGACCTGGCAGCAGAATTTGAATGTGAATGGACTTAAGGAGAATATCAGGCAGAACAATCTGTATTCCAAATACAGGATGAATCATGGTAAGCAGAGAGGAACAAGGGAAAAATAAAGATAAATGAACAAGATGTTCTAGACATAAGTTAAACACACACACACACACACACACACACACCAGACAGATAAATAACTGGAACTGGAAAACATCCAACACAAGGTACTGAGAGAATCAAGGGTCAAGCTAGGAAAGTTGGAAAAAATAAGTAACCCGGGGGACCTCTGCCCCCTTTGCTGACTTTGAACTCCCCATGAGAGTTCAGGGAGTTTATGTACTTTATTTTTTAAAATTTATTTATTTATTTTTGTGATGGAAGCTTGCTCTACCACCAGGCTGGAGTGAGGTGGTGAGTTCTCGGCTCAAAGCAACCTCCGCCTCCCAGGTTCTAGCGATTATCCTGCCTCAGGCTCCCAAGTAACTGAGACTACAGCCATGAACCACCGTGCATCACCACGCCCAGCTAATTTTGGTATTTTTACTAGGAGTTTCAATTCACCATGAATTGAAAATTTCCATTTTGGTATTTTTACTAGGAGTTTCAATTCACCATGTTGACCAGGATGGGGATACTGTGCTTTAAAAAGGTTGTGTCCATGGGATATCAACCTAAAATGCTGCCATAAACAAATCAAACAACTAACATTTAGGGTAAAACATTTAGGGAGGAAACAAAACGTTTTCTTGGCTTTGCAGAAAGCAACATGGCGGCTGCTTGATTACCACCCAAAGAAAGATAATGGCCCTGAAAATGAGATGGAGTATCTGTCCTGTGAAAGAGATTAAGAATCTGTAGTTGGGAAAAGTCAAAAGCAAACATGCCATAATTAAAATCTA
Organism: Saimiri boliviensis; assembly: GCF_048565385.1. NCBI lineage: Eukaryota > Metazoa > Chordata > Mammalia > Primates > Cebidae > Saimiri > Saimiri boliviensis. The sequence continues at coordinate 114,599,531 of NC_133455.1, forward strand.
TGAATTTTTTCTTTTCTTTTTTTTTTTTTGAAACGGAGTCTCACTCTGTTGCCCAGGCCGGAGGGCAGTGGCACCGTATTGGCTCCCTGCAACCTCCGTCTCCTGGGTTCAAGCAATTCTCCCACCTAAGCTTCCTGAGTAGCTGGGATTTCAGGCGCCCGCCACCGCGTCCGGTCCCCAAATCTACGAAGTTTTAAAATATATGAATTAAGTAAATTGGGAAGACAGTTCATTAAATACAAAATACTTAAAATAAGGTGTGGCTCTTTGAAGCTTGGAAATTCATCTACAAAACAGGGAGTGTTAATCACGTATCACAGGGTGCAAATTTACGGAAGTGAAAGCCAAAATATTGGCTTATCAAAAAATCACTGATCAATAAACCACCGTTTACTCACCAGATCGTGGACTTCTCTTGGAAGCCAGACATTTTAAGCTTATGATTAAAAAGTGACATTGATGTCCCCACAACACTTAATTACCAGGCAGGATGATTGAAACCAGCAAAGTGAGGAAATCAATTGGGCTTGCTTCTAATTATCCATGAAAGGTCCGAATATTAACAGGGATTACTCTTTCCCAAGTGGTACGATCCTGCTGTAGCTCAGAAATGAATGTATTGAAACAGCCTTGCCAAAAATTGGTCAGCTAAGAATGGGGAGCTAGGAAGAAAGAAAAGTAAAAAGCGTGGGAAAGCAGAAACAGCTGAGCCGGCGGCCACTACTCTGGGCTTTTGAGGGATGCTGGCATCTAGTGGTGCTGCGTAGGAAGAGCATGAGGAAGACCAAGGCATTTAAAAAATACCCTGATACAGGTCAGGGTAGGTTGTGTTGGACTCAAGTGTTCCACCCACACACACTCTTTGAGAAATAGAATTATTGTAAAACTGAAGCGAAGAGGTCGCGAGTATGGCTGGGTGATGAAGCTTACGAACAAGCTGTTGTACTTGGGTTACTGCGCCCACACAGGTACACACCCGCGGCTGCTCCGAGGCAGGCGGTGCTGTCTGCCTGCGTGGCCCTGGGAGGCTACTCCAGACTGAGCGCATCCTCAGGCTTTCAGGGAGGGAGGAGTCGGGAGAAGAGGAGGCAGACGCAGCACATAACACTGTTGTATCTTTCAAGGGGTGCTTCCATGTTGTTAAAACAAGAAATCTTCATCGCTGAGATGAAGAGAACTGGCAATGCTGGTAGGCTGGGGACTGGGAATCCTTAAAATCATCAAAGGGACAGAAAGCTCAGATCCAACTCCTAATCATCATCAAAAGTGAATTGGAATAGAGTGACCTGGAGGGTAAACTAATGAACAATATATTGAATCCAATCCAACATTTCAAATGTAAATTTAATTGCACTCGTTCTCCAGTCCCTATTTGGTGGCATTTACCCAGGATGGCTGTTATCTGCAATTGACTCTGAGTCTTAGAAATGCACCCATGCACTCTGAATTACGATGCCAATAAAAGTGCCATCACTATACACCAAATGCATTTCTGGAGGCCTCTCCATTTCTTTCATACCTCAAACCAGTGTGAACATATACAATAAGAAAATGGGAAAGACAGATACAAAGAAATTTGAGAGAATTGTCTTGAAGCACATTATCGAATGATACATTTTTCAGCCCAGGGAAAATTTAAAAATACATACAGATTATGTTCCTACCTCTGTCTGTACCATAGACATCCGGTATGACCTCATTTCTGACACCAGCCCTAAGATGTCAACAAACTCATGATCCCGAATGTGCTGCAAGAGCCTGTCCAGGGCAATGAACGTTCCCGTCCGTCCCACTCCAGCACTGCGAAAGAATGTTCCGAAGGCACATTATTCAGATGGTGCTTCTTCACTGTTGAAATAGAACTGGTGATTTCTAAAAAACTACAGACAGCGTCACTGGGGAAAAAAGAAGACTAAGCTCCTGACAATACTTTCCACTTAACTGATTTTTAAGCATGCAGTGTGGCTGGCGTCCCTTCATATTTCTGACTGGCATGTCTATCTTCCCGAGAGAGATTTGCACGGCACTGACCACACCCTTTTTTGGGGTCTCTGCTTCTGGAGAAAAGTAGTGATTCCATGTTGAGTACTCCGGAGAGTTGATTTCTGCCTTCAGAGAGCTGATACATGTACACAATGCCCTGTCTTTTGAGCAGCCTTAGAGTTAAGCCCTCAGACCAGCTCAAAACTCTAGTTGAGCTGTCCACACTCTAACTCTAGCTCTGGGGCCACAAAGATTTGTGTACCTTCAACTCTAAGTTCAGTTCACCATCCCAGACCTGCCTTATAGTGCTCCTGACCTTTTAGTGGGTCCTGGGCCTGCTCCCATCTCTCCCAGAGACCTTTGAGATAGTTGCCTTAAAATCAAATGAAATATTTGGACGCAGTCTCAGCCAGTCCCCAAATCCCAGTACTCAGAGCACAGGTGGAAGTGGACTGACAGGCGCTGGCCAACTGCCCACCACAATCCCTAATTCTGTGTTAAAGTCAGCTCTTTTATTCCAATCCTCTACAAAAAGCCAAATGGCTCTAAATTTCAAATGACTATGAAATTATGGGAAAAGAGAAAGTTCAAGCCAATTTACATGATAAGTCTGCTAGAAAAATCCCGCTCTATAAACCTGGAGTTCAAGGTTGCTTTTTCTACTAGACAACTCTTTCCTCCTGGGATTTCTCAGATAAAATGATCTGCCATTGGGTGAGCAGCTGTAAGGTCGTATGCAGAACTGCACCTACTATCATCCGTAAAAAGAATCTGAGTTTGACCCCAGAGTTGAACAGCTTCATTTTCTGCTCTTGGAAAGAACCGTTTTGAGAGCAGATAATCTCATCTGCTATAGCACATCTTTTAACCTGTAAATGACTACAGTGGGTCAACAGCAATGAGATCTGCCCTAAACGAAACTTAGTAGCTTATGAGGCATTTTCCTTTCCAGGGAGGCACACACTCCACACAAACACACATGAATGCACACACATACATCTGCCTTCTAGCCATTCTAATTCACAGTGGCCAAGGCAGTAGGTCTGAGATTATAGATTTATTTGCTCAGATTGGCATGGCTGCCAATGCTCCCCTTCACATCTTCATCCCACTGCCACCTCTCACATGCCATTGGAGGATGTTTCTGTCCCTTAGTCTTTTGAGGTTGCATAAGGATTTTACAGTAATATCATATCACAGAGATGGATTTTGAGGCAGCATCATTCATATAGTAGGAAAAACAAATTGAATTTAATGATAACAGTTCCTGTTGGGAATTAGTGTGGACCTTGATTTTTTAATATTTTATAACCTCTTTCATTCTACTGTCTAAAAATTTAGAGACAGTGCTGAGGAAGAACCATAGCAAACATGCTTATCTTCATAAGCTGAATATTTTCATTTTTTCTTTTTCTTTTCTTGTTTTTATTTTAACTTTTTTAATGGAGTCTTGCTCTGTCATCCAGGCTGGAGTGCAGTGGCACAGTCTCAGCTTGCTGCAACCTCCGCCTCCCAGATTCAAGCGATTCTCCTGCCTCAGCCTCCTGAGTAGCTGGGATTACAGTTGTGCATCACCATGCCTGGCTAATTTTTGTATTTTTAGTAGAGCCAGGGTTTTGCCATGTTGGCCGGGCTGGTCTCGAACTCCTGTCCTTGTGATCCGCCTGCCTCGGCCTCCCAGAGTGCTGGGATTACAGACACGAGCCACTGTGTGTGGCCCCTTTTCTTGTTTTTATGTCTATTTATTCTATGCCGAGCTGTGACCAGCTTTCTATAATTTGACCTACTATTTGTCCATGTTGTAACTACTCAGAATCCTTGATGGGGTAGAATAATATCACATATTAAAAGCATGATCTTTGTAGATTAACATGCCTGGATTTGAATACTATCTTCTCCATGTTCTAGTTGCATGAACTTGTATCCCTTAACATCTTTACCTTTCTCTACTTTTTTCATTTAAAAATGGGAATAATAACATCTATCTTATAGGGTATAGACATGAGATAGCCATAAGAAATATTGTATATAGTAAGGTATCAATTAATCATAGTTTAAAATATCAGAATTCATTTAATATCAGAATTCATTTAATTTTCAATTACATCTGATCAGGGGCTTATGGAATGGTGAACTATTCCCCTTATAAAACCAACCTCTGATATTTAATAGAGAATACAGCTGAGGAGGTTACCTGCAGTGAATGATCATGGGACCTTTGCTCTTGGTAGCTTGCTGTCGGACCATGTGTACAAACTGCAGGATACTTTCTGCAGCGTTTGCTGTGGGCACACCATGATCAGGCCACGCAGTGTAGTTAAAATGCATCACATCCTGCATCTCGTCAGCCTTTAGGGGAAAAAAGTGAAAACCAAGCATTAACTTTTGAGTTCACTGTTAGGATGGCCCAGAACTCCACTGGTGATCCCAGGTTAATCATGCAAGAAGGTAGAGCCATATTCCACTCCCGGTCAGTACACTTTCCTTTCCAGCTTTGAGTACCATATCTTTGAGCACCATAAAATAGGTACTGAAAACAACAACAACAACAACAACAACAACAACAACAACAACAACAAAAACCCACACTAATTGCATAAAGCTTCAAATAGTAGGATAAGTAGGCTAATCTGTACCTGCGTAATTAAGGACAAAAGCATAAACAGATTAGGATTTGCGTCTTGGCTCCGTCACTTAGAAGCTGCGTCAGCTTTGGCTAATGAATTAAACGCTGTAGAAAGTGCTGTTGGTGCCCTTTAGATACTCTCTGCCAGCCTGGGGCACACTTTTCCCAGTTGCTGCTAACGGCATAGCGGTACCCTTCTCTTGATAGTTGCCTTCTACACTGCATGGTGCTGCTTCAATGGAAGATGCCTCAGAGGTTGTGTCCTCCTGCTGAGGGCAGCCCACAGCTAATGATTGACTAACCGTGGGGTACAAAAATCCAGCCTCTTTCAGAGTGAGACAATGCCACGGTGCTGTTCATGCCCCAGCTCTGTCTGTGGGATCCAGCACCGGTGAGACTTCAGCTGAATGCTCTGAGGGGCTTCTTCTCTGTCAGTCTGCTTCCCTTGCTCCCTGTGGGGCTTCCCCAAGAATGCACTTCCACAAAATCAGTCATATGAGAATCCTTGTCTCGGGCTTTGATGCTAGAGGACCTGACTCGCTGAACTTCAGTTTTCTCATATCCAAAAATGACCCAATGACACTTAACAACAAGAGGTGTTGTGTGGATTAAGTATAATCATGTTTGTGATATCATTACCCACTAGTACCTCATTACTGTCACTCACTGCCATACAGCTCTGTGCCATCATATGGCTGGTTCTGGGAATCCGAGTAAGTGAGTATAACGTGTGTATTAATCCTGTTCCTGTTATCCCACACATCCAATATATTGTTGGTCCCTCTGAACAGACTACATATTAACTAGAATGTGGATCTTTCAAGATCAACTCTTTTTAGTCCCAACTAATTTGTAAGAATGATATATTCTCCACTTGTTATCGACTGTCAGACATATCCCAAACCCAGGCTTCATAAAGGTCTGATTCATCTCTCATTCCTCAAATTGGCCAAGAGCCTAGAATTCACTCAGAGGATGGAATACTATATCATAATTGGGAAGGAGGGAGACTTGGCCTCTCTGTCAGTTTTGAGCTAAACTTTAAGTTCAGGTATTAAAAGAGAAACGAGTTTCGAAGAGTCAGTGGTCTTGGGCAGAAAATCAATGTATAAAGACAATGTATAAATAAAATGTATAAAGAAATATTTAAGATTTGCTTAAATATACATAAGTTGTCACCTCCCCTACACCCATAGTACCCTTGGCACCTAATATATCCCCAGCAGTGTGCAGTGCCTCTCATGCTTTGCTCAAGGGCTCTGGCTTAGACACAGAGAACATGAAGTCTACAAAGACACTGGCTACCCTCAGTGCTGTCTTCAGGAAGTATGTTGAGAAAGTATCTTGGGCATAATGAATTGCACAAAGTAATTTACTTACTCAACATCATGAGCCACCAGATAACTTTGGTTGCCAGGAAAGTTCAGGAAAATGCTCGCCCTGTTCAAACGCTGATCATAATTTGTATAAGTCGTGTACATTTTAGCCAATATATATATGTCTGTGTATGTGTGTGTGTGTGTGTGTGTGTGTGTGTGTGTGTGTATTTTTAGCCCAATACACTTTCACTTCAACCATACTAGAATATATATATTCTAGTATGGAATATATATATATATATATATTATAGTATGGAATATATATATTCTAGTATGGTTGAAGTGAAAATGTATTGAGCTAAAAAGTGCAAGGTGATTTAAAGTCAGGAAATCATTAAATTTTAGTTAGTTGCACCACAGCTACAAGGCAGGGGTCCTAGAACCGTGGTCAGCCCCGTGAGCTGAATAGCAAGGCACAAAGTTCCTGGCAACAAAAATGTTTCTGATGATCTTTACTCTCCAGCTCTCACACAGTCCATGCCAAGTTTCAAGTAGTAGAAAGTGACAAGTTGTGTGTTATGGTCATTTTTCTTCTTTCTTATTAAATGAGACAACTTTTCTGGTTTTACTTAGCTATTCCCAAATTTCTCTTACCTTGATTTCCTTATTTATGTAATTTCATCTTTTTGTAATTGGAAAGCTTCTGTATATCAATATGGAATGGATAAAGAAGGGTATAAACAAAAAATGAAACTAACTGTAAAATGTGTTAATTAGCACAGCACAGTGTTTCTTCGGGCAACTGAGCTTTCATTTTAGGGGCTTAACATTTAGCTTCAGTAAGCTTATGGCCAAAAGGGGGCACTCTGGTACCAGATGCTTGTAACTGTTCAATGTTTTATTCTTAGTTTCCAAATCCTTCACATGATTGTCATTGAAAGATAGGTCATCATTTAAGACGAAGGACAAGAAGCGTAGTACTGACCATGCAGTAATCTACGTGACTCTTCCTTGTCAAGAGAACAGGCAGTGGAACAGACCCTACTTTGTGCTCTGAAATTTTCTCTCCTACATGCAAACCTAGGGACAGATTTGTACTATATTTGCTTAGCAATTTGTGCTGGCTTCTCAATGGAAATAGCTAAGAACGAAAGCAGAGTTCAAATGGTATTCGAGTTGACAAATATTTTCTCTGATGGAAAGTCTGTTGATGCTTTACGAGCGCCTTATTAATTTTGAGATCATTCATTGATTTATTTATTCAACAAGGATAGAGCAGTTGCTTCTGAAACACAGTATATTGGGGAGGCAGAAATGAGGAGTGAGAATTGTAACTATCTATGGTGTGCTGTAACGGAGCAGTTTACTTGAGATTCTGCCCCAGCAAAGAAGAGTGCTAACAGTGTCCAAGCCCAGAGAAGACTCCACAAAAAAGGTGACACTTAAACTGAAACTCTGCATTTGAGTAGAAACGTGTGCTTAAGCCGGGCGCGGTGGCTCAAGCCTGTAATCCCAGCACTTTGGGAGGCTGAGGCGGGTGGATCACGAGGTCAAGAGATCGAGACCATCCTGGTCAACATAGTGAAACCCCGTCTCTACTAAAAATACAAAAAATTAGCTGGGCGTGGTGGCGTGTGCCTGTAATCCCAGCTACTCAGGAGGCTGAGACAGGAGAATTGCCTGAACTCAGGAGGCGGAGGTTGCGGTGAGCCGAGATCGCGCCATTGCACTCCAGCCTGGGTAACAAGAGCGAAACTCCATCTCAAAAAAAAAAAAAAAAAAAAAAAGAAAAAGAAAAAAAAAAAAAAGAAACGTGTGCTTAACATGGAAGCAGTGTGAATTTCAAATGACTCAAACAACATGAAACATAGTCTGTTAGAGCCATACAGGGATTTGCCTAAATTCTCTTGGTAATAAAAGACATTGTTAACTGCCAGTTAACAAGTGGCAGTTAACAATGGTTAAGAAGTGATTTATCGCCTGGGTGCAGTGGCTCACACCTGTGATCCCAGCACTTTGGGAGGCAGGAGGATCATGAGGTCAGGAGTTCCAGATCAGCCTGGCCAAGATGGCGAAACCCTGTCTCTACTAAAAATACAAAAATTAGCCAGGCGTGGTGGTAGGTGCCTGTAATCCTAGCTACCTGGGAGGCTGAGGCAAGAGAATTGCTTCAACCTGGGAGGCAGAACTGAGATTGCACCACTGCACACTCCAGCCTGGGCAATAGAGCAAGACTCCATCTCCTCCATCTCCAAAAAAAAAAAAAAAAAAAAAAAAAAAGGATTGATTTATCTCTTGCACATATCAATAAATAGGTAGTATCAAGTTCTTATGTTGTATTAATATGGGCAATCTTTGTTTCCATGGCTTATTTTAAGGGTCAGCAAACATTTTCTGCAAAAGGACACTTAGTAAATATTTGAGTTTTTTTCAAATCATGTAGTTTTGTTTGCAACTACTCAAGCTTGATGTAGCACAAAAGCAATTATAGACTATTCCTTAACAAATACAGTCTGTGTTCTAATAAAATGTTATATATGGACATTGAAATTTGAATTTCACATAATTTACATATAGTATTTCATATAAATAGTACAAAATAGGGTGTACTAGATACATATAGTATTTCATAGTATTTTTATATGGTATTTCATACTATTTTTCTTTTTCTTTTTTTTTTTTTTTTTGAGACAGAGTCTTGCTCTTCTTTCCCAGGCTGAAGTGTAGTGGCACAATCTCAGCTCACAGCAACTGCCATCCACTGGGCTCAAGCGATTCTCTCACCTCAGCCTTTTGAGCAGCTGGGACTACAGGTGTGTGCCACCACGCCAGCTAATTTTTCTATTTTTAGTACAGATGGGGTCTCCCTGCATTGCTTAGGCTGGTCCTGAAATCCTGGCCTAAAGTGATCCGTTTGCCTCAGCCTCTCAAAGTGCTGGGATTGCAGGCATGAACCACAGTGCTCAGTTGATTTTTTTCAACCATTAAAAAATATCAAAACCATTCTTAGCTCATGGGCTTTATCCAACAGACAGTGGGAAAATTTGGTCCATAGGCTGCAGTTTCCTATCCCCTTAACTATTAGAAAGGATTGTTTCTAAGCAGGGAAGAACATGTCAATGAGAATTTTCCTATTCAATTTTGTCTTCATAGGGAGCACGGTCAAGTGGAGAAGACTCTTATTCGTAAAAACTCCTCTATATTCTATAGGCTGAAGTCAATGGCATGACTTTGGTTGATGTTAGCCTGGCATGGAAATATTCAGGGTTTGCTCAGAGACCTGTCAGCAGAAAGGTGGCAGGCCTTGTGAGAAAAACGGGCTTTTCTGGACATGTTATCAATCAGAAATCAATAGCCTTTCAAGAGAAATAGGGAATTATGATTAATAAGACCTAGAAGTGCCTTCCAAATAATGAAAACCAAACCAGAACAAAATAAGGAAAAAAAAAAAAACCCAAACTACTAAATCCTGGTTTAATCATTTAATTTAAAATGTAAGTATGCCTTATAGACCCTAATTATACTCATATGTGATTAATATAAGTAATGAGAACACTTCTGTCCTCAGTGATCCCTGATAGGCAATGATTAACAGTCTCCTGTGATCCTGAGCTAATTCAAGAAGAACTAGTGCACTTTTTACTGTATCTTCTCAGGCTCTCCAGACCAACCATATCATCCACACCATCACTGATGAAATGGGAAACAATAACACTGAGAGTGGATTTTTCCTCCTGAAGAAAGCAGCATTGTAAAGGCCAAAGTGTTCCTTGGGTGGGGCTCCCAGCACCTGCCGGGCAGTGGTGTTGGTGTCAGTATAGGGACAGCACCGCTCTCTGCCTGGTGACTTACATAGTTGATCCGGAAGTGTCTACAGGCCCAGTCGTCCCGCTCTTCCTCTGAAATCATCTCCACGGTGATGTCTCCATAAGCTATAGGTTCTTCTGTGAATGGCCAGTAATGGTCACACTTCACCTGGAGCAAGGGCAAAACAATTTTTTTAAAAACAGACTAGGGAAGAAATTAAATCTGAGCTCACTTAGGGAACACAAAGGTATTGACCTCTGAAAAATTAGATAGGGCTGTTGCAAAGATGAAACATAAAGCAAATACAATCAGTTTTGCTACATAGTGTGAATTCTTATCACATGACTTGGGTCATTCTTATCATACCTAACTGAAACAGAGTTGAGGGGTCAGGGGATAAAGTACTCAGAACGCCCCAGCTACTTGGGAGGCTGAGGCAGGAGAATCGCTTGAATCTGGGAAGTGGAGGTTGCAGTGAGCCGAGATCCCACCACTGCACTCCAGCCTGGGTGACAAAGCAAGACTCCGTCTCAAAAAGAAAAGCACTCAGAACGCATAGCTTTGCTCCAGGAATATAATTCTCTGTAAGCTCTGGTTGCTGAACTGCCGTTAGTAACTTGAAATCAGTGTCATCTAATAGCAGCTGAAGCAACCTGCTCCGACTCTGAGACGAGTTTTACCCACTGCCATCACTCACCAATCAGAGCTCGCCAGCTCCCCAAAACTTTACTAATGCTAATGAACTCTCCTGCAAAACAATGTGCAATGTTTATCCTTTTTAGAAGACTTCCAACCTTCTCTTTTTTCTCTGGACATTGCAAAGACCACTGGGTCTGTGTTTGCCCCCAAATTGTAAGTCTTGCTTCCCGAATAAAATGTTTTAAATTTAGCGATTTGTCTCTATGTTTCATTTGACTGAAAACAGCAAGCACGTCATCAATGGCAGTGGCTGGGGCAGGTTTTGCTGCTAAGCAGGAACAGCTTCAGGAAGTACATACCCTCCTTTTCTCATTACACTGAGTGAGCATGACAATAATCTGAGACTTTTGTTGCAGGACCATCTTCCAGAAGTCATTTCTGGTTTCAGGCAGCGGCCCCTGGGTGGCAATATACTCCTGGGGTGAGTTGTATCCCTGAAAGATAAGTGAGAAAATTATCACCTAACTGGCCACTGTCGACACCAAATGCTGCTCCACACCTATGGGAAAAAACTGAAAATTTACTGGCGATAAAAATTGGCAAAGGATCACACGCTTATGTAACGTTTTCTCCCTTTTTCATCAAAGAGGCTATCGGAGTAACTGACCGTAATTAGTCTGTGTGATTTTAAGCACTGTTCTTCGGAAGACTATAAAAATCATATCCACACCTTTTTATGACAGTAATGACTATCTTTATATTTTAAAAGTGCAGGTGCTTGGGTGGAACCCTTTGAATTTGGTTGCTGAAACTGAAATTTAAACACAAGAAAGGTGATCTTTAGCCTTTCTACTTTCCCTTTCACTGGTCCTTTATAAAGAAATAGGAACATTACTAATCTATGGACCTTTTTTCTCCCCCTGTTCTTTATTATGAAATGGAGTAATGCAAACCTTTTAGAACTCGATTGCTGGGTTGGGAATGGCTGCTTTCTTTTGAACTGTTTGACATGTCCATATAGCCCTGCAGTCTTTCTGTGGCTGGGTTAGCATTGGGATGCCTGAATTTTTTCTACTTACAGGAATATAGTTGGCATTGATGTAGTCTGCACCTTCCTCTTCGTTCATGGAGATTAATCTCACGCGGCTGAAGTCATCTGTAGAGAATAAGGAGAAAAAAATATTAAAATTCAGGATGGAAAAAAGAATTATTTTGGCCTTCTCTACCCAATATTAAGTTAAATCGGTCAGTGACAAGAGTAATAATTTTTAGCCTGATATTTTAGCCGTTCTTTAACCTTAGTTTGTTGTTTAAATAAATAAGCGAGTATCTTTCAACCACTATTTTTTTTTTCACAACTAGCTGTCTTGCTCTTGAAAAAATTATTTCCAGGATTGTTCAGGGGTCATGCAGAATATTCACAGGAACTAAAATATCTGTGAGATTGATTGGACAGCTATAGTATGTAGCCTAAACGCACAATTTTCATTTCACCTAGAGATATACAGAGAGTTCACTACTTTGGGGAGACCTAGAGAAGAGAAGACGCATGGATTTCTTTTGTAGGTGGACATTAAATGAAAGAAGTAATTTCTGAACTGTGTAGTTGCTACTGGATAACATTGGTTTCAAGTTACTAACGGCAGTTTCAGCAACCAGGGCTTACAGAGAATTATATTCTCTAATTTCATCTATATCTGATTTCATCAAGACACCATAACAAGAGGAGACTTCTCTTTCTAGAGCTTTTTCAGCCTTCCTCTTTTCACTTTTCCACTTGTGCCCAGCTCCTATGAGTGTAGCAGAGAGAAAAGTGAAACCTATACTGGCATATATTTTAATAGTCTTGTAAGTACTTTACATTACCTTTTCTTCCTGAATGTTGCTTTTCTTTTTTTTCTTTTTTTTTTTTTTTACAAAATGCTAAGCAACTATATAATTTGTCAGAAGTTAGAGAAGGCATTTCAATACATTGCATTGCCTTTCAATTTACCTCTTTCTGTTATCAATGAATTGGCTGAAAATATTTTATGAGAGTATACATTATCCAAGAGCCAATTTGACTATGGCCCTTTAATCTCTAAAGGGCCAAATGGTCAGCCTTTTTGTTCAGATGGAATTCATTTAAAAGCGCAATAATTAAATCCTTCTCCATATGATAAGATCCAAAGACATCAAAGTGAGATCAATGCAATCTCAGAGATGGCCTTGAGATCTGGACCACAACTGGGTGTGGTCAGAAATTGGTTAATCTGCAATAACAGACTTTCAACCCTTAAAAGACATGAGTAGGATTGGCACAATTGACTATCTTACATGGTAGGATGTTTGTGTAACGGTTTTTACATCGATTCAGTGGAAGATCTGCAGCAAAGTGTGGGATATCCAGTCCAATCAATTTCAACTCCTGTAAAAGACAGAGAATGGGTTTGAGATTTCCATGTAGTATGAATTGGATTATTGTTCACACTCATTTCCTGCTCACAAGGCCTTTGCTATTTGACATTGCAGTAGCTCCCTTTTGAGGTGGAGTGTACTTCTCCATCCCACTATTGTCAACTTATTTTGGCCAATGATCTTAGACAGAAAACAAGTCCACTCAGAAGCTTTCAATGCACTTGCTTGTTTGGTTTGCCCTGTGTATCTGCCACCTGTCATGAAACGGACATGCCCAGGTGAAGCTGCTAGTCCCAGAATGAGGAGACCTGACTCTGACCCACAGTCTGAAGAGGAACTGCCCCTGCTGTTTCACAGACCTATGGGAGAGAAAATTAAATGTTACTGTAGACCACAGAGATTTTGAGGTTGTTTCTTTTTTTATTATTTTTGAGATGGAGTCTCACTCTGTCGCGCAGGCTGGAGTGCGGTGGCGTGATCTCAGCTCATTGCAGCCTCCGTCTCCCAGATTTAAGCCATTCTTTTGCCTCAGCCTCCTGAGTAGTGGGGACTACAGGTGCATGCTGCCATGCCTGGCTAATTTTTGCATTTTTAGTAAAGATGAAGTTTCATCATGTTGGCCAAGCTGGTCTGGATCTCCTGGCCCCATCATCCACCTGCCTTGGCCTCCCAAAGTGCTTGAATTGCTGGCGTGAGCCACCGTGCCTGGCAGAGGTTGTTTCTTCTACAGCATTATTGTAGTAATAGCGATCTAATACAACACATAAATACCTTGGATAACTTAGTGGTCATTTGGAGAAGTAAGAACACCTCTCCATATGTATAACACTCAGGGTAGGAGAAATTTGAAAATAAAAATGCTTTTCAGATTTTTGGAGGAATAAGGTAACAAGTTTATGCAAAGTGTATAAATAGCTCATATTCTCTGAAGAAATCTAGGCTTTTTGTTTTTGTTTTTGTTTTTGTTTTTGTTTTTTCTTGTAGGCAATGAGCCTTAGAGAAAGTAGTAAAAAAGAATGAGGAATGAGTAGGGGACAGTCTCCATGTTACAAAGTATAGGATTAACAGTCACTAAATGTCTGATAATGAAATCTCAAAAACCAAGAAAACAAAGATGGATCAGTAGTTGTTATGAAAAATCCTTCAGTGAGAAAGAACATCCAAATGTCTGCCTGCATGTATTGGGACTCTTATAAACCTAATTTCAGAAAGTGCACTGAGAGGAAATTTTTTGTAAATAACTATCACAATTCAAAAATGGTATGTTATGGGAAAAAGGGGATTTCTATGTTGCTATGATATGTGTCTTAATAGGAAACAAGGGGATTGTGGTCAGGCCACCTGTATTTCCTGGAGGCATTATTCACATTGTGGTCTAGGTGAATGGTGTTCACTGGAGTTGTACCAATACAGTTGATCTAGTTATATTCCTGTATATTTTTTAGAAGAATGTTAGTAAACAGTGTATATAACCATCTATAAGTGGGACTACCCATAGAGTGTGCATCTTTCTATAAGACTATTAAGTGAGGCAGAAATCATTTGTTATAAATTTTATTTACATTTATAGAATGTTACTATTGAGCACAAGTTTTCCGCTTCATAATTTCTCCCAATTATTACTTCAAGGAATCATAAGCTGGAGGAATACTTCCCTGTGAGAAAAATTTTAGAGTCTTTAAATACTGTTGAAGAGAGTTGGAGACATTTGAGCATGTTCTAGGATTATTATAGGGATATTTCTTTCATGCCCTTTGTGTCTTTATTCAAGTGCTCTTTGCAAAGCACATTCTCTATTAATCAAGTTATTGGGTCTTCTGATGCTTTTAAGTAGAAGATCCTTGGTGGCAACTTATCTTGTGCTTAATGGCATTGGGTTGCCTGACTACAGCCAACATGGATGAACCTATAAAAATTGCCCAGATATCTCTCTTTCTTTGGTTCCTCATCACTGTTGGCTTTTCCAGATCACAATATCTCAAGTTCTTTGGACTAAGTTGATGTCAGTCTTATATACAAATGATGTTACGTTTGAGTTTCAACTCACAAGATTAGGTTTTTTCCATCTTAGACACTTGCCAAATATATTTCGGCAGAAGCTTGCCATTGTTACTTAATACCGTGTGTTCCATTTAAAAGGGTATTCAAAGGTGGACTACGTTTCTTGTAAGAAACAACTTATTTTTGGCAAATTTCAACTAAATCAGTGTAATGTTTAGGTTAGTTCCTTTTGGTAGCTATGGGCTTATTTAAATGATGCATCCATTGCTTAAAGTATTTTAGAAATCTACCTCTTTTAGAAAAACGCCTGCATAGATATTTTTTGAAAATAATCTCACTTATTTTGGTGTGCCACTTGTAAACTGTATGGTCTTGGAAGGGTAGTTCAACTGTTTAACATCAGTGTAATTACCTATAAGGTTAGCAATTTCTCCATACCTTCCTTATTTATAGTAACTATGGAATAATTTAACTCAACAAATACTGATACAGCACTATCGATAGTGCTGTATCAGTATTTGTTGAGTTAAATTATTCATTGTTAAATATTTCATTGTGAAATATGTTTGTGATGATTATTTTGCTTTGCCTGGCTCCATAATTACTTCTTCCTTTGCCATTTATGCCAGGAGACCAACAACTCTTCCCCCAATTCCCTTGCTTTGGAGACAGACTGATGAGCCATGAGAAAAGGCCTCAGATACAAAAGGAACTGTGGAAACAGATTGAAGCTGAACATTTGAGCACATGTGGCAGTTGACTAACAGATAGAACGTTAATTGTGTGTTGCCTCCCTGCTGTAAATACTCTAAGTTGATAAGAGAGGTTTAATTGGCTGAACACCGTAAGTGGAAGTTGCCAAAGCTGAATTGCAGCAAAGTGGGAACTGCTTTGCAGCCTTTATCATTTAGCTTGTCACTAAGTGGAAAATAAAATATTAAGTTTCCAGTTCAGTAGCTTTGAAGTTATTTTTTTTCCAACAATATGGAAATTCCCATTGGCTGAAGTCTTTATGAAGACAAAGTATGGAGTGATGGACCTGAAACTCACATAATTCATCTTTGAATTTTCTTTTGCCAGTTTTGTTTCTAAATATAATTTATCACTGTTTTTTCCAGGCTACACAGTCATCTATAGTGGGTTGAATGGTGATCCCCAAAAAGAGACGTCTGCATCCTGATCCCTAGAACCTGTGAATGTGATCTAATTTAGAGAAAGAATCTTTGCAGATGTAATTAAGTTAAAGAACAGGAGAGGTGATCATCCTGTGGAAGAGGAAAAGGCATGTAAAGATGGAGACAGACTAGAATTATGCAGCTGCAAGACAAGGAACCGCTGCAGCCAACAGAAGCTGGAAGAGGCAAAGAAAGATTCTTCCCTAGAGCCTTCAGAGGGAGTATGGCCCTGCTGGCACCTTGATTTTGGAATTCTGGCCCTGCAATTGTAAGAATAAATTTCTGTTGTTTCAAACCACGACAACTGCAGTAATTTGTTATGGCAACCATAGGAACTAACACAGTCACCCATACCCAATAGCAGCCTATGTTTTGTTGGCTGTGTTTGAAGCATACAGGTCTTGGAAAGCAAAGCCCAAGCATATAAATCATATTAGTTGGCTTGGGCTGCCATAACAAAACATCACAGAGTGATGGTTTAAACAGTAGAAATTTATGCCTCACACTTCTGGAGGCTGGGAAGTACAAGATCAAGATGCCAACAAAGTAGATTTCATTCATAGGCATCTCGTCTTTGCGAATCCTGAGACACTCAGGTGGGAAAGGGTCCTTGGAGAAACTCCAAGCAGCCTGACCAATGAGGTGGAGCCTCAGGAAGTGCACCATGTTTGCAGCGGGGAGGGGCCTGGCCCCTCCTCTTCCTGTGAGGAACCTGAGGTTCAAGTTGCTGCAGAAAGTGCTCTAGCAGGGACTCCAGCCTAGTTAGAGTCCTTTTTCCCCCTTTTTCTTCCTTTTCACCTAATAAAACCCTGTTTTACTCATCCTTCAAACTGCCTGTGAACCTGAATTTTCATGGCCATGGGCCAGACAAGGGCGTCATCTTTAGCTGAACTAAGGAAAAGTCCTGCAATAATCCCACCCACATGAGCTCATCTAATCCTAATTACTTAGCAAATACCATCGCACTGGGGGTTAGGGATTTAACATAGACATTTTGGGGGACCACAGATACTGAGCCCATAACCTGCGACATCATCTTCTGAGGAGAGCACAAGCTGTATTCTGGTCGTAGGGTTTGTAACAATGTCAGCAGGTGACGGTTTGCTTTCGGTGTTTGCTTTGGGATAGATTGGACATTAGAGTCGGATGAACTAGATCACTAGATTACTTGTCTGTAGGGTTGGAAAAGGTGAGGAGAAACAATATTACCAGTGGTGCTGACAGAAGAGGTTCCATCAATAGCAAGTAAAAGCTACTATCGGAAATCAAAGGTCCCCTCTTGTGAACTGCATGGCCAGTTTTGTAGTCTTGTTTTGCTCTTTGCAGCCACATTCCTGAACAGAGATGGTGAGGACCTTTACTAGTACCCTGACCCAACACCAAGCACAGAAATCAATAACAGAATGAGCAATATGTGAAATGTCTTCTAGGCTCTCACATTTCAGCTAGAAAGTCTGGTTCTTCAAAAATATTTCCAATGTGAAATGTTAAAAATAAGGAACTTGTTTTAATCCCTGGGTCCCAAGCCTTTTTAAGGAAAGGTGTATATTTTCATCAGAAGGATAATTAAGGATAATCAATCTGTCTAGTAGATATGAAATTAAATTCAGAGTAAAAAAGAAATTTATTCAGTAAACACAAATTAGTGACTCATATAGCTTCATATATGATTTATAGCTGTATTGGTAATATATGTATATCCAGACATTAATTTCAATTTGGATAATGCTTATAAATGATGGAATTTCTCGATGTGAATGTAATGTTTCAATGTCAGCATCAAGTACTAGGCATTAATATAAACAGAACAAGTAAAAGTTCAGTTGCTGGAATTATTTAGACCAAGGTGATTCAGCCATCTCTTACCCTCTTGGATTCCCATTAGAGATAGGAAAATTTTTTTCATTAAGCCTCAATTAGCTATCCATACATTTCAAGAAAATTTGAGGGCTGCCATGTGAAAGGTCCAACATACACCCTGAAATCAGGCATGGGAGCACAATGCTTCTATGAAA
Organism: Saimiri boliviensis; assembly: GCF_048565385.1. Taxonomy (NCBI): domain Eukaryota; kingdom Metazoa; phylum Chordata; class Mammalia; order Primates; family Cebidae; genus Saimiri; species Saimiri boliviensis. The sequence goes on from NC_133455.1 coordinate 114,617,493, forward strand.
ATCGATGAGGAGACCCTGACACTGACCCTGAGGATGTAGGGGTCAGGATGGGACTGAGGACTGGTAATATCTGAAGGCTGTCAAATGACGAAGGAAGTAAGTTGTCCCAGTGGGCCATAGCTTGAGCAAATGTTAGTCCAAAACATACAGTCTAAGCCTGTGACTTAAAACAGAGCTCTAGAGAGGAAGTTGTATTTTCCAGCCAGAACATGTGTACAATGTCAGGACTTAACACCCAATTAATTACATATATGACCACTAATGTTCAAAGAATAGAAATATAAGAAGAGAGCATCATTATAAGGAACAATACGAAATACCTTCAAATCATGGTGTAATGGTTAATTTGGTACGTCAGCTTGGCTAGGCTATAGGGTCCAGTTGCTTGGTCAAACACCAGTCTGCTGCTGTGAAGGTATCTTTCTCATATGTGATTAACATGTAAGTAAGCAGAGTTTGAGAAAAGTTGATTATGCTACATAATGTGGGTGGGCCTCATCCAGTCAGTCGAAGGCCTGAAGAGAAGAGACAGGTCCTGCAAGGAGGGAGGAATTCTGCCTCACCACTGCCTGCAGACTCAGAACTGCAACCTCAGCTTCTCCTTTGTTCTCCAGCCTGCCAGCCTGGCCCTTCAGGAGACTTACCAGTCGCCATTACCTCATAAGCCAATACCTTAAAACAGATCTCTCTATATACATCCTGTTTGCTCTATATAAACATCCCACTGGTTTCTCTTAAGAACTCTGACTAATTCAAATGGGTTATCAAGCTTACTTGTAGCCTCATCCCATATTTAATCCATATTGCTCAATCAAACACTTTTGGCCCGGGACAATTCTCCATTGTGTGGGACTGTCCCACTCATTGAAGAACACTTAACACTCCTGTCCCTCTTCCATAAAATACTATTAGTACCCTCCTTCTAATCTATCATAACAACCAAAAACACTCCCACACATTTTCAAATTTCCTCTGGGGACTGACTGGTATTTGTCCAGTTCAGAACTATTGATCTACTTCGATTTACTCATTTTATACATAAAGAAACTAAGGTGATGGAAAATGTACTTAAAAAAAAAAAAGCAGAACATGATTATTTTTCAATTCACAACTTCTGTACAAATCCAAAATAGCACCCCAGTGTAAAATAAATGGCAAAAAGAACCAGTATTTCATTTGCAGTGCTTGACAAAATGCTAACCTCATTAATCATAAATCAGCTCCTAGAAAGCAGGAACAAAATAAAGATTATAAGGTACATGAAAATAAAAGAAAGAAAGGAAAATAAAATAACACAAATGACTAATAGTGCTCTATGAAGATGATGTAGCTTAACATTAACAGATGAGAAAGCAATCTCTTTGTAATATTACATTGCCAATGATTACAAATGTTGATATCCACTGTGTAGTTTTAGGAAGTGGGGAACATTCAAACACTGGGAAAACATTCTCCACTTATGGGACATTTACTCAAAATGTAGATTTTGCATATACTTTGTCCTGGCAGTTTCAATGCAAAGGGATTATTCCAACAAAGTAGTTGGATAAATTCAAATTTATATATAAGCATGTTCACTATATAAAAGATCTGTAGCTAATACATCATCCCCCCCTCCCCCCCACGAACTTGTTATGTATCAGTTGGTTAAGGAAAAAAAAAAAACCATGTTTTAAAAAATGTTAATAGCAAAACTATAACGAGAATTCAGGTTTTTAGATTCCTAGTTTATAGTACATTCCTAACTCCCTTATGAATCCTGTTGAGAGGTTATGTTAACTTTTGTTCCCGGGTCCACAAGGGGGTGTGGTTTCAAAGGCAAGAACTTCCCAGCACCATGCCTCCATTCACCTCCCCATCCGGGAGCCTAGAGTTCCTTGCAGGGCTAGGTAGACAGCCCAGGTGAGCTTCCTCTGTTTAGAAAGCCTGCCAAAAGCTCCGAGGGAGGAGGCTTTGATTGTGGACCAGGTAACCAATCCAATATCAGAATCGAAGATCAATCACCCCAGAGGAAATTTGATAGAACTCCTCTCACTGGAGGAAAATTTGAATGGGGTGGGAGTAATGCCCTGGTTAAAATCCCCCCTACTCCCTTTCCTAGACGGATTTCCCTCTCTGGGATCCCCTCCCATGGCAATGTGGGAGCCTTCTCTCTTCTTCTCTTTACCTGTGCAGACTCCATCTCTGGATCCCCTCCCACGACAGCATGGGAGCTTGCTTTCTCACTTTCTCTCTCTATTTTTTTTCTCCCTCTCTCTGCTTAATACATCTTTCTGCAAAACTCTCTGGGTTCGATACTTAACTTGAAGGAGCTCGTCACCAGGGCCCTTTACCCATTCTTGGGTGAGTGAGGCCCAAGGACCTGGGAAAACACATCTGATCTGGGAAGAGAGAGAGTCTTTGGACACCCCTGCAGCCCTGCTCCTGTCACCTGGTTACACTATGAAGTCAGGCTAAATGTATTCATTTATCCATTGAATGTATAAAAGCACTCAGCATATTATAAATTGAACATTTAGCACAGAAAGTTTATAATTTTGCTTTTCATACTTTTGCAGTATCTAAAGAGAGCATGCTAATCACCATTATTTGGTTCTCCCAATGCTCTCTTTTTATTGGAGATAATGCCTTTCTTAGGTTTTGCTAACTGAGCCACATGGTTCCAGTTAGAGGTGATGTGCTTCTGCCTTTCTGGCTGCAGTTGGTTTGAACGGGCACCGTGACACAGGCTTGTCCATCAAAATCCTCCCCTGTTAATGTAACTACAAACAAGGAAGAGAGACAATCGTTCCCTTTGGAAACCATGGAAACGAAAGGATGTGGTGCTCAAAGGTTGTTGTTGGCTGCTTTTCACTACGAAAAAAGAGGCTGGTGAAACAAAGTGAAGCCAAGACAGAGAGAAGCAGAAATGAGAAATAGAGGAGGATCCTGCAGGGCTCTAGTCCCTGGCTCCAGTCATTCCTCAAGCTGTGCTGCTTCCCTGCTCTCCTCCTGTCTAGCTACTGAACCCTTTCTTTGATTGTATGAGATACCTTAGTATCCTTTAAACTCCCATTCCTTTAGTCTAAACTAGTTTGAGCCATGTTTTTGTTATATGTTATATGTTTACTAGAAAATGACTTCTTGAATTTTTTATAGTCAAGCAATTCAGAAACAGTAACAGTTACACTTGGGTGTCAAGACATAAACCGTGAGTTGCCAGCAGAAGTAATGATCCTAGCTGTGCCTCCAAGGGCATGTCATCTCGAAGGGATTAAGAAAATGTGGCTTTAGGCATCGTGCGGTGGCTCACGCCTGTAATCCCAGCACTTTGGGAGGCTGAGGCAGGCAGATCACCTGAGGTCAGGCGTTCAAGACCAGCTTGGCCAACAGGGTGAAACCCTGTCTCTACTAAAAATACAAAACAATCAGCCAGGCATGGTGGTGGGTACCTGTAATCCCTGCTACCTGGGAGGCTGAGGCAAGAGAATTGCCTGAACCTGGGAGTCAGAGGTTGCAGTGAGCTGAGATTGTGCCATTGCACTCCAGCCTGAGTGACAGAGTGGGACTCTCTCAGAAAAAAAAAAAAAAAAAAAAAAAAAAAAGCAAAAGAAAATGTGGCTTTAATAAGGTTAAAAGTGTAGCTATACCATAATTTCTATCACCATTGTCAGAATCATCTATTTATTCTTTCAGTTTTGCCTCGTTTGCTTAGAAAAAATTCCTCCTTTTCTTGATATACTTTCTGAAATGCCATCCTCATCATTCATTTCCAATTCAAATTGAATTTCTTTGAGATATAGCATTTGGTGTAGCATCTATAATTTCCTATGCACCTGCATGCAATGGCTAACTGAGCAGGCTCTGTGTGGAATTTTTCAGGACACAGGTGGTAGTTAGGGGTCTTTGTATTTGTAATGTATGAGATTCTTCTCATCCTCAAATTCCCCATTAGTCTATCCATACCAGGATCACTGATGCTTTTTGCAGACTAAAGCTGTCCTTGGCTGATAAATGGAAAGAAGAAATGATTTTTAAAAATGAAGAAAAAGCAGCTACCTTAATAGAAAAGAGCACTTAAAAGGCTTTATAAAAAAAACTACAGAATTTAGAAAAATCACTTTATCTTTCCCTTTTCTCTGAATCGCTGACCACCCAAGGCATGCCATAGAAACCTGAGGGATGAGAGGCCATTTAGACTGTGTTATGAGCTACAAAATATGTGGGAAGAAAAAGTGAGGACTAATTATCTTCCCAACACTGCTGAGATATTAGACTCACTCACTGCCCTCTTTTCTGACACATGGTTTTAGGCCCAAAGAAATATGTGTCCTTTAGAAAAAAAGAGATGTTGGCGATTTTTTTCTTAACAGAAATCATGTGTAAATTTATTTCCCCAATTTGTGCAAGGAAAGAAAATAAAACTGCACAAAACTTATTAAGTAGAATGCCAGGAGCCCTATAGTTTGAAAAGCCCTGCTCCAGGATGTTATGCGCCCAGGACACAAAGGGGGTCAGTTTCATTCACTCTCCACCCCTTCTGTGGCCTAAGAAGCAGGAGAAACACACTACAAATCCCCTGAAAAGGAAATTCTGTCTCAGGCTTCATGCCTCAGCTTGCATTTTTCTTCTTACACTCTCAAGTTCCCTGGTTTTCAATGACGGCTTCTACTCCATCTATGTTTGCTCACCTCAGTACCTGCTCCTATTCCCTGCTTCCCCTCATTTGTGCCACCTGAGGTCTTGCCTATTAAGCAAAGGTTGACAAACCTTGCTCTGAATCAGCAGATCAGCACCCCGAGGCCAATCCCTTTCTTGTTATGCAAACACATCACAAGCACTGCCAGTGAGCAGAACATGACCCCAACATAAACCCCACAATTCCCAGGCCCTTTCCATTGCAGAAGGTAGAAAGACTTTAACCAACTCACCTCAAACTGTAGAGAAAATTTATAGTCAGAGTCTTTGGCCATATCCTTAATGTAGGCATCAAAGTCATCCAGTTGAACCGGGCTTTGTCAAACACAAAGAAATACATACACTTTAAAATTCTTGTTGATAGTAGTACATATGGTTCAATATACTTCTTAATTTTCTTGGAGAAAATAGAAGTTTTACTTCACTACGGTTAGCACTCACCTTTTTTGTTTGTTTGTTTTTGATTCAAGTTACCAATCCTTAACATATTGCAATTGAAAAGAAGGGAATATATATCCAACTTCTTTGATAGGAGAAATCTCTAGATTTTCACTTGGCTTTTACTCTGGAAGTATAGTACTATATACGTGCATACTCACATACACACACCCATATATGTTGCTTCTAGAAAGCTCTGGCATATGGAAAATAACAAAGGCATAGATTCCAAAGACCTGTTTGAGTTATGGTTTTGCTTTATAGACTGTGTTATCCTGGAGAATCACCTAACTCTTCAGAGTCACTGTTCTCATCTATAAAATACTATAGTTATATCTATAAGGTTGACATATAGTTTATAAAGAACTTCATAAGTTTCAGCAGGTTTACAAGTATAAGGAATTGTGATGCTAGCTACAGTCTACCCAAAGCATAGGCAGGATTAGTGGGATGAGACATTTGTCCAGAAAGCTCCCAGGGTCTCACTGGAGTGAGTCATCTTTAGAGGCTTGCATATCTATAAATGTATGGAAAACAGCTCAGAGATACAGTCAAGTAGCACATCTGAGCTTACGTTTCTGCATCTGAAGCAGAAGTTCTCACCTTTTTTTTTTTTTTTAAAATGAAGTTTATTTCTTGTAGATTCCTGCAGCTGCTTATCCTCTCTGGATAAGCAATGCTTACCTAAACCAAAGTGCTCTCTAAAGCAGCTCTCTGCTTCGGCAGAATGCCACATTCTGTCATCTAATTCAAGCCTTTCCACTTTGGCAGTGTCCTTCCCTTGGTCTTGCGGCAGTTACTCGGCTTACATCATCTAACTGTGGTATTTTGTTCTGTTTTGTTTTGTTTTGAGATAGAGTCTCGTTCTGTCACCCAGGCTGGAGTGTAGTGGCACTATTTCGGTTCACCGCAACTTTCACCTCCTAGGTTCAAGTGATTCTCCTGCCTCAGCCTCCCAAGTGGCTGGGACTACAGGCAAGTGTCACCACATCTGGCTCATTTTTGTATTTTTTAGAAGAGATTGGGTTTCGTCATGTTGGCCGGGGTGGTCTTGAGCTCCTGACCTCAAGTGCTCCACCTGCCTCAGTTTCTCAAAGTGCTGGGATTACAGGCATGAGCCACTGCACCTGGCCTAACTGTGGTCTTATGTCCAATTAGCAAATCTATAGTATTTAATAGTGCTCGTTTAAAGTTGTTGATTAGCTAACCTGATGGATTCATTTATGTTGAGATTTTAGTAAATTGTAGAGGACATTATATCTTCCAGAGAATACCTTTCAACTTAAATGTTTTTACTGAGTAACAATAACTCGTTTATAAAACACACCACACTTCATAAGTATTCACATGTGTTATCTTGCTTAATTTATCCCTGAGGTAGGGACAGACAACGTTAGCTCCATGTTCCAGCTGAGAGAGCCCATGGCTAAGAGAGTTAAATGAGTAGCCCAACATCACATGTCTACTAAGCAGTAGAATTCTCACTGGAATCCAGGGAGAGTAAGTCCTAGTTCAAAGCTTTTCCCACTTCAAACTTGTTATCCTTCCAAAAGAATGGCTAAAGTTGGGGCTCCTCTCCTGGAATGAACCCCCTTAGAACTGCAATCCCTGGCTGCTGTCTCTGGGCAGTATATTGACCTTGAAGTTGGATTTGACAACCCTGGCTTTCATCTTGTTACGAGGAAAATGGGCATGTTTATACAGAAGGCCAACCAAAGAAAGTATTTATGGGTTAAAAGAAGTAAAAGCAAGAAGCTCAGAGAAAAGAGAGACAGAGGAAAGAAGAGCAAACAGAAGACTGGACATAAGGGAGAAGAAGGAGAATGACGAGGAGAAGAAAAAGAAAGCTAGAAGGGAGCAGAGACCAAAAGGGACAAACATTTACAGGGAAGGGTAAAGAGGAGGTGAAGGAAAGGAATGATGGAATGAAGACAAGTGGAGGCCGAAAATGGGAACCAGGGGGACATGGTAGTGGTGGGGCATTTGGAGCGAAAGAGAAATGGTAGAGAGGGTAAATAAAAAGGCGAGAGAAAGCCTTTCAAGAAAGGTCTTCGCGAGGAGAGAGGACTCAAAGGAAAATGAGACAGAGGAAGGCAGAAGCTATATTAATGTGTGTGTCATTTTTGCTTGTGGGCATGTTCTACCATTCCTGATCTCTACCATATCTTTTGTCTGGGTCTTCCTTCTCCTTCTTTTCTTTGCCTGGGTCATGGGAGGAGCAAGCCTTGAGAGCTTCTCCTTTTTGTCCCAGAACATGGTCTTCTAAATGCTCTAGTCTACGCCTCTCTAGCTCGCCTGCCAACATAACCAACAGTTTTTGGTAACAAAGTCTTTCTATTTCTCTGAAATTATCCCTCCCAGTCAACTTATCTCTCCTACATCTATTCACTCTGGTCTTACCTCTCCTACATCAGTTGGTACAAGCCAGTGGAATGTACACTGGTTTGAAATTGACTTAGAAACCGGGCACAGTAGCTCACGCCTGTAATCCCAGCACTCTGGGAGGCTGAGGCAGATGGATCACATAAGGTCAAGAATTTGAGACCAGCCTGATCAATATGGTGAAACCCCGTCTCCACTAAAAAAATATAAAAATTAGCCAGGCGTGGTGGTGTGTGCCTGTAGTACCAGCCACTTGGGAGAGTGAGGCAGGAAGATTGCTTGAAACAGGGAGATAGAGGTTGCAGTGAGCTGAGATTGTGCCACTGCACTCCAGCCTGGGTGATAGAGTGAGACTTCATCTCAAAATAAATAAAAATAAATAAATAAATAAATAAACAAATGAAATTGATTTAGAAAACATTATTCTGTTTCCATATATGCCATAAAACTGTATGCCACTCCAGACTAACTAGAAACACTTTTACATCAACTTTTCTTTTGGATTATGTCATGGATTATTCATGATTTCTTTCCCTAAGCATAGATGCCACAGACCTGGCTGAACCCCTAACTGCCCTCTTGTACTAATTCACCAATGTCATACTAGGCAGGTATCAAGAACAAATTATATTTGAAGGAAAGTTCTGTTTCTCATATGTAGAATTATAGCTAAGAAAAGGCATGGAGGTGATAATATAATAGGCTTTTGAAATCAACTGAGGGTTAATTTTCACTCACCACAATCATAATTCTTCTGACTTTATGGTTCAATTGATAAGGAAAATCACAGTCTAGAGTAATTATCTTTTCTACTTATTATACAGGATTTTTCGAGACAGCATTATCAAAGTATTTATTATAACATCAAATAGCATATAAGCCTATTCCTGCAATAAACACAGAATTTCAAAATACTAAAAGGATTTCTGAAACCCTTTGATGTGCTAAATATTAGATTTTCAGATACTGTATTTAGAATACCATACTTCCTCCTCCAAGACTTTGAAAGTTACTAACAGTCTATTCTCTCAGATTTGATATGATAAACATTGTCCTTATTCCTGATGTGATTTCTGTGATGCACTCTTCTGGCGGTCATTGCCACTCAGGCATAAAGGATTAATACAATATTGTGCTTAGCTATTGCAACATGCATTTGCCTCTTTCTTAAGCATCCCTTCTATTTGAAGACAAACAATCTTTAACTGGAATGTTAAGATAATTATAACAAACATCCTTTTAAATGACATCATAAGAAAAACTTACTTTGTCAGTTTCCTCTTCTTTAAGCCATTTTTACTCCTGATAATTAAAAAAGAAAAGACACATTTATCTGGGCAAAAGAATTGATTAACATAGTAATTAAATTTGAAGAGCTTTAAATAATTACATCAGGTACCTCAATTTTATTTAATTTTCATTAAACACGTCAGGTTTGTTTAATTACTTTTCCTTAAATGAGAAGATAATAATAATTTTAGATTCACGTTTTAAAACTCTGCTAGATTGTGTGAACATATCTGCACTTTATATTTCCTATTTGCTAAAAACCGAGTCTAGAAATAAAATTTCTAGCTGCTGTCGATTAGGTTGCTAAAGCAATTTGTAAATACATAGGAATATCTATCTACCACCTGAATACTCCAGTTTCTACAGGCAGGAAGGGAGAATTGGAGAATAAAATGTGAAACTAACAAAGAGAGGGTGGAATTTTTTTAAATTAAAGACTAAACCTTTTCTGACATTTTTCTTTGGGGATATGAATGTGTGCTGTCGGTGTGGATGTGTGTATTATATGATCCTACTATGGCATTGTTTTTATTCCATCTTGAACTAATTTTTAGCTATCTGAAGAACTGGACCTATTACCTGCTTGCCCTTCATCGTTACTGGTCTGTAAGCTCAAACATAGCAAATGCTAATGCATGCTTTAGTTAGTCACATTTGTTTAGGGGATAACTAGGGTAATAGTTTTCACCCAACCAAGTAAGATAACTCACCTGTTAGCGAAGGCTAACAGTATCTACTGAAGCACGTTGTGATTGTATTCTTATTGTCTTCTATAAATAATAAATATTATAACAGGGTTGACTGTATGAGTGACATTGTAGCAAACTTTTTTTTATAAGTACTTTTCAGACGTCTTTACATAATTTTGATGGAAGCATCCAAGTTTTCAGAAAATAAATAGTCTATGGTAAATAACCAGTTGTGATCCTTAGTACTTTAATGTGTCCAAATATTTATTTATATTTAGAATTGTGGGTATTTGGATATCTCCACTCCCTGAAAGCTTTTAACAGAATGAAGCAGTACTTTGTGCTTTCACAGCCCTTTGCAATGGAGAGTTTCTCACACTGTGTGGCTGTTAGTTGCTGATACACACCTTGCTACACTATAGCTTCCCCCCAGGGCTGAACATAGTGAATGAAACACATAGTGAGTGGTCAATAAATGCCTATTCAATTGAACTGAAACAAAATATCTCTTCCATGTTATCCTCAGAATTTCACTGGATGGTTCCTTAACCAATTGGATACTAGACTTGGGCTTGTGATGTTCTGATTGAAAAAATTGGACTTGTGGATGGAGAGAAAGTAACGCAGGTCAGGAAGGATAGAAACACATCCAGGAAGGCAAGGGGTGTTTGTGGTTTCAGGTAGTTTTAATTTCCTCCCACTTCTAAGTGAAAGCAATCCATTCAATGGTTCACTATTTTTTCTCCTCATCCTCTGTCTTCCATACTGGAGATTAGAGAGAAAAGAACAGTTCCATCCTTACTGTCTCTCTCCCTGACCCCCTCACAAAACACTGTCATGTTGGACATAGCTGTATTATACAGGCATTTGGAAACCTAAAGGAATATTTATTGATCATGTTTTTTATTCAGCCCCTGTGATGGTAATTTAGTTAGCTTCAGGAATTCCACATTTACTTCTTGCAGTAAGAGCCAATTACTTCAGTGCTTTCGGAAAGCAGAATGTCAGAGGAGATGACTAACAGCTCTGCAAAGTCAGGAGGCTGCCAACATATTTTGTGAACCGGAGTGAACAAAAAAATACTTTCCTATCCAAACAGACTTTAAAGGAAACTAGGAAGTAACAAATATGTGTGAGAGGGTAACACTGAATAAATTCAGTGCTGAAATATTAAGCTGCTACAACTCAGCAGATGTGTAGAAACCTGATTCATGGAGGAGAGATACGTTTTTTTTTCTTTCACTCTCATTCATTATTGAATGAACTTTCCATATAATGTATAGTTGTGCTACATGTTTTGTGTGACATATTATTATATACTTATTGGCGTAAGTAATGATAATTTGTACACAGTTTTCATTTTTTTATTTAGATCTTGCTGATTCCAAAGGGTTTCTATATCCTCAGGCTGTGGAACATGACAGGATTGAATTCTGAAACTTCACAGCAACACTGATAAAATGTTCCTACATTTTCAATTGCGGTGTTAATTCCAAGACTAAAACCAGGGTAAAATTAATGCAAATTAAGGCTTTGCTAGCAATTTTAACTTAAGCACATTCTGGAAAGAGCCAATGTGTGCCCATGTTACAGTGATGATTTTGTGTGACATGTAGGGTATCGCCTTCTCTTTGCAAAAGATTTTCCAAATCAATAAAGAACCCCCATCAGATATACATATAGCATATAGGCATAGAGGATTTTGCACTTTTAGTTTTGTTATCTTTCACTTACATTAGGTAAGTTTCAAAATCCTAATGACTTCAAAAAGTTAAGCTACATTCTGCATGAGTTCATCACAGTTATGACAGTCTCGGAAAGCAATCTAACTGCAATTCATTCCGAAGAAGCAATAGCAAGGACATGGGATTTATAATGGTTAAAACAAAATAAAACAAAACTCTAAAAGTCTCCAATTTTGTCATTGCTGCTTACTTTTTGATGAGCTAGGCAGAAACCATTCCCAAATCTTAAAAAGGACTTTAGGATTATATCATTCTTCAAATAGAACATGCAATCATCATGAGTGAAGCTGAGCATTTTCAACTAAACGTCACTTCCTGTTCAAATTGCCATCTGCTTAGGGTTGAGAACAAGCAGATGAATACCTGAGTACAGCATGAGGGTCATTATGGCAGTACAAACAACAACAACAACAACAACAACAACAACAACAACAAGAGGTAGTAACACTGAATCTAAATGATTTGTTTCAATAGGAAATATACTGTAAGTTATGAAAGTCAGAAATCCTTGCAGAACATGATCCTGAGACTAACCTAACTGGGCACTGGTCCTCCACACTGATTTTGCTACCAACCCAGGAAAAGATTCGAGCAACACTGTGAGAGGGAGAAAGACTTTTTCGACTTTTCTACAAACCACTAGTGTCATCAGACGGGTTTTAGAAAATCAACAGGAACATGTATTTCCAATAAATTGACAGTCGAGAAAGGAAGTTGAGCAGTGTGTTAGTCTGTGTGCATCGGGGAGATGGCTCTGTTATTTGCAGCTGTTGTTAACAGGGTAAGTGAAATGTGAAGACAAAAACATCATTAGGAGGATTAAAAATGACTCTTTGACCAATGAAAGCAGGGGAAAATAACCACCAGTGATTAGATAAGCAAACAGGGAATTTGAGTGGTTGTGTGAGTAGAAGCTGCACTTCAATGAGCAGGGACCATGACTTTCACTTGTTTTGTATCTGCCAGTACACTAGCCTAGGGCTGAGACCACAGTTTACATCTAGTATGTTTTCACTAGTTGTTATGTGTGAAATTTACTGGAAGTGACAGAAAGCACGGAGCTCCATCCTTTGCCTTCTCTTCTCACCTGGAGACAACCATTTACAGTTTCAAGGTGATTCTTCTAAAAACTACTGAAGGGTATTTTCTCCCCCAAGTTGGGTCTCATGCTATTCGATTGGTACTATAAACAGCAGACCTTGTGAGGGTTGCTGACATTTGAAGGTAGGTTCATCAGTGAAGTCTATTAAGGAAGATGTGCTTATTTGCACAGGCCTACCTTACAGAAGCTTAAAAACAAACTGTGGAAAAGGAGAAAGTCTCAGAGAATTAAGCAGGGAAATAATATATACATCTTTCTTTCATTTTAATTGCAATCTGGGATACTTTATGGGTATTTGCTGTCAGTATTTCATTGACAGACTATTTGAGGATGATTAGTAGATGTTCAGTTAAAAGTAAATATATATTTTGAAGGTAAAAATGAAATTTATGTGTGCTACTCATACCTGAAAACTATTTGATGTCAAATACTGAAAATATTGAGTCCACTGTGCTGAAGCCCTATACTAAAAACTGTAATAACAACAAACTTAGAATAACAGTTAATGGGTCCTCAGCATCTAGCACAATCTTCTGACTTTATTACTTATACATCATGTCTACTTTGTTTCAAAAGCTTTCCTCTAGTCTCTCTTTTTTAAAGGAAGATATGAATTCTGGAATTAACAATCTCTATTTTGAGGAAATCCTTTTTAATGTTTCTTCCACTGCAATTTGAAATCCCAAATTCTGCCAGCTGTATTTATTCTGTCCTTAGAGAAGCTGAAGAACATTTGTTCAACTGTCTTTTTGAATAAATAAACTCTCCAGATTGCTTTTCATACCCTCACCCCCACCCCATAAGCTATTTTTTCCAGTCTTTTTTTTAATTGTTTTTTTCTAAGACCTTTTCAAGTTGTCCACATTTATGGTTCTGTCTGTACATAATTTAGTACCTAAACACTAGGTATTAATATTTAAGGGCAATGACTTTTTTTGTCAGTTCCATGGGAAACTGCTACCTTTTATCTTACAGCACAGGAAAAGAAATAGTTCTTGATTCTTTAGTCTCATAATTCAAGGTTACTATTATTATTACATATTAAAAAGTCAAAAGGAACACTTCAAGATTTGATTATTAAAATAATCTATACGTCAAGAAAATAAAATTAAAGAAGACCGCTCTTTACAGAGGAAGAATAGATTTCAGAGAGACCTGAGTCTAGAACCTGGATTTTCTGTATAGTGGAATGTGTATTAAGACAGTTAATCTCCTCAAGCCTCCATATCTCTAAAATGGGACTAATAATACTCTCTGAAGGATTGTGGGGGAGAATTAAATAAGATAATTATACAAAGAGGCTTGTAAATAGTCAACTGTTCAATAGTCACTGAGTTAGCATTATTATAAAAACAAGGAACCCTCAGATACAGAGGATTAATACACTCTGATTACTCCATCTTAATGTATTTCTACCTTGGAAATTTGGAGCTTTCTAATGGAAGAAGACGATAATGGAAAACGGAAAGCATTATTTATAAGGATGAAAGCCAATGGATTGACTCAATGAAGAAACAAATAACTAGTACTAAACAAGGGAAAAACAGTTCACCAAGAACATCATGAGAAATAAAATTTAACTGAGAAAACATTATACTTAACATCTTTGTACCATTAATTGCTTTAATCCACTTCAATACATGATTAATAACTTTAGGTGTTACTGAACATACAAAACAGTCAAAAAGAAACTTTCCTTTCTCTTTACTTCTTGAAATCTAACTTTTAAAGAGTCTGTGTTAAACAGTAAAAAAAAAAAAATCACTTACCAAGGATTAATATAAAATGCCAAAAGATAATCAGTCCAAAGACATGAAGGTAGCAGGGTTAAGAAAGCAAATATACTCCTACGCCTGTGTGCATTAATAGATAACAGATGGAAAGACGAAAAAGTTGCAAGAGTTAGTAATATAAACTGTGAATAGATATCAGTTAATTACCTACTGGGATCAATTAATATGACAAGCACCTTAATTACAACTAAATATTAATCCATCCTGTGAAATATAAATGTGAGGGCTTAAATGCTGCAATATTGATAAAATCAGTTTTTATTCACACATGACCTTATTGTAATCAGATATATTTCTTTCTGCTTATTTTGTGTCAATTAGACTGCTGCTAGGTGATTACATTTTGTATGCCATTAAATGAAGCACTTAAATGCCTCATTACTTATCTTGAGTCTTATTCTTGGGTATTATTCTTCCAGTGGTTAAGCCTATTTTAAGAAACCTCTATAACATTATGTGATAGCTAAACAGCAGCTTATGTGACAAAATAAAAATGGTCCATTTACATGTACTGATTCCAGTGAAGACTTAGCTTTTAAGAGACATTCTTATAAAGCTGCACTACTAAGTGTGACTTTCTATATTTTTAAATTACCATAAAATTTATAAATATAACCCTTGAAACAGAAGTATGGATGACACTCAGATATCATCCATTCAAGATAAATAGTTCATTAACTACTTAGTCTGTGACCTCACTGATATTCATCTAAGTAGGAGCAAAACAGTTTAGTTTCACCTAAATTCTAAGTCAGACTGTTGATTTAAAATGCCTGGTTTCAGATATTCAAACTACTTGTCAAACAGAACACCCATTAATATAGATTTTAAAATATCCTGTGACTGCATCTGTAGTTATTCTGAGAATTAGCGGAAAAAAATGCTGTCACCTTGTCACTTCAGTTACTACAAATCATCACTGAGATATCTATTCTCAGTCAGCTAGAAAATGCTAGGGTCTGCAAAACTGTCTTTGTGAAGAGCTGCAGGAAAATGCTCTTGATTTTATAGGAAGATCCTGAAGTGAATTCTCTTTGCCTCAGTTCTCCCATGACTGGTCTCCATAAATTCTATGAATTGTGACTGGCTGTGAAGTTAGTTAATACATAACTCTCATGAGCCACAAATATTAAATACATATAATCAGATTGGTTCCTAGATGGGCCACTCATCACTGCTCTCCCACTGGGCCTTTTAAAAGGGTGAACCAGGCAAGAAACAAGTACCAGTGACTCCATTTCTTAATTTTGGAAACAGTGCTAATATATCTGAACAAACTTAGTAATGTTTCCTAACTTTGCACCATCAAGGGTTGATGGATTTCTTTTTCTTCACAGTTGGGTTAATTGTATTTTAATAGTAAAATTCTATTCATGTTACAATTTTAAAATGGCACAACATATTGTATTTTTAAAAAGAATCTGGTTTCAACTAGATTTTCAACTAGAGTGAGTATCAGCTATGCTAAGGAAAGTAAAATTTATATCCTAAATAAAGTTCTCCCTCCCTCATTGATTCTGTAAAATTTCCAGTCTCCCATATATATTTCTTTAAGATTAACCATTTTAGGGAGTTAGAAAACAGAAAGAAATAACTTAACAATGATTAATATGACATATATTCATTTATGTATACTTTGCATCGTTGCTTGCAAAAGAAACCAACTAGACCATATAAGTAGTACTAGCTTCATGTTAAATATTTACTTAATTAGTACTTTTGTTGGACAGTAATTGAACTGAATAGAATTGTTAATTTTCATCTAATATTGTCAGGTATAATGTCAACTGATTTAATCTCTTGACAATGCTCTTTAAAACTCGAATACTTCCTCCCTCCAGGTCCTTAATACTCAAGCATAAGGAAAAATGAAGCCATGTTTTCTTATGAAACTTCCTTGGCTTTGATATTTATTTATTTGTAAGCACGAGAAATGAATACTGGGCTGCATTATATATATATATATATATGTATTTTTTTTTTTTTTTTTTTTTTTTTGAGACAGAGTCTCATCCTGTCACCCAGCCTGGAGTGCAATGGCATAATCTTGGTTCACTGCAAACTCCACTTCCTCGGCCAAGCAGTTCTCTTGCCTCAGCCTCCCAAGTAGCTGGGATTACAGGTGTGCATCATCATGCCCAGCTAATTTTTTCTATCTTTAGTAGAGATGGGGTTTCAGGATGTTGGCCAGGCTAGTCTCGAACTCCTGACCTCGTGATCTGCCTGCTTTGGCCTCCCAAAGTGCTGAGATTACAGGCGTGAGCCACTGCACTTAGCCTGGGCTGTATAATTATTTAACAGAAATCATGGCTCTCATTCTCCTCAGGCACTGAAACGTGAGTTTAAAATAGAGATACTGAATGGGCATAGTGGCTCATGCCTGTAATTCTAGCACTTTGGGAGGCTGAAGTGAGAAGACCGCCTCAGCTTAGGAGTTCGAGACCAGCCTGGGCAATATAGTGAGAACTCATTTTTACAAATATTAAACATTAGCCAGATGTGGTGGTATGTGTGTGTAGGCCCAGTTACTTGGGAGGCTGAGGTTGGAAGATTGCTTGAGCCCAGGAGGCACAAATTGCAGTGAGCCAAGATTGTCCTGCACTCCAGCCTGGGTGACCAAAGCGGAAGATTCTGTCTCAAAATACAAAAAAATAAACAATAAAATAAAATGGAGGTCCTGCTGTGTCTCATGCTGCTTCATTGGAATCTCTTCTTGTGCCTTTATCCACCGCTCGTTCAGTGTGGCCCCTGCATTTAAGCCCTTCTTCAGCACAGGTATGTCCTCCTGTGCACAACTGTTTTAGTCCTTTGTTTAATATTGTAAATACAGAGCAGACTATGATGCTTTCCCCACTTCCGAACTGCACTGAGCTTACATAATCCGTTACACTCTGTGAAGATCTAGCTATTGAAAGTCTACCATCACTGAAATTACAAAAGGAGAGTCAGGCCAAACTATCTCCAAAAGACAGTAAAACCAACTTTGGAGCACACACAGCATAGTTAAACCACGTAGAAGCTTGCTCCAAAACAATACTCACCAGTTGTATGGAAGTTTTCCGTCCCTCTCTAAAGATGCAAAATTGACAAATGTACCTGCTCCACACTCCCTGTTTGAAAGGAACCACAAAATCAAGGTTACTGCACGACAAAGCATTTTCACTTTGACATACAAGTAAAGAGAGCCTTTACTAGCTTATCATCACAGCATTAAATGAAGAAAATAGCAAATACAAGTTCCATATGCTCCTTTTTGGTGTGCAATGCAAACCAGAAAGACAAAACAAAATGAAATAATCTTTTGCAAGTTTGCAAATCAAAACATTTGAGGCCAAAATAATTTACTTCACTATCCTTTCCGAAGGGTATTCATAATTCTAAAATATATATTTGAACTATATGGGGTATAATATTTATTTATCTATTTATTTATTTATTTTACAAAGCCTTTAATAGTAACAGAAACTCTCATATGTGAACTGAGGATTTTTCATCTTTAGCAAAAATTCTTTGTAGGGTTTTGTTTTATGGCATTTTGATTTCCTCTCTACCATGATAGTGGATCAAGTGGATTTTGTTTATTTCCTCCAAAATCTTTCTCTTATATTTTCATGCCCATATTATTCATCACTTGAGATTAGAATAAAAGAGCAATATGAATTGAAATAGGCAAGCTTCTGGCATGCCTATTATCCAGAATGTGGCTTATTAATCTGCTAGTAAAAACACTATTGAAGTTTTTTTTCCCAGAAGTAGAGCAAAAGTGAACATATTCTCATGCCTTCTCTACCTTTTGACTAATTTCATGCATCAATAACATAGTTCATTGGGGCTTATGTATCTCTTATTTTCTTTATGTGGAAATAGTGGATTTAATATTCTGACTGAAACAGAGATTTTGACATTACTGGCACAATGTGCTAATTACCTGAATTATCTACCTGTTCTTATTAGGAT
Source organism: Saimiri boliviensis (assembly GCF_048565385.1). Taxonomy (NCBI): domain Eukaryota; kingdom Metazoa; phylum Chordata; class Mammalia; order Primates; family Cebidae; genus Saimiri; species Saimiri boliviensis. The sequence continues at coordinate 114,635,566 of NC_133455.1, forward strand.
GTTCCAAGAACAATTTTCTTCTTCTGAAAAAAATACATTAATATGCTATTATGGTGTATTACGAATTACACATCATTAATGAATTTTCCTATGTCGATTTCCTATATATGGGATTTATTTTATCTCTAACTCAAGGGTTCTAATGTGGGGTTCCAAGGGTAGAATTTAGGACTCTATGAACATATGTGAGAAAAAGGTACATATTTATTTTCACAACCTGTGACTAACCTTAGCAGTCCCTTCTATCATTAAAGTGGGTACCAAACCATCATAATTTCCACATGTGGGATTTACTAACAATAGAAATTACATATTTTTAAATAACAGACTTGCTGCAGATATCTTGAAAAATTGGTCATATTCACCACCATGATGAAATTGTTAGACTATTACATATCAAGTTAATGTATTAATTAAAAAGCATACAACAGATGTGTTTTTTGAACATTATGATTATCATATTTCAATATAGTCTTATAATATGTATTTTATTATTTATTTATTTATTTATTTTATTTTATTTTTTTGAGATGGAGTTTTACTCTTGTTGCCCAGGCTGGAGTGCAATGGCGTGATCTCAGCTCATCGCAACCTCTGCCTCCTGTGTTCAAGCGATTCTCCTGCCTCAACCTCTGGAGTAGCTGGGATTATAGGCATGCACCACTGTGCCTGGCTAATTTTTTAAATAGAGATGGGGTTTCTCCATGTTGGTCAGGCTGGTCTCGAACTCCCAACCTCAGGTGATCTACCCGCCTCGGCCTCCCAAAGTGATTACAGGCTTGAGCCACCGAGTGCAGCCTCCTGTAAATTTTACTTTAGGCACAGAAGATGGAAACGTTATTCTTAGAAGGGTTCACCACACTGCCAAAAATGATCATGGCATGAAAAATGATGGGAATCTCTGTTGTAAAAACCAGCTGAAAGAATCAGCACCATCTCCTCCTAAATATCTGTGGTATATACCACAAAAAATGCTCAGAAATACTACTACTTGCATTACTATATCTATGACCACTTCCTCCACCATTACTACTATGAGCTAATATTTACTGCACACTTTTTATAAGTTGAATATTATGCTATGTTATTACTGCATTAATGCTCCTAAGTAGCTACTAATGCAGGGCCAATTATCATCTCTTCTGCATACACATTCTTCCCCTGGCTTCCAGGCCACCACACTCCCTTAGCTGTCCTTATAGTCCACTGGCTGCCTCTTGTCAGTCTCTTACTGTTACCTTCTTTTCTCCCTGAAAACCTTAATATTGATTGTTCCAGTGCTTAATCCAAGGACTTCCTCTTTTACTTTTACTTTCTGAATTTCATCCAGTCTAAAGCTCGAGGGCAATTTATATACTAACAACTCTCTCTCTCTCTCTCTCTTTTTTTTTTTTTCTGAGATGGATTGTCACTCAGTCACCCAGTCTGAAGTGCAGTGGCATGATCTTGGATCACTGCAACTTCTGCCCCCTGGGTTCAAGTGAGCCTCCTGCCTCAGCCTCCCAAGTAGCTGGGTTTACAGGCAGTCGCCACCACACCTGGCTAATTTTTTTGTATTTTTAGTAGAGATGGTGTTCACCATGTTGGCCAGGCTGGTCTCGAACTCCTGGCCTCAAGTGATCTGCCGGCCTCAGCCTCCCAAAATGCTGTGATTATGGGCATGAGTCACCGTGCCTGGCCAACAACTGTCAACTTTATATCTTCAACTGAGAATTCTCTCTTTAACATTAGACTTTTATGCTCAGCTGGCTACTCTGCACCTGCACTTGCAGGTTATGTCAAACTTAACATTTCTGTGATAGTTAATACTGAGTGTCAAATTGATTGTATTGAAGGATACGAAGTATTGATCCTGGGTGTGTCCGTAGCAGTGTTGCCAAAGGAGATTAGCACTTGAGTCAGTGGGCTGGTAGAGGCAGACCCACTCGTAAGTGGGTGGGCACTGTGTAAGCAGCTGCCAGTGACTATAAAGCAGGCAGAAAAACATGAAAAGGAGAGACAGGCTTAGCCTCCCAGCCTTCAACTTGCTCCTGTGCAGGATGCTTCCTGCCCTTGCATGTTGGACTCCAAGTTCTTCAGTTTTGAGATTCAGACTGGCTCTCCTTGCTTCTCAGCTGCTCTTCAGCCTATTGTAGAACGTTGTGATTGTGTAAGTTAATATTTAATAAACTCCCATATATTATAATAATACTTAATAAATTCCCATATACATATGCATATATGTGCATATATATGGGAGTTTATTAAGTATTATTATAATATATATGGGAATTATATATATATGTATATATACATAGATATATACATAGATACATACATATATGTACATATATATATACATACATATATACATATATACATACATATATATACATATATATACATATATAATACATACATATATATACATACATATATATACATATATACATATATATATACACACATATATATATATCTTTCCTTTTTTAGTTTTGTCCCTCTAGAGAACCCTGACTAATACAATTTCCAAGACTGAAGTCTTGATGTTCCCCCAACTCTGACCTGGAATCCTCTCTCAGTTGATGGCAACTCCATTCTTTCAAGTGCCAGGACCAAAACCTTAGAGTTATCTTCAACTCCTTTTTTTCATTTCCATTCCACATCAACTTATTAGCAACTCCCGTTGCTCCTATTTTCAAAATACATTCAGAATCTGATGGCTTCTCTCTGCCTTCAGTGCTGTTACTCTGGACTGAACTATTACCATCTCTTGCCTGGATTCCTGGTTACCACGACTGATATGTCTGCCTATGTCCTGGCCCCAGTACAGCCTGTTTTCTACGTAAAAGTCAAAACAAAAGCATTAAATCTAAGTCAGATGCTGTTAATCTTCTACCCCAGCTGCAATGCCTGCCCGTTTTACTGAGTAAAAGCCAAAGTCCTTCCAATGACTTATGAAGCCCTGTGTGACCTGGCATCTCCTTCTACCCTTGTCTTCCTCTGCTTTAGTCACTCTGCTACACTTTGAACATCCCAGTCCTGCTCCTACCCCTGGACCTTTACACCAGCTGTTCTTGCTACTGGGCACATTCTTCCCACAGATAACACAGGCTACCTCCCTCCCGGGCTGCAAGTCTTTGCTCCAATGCCACTATTTCAGTGAAACCTACCCACCTCCCAGGGCCCCTCTTCCCGCAGTGGTACTGCTTATTTACCTCACTTGGCTTTGTTTCTTTTTCTTATCCCCTGAAAACATATGGTGCAATGTTTTTACTTATATCTTTATTGTTTATTGTCTATTTCTCCCACTAGAATATAAGCTCCTGAAGGCACATAATTTTGTCTGTTTCATATACTGTCATATATGTATCAATTTTGTAATATGAATGCATGAAGATTCAGTGACCCACACAAATTCACACAAGTCCGAAGTCAAGATTTGACCTCAAGGAGGCCGAGTATGGTGACTCATGCCTGTAGTCCCAGCACTTTGGCAGGCCGAGGCAGGCAGATCACTTGAGATCAGGAGTTTGAGACCAGCCTGGCCAACATGGTGAAATTCTGTCTCTCCTAAAAATACAAAAATTAGCTAGGCGTAGTGGTGCATGTCTGTAATCCCAGCTACTTGGGAGGCTAAGGCAGGAGAATCACTTGAACCTGAGAGGCGGAGGTTGCAGTGAGCACAGATGATGCCATTGTACTCCTGCCTGGGTGACAGACTAAGACCCTGTCTAAAAAAAAAAAAAAAAAAAAAGAAAGGAAAAAGAAAAAAAGATCTGACTTTAAGCAGTGAGTGTAATTTCAGAGCTCTCCACTGAAGTCACAGTACAATCTCATCTCTTCTTATCCTTTTAAGATTTATTCAAATGCCAACCTTCAAGAAGCTAATTTCACATTCTGAATTAGTCTTTATTCTCTACTTTCATGGGATCTTGTTTTTAATCTTCTTACCCTGCATGTTAGCTTATGCCTTTAAATGGATCTATTCATCTATCCAGGTAAGTGGGTAAGTTCCTAGTGGACAGCTTGGATGTCTGATTTTTCTTTGGATATGCCATGTCAGGCACTGATTAGATCACTTTTGGATGGATGAATTTATTTATGAATATGTGAGAGATAGAATTCTGAGACAGCAGAAACATGTTAACTTATAATTCAGCAGGTTAATATTAGGCAAATATAAATTTTAACCAAGTTTCCCAAACCAAGTAGTATTCAAATAAGCAACAGTTTTTAAGGGAATTGATAGATTGTTCTGATAATACAGGGGCCACAGAAAGCACTTGAGAATGTGCTCTCATGAGCAGTGCATTGGTGGTCAAAGGAACAGAGAAGAACTTTTCTAACTGCAAGAAAAATCAAGCTGGCTGCAACTCTGAGTAATAAGAATAAAATTAATAGAGACTACTAATGGACCTAATCATAAACTGTACAAATATTTTCCAATAAAACAGCTTAAAATTATGGAGAGGGTCCCCCCACATTCTTTCTTGTCATCTTTATTTTTATTAACTTTTTTCATTAATTATACTGAACAGAAATAGATATTTCTTTTACTCCAAACATGTTTGAAAGTACCCAAATGTAATAGATGGCCACATATGGGCTACTTCAAATGCCACGATTTGATAGCAAGAGGTCTGACTTTGTGTAAACAAGCAATCCTTTGCTTTCTCATGTCAATGGTAATATTTTCCAACATGATGTTTAAAAGTCTATTTAGAAAACACACAAAATAGAAACAGACACTGAAACTAAAATCAAATTTACATCTATACAGCTGAGGTCTGCAAAAATAATACATATATGGCAGATAAAAATATTTAAAGATTGCGGATAAAAGATGAATAAAACTTAACTTACCTAGCCATCTGTAGATGCTTTTTCCTAAGAATAATGAGGGTAACAAGCAGCAGTCCAATTAGAAGTGTGCTAAGGATGGCCAGCACGGAAATCACTACCACATTGGGATTCATCTCTGTAACTAAAGAGATAAGTTGTGCATTTTCATCATAGGTTCTGTTATAGGAAACCAAACAGAACCATTCATTGTTTCTCATCTAGTCTTAAGAGCAGGCGAACTTATGATGATACCAATAATAATAACAATCATGCTCCCCAAGCCAACAGTGACCTCTTCCTGGTTAACTGAAACTTCGCAAACTAGACTCATGAATGGCATTCAGGTGTCTGGAAGAATTGGGTCCATTTCAAAGGCCTACAACATTCATGATATTTTTATAAAGGGAAACTGAGAATGAAGAATACCTGTGCCACAGTTTAAATTCATTTGAAAGCTAAAAATATAGAAGTAATTATCATGCATTATCGCTATTTAACATTTTTGCAAGCTTAGAGGCTGGCAACTTATTTTATGCCCATGATTTTGAAGTCAGAAAGCACATCTATACTTTGCTTACAACTAATAATGTATATGAAAAAGACATTAGCAAACTACCATCTGCTGAGGCACTTAACACATTACTAGAAGCAGGCATTCTGACGATCTGTGGCCATATGTTTAGAGGTTTTCCATCTGCACAACTCAGGAGATTACACCTATTAATAGATTGTAGAGCCCTGAAGAACAGGAGTCGCGTCCTTTTTATGTATTCTATATAAAGTCGTGTCTCCTATGGCACTTAGACATTGTCTACTCCTTTGCACTATGTGGAAGAAGAGGATATCAAAGGCAGGAACGTACTTTGAATGTTTGCATAAAACTCTTTAAAATGGGCCTGAGGACTCATATCATCTTTTGCATTGATCACAAAATCGCAGAATGAGCAAGCACATCTGATCCCTAAGGTTTTGGGTATTTATCATTTCCCATGTGGGCCAGCTTGGCTCCAGTTTATGGGTAGAGTGCTTAAACAGAAAGAACAATAGACTCATGGTCAGAAGAGTTGTTCACTTGAGTATTAACTGCTGTTTGGAGAAGTCATTTCATCTGCCCTATGGGCCTCATTTTCCTCATTTGTAAATAAGTTTAATAATGTTGTACTGTGTTGTCACGGAGCTGACAAGGAATGATGGACATTAAGGTACAGTTGACCCTCAAACAAAATAAGTTTTAACTGTGCAGGTTCACATATATGTGGATTATTTTCCCCGTCTGCCACCCTTGAGACAGCAAGACCAAACCCTCTTCTTCCTCACTTGACTCGATGTGAAGACCACGAGGGAGATCTTTTGGAAGATCTGCTCCCACTTATGAATAGTAAATATATTTTCTCTTCCTTATGATTTGCTTAATGATATTTTATGTTCTGTGGCTGACTTTATTATAAGAATACAATATACAATATGTGTAACATACAAAAATGTGTTAATCAACCGTCTACATTATTGGAAAAACTTCTGGTCAACAGTAGTCTATGGGTAGTTAAGTTCTGGAGGAGTCAAAAATTATATCTGGATTTTGAACTATGTAGGAGTCAGCACTTCTAACCCTCTCGTTATTCGTGGTCAACTGTATACTTTAAAAAGTGAACAAGGATGTAGGAATGAGAGACAATTAAAATATTTAGCAGGTATATTTTTTGTCCTCCCTTCTGAAAAAAAGAAAAACTAAAAACAGAAACCGAAGAGAAAAATAAAAAGAAAACAGTCCTGAATATAGCAGCTACATATATGACTAATATTATGGAAATGAAACTAAACCAATAAAGAAATGATGAGCTATGAGTGGCTTTGTTACAGGAAGCTTCATAGAGGGCCTCAGGTTGCAGAATCCGACTCTAACAAACCAGGAGTAACACATGTGATACAACTCAGAGAAAGAATAAAGAAATAAACAGCATCATTCCAGAGCTTTCATTAATCTCTAATTTTTCAACTTACACTTTTGGCTGGATTGGAAACTTTCTTGCTTTGACCCAGTAATCAATTATGTCATTCTCTGATCGGTGACAGATGAAGGCTAAGGCTAAATAGATGAAATTGGATTGACAAGGGTACTGTGCCTATTCCTAAAGAAGATGAGATAAATTCCCAAGTAGCATTTAGAGAGAATATACTAAGCATTTTACCTCTAAGCTTCAAAACAACTCAGGAAGTCACATATTATTATTCCAATTTTACGGACGAAAGAAAAGCTCAGAGACACCCAATGTCTTTCTCAACTCCATAGCTAGTAAGTGCGCTTTGGGATTGAAATTAAGGACTCTGACCTCGGAGCTTGAGATTTCTTCGTGGAATATTGGTACCATAAAAAAATACATATGCATATATATATGGTTTTTTTTTTTTTTTTTTCAAAAAGAAAAAGTGAGAAAACTATGGGAAAATATAGGAAGAACTTCCAAAGACCAGATTCCACTAGTGTGTATAATTACCCATTGTTGAGACGGCTATGAACGTAGGGACACTGGGGCTGTCATGGCTAAAGCTGGTGACACTACAGTTGTAGGCAGTGGCAGGAAGAAGGCTGGAGATTGTCACGACATGAGAAGAAACAGCAACTGGTTCCTGAGATTTCAGAAAATAAGACACATTTAGGTTATCTTCACCTATCTTTTTAAAAATTATTTTTCATGGTTGAGGCGGTAACAGATTGACAGAGTAAAAAATGTACAAGATGACAAAGGATAGCATTGAGAAATGTTTTTTTCTTTCCCCCTTCCCCATCTGACCAGTTCCCTTCCATGGAAGGAGCCATTGTTGTCAGGCATTATTTTTCTTCCCATATACATTTTATGGATGTATAAACATGTATGACATAGTTAAAAAACAGAAGTGATGGCTTAGCTTACACATTGTTCTGCTTATTTTTTACCTTAGCTGTCAATGTATTTTGGTGGTTTTTCCATATCAGTACAGATTAAGCTATTTTATTCTTTTTAAGGGCTGCATAAAAATCCATTGAAAGGACATACAGTACTTTCTTTAGTGAGCCTCCACTGATGAATGTGTAAATTGATCTCTGATTTTTTGCTATTGCAAACAATGCTACAATAAATATCATTTCACAAATTTGGGAAGACACACACACACACATATACATATATACACACAATGTATGCATGTAATATGTATGTGTGAACATACACACATACGCATATATTCATGTGTTCTTTGCTAGTGTTACATTCTTTGAAGTGCTGAGTCAAAAATGTGTACATTTAAAATTTTGAAAGCTATTGAAAAACAGTTCTCTACAGACATTTTTCAAGTTCCTCACCTATGGCATGAATCCACAATCCCTGCTTTCCTACATTCTTTCCAACACCATGCATTCTCAAACTGAGCTTTTCCAATATTATTAGTGAAAATTGTATATTGTGTTTTTATGTTGCATTTTTTAACCATAAGTGAGGTTGCTCAATTTTTCGTCTGTTCAAGAGACTTTTGCATTTATTTTTCTATGAAATATTTGTTTTGGGTTGCTTGTCTTTACTTTTTTGACTTGCAGCAATGCTTTATATATTAAGGACACTACCCCTTTGACTATATTCTCAGCTTTTATATAGCATCCACTAAAGATATGGCAAATTTCTGCACTCAGAAACATTTAGTATTGACCTATTCTTGAGTCAAAAACGTTGCTAACTTGATGGCTCCATGGCCAGACTAGTGACAAGTACTACTGTACAGTATCAAAAGAGGAGCTAGCATCTTTTCAAAACAAGATTTTGAAACACCCTTGCCTAAAGAGATGAGAGCCATCAGCATTTTCTTCCACTTCCATCTCTTTCACTATTCTGTAAAAGAGTTATTCTAAGGAAAGACTTTTGCTAATAGGACTCAGTTGTAAGTAGCTAACTAACCATTGTATTTTTTTAAAGGAAGGCATCACTGTAGTTATAGAGAAGAAAATCCATTATTGGCAGAGCAGTTATTTTCCAAATGGATTCTTAGAATAGAGAAACTTCAGCTGTTCAGTACAAATCAACAAGAGATACATTTGTAGAAGGGAATATCAAAAGGAGAAAGGAATCAAAGCAAATTATCTTAGCATTCATTATGAAAAGATTTGCACTCCCAGCAATCCTTTTTTCCTCTCAATCTCATGAACTTCATTATTTTTAAAAATCAGTTACTTTTGTTCATATATTAGTCTACACACTGTCTTATGTAAAATCCCTAACAAATCTGTCCTTTTTCTTCCACCTCTGGCTGTGAAATATTTTTTCCTTGTGGCGTTGCCACCCCTAAAACTGCAGGTTCATCTCTTTCCTTCCATTCATTCTGACTTGGTGAACAGCTCTTTCTATCAGATCTGACATTTGTAATTCTAAAGCTTTAGCAACAGCCTTCTCTCAGCCTTCATTTTGAACAAAACTGTTCCCCTTACAAACTAGATATGCACGTTTCTGTTAAATTCTCTTGGTAGTATGGACCTCTCTCGTGGAACTTACATTTTACTTTACTTTTTTCTATACATATGCAATGTCCATACCACATAAAAATATTCTAAAGGCAAATACTGATTCTATTATATGTGTACTATACAGTGCCTTTTATATAATTGGCAATTGGTTCATGTTTGTTAAATTACATTTTATATAATACAGTCTTCATTCCCTTCATTAATTCAATGGGCTACTTCCTTTATTCATTTGTCTGACCTGGAGTGGCTATGAATTAGGGACAAATGATACAGACAAAGATAAAAGTTCTCATAATATCTTTTGGGCTTGGTCTAAGCATCCTGTTAATTGCTATCACTGAAACACAAAAGAGCAAATAAACAGTTTCCATTTTATATAGTTCAAAGAAATAGAAGATTCTTCTTTTTTTTTCCCAGATCATTAGCCTTAATTAAAATTAACTGAGAAAAGGTAAATCAAAAAGTACAGTACCTGAAGTTTGGTTTTCTGACTGGCGCCAACTTGTTGACAGAAAACTTCAAAGAAATCAGCTACTCCCTCTTCCACCCACAGCAAAGTCACTGAAGTCTGGGTTTTGTTCACGGCGAAGAGTGATTTGGGTGGAGCTGGTTCTGAGTAAAAAAAAAAAGTCTTAAAAAATACTTAATTTACTAAGTGTATTCTTTTTTCTTTCACTAATAAGCAGGTGAAACTTCCCCCAAATTCAAATATAGAAAGGTAAGAGCCATAAAAAGTTTATATTGCTCTTGAAATATGTCCTTTCATACAAATAGCTATCTAACTGGGAAGGCAGAATATTTTGTCTTTCCCCCCTTCCATTTTTTTACTTCTCTTTTTGAAACACTTTTGTTTTCGACTTCAGTTTCATCATAGACATAATATATTAATAGTCTCTGTATCATTTATGCTGGAGTTAGCACTGCCTCGATAATACAGAACTTTCTGGATGAGAAACAAAAAATCTGTACTTAAGAAAGGTGGAGAAAAGTGAAATTGGTGTGCTTCTTTCTAATGATGAGACGCAGTTTGGTATTTAGCCAACAACCTGTTTTCCTTTCTCTGGAAACTATCTGAAACAATTCAGACAGAGAAATGGCTACTTGAAAATTTAGTCAAAATTTAAAAAGATAAAGCTAAACAGATTATATATATATATATTTATATATTTATATATATATATATTATATATATAAATATATATATTAAATATACATATATTTATATATATAAATATATATATTAAATATATATATATATATATATATTTGTATTTGAGGCTGGATCTCACTCTGTCACCCAGGCTGAAGTGCAGTAGTGGAAACACAGCTCACTGGAACCTCATTTCCCTGGCTCAACTGATCCTCCTGCCTCAACTTCCCAAGTAACTGGGACTGCCTGGCTTATTTTTGTATGTTTTGTAGAGACAGAGTTTTTCAATGTTGCTCAGGGTGGTCTCACACTCCCGGGCTCCAGCAATCAGCCTGCTTTGGCCTCTCGAAGTACTGGGATTATAGGTGTGAGTCATCGTGCCTAGCTGATAATGTAATTTTTTAAGAAAAGCATTCCTAGAAAAGGATTGGATGATTAGTAAAATGTTAGAGATAAATTTTTTATCTTAGAGCTCTTATCTAATGTCTAATTATTAAAAATAAATACATAATATTTATTATTAAGTAAATAAATCCATTCATCAAGGAAGCTTCGCTGTCTGTCCTCTTCATACTTATTTCCAGTAATTGAGTCACTGGCATTGTTCTCTGGAGACCAAAAAACCCTGCCTTTTTCTCAGTTCTAATAGTCATCCACTGTCTCATTCTCCATTCCTTAATGTCTCCTGGTCTTCTGCTGTGACCCTGTCTTTTGGATGTTGTCTTTCCCTCTAGGTCCCCCAGTATGCTGAGTGCTATGCCTGAACTCAAGGTCTTATGCTGGGGTTGCTGTTACCTGCTCTCAGACCCCTGACATTGCCTGTTTGGACATACTGTATCTTGCTGCTAGGTTCACATAACAGCATCCTTCACCCACCAGTATGTGCCTGTCAGACAACTACCCACTGTTGTCGATTTCTTCCGGCTCGTTACTTCGGTTTTTCATTTTCTGCCCCACTCTGCTAAGTCTGTTCTTTAGCTTCTGTCCTTTAGCAGGAAAAAGCTTGAAAAAGCCCTGTCAGCCATTTCACTGCTCTGACGGGTACATATCTTTGTGTGGGAAGATTTGGACCTTGTTTCTAGAATATCATCATTATGGTCCTATCCCGGACCAAGAAGTATGTCAAAATCATGCTTGACATGATTTATCACAGATAGCCTAAACTTACATCCAACTAAGAAGAAGCATCTTTCTTTCCTTCAGCAACTTGACAAGGTTAGGCAGAAGAGTTAAACGGGGAAAGAGATGAGTTTGTCTCAGGCAAGCAAAATTCACAATAGATGGCAGAACCCTTTTTTCACTTGTAATGAATTGTCCAGTCCTCCAGACATTGTATTGTCCCACTTCTGCTCTGATGAAGACTGCTAATGAAATACAGAGGTCAATTTCCACTTCTCACATCCTTCATAACTGCCACCGCTAATAGGGTTATGTCCTTCAGGGATTCTGACTCATGTGGAACTTGAATCTATGGAACCAAGTGTGAAGTTGTTTGGGGGCATAGATGAATCACTTGTTAGGCTAAGCCTGGGCTTTTCTTTTTTAAAAATGCACACTCCAGAATTGTTCCTCAGATATAATTCTGAGGCTCTTCTTTTATTTCTCAGTCTCAGAGAGCAATCTTTTAAAAACTCTTGTTACCTTTTCCTTTAATCTATTTTTTTTTTTTTTGAGATGGGGTCTCACTCTGTTGCCAGGCTGGAATGCAGTGTCCAGACCTCAGCTGACTGCAACCTCCACCTCCCAGGTTCCAGCAATTCACCTGTCTCAGCCTCCCGAGTAGCTAGGACTACAGGTATGCACCACCACACCCAGCTGATTTTTTTGTATTTTTAGTAGAGATGGGTTTCACCATATTGGCCAGGATGGTCTCAATCTCCTGACCTCATGATCCACCTGCCTTGGCCTCCTAAAGTGTTGAGATTACAGGCGTGACCCACTGCCCCCAGCCTCCTTTAATCTATTTTTAAATTATATTGCATGTCCAGACTTTTGTCATCACATTCATTGATCATCACAAAACTTCTGAACCTCTTTTTCCCTGGTTCAGAAGTTCTTTCATTTTGTCAATGATGATTTAAAATCATTTAAAATAAAATGCTATTTTACTCATATTAAATCCTATCTATGCATTGTCTGTGGTATCACATCCAAACATGCCATGTCTTTGAGATCCGGCTTAGGCTCCTTGTGGTGGCTCATACCTGTAATCTCAGCACTTTGGGAGGTCGAGGCAGGTCAGGAGTTTAAGACCAGCCTGGCCAATATGGTGAAACTCTGTTTCTCCTAAAAATACAAAAATTAGCTGGGCGTGATGGCGGGTGCCTATAGTCCCAGCTACTTGGGAGGCTGAGGCAGGAGACTTGCTTGAACACCAGAGGTGGAGGTTGCAGTGAACGGAGATCACGCCAGTGCACTCTAGCCTGAGGGACAGAATCAGACTCTGTCTCAAAAAAAAATTCCTGTTTAAATTGGCTGCATGCTATCCATCCCGCTTTACCATGATTCCTAACATACAGATGTGCTTCCTCCTGGGACAGCCAGTCTTCTCACTGACCTTCAGCGCGGCAGTGGGCAGTGCTATATTTCACCCCAAGTTTACCTTCAATCAGTATGTTTTTTATTCTGCTCATTTCAAGGTCAAGAAAAAGTCTTATATCCTCCCTGAAGTCTCATTTGACCACTCTTTCTCTTGATGATTTATCCCTTCTCTGACATTCTACTGCCTTTAATTATTTCCTACATAATCTATAAGTGAACACCTGATTCTAGTAGATCCTATTAGATTCTTTAAGAACAGGGGTCGTGTGTTATAAATGACTTCGTCTTCAATTTTAAGTAGCCACCTGTAGGTACTCAATACATCTTATTTATTGGCTGACTTAAAACCTGAGTCAAGATTAATCAACCAGAGGAGGAGGATTCAAGCACCAGGCAGGACCAGACATGCTGGGGTTGTATCAAATTTCAAGGGCAGAGTCACGACCTATCACAAATTATTGCAAGAGCTCCCAGTGGTCCAAGGAATACGACATGGATACTACAGTAAGGGCTTCCTTTGTTCTGGCTGAGGATGTGGCTCTAGGTGATAAGATCCTCAGGAAAACCTCCTAAAGGTCTGGGACATCTAACAGCCGCATACATTTTTTGTGGGGTGGAATATGAGGGCAATAGATTGTTTCAAGGCCCCTGCGTCTATTATTACTCTTCTCTTTTCTGAAAGACGTTTGCATATCAGCTCTGTAGGTCAATGAATAACATGCACATATCACCTGCTTGAGGACTGTTCAGGATCTTTGTAATGGGTGTACTTCCCTAAATTAATCAGGCAGAAATTTAACTCTGGTATCCCAAAGGAGACAAAGAAAGTTACTACCATTTATTGTTATTATCCTTATGAACTTATTACCATTACAAGATTTCACAAGTGAAGGTATAATTGAATTGGGAGTTCTTATAATTAGATTTTCCTATTCAAGACAACAACTGTCCCAGGAAATGTTTTAAAATGTAAGAATTGGGTTGTGAATTGTCCAACACAGCCACTAACCACATGTAGCTGTTGTGTATTTGAAATGTGGCTAGTCCAAATTGAGAGGTGCTGCAAACATAAAATACAGACAGAATTTCAAAGACCGAGTATGAGAAAAGAATAAAATACGTCATTAATAATTCTTTATATTGATTATGTTTTGGAATCATATGACCTTGGATATATTTGATTACATAAAGTATGTTGAATTCAACTTCACCTGTTTCTTTTTACTAATGTTTAATGTGGCTTCTAGAAAACGGAAAATTATACATGTGGCTCTTATTATGTTTCAGACAAATAAGTTAGGGCATTTGTTCTTATTGCCTGGAGTAGAAGTCTGGAAATTCTTGGCAAAAACTGGCTGGAGGGGTCTCACATCTCATGAGAAGTCAAGGTCAGCTCATTGCCACAGCCTAGGATGGTTTAGATCAAGCTCGTCCAACCCATGGCTGGTAGGCTGCATGCCGCCCAGAATGGCTTTGAGTACAGCCCAACGCAAATGCATAAACTTTCTCAAGACATTGTAAGATTTTTTTGTGATTTTTAAAAATCGGTGTTAGTATATTTTATGTGTGGCCTAAGACAATTCTTCTTATTAGAGGGTGTCACACGGAAGTCAAAAGCCAAAAGGTTGGACACCCTTGGTTTACATGACTCGTGTTCACCATTCTCATGGGCACTAGATTAAAATGGATAGTGACTAAATATTATTTAGGCAATTGCATATGATAGGGAATACAATGACATTGAAAATATTTTGGTTGCTTCCTATCTTTGTTATGGGATGAATTATATCCCCTCTCCCGAAATTCAAATTCATATGCTGAAGACCTAACCTTTAGTACCTTAGGATGTGACTGTATCTTTTTTCTTTTTTCTGAAACGGAGTCTCTGTCACCCAGGCTGGAGTTCAGTGGCATGATCTTGGCTCACTGCAACCTCCACCTCCCGGGTTCAAGTGATCCTCCCACCTCAGCCTCCTGAGAAGCTGGGACTACATGAGCCTGCCATCATGCCTAGCTAATTTTTGTATTTTTAGTAGAGACAGGGTTTCACCATGTTGGCCAGGCTGGTCTTGAACTCCTGACCTCAAGTGATCCACCTGCCTCTGCCTCCCAAAGTGCTGGGATTATAAGCATGAGCCACCACATCTGTCCTGATTAAGGCTTTTGAAGAGGTGATAATTTAAATGAAGCTGTTAGCAAGCATTCTAATTTAATCAGACTGGTGTCCTTACAAGAAGATGAAATACAGACAGTAAAGAGATGTATGTGCACAGAGAAAAGACCAAGTGAGGACATAGAAAGTGTTCATCTGCAAGCCACAGGAGAAATCTCCTCTGTTCACACCTGGACCTTGAACTTCCAGTCTCCATAACTGTGAGAAAACAAATTTCTGTTGTTTGAGCCACCCAGTCTGTGGTATTTTACTATGACAGCCCTAGCAAATTAATCCAGTCTCCCACTATTCAAAATGCCAAATATGCCTCTTTCTGCAGATGAGGGATGAGAAAAAACCCTATAAAATATCAAATACAGTCTATCTCCTAAAGCAGAAGGATAGGAAAAACCCAATAATGTAAATAGAGTAAATAAAATTTAGGACAATATATACACAAACACTTTGTATAATGTAAAGTCATGTAGATATTAGTTACGGAACATCTTCTGGCTATTGCTTTTTATGTCTCTAAATGACATTTTCAATCTTAACGTTTTCAATATTCTCATGCTCCAAAACGTCAAATTTCCTTTTCATAGTCCATGACATTTGCTGTGAGTACCTATGTATATGGGTAAAGGGGATAGACATCCTATTTTCAGAAAACAAAGTTTAGATACAGTGTCGTTTGCTTTTAAATACCCTCTAAAAGCTTTCTAACATTGCTGGTGTTCCACTTACTAGCTGGCCCTCCCTATTGTCTTTTTTTCTCTCTCATATAATGCCTCTCCAGGTGTGAGCTGGGAATCAAATCTAATTTTATAAGAAAATAAAGTACTATGCATAGAATATGGGCAGATTGGAAGGCTGCAAGGCCATCTCTACCGTTTAATTTAGATTGGATTATGAGAGGCTCAGGCTGTTGCCTAGGATCTCTGGGGAGTGCAAGTGACCTTCCTGAAGTAGGAGCTAGTGTCTGATTCTTATTCTATGCTGTGGCAGCAAATCTCTGCCTTTTCTTGGGAATTCCAAAGGGAATAGTCTGATGTAATATTTAGCCTAGGAACAGAATGTAATGTGTGTATTGTCTAAAACCCATCTTTCACTGATAGCTATTACATTGTTTCTTCTTATAATGTGACTCATTAATTTGCTGCCTAGAGAATGATGTTTATAAGGCCAAGATTATATCCATAAGGACCAGCTTGGTGAGTCATGCTACAAATGTGCGACATTGGTAATGAGAAATATTAAGTAGAAAAGCATTGTTAAAATGATCGTCATCCATGATCCACATCACAAAATTTATTTTCAATCTATAGCCTCATTGATAGCAATCTTCTAGCATGCTCTTCATATGCAAAGCACAATTGTTAACATCTATATTGTAATAAGTCTTTTAAATTTATTTTTATTTTCCTCAACTCAAGCAACTCTTTACAAGTAGTATAAGTCATATAGCATATTTGACTTGGCCAAAGGAAGCATCTGTGTTGTAAATAGTGCAGAAATTATGCTCAAGTTGGTGAAATAACATCTGTAAAACAAAGCACTATCTGAAAGGAAAACAAAAGGTAGAGAAATTATTCAGGGTGAGTTAAGATTGATATGCAATGAAATTAAGGAGAGGAATATTTATATTAAACAGCAGAAGCCTTTGTTAGACCTGAAATTTATTAAACCTTTTCTTGTTGATTTAGGGAAATTCTCTTCCTAAATACATTTAACAAGTAATCTGAACCTTTTGAAACAATACCAGGAAATTTTTAAAAAATCAGGCAAATATTTAGCATCTGAGAACACATAAAATTATAAGGAGGCCCTTTTCATATATATATAAATAAAATTTTCTCAAGAATTAGAAATGTCTGTCATTTTCATTATATTTTAATGACTTTTTTTTTTTTTTTTTGAGAAGGAGTCTTGCTCTGTCACTCAGACTGGAGTGCAGTGGCATAGTCTCAGCTCACTGAAACCTCTGCCTCCTGGGTGCAAAAAATTCTCCTGCCTCAGCCTCCTGAGTAGTTGAGATTGCAGTTGCCCATCACCACCCCCAGATAATGTTTGTAGTTTTAGTAGACACAGGGTTTCACCATGTTGGCCAGGCTGGTCTGGAACTCCTGACCTCAAGTGATCTGCCTGCCTCGGCCTCCCAAAGTGCTGGGATTACAGGCAGTGAGCCACGGTGTCCAGCATTAACTATATTCTTTATGGCTTAGAGATAGCAAGTATAATATCCTCTTCTGTGAATCACTAGGTGGGTTGATAGCTTTAGTACCTTAAGTAACTTCTAAAGATCAATAGGGTTTTTCAGAGAAAGTTCCCGTTTAACATTGCTTAGTTTCTTTTTTTAATTTTTAAAAATTTACATATGTTTATGGGATACTAGTGTAATTTTGTTGCATGCATAGATTGCATAGTGGTGAAGTCAGGGCTTTCAGGGTCTTCATTACCCACATAACATACGTTGAACTTACTAAATAATTTCTCATCATCCACCCACTTCCCACTCCCCTACTCTTCTGATTCCTTAGTTTCAAAACAAATATCTGAATTCCTCCTTTTCAGTGGTTCCAGGATTAGGCACTCTTTTTTTTTTTTTTTGAGACAGACTTGCGCTCTTGTTCCCCAGGCTGCAGTGCAATGGTGCAATCTCTGCTCACTGCAACCTCTGCCTCCAGGGTTCAAGCAATTCTCCTGCCTCAGCCTCCCAAGTAGCTAGGATTACAGGCATGCATCACCACGCCTGGCTAATTTTGTATTTTTAGTAGAGATGGGGTTTCTTCATGTTGGTCAGGCTGGTCTCTAACTTCCAACCTCAGGTGATCCACCTGCCTCGGCCTCCAAAAGTGCTGGGATTACAGGCATGAGCCACTGCGCCCGGCCGAATATGTGCTTTTGCTTAGCATTTTTATTTTGTTAGAAGTTATATATTGCAACATTTTTACAAAAAGATTACTACATTCATTGTGTCATTAATCTTGTTGGCTTTATTCTGAATGCAGGTATGAAACTAAATTCTAAAAGTTGAAGGAGCATAAAAGATCATCTAGCCCAGTCTCATTTTATAGATAGGAAGCCGGAATTCAGAGGGTTTGAGTCACTTTGC
Organism: Saimiri boliviensis; assembly: GCF_048565385.1. Taxonomy (NCBI): domain Eukaryota; kingdom Metazoa; phylum Chordata; class Mammalia; order Primates; family Cebidae; genus Saimiri; species Saimiri boliviensis. The sequence goes on from NC_133455.1 coordinate 114,653,834, forward strand.
CATGGTAACACAATTTGTCTATGAGGGCAAGAACTGGAATCCACATTTCTGGACCCCTAATTAAGGGTCCTTCCTATTAGACCTGGTTTCCTCCCTTAAAAGTATGAGTGTTTCCCATTCATTTGCATGTAAATGGGGATGACAAGGCCTCCTGAAAAGTTCCTTTGCTCAGAAGACTGGCATTTCCAGAGTGGGCACTTGCTTGTGTATTTAGGTTGGCACCAGACTTCACAGTCATTGCCCTACGCGTCTATCCTTCAGATTCTTCCAAAACATTAGTGAGAATCATGTACCTGCAAAATATGCAGTACTTTATGAGGGGCAGGAGAAATGCCTTTAAAGAAGTGCTGGAGGGGTTTGGCATGGCTCTGGGCAGTTGACACATCGCGGTGAGACTCAGAAGCCTGCAGTGAGGAGTGGCATATTGAAGAGAGAAACTGGTAGTGTCAGGCCCAGGTGCAGAGACATTGGACAGTGGTATGGCTGTCTCTGAGAACCTAAACCAGAAAACAATGCTTGCGTGGGGCTGCTGGTTGTGGAGGTATATATCAGAAAAATAGCAAAGCAGCTATTGTCCTCTGCAAACCTAAAGGACATGCATGTGTTTATCTTACAAGAAGTCAATCAGAAGAAACCATCCACAAGCTGCTATCATGACCTTCACTCTGCTCACTATCCCATTATGCCCATACACTCTGTCATTGTTGTCTTGAAGAAGATTCCAGATCCTTCCACTGGCTCTCTGGGTCCCATTTCCTCTGCTCCAATCAAGGACATCACTCCAAATTTCACCTCGAACTGTCCTGCATCAAGTTTTCTCTGTTTTGTTGAGTCATTTTGCTTAGCCTACAGACAAGCTGTTTTCACTCACTTAAAGAAAACAAAATAAAACCCAAAAACTAGTAAGTAAATAAAAACTCTTGGATTCTTTTATCCTTTAGCTCCCGTGCATTTTCTCTCCTTCCCTTTGTAATAAAATCCTCAAAGGTTTTGTTATTTTAGTTATTTATGGTTACCTCCTTTCATTCTCTTTGAACACCTTTTAATTGGATTTTTTTTCCCATCATCATGCCACCCAAATGCCTCTTCTCAAAATCAGCGATGACTTCTGGGCTGCTAAGATCGCTGGTCAATTCTCGTTTCTCATCTTACGTGGTTTGTTTGCAGGTTTGACCTGGGAATAGCCACTCACTGAGGCTTTGTCTTCCCTTGGCTCCTGGGGCAGGACACTTCTCTGTGCTCTTTCTTGCTTCCCTGGCCAATACCCCTCAGTCTCTTTTGCTGGGTTTTCCTTACCATCTCCACGTCTTAAAGTTGGAGTGACCCAGGGCTTAGGCCCTAGATAGCATGATTTCTTCTCTATTGAGTCTTTGTTAACTTATCACATCTGTCTCCTGCCTGTACTCAAATTTATATTTTCAGTCCTGAAGTCTTCACTAAATCCAAACTCTTTTATCTAATGGCCTGCTCAGTATTTGTTCTTTAATGTTTCATAGGAACCTTCAAAATGTTGACTCTTCCAGACCTGAACTTCTGACATTGCCCCTAAACCATCCGCTCCCGTAATCTCCAAGTTGATCAATAAAACCTCTGTCTTTCCAATTGCTCAGGCCTCAAATCTTGTGTGTCTCCAGGCTTCTTTCACTCATTCATAGACAGCATCTAAATCCATCAGGAGATTCTCTGAGCAGCACCTTCAAAATACATTTTGAATCTGACCACTTTTCATCGCTTCTGTGGCTCCCAGTCTGACCTAAACAAGTGTTAATTTCTTCTCTGGACAGACTCAGTGTTCTCTAAAGTTTAAGGCGACAATGTAATTTATCAAAAGTGTCCAGGCTGTGCGCAGTGGCTCAGGCCTGTAATCCCAGCACTTTGGAAGGTCAAGGTGGGAGGATCATGAGGTCAAGAGATGGAGACCATCCAGGCCAACATGATGAAAGCCTGTCTCTACTAAAAATACAAAAAATAGCTGGGTGTGGTGGCTCATGCCTGTAGTCCCAGCTACTCGGGAGGCTGAGGCAGAAGAATCACTTGAATCTGTGAAGTGGAACTTACAATAAGCCAAGATCCCACCACTGCACTCCAGCCTGGAGACAGAGCGAGATTCTGTCTCAGAAAAAAAAAAAAAGTGTCTACTCAGGAACACTTTTGCATGAGAAAAGGCTTGCCCCAGTCCTAAAGATTACTGCCTTTTAACTGATCCATAAGAGGTGTAAAGTGGTGTTGTCTAAGGCAACAGGGATGTAAGGTCATGTTACCTAATTAATTCCCTCCTGCCCTATCCTTGCCCTGAACAGTCTATTATCACCACACCGACCCAGTGAAACCTGTTAGTGTTAGGCAATGCCTCTGCTTAAAGCACGCAATGGAGAATCATCTCATCCAGAGGAAAGCGTCTTTTCCACGACCCTACGCAGTCTGTTCCCTTGCTCCCTTTCTGCCCGGTATCTACGACTCTCTGCTTTGTTTGTTCCACTCCAGCCACACTGCCTGCCTGGCTTTTCTTTGAACTCGCCGGGAATACTGCTGCTTCCAGAGCTGTGCACCTGTGGTTGCCTCTGCCTACAGAATCTCATCACAGTTAGCTCTTTGGCTTACTCCCTCATCTCCTTCAGGTTCCAACTGAAACATCAACTTTACAGACTTATCCTACTCCCCACAAATATCACCCATCCCCAACAGCACTTCTTACCCTCTTTTATTCTCCATGACACTTTATACCATTTAACATTCTTATATTTAACATCTCCTTTTCTCCATTAGAATGAGGGTTGACGTTTTTGCAGTTTTGTTCATTTCTGTATTTTCAGAACCAAGAATAGTGTGTGGCATATAGTAAATGCTAAATATTTGTTGATTAACAGGATGAATATTTTTTTTTTAAAAAAAACATGTAAGACCTTAAGTATTTTATTAGCTTCTTTCTAGCTCTATGGCAGCCTACAGATTTTTTTTTTTTTAGACAGAATTTCATTTTTTGTTCCCCAGGCTGGAGTGCAGTGGCATGATCTGGGCTCACTGCAACCCCTGCCTCCTGGGTTCAAGTGATTCTCCTGCGTCAGCCTCCTGAGGAGCTGGGATTACAGGTGCCTGCCACCACACCTAGCTGATTTTTGTATTTTTGGTAGAGATGGAGTTCTTCATGTTGGCCAGGGTGGTCTTGAATTCCTGACCTCAGGCGATCCATCCGCCTCGGCCTCCCAAAGTGCTGGGATTACATGCGTGAGCCACCGTGCCTGGCCAGCCTACAGATTTCTATATATCTATATTTATAACCATATTTCAGAGATAGAAAATGCCTACTGTCCCCCACATCCTTAACATTTCAAAGTATTTTGATGTTTTTCTTGTCCATAGCCAAATTACATTTTAAAGATTTCTAATCTCTACAAAAGTTTCTATGACTGAGATTAAGAAAATCAAGCCAATGTCCCTAAGACCAAATTTCAAAAGAGGAACAGAAAGTCACAAAAGTGGATATAAGGCTCCTCCCTGTTCTGTTAAATTTTTTTAATAGAAAATTGAAGTTTGTAAGAAAAAAGCCACACCCCAGTCCAGGAAAATAGAAGCAGCAGATGGATAAAAAGTATTAGATGACTGTTTATGAACCAAGACCTAACACTGTATAAAGCATGTCACAATTCTCTAGGGTCCAGCTTGTCCAAATGAGGACATAGCACTGAATTACCTCCAAAGGATCTCCTAGCACTAAAGTTATGTGATTCTCTATCTTGAATGTGCCCAAACATGTCTACGGTCAGGGTAAGGCAGAAGTTTGACGACGAGGGTGTGTGTTTCTGTTTGGTTTGTTTGTTTCCTCTGACCTCCTTAGCTGTTCCTTTCTACTCTGTCTTTCTGATTCTTCCTGTTTAGCTGAATTTCGAAATGCTGGGGTGGTTCTTCCAGACTCGATCCAGGCCTTCTCTTTTCTTCTCTATCTTTACTTTCTACTTGGTGATCTCATCCAGACACCTCCAAATTTGTATTTCCAGCCCAAGAGTTCTCCCCTGGTCTTCAGACATACATATCAATGATCTCTTTGCTTCACATCTGCACCGGGAGAGCCAATAGACATCTTAATTTTTTTTTACATCCAAAGAAGAATCCTTGATTCTTACTTTACCCTAAATACACTCCTCCTGTATTTTTACTGGTCATTTCCATCTCAGTGAATTGCACCACGGTTCGTCCTGGTTGCTCAAGAGTGAAGCCTGGGAGTCATTAATTTCCCTTTCCCTCACTTCCTGTTTCTGCCGTATCAGAAAGTTTTGTGGACACAACCTCCAAAAAGAGCTCCTGAATTCTGTCCACCTCTCTTCATCTCCATTATAACCACTGTAGACAAAGTTACCATCACTCTCTTGCCACTTCTTTGAAGTACAATATTATTATTATCTCTTTTTTTTGAGACGGCATCTTGCTCTGCTGCCCAGGCTGGAGTGCAGTGGTGCGATCTGGGTTCACTGCAACCTCTGCCTCCCAGGTTCAAGTGATTCTCCTGTGTCAGTCTCCCGAGTAGCTGGGATTACAGGCACCCACCACCATACCCAACTAATTTTTGTATTTTTAGTAGAAATGAGGTTTCACCATATTTGGTCAGGATGCTCTCAATCTCTTGACCTCGTGATCCGCCTGCCTCAGCCTCCCAAAGTGCTGGGATTACAGGTGTGAACCACTGCGCATGGCCAGAATATTATTTTTATTTTATTTTATTTTTTTGATACAGAGTCTTGCTCTGTCTCCTAGGCTGGAGTGCAGTGGCATTATCTTGGCTCACTGCAACTTCTGCCTCCTGGGTTCAAGTGATTCTCCTGGCTTGGCCTCCTGAATAGCTAGGATTACAGGTGCATGCCACCACACCCAGCTAATTTTTGTATTTTTAGTAGAGATGGGTTTTCACCACGTTGGTCAGGCCAGTCTCAAACTCCTGACCTCGTGATCCGCCTGCCTCAGCCTCCCAAAGTGCCAGGATTACATGTGTGAGCCACTGTGCCAGGCCAGAATATTATTTTTAAAGCTGGCACAAATAGTCCTTTAATTAGTTCCCCTACTTTCATTGTTGATGCAGTAATCCCTTTCTCCTTAAACAACCAGAGGGATAGTTTTAAATATAAATCAGATTATTTATTTTAAGTTTCCTAAATGGCTTTTCATTACTCTGAAAATAATATTCCAACTGCATGCCTTAGACCTATATTTGGGCCTGCCTGTCCCCTCTGCCTGACTTCCTCCTTCTTAGCCTTTTCATAGCTGGTCCTTCTTGTTATTCAGACCTTAGCCCCCATGGCCTCCTCAAAGAAAGATTTTACCACATAGTCATCCCGCACCACATTTCCTTGCTGTAAAGCACTGTACAGCACTTACTACCATCTTCCCCTCACTAGATCATAAGCTCCTTGTGAACAGAAAGTGAAAGTAACCCTCCGGCTTCATGACCATCACGACCACAAGCAGTCTGTCTGGCATCCGAGCACTACTTAGAAGGCTCTCAATATGTATTAGGTAAATTGATTGATGAATGAATATTCTATTTCCAGAGAGCTATTTGTGATCTCTCCGACACATCCCATTCCTGGTTTGTTTTTTTTTTCCTTTTTTTTTTTTTAAGGTTGAGAAACTGATTCTTTTATGTAGACTTAGCAAGTCCTCTCAAAGTTGGCCCAGGTTTTCAGGTTGATTCACCAAGAGTGGAAGATACTATTGGTTAATGGTTGGAGACACAGTCATATGCAGAGCAATGAGTTCTTGCAAAATGACAAATCTTAGAGAGGCAGATTTGATTGATATTTGTAACGACTGACTGTCAAAGGGGCCTGTCATACCACCACCGTACCGTGAGACTGCTGGCAACCTAAAATTTCTAATGGCATGGTTGGTTCAGCATCCTGGGAAAAGCACCATATTGGGGTATGTCTTTTTGTGGACGTTTACTGATGATACAATATCGAGATTTATTGGCAACCGTTTTCAGGGCTCTCTACCCTTGCACATGACATCTTGCATTAACTTACATTATACTGAGCTAATTGGTGGTTTGATTTCTTACCAGAGAGGGAGAACCTACCCTCTACAACACAGGAGTCAGACATAGCCATTCTAAAGAGGGCTCTATAACAGATAAATTGAAGTGCAGGTTAGCCCAAACAGTTTTGGTCCTAGCTTTAACAATGGCATTCTGAATCAAACAAGCTTGAAAAGTCTATGTGCCAAAGTTGTATTTTTCTGTAAAAGAGATTGAACACGACTTCCGTATGTGTCAAAATGAATGCTGTGAAGAAACATAAAAGATTTGTAAAAAAAAAAAAAAAAAACCTTTGCCATTCAGGTACTACTAAAGCAAGATATTATTTCACTTCTCTGAAAGGTGAAACTTGTTTTGATTAAATATTAACTGGAATACAATGTTCAACTTTGAGGTCCTCAATTTCAATTCATTCAACAGTATCTGATGAGCAGTTATAGGTGTTCAGGCATTGTGTTGTATAAAATGGAAAGGGCTTATAGACAAAATAACATGATTAGTAGAATTGATCTTTTGGCCAAAGGATAAAAACCAACATTATTTGTTTTCAAGAAAATAAGAAAGGCATGTCATATACAGATTGTCTTATTTTCAGAGAGGAACAAGATAGGAACAATATTCTATTTGATATTAAGATACCGAGAAGAAGCAGCTTATCGATCCTGAGGGTTATATTCACTAGAAATGATTTCTATGGAAATTCACCTTTCCTTGAAAAGTTTAAAGAAAATTTCCAAGTTGGTTTACATAGTCCATTCTGTTATTAGGGATACATGGAGGCTCCAAACGTTTTGATAAGTTTGGGAAACTGTCATGGTTTTAACACATAGTCCTATGTAGATACAATTGTACCAGTTCATGACTTTGACTCATATTCCTGAGGCTCCTTAGACCATACTGTCACATAGAAATGTCAATAAAGTGTCCAATAGTGGCACTAAATACTACTTTGATAAGACCACCTCTGAAATTAAATTTTAAGGGAGGAAACTGCTAGGATGTGAGAAACACTTAACAGCTTCCTGTAATAGTAAAGCTTGGAAAAAGGAAGACATTGGGAACATGAGCACAATCTTCAAGTAATTACGGTTACCTAGAAATGAGTTTTTGAACTGTCCTTTACACCCACAGAGGACATAGTCAGAGATAATGGTTGGAATTGGGAGACAGGCAATTTTTTTTTTCTTAATAGGAAGATTATGCAAAGTTGTAAGTTGGTGCTCTCCATATTCTTAGAATTTATAGACCACAAAGGAGGAAGAGCAGATTGCCTTCAGTGCAGAAAAGAGTGAGGCTACCGTAGATCCTCAATTGGAGCACTAGTGCCCCCTTGAGGGTGTTTGGAAGTTTGAAGGAATGCTTTTTTTTTTTTTGAGACGGAGTTTCTCTCTTGTTACCCAGGCTGGAGTGCAGTGGCGCCATCTCGGCTCACCGCAACCTCCGCCTCCTGGGTTCAGGCAATTCTCCTGCCTCAGCCTCCTGAGTAGCTGGGATTACAGGCACGTGCCACCATGCCCAGCTAATTTTTTTGTATTTTCAGTAGAGACGGGCTTTCACCATGTTGACCAGGATGGTCTCGATCTCTTGACCTTGTGATCCACCCACCTCGGCCTCTCAAAGTGCTGGGATTACAGGCTTGAGCCACCACGCCCGGCCCAGGAATGTTTTTTATTAGTCATAACAGAGGGAATTAGCTGTTCTTCTGTGGACTTAGAAATGCTAGCTGCCTTGAAATTATTAAGAGCACACCAAATGAGAAATTGTCCCATGTCCCACATCCCACGTGACTTTCAAATGTTATAGCAGAGTAAATCCACCATAAGTGTAAATCGCAAGTACTTTACTACCTAATAATTTTGAACGTTTTTAAAAGGAAATTAAGTAAAATAATTTAGAAGAAAGTTGTCATGAGAAGGCACAGTTAAATCAAATTAAGATAGTAGTTAAGATTATTCTACAATATAATTTTTACTTCCATAGTGTCTAATCAATACATCACATATTTCCAAAGTACCTATACAATTTTAAAGTATTTCAGCACAAAAAGTTTTTGTCATGGCAAATATGAGAAAAATAAATTTAAGACTCAGTGACCTATGCATTGAGTTCTGGAGAAATGCAATTACTGGGTAATTGTTGCCAGAAGAATTGCATTGTTTACCCGTTACTTGCTTCTTTTCTCTTGATGCTTTCAGGATCTTCTTACTCTTGATTTTTGAGAGTTTGGTTATTATATGCTTTGGGGTGCTCTCATTTGGGTGGTTTCTGTTTGGTATTCTCAGACACTCCTGAACTTGGTTATTTATATCTTTCCCAAGTTTTGGAATGTTTTCTATTATTATTTATTTGAACAAACTTTCTTGCTCAGCTCCCTCTTGAATACTAATAATCCTTACATTTGATCTTTTAAGGTAAATTTTCTTTTGATATCTTATAGGCAGAAGTCACTTATTTTTGGTCTCATTTTTCTTTTTCCTCCTCTGATAGTATATTTGCAAACAGCCTTTGAGCTCCCTGAATTATTCCTCTCCTTTGTTCTTTCTGCTGTGATGAGTTTTTCAGTTCAGCAAATGTATTTTCTAGTACCAAGATTTTTGTTTGATTTTAAAATTTCTTTGTTAAATTTCTCTGATAAATTTCTGATTTTCTTTTCTATATTTTCTTGGACATCACTGATATTCCTTAAACTGTATTTTGAATTCTTGTTCAGAGAGCTCACAAATCTTGTTAGGGTCAGTCACTGGATTTTTACTTTGTCCTTTTGTGTGTAGCCGGGTCACAGTTCCCTGTTTGCTGTTTGCTGTTTCTTTTTTTTTTTCTTTTTCTTTTTTCTTTTCTTTCTTTCTTTTTTTTTTTTTTTTTGAGATGGAGTCTTGCTCTATCACCAGTCTGGAGCACAGTGGCACAGTTTCGGCTCACTGCAACCTCCACCTCCTGGGTTCAAGCGATTCTTCCACCTCAGCCTCCCCAGTGGCTGGGACTGTAGGCAGGTGCCAAACGCCCTGCTAATTTTTGTATTTTTAGTAGTGACGGGGTTCACCATGTTGGCTAGGATGGTCTCCATCTCTTGACCTCGTGATCCACCCACTTTGGCCTCCCAAAGTGCTGGGATTACAGGCGTGAGCCACTGCGCCTGGCTGATGTTGTTTCTTATAGGTATATATCTATGTCTTTGCATTAAAAGATCAGCTAGTTAGTCCACTTTCCTTTGTCTACCTTGCCTTGTTTTGTTTTATATTGGCTATGTTTGCTTAGCAAATGTTTACCACTAGGTCACTGCACACATTTCGGCTCTAGGTGGCACATGAAGTCCAGATTTGCCTTGGTTCGGCCTATCTTGAAAAGGAGACGTCCTAAGGGAACTATCTTGGCAGTGTGTCAAAGTTGGCTGGGGAGCTCATGCCCAAAGAACCTGTGGAATGTACCTCCCACTGTATGGTGCTGCTGAAGAGCCACTCTGATTTGGTGCCTCCTTTGGCCAAGTTACAGAGCAGAGTTTCCGGGACTGGGAATGGCGGTTTCACCTCCCCTCTTTTTCTCTGCCTATCATCAAGCTATTTCTCCCTTCAGGCAGTCACAGTGGTTCCTGTGCGTTAAGGCAAGGACAGATTTCCTGCAAGGAAACCCAAGATAGTGGGAAAACTAGTTGACCACCTCAACCTCACTTTTTCCAGTGTAGAAACATGAGAAGGCAGAAAATCTTCTGCCCACTTGTTACTAGGCAGAATTGCGGGGAAATGCGTTATGAACGTGGAAGCCTGATTCTCCTGTCATCTGCCCAGAGTTTTTTCACTTCTCTGTGGTTCTGGAATCCGTCTCATCCTCGTATTTGAGTTCTGGGTTGTTGCTGGTGAAAATCTCAGAGCTGTATATTTGGTTTTGGTAGAGGGGAGTGGAGCCAGCTTGTTTCTATGCTGCCATTAATAAACTTTTGGGGTATTGCCCCTACTTTAATTAAAGTTATTTCCATATTTCTCTCATTATATGAAAATATATCTCATCTTTTAGTACTTATTTTGACTCTAGTTTTTATTCTAAGGTTCTACCTGTATCTATGCTTGTTCAGTTATTTGTTATTAACTACTGTGTATTAACTTGTTCATTTCTACACTTATTTTTATACATCTTATATGAAGGACTAATGATCTTTTTATTTCTTTTAGACCTTAACTTATTCATTTTAATTATATTTAGGCATCAGGTTATTTCATTATGTCTTTTAGAGTGGTTGTATCTGAACATATACATAGGGAATCCATATTATTTTATCATAAATTAGTTTCATTTTATCTTGATTTTATACTAGAGTTAGGAAACGATATACAATTTTAAAAATAATTTGTGTAGATTTTCAAATCTATGAATTACTATTTAAAATATTAAACAGCCGGGTGCGGTGGCTCAAGCCTGTAATCCCAGCACTTTGGGAGGCTGAGGCGGGTGGATCACGAGGTCAAAAGATCGAGACCATCCTGGTCAACATGGTGAAACCCCGTCTCTACTAAAAATACAAAAAAAAAAAAAAAAATTAGCTGGGCATGGTGGCGCGTGCCTGTAATCCCAGCTACTCAGGAGGTTGAGGCAGGAGAATTGCCTGAAACCGGGAGGCGGAGGTTGCAGTGAGCCAAGATCGCGCCATTGCACGCCAGCCTGGGTAACAAGAGCGAAACTCTGTCTCAAAAAAAAAAAATAAATAAAATAAAAATAAAATAAAATATTAAAGAGGGCATTACATAATATTAATATGAAAATGGAATGCTGTCTTATAGGGTTGTGAACACTGCATTAAATAATCTCTAACGTTTTCTCATCTCCAAAATCCTATGACTACCTGGTTTCTTTAACCTTATCAAGAACAGTGAACACCACTGTTTCCCAGAGCAGTATATATTCCACTCACAGAAACTCGTGCTAAGTTGACCATACTCGTTTGCTAATACAAATGTTTATTTTCTACTCATAAAAGATTAGCCATTTTTCTGTTACTATTTCATTGAATTGAAGAGCTCTTGCTGAATCAAGTGATGCAAACATTAGTTCTCCCAACATGATTACTTCACACCCATCTCTGTGTACTCTTCTTACCTAGCTTGACAAGGTGGAGCATGGAGGTATTACTTCCTCTTTCAGTACAAGCAGTTACTGAGAGGTTATAGATGTCTCCTGGAGGTAAGCTGAGAATTGCAGTCATGACATTGCGTGTTACCTGCAAGATCATCAAAATCAAGTGTTTAAACTTTTAGTGAATAAGCCAGTGGACCACCCCAGACAACCTAAGGAGTATAGCAGACACATTCCTTCTCTGTTCGATGCTGCAATCTGCAATTTATTATATTATATGTACGTTAAATCTTTGAAAATTTTACAAATTCATCAGCTGCGGCCAGTGCAAGGTAACTTTAACAATGTAATATATACATCAGAACAATTTTGCAATTAATTTCCTAATTTGGAATGGGTCTTATACTGACATTTTTCTCACATATTCATAACAGGTTTTTAAAAAGATAGTTACTGAGTTGCTACTAATATGTACATTCTAAAAAGTTCAAAAGAAACTTAGCTGAGCATGGTGGTGGGTGCCTGTAGCTCCATCTACTTGGGAGGCTGAGGCAAGGGAATCACTTGATCCTGAGAGTAGAGGTTGCAGTGAGCCAAGATATCACCACGGCACTCCAGCCTGGTGACAGAGCTAGACTCCGTCTCAAAAAAAAAAAAAAAAAAAAAAAGACAGAAAAAAGAAACCTACCCATATCTACAGACATGTGGCTTCCTCCTACTGGCCTTTATTATTTCCCATCCTCCCCTACAGCTAGAGGGGATGACGTGACCCAGCTCTGAGCAGTGGATTGTAAGTAGAAGTCACATGGACAACTTATAGTTCAGTTCACATCCTGTAAATTCTGGGCTTCCACATGCTCCCTTTTCTTTCTCCCTTCCTGCAGGTTGGAACGTGGATGTAATGGTGATAAAGGTTCCTCTCTCCTGTCTACACACAGGAACTACGTGTAGTGGGCAGATGGAACAACAAAACGGAATTTGCATCCCTGGATGACCCCTCAGAACAGAAGGGCCCAGTTAGTCCTGTGCACTCATGGGAGAGGCAGAAAATTCTATTTTGTTTGAGCCACTCTCCTTTTGTTTGTTTCTTTGTTACAGTAGTTTAGTCTGTACCTTAATCAATAAACATCAAAAAGCATATTTTGGGGAAAAGAAATCAGTAGTCTCAAAGTCCCCAAATCTTTAGGTGTTGGTGATCTATGGGAAAAAATTTGGAAATATATTAATTGTAGTTTTCTCAAAAATGTTTGGCATCCCGAAGAAAAAGCTCAAATTGTAATTCTAAATATAAGTGAAATCAATAGCTGCAATGACTACAGTTCACTGTTAAAGATTAAATGGTAAGCTCTATGAAAGGTAGAATTTAATGTTTGTTCACTGCCTTATCTCTAGAGCCTAAAACAGACTACCGGTATGCAAACATTTGATGCCACAATAAATGATTGCTTAGTGGTTTTCAGTAGTTCATAAGCCTAAATGTACAGACACACAATACTGGCATTCAAAGAAACATACACTCTTTTTAATTTTCTTTTTTCCTTCTGCAACAACCATCCAGTGGAGCATTCTAGAATGGGACAGGTCTGTTGTATCATCCCCGTATGTCCAACTGATATATAACAGACTGTTGAAATATTCCACAGAAGTGATTTCTGGAGCCACTGGGGCTACAAGGGAGAAAAGAGGCACAATTTAGTATAATAGACACATAAATACAGTATTTAGCAGTAGAGCATGAAACCCCATTTAGATTCAACTTAGCAAATTAGAATCCAAAGCATATGATATTCCTGGTAGTTACTGGACCTCTCAGTAACAGTGAAGGATGGTGGCACACAGCTGGCACTTGTTTTACGGGATCCCACGCCTTGTATCTCTAAGATACAAGACACCCAGACCCATCTGTACCTGAGGATATCAAAGTCTTTTATATAAATTTCACCATTACAAGAGTCCTAAAAGGGTCACTTGTTTGAATATATTTGTTACATCAGCCAATGAATATTAATAGGCATCAGTAGAGTTATATCCAAGTAGGATTAAAAAAACCTAGAGTCCTGTAAATGTAAGTCTCTTTTATGTACTTGCAGCAAAGACATTTATGGGAATGAAGAACAGTAGGATACAAGGGTAGAAAGATAGAAGATAATAGTATTACAAGTAGGATAGAAGACAATGTTATTTCCATAAAATAACAAGACATTGTTATTGACAATGTCTAGCTCAGTGCTTTTCAGGAAACAGGCTCTTAATAAATGTTGCTGAAGCAAGTAGTAAGAGAGAAAGAGAACGAACGCTTTTTTTTTTTTAAATTATGCCACGAAGCTAAATTCTAACACTGAGTTCGCTACTTTATCATCTTACACATTTAAATTTTTAAAAATTTAGGGAGGGAATGCCTGTAATCCCCCCATTTTGGGAAGCCGTGGTGGGTGGATCGCTTGAGTCCAGGAGTTTGAGACTAGCCTGGGCAACATAGCGAAACCCTATCTCTACAAAAAAATTAAAAAATTTAGCTGGGCATGGTGGCACACCCTGTAGTCCCAGCTGCTAGGGAGGCTGAGGTGGGAGGACTGTTTGAGCCCAGGAGATTCAGGGAGCCGTGAGCCTGCCACTGCATTCCAGCCTGGGTGACAGAGTGAAACCTTGGCTTAAAAAAAATACTTACTTTTGTTTACTTATTTATTTTTGGCAGCGTCTCACTTTGTCACCCAAGCTGGAGTGCAGTGGTGCAATCTTAGCTCATTACAGCCTGGACTTCCCAGGCTCAAGCATCCTTCCTGCCTCAGCCTACCAAGCAGCTAGGACCACAGGTGCAGGCCACCACACTTGGCTAATTTTTGTATTTTTTGTAGACATAGGGTCTTTTTATGTTGCCTAGGCTGGTCTTGAACTCCTGGGCTCAAGCAATCTGTCCACCTTGGCCTCCCAAAGTGCTGGGATTATAGGCATGAGCTTCTGCACCCAGCTGAAGAACAAAGAAAAAATTAAAAATTTGTTAACTAGGGAGGAGAATTCATCACAAACTTTATACTATATAGGCTTTGAAAGCATACTTTAATTACTTTTTAAAGTAACTGATAATTCTGATTATTTCAAAAAGCAAACACAGAGTTGAATTTAAATTCCGTGTATATGTTGGTTTGAAGAAAGTAGGTATTCTATTCTGAGATAGAGGACAATGTCAACTTAAATCTTTAGAAAATTTCTATAGAGAATTATTTCCCCCAATATGATGCTAATACTTACAATAAATATTCGTAACTAGCTATGCTTTCACAAATAATTTTTCACTGAAGAATTTGTAATATATAAAGTAAAAACACATTTCTGTTTCATGTGAAATAGGAATAGCATTTATATAATATGTTAGCAATAAAACCTTGAAAAATCAGCAATGCATCTAACAAGTAACACAAATCTACATCATATTTCAGAATATTCTACTAAAGGAAAATAAGCTTGGTTTCCTTATAGCCTCCTAACATAGTCCAACAGATTTCATCATATACAAGGACTTGTGCATATATTTCTTCAAAGGATATTTTCTCATGTCCTAATTTTCATAATGAAAAGAAACATCTTTAAAATTGCAAATCCAGAAGTACATATCTTTCCTTTTATTTCCATGTTGTTGCTTTAAAACCTAGTATCTTGCTGGAAGGCCACAAGATGTCACTATTTGTTTATTAATAATTTGGACCCTCAGAATAATTAGCATGATTGAGGCTAGCCAACTGAATTGCCTAATGAAGACAGTAGACTTGAGTTTCTAATAAATCACATCTAATTCAACTATTTTGTTCCTATTTCCTTTAATACAACACAATTTGGAAAATTCAAAGCATAGAAAAGTTAGGCATGGGATTCTTATTTGCTTTAAATGAGAAGGTAAAAAACATCACACACTCATGTGTTTTTACTTTATATATTACAAATTCTTCAGTGAATAATTGTTTTGAAAGCATAGTTAGTCATGAATGTTTGTTTTATGAGTATTAGAATCCACTTTGGGAGGCTGAGGCAGGTGGATCACCTGAGATCATGAGTTTGAGACCAGCTGGCCAACATGGTGAAACCCCTCTCTACTAAAAATACAAAATAAATTAGCTGGGCATGGTGGCACATGCTTGTAATCCCAGCTACTTGGGAGGATGAGGCAGGAGAATTGCTTGAACCTGGGAGACAGAGGTTGCAGTGAGCTGAGAGTGAGCCTTTGCACTCCAGCCTGGGCAACAGAGTGAAAGTCCGTCTCAAAAAAAAAAAAAAAAAAAAAAAAAAAGAAGTATTAGTATCATATTAGGCCTGTCAGGAGGTAGGGGGTGAGGGGAAGGGGAGCATTAGGACCCATACCTAATGCATGCGGGTCTTAAAAACTAGACTATGGCTCGACAGGTGCAGCAAACCACCATGGCACATGTATCCCAGAACTTAAAATAAAATTTAAAAAAGGTTAAAAAAATATGTAACAAACCTGCATGTTCTGCACATGTATCCCAGAAGTTAAAGTAAAAATTTAAAAAATATACAAAAAAAACTGCTGAAATTTTGGACTGGTTTAAAAAATAGGTATAAACATGATAATAATCTGTCATATATAACAGTGACTTACATTACATGATTTAATTCTCACACATACTGTGAGGTATTTATTATTATTCTTTATTATTTATTTATTATAATTATACCCATTTTATAGATATGAAAATTGAGACCATCTCTGTCAATATGTTCAGACAATACCTGTAGACTGCTGGTTCAGCATGACTTATTTATCTGACCCAGGAAAAGATAGGAAATGGTCAAAGATTTCATTGGAGACAATTTACCAGGGAAATAGCTTGTATATTCACCATAGTTTATTGATCCAGACTTGCTATGTCCACTTAAATTGTTATAAACTTTGCCCAATCCTAGTCAGTTTCCCGTCTTGGAAGGCATATCTTAAACCACTTGAGCCAGAAAGCTAAATCCTATTAATATTTCATTTCTTTTGTTTCCCATTAAGAGACAGTACAAAGACTGTCAAGGTGGTGTTCAATATATTAAGTTTTGCTCCCCTAACCAGTTGTCTCTAAGTAGGCTGTAGAGCCTATTTAGCTGACATTTTAGGGGGTTCTACCAGTGAAAAAATAGAAGCCCAGAGTCATTGAGATAATTTGCTAAAAGTTTGGCAGCTAGATATGAGCAGTCCCAGGTTCAGATATTACATCTAGGGTTTTTCCAGGCAACTGTCCTGCCAGGAAGGAAAGAGCATTCTCAGAAAGTTGTTATCAATATAGTTAAATTATAAGAATTATTAATACAGTGAAGTTTAGTTGTAATTAAATATGTGATTATCAATATAGGCAAAAGCCTAACAGTGCTTGCCGAATAATTGATTTTTTTTTCTCCTTTTTGGGTATTCTTCCACTTTTCTGCTCTAATGTTACTATTAAAATCTGGAAGAAAAAGTGCTCTGGATATTGGCTAGTAAAGAAAAGAGACATGCTTATGTAAGTTAATTGTGTAAGAATTCACAGATGATTGATTTCTTTCCCCTTTTTTTTTTCACTGATAAATTTCAAGAGAGTAAACTAGATGTCCACTGAGGAAACCATTTGCCAGAATTATTCCCCTAAGCAGTATTTTTCTTCTCTGTTTCCCCAGGACAACTCTAATTACAACCTTGTTTGATAAAAGGTTCTTGAAAAGTCTTAATTCAAACAGTGAGGGTTGGTGTTTCTTTGAGGAATTTCCCCTTTTCATTGCTGTTTCTGACTACTGATGATGCAACTATATAATTTAAGGTTCCCAAGGATAAAAGACCAAACATTTTGTAAGTGCTTAAACTTTGTGTCATGTATTTTGCAAAGTAGCTTATTTAATAGTGAAGTTGTAATAAATAATAACAGATAACTGTTACTATTATCATCCCCATTTTCAACACGAAAAACACTGAGGCTTAGTAGATTTAATGTGCTCAAGGTTAAATTTCTGTGATGTGCGGGAGGGTCTATTCAAATCCAGATCTATCTGCCTCTGAAGCCTATTTTTTACTTCTACAATGGACCCTACTACAGTCAGACTATGACTTTAAAAATGGCTTAATTAATATGGAAATGGAGGCACTCTAACAAATATAATCATCATTGGGTAAAATCAATTGACTGTGCAGTGTGAAGCTGTTGGCTGTACCTGCCACATCTTCATTCTAATCAATCCTAGCTGGGGAGTATATAAATCAAGGTCAGCGCCTCAGAATAAAAATAAGTCAAGGGTGGTAACTCAGAATAAAGATGGTATTTTATTTTTTAAAGATTATCAACTGGACAAAATAATGAATGATCAGAATCAATATTATCTCTCATGAAATTGATGTTCACCCAGTGCTGGGTGAATGACACTTTCTAAAGCTTTGGAGCCTCGATAACTCTTCAAAATAATGCTCTCTCCTCACGGAACCATTCCCCACACACGCCTCACCTGTTATGAAGCTGATGGTGGAGCTGTCACAGCAGCTCAATTCTGGATCTCCCCATGTCACCATGGTAACCCGGAAGTTGTAGTACCATGCTGGCAGCAGATTAGCTATTCTCTGAATGAGAAAAGCAAGCAAGGAGACAAAAGACTGAGGGTGAAAGTCCTATTTTTGGAGTAGAGTTACTTTCATTAGGTCTTAAAAAATTAATAAGTAATTTTAATTTTCCTTTTTAGTGTGTTTTTGTATTTCCTAAATTTATGATAATAAAATATTCTTTCTAGAATGAAACGAGACATAAATAAAATAAAACACAAAAATATAATTTTTAAAGGTGATTCAAAGATATAGAGCCAAAGATTTCCAATATTTGTTTCATTTTGCAATTTCCTAATATCACACCCATGAAATAGTGCTTATTTATAAGTAACTATACATACATATCTCCCTATTTCTAAGACAAATAACCTCTCACAACTCTGTGTTTTTTCAATGTAAACCATGAACAGGAGTCCTTCAGAGTCTTCAACTGGGTAGAGAGCAATTGTGTACTCTGTGAATAGCGTGTGGGTAACCTACACTTTTCAAAATTATTCCAATTCCAGAAAAAGCAATATTTACCTGTTTTCTTAAAAACCATCCTCTATAAGCCTGATATTAGAGGTATTTAATAGATTAGTAGTTGTCACAAAGAGTCATCATTAAAGTTAGGCAGTGTCAATTAACTATTGAATGCCAAAGGGAAATCTTTTGTGTGTCCCTCCCCATACAGAGTCCCTACTGGGGTATCGCCTGGTGGTGCTGTGAGAAGAAGGCCACCATCCTCCAGGCCCCAGAATGGTAAGTCCAGCAACAGCTTGCACTGTGCACCTGGAAAAGCCACAGATACTCAATGCCAGCCTGTGAATGCAGCCAGGAAAGGGGATATATTCTGCAAAGCCACAGGGATGGAATTGCCAAAGACCATGGAAACTCACTTCTTGCATCAGTGTGACCTGGATATGAGACATGGAGTCAAAGGAGATAATTTTGGAGCTTTAAGATTTGACTACACCACTGGATTATGGACTTGCTTGGGGGCCCGTAGCCTCTTTGTTTTGGTCAATGTTTCCCATTTGGAACAGTTGTATTTACCCAATGCCTGTACCCGCAGTGTATCTAGGAAGTAACTAACTTGCTTTTGATGTTACAGACTCATAGGCAGAAGGGGATTGCTTTGTCTTGGATGAGACTTTTGACTGTGGATTTTTGAGTCAGTGCTGAAATTAGTTAAGACTTTGTGGAACTGTTGGAAAGGCATGATTAGTTTTTGAAATGTGAGGATATGAGATTTGGGAGGGGCCGGGGTGGAATGATATGATTTGGCTTGTTCCCACTCAGATCTCATCTTGAATTCCCACATGTTGTGGGAGGCACCTGATGGGAGGTAACTGAATCATGGGAGCAGGTCTTTCCCGTGCCATTCGTGTGATAGTAAGTCTCATGAGATTTGATGATTATTATAAGGGGGAGCCTTCCTGCACAAGCTCTCTTTGCTTGCTGCCCTCCATATAAAAACGTGACTTGCTCTTCCTTCCCTCCCATCATGATTGTGAGACTTCCACAGCCACGTGGAACTGTAAGTCCAATTAAACCTCTTTCTTTTGTAAATTGCCCAGTCTTGGGTATGTCTTTATCAGCAGTGTAAAAATGAACTAATACACCATGTGTATTTACAAAATTATCAAATTTATAGATAATTTTTTAAGGACACATCTGTTACATAAAATCACGCCTGTTCCCATAGGAAAGAGTGACAGTTGGTTAAGGGAAGATTACCACGGATGCAGTTAAGGAGACAGTTGCTGCTATTTCATAGTAGGTCGTCCACTCTGATGTCATTGTAGCAGGGTTGAAATAAAACATTTCAACCACGTATTTTCTGAACACGCCTAAATAAGGTCTGGTCCAGCTCAGAACCACTGCCGTAGGACCCAAGGGATAGAGCATTAAATCCTTTATTCCCGTGGGAACTAAAAAGAAGAGGGGAGGGGTTCGAAAAAGAAAGTTAAGAGGAATGTTTACTGTCTTAGCAATGGCCTCAAACTTCTACTTAATGACCAGAGTTTTCCTTCTTCTGATACATCTCTTCCCTACCTCCCTCCCTCAATCCCTCAATCCCTCCCTTCCTTCCTCCCTGAATTGCTTCCTTCCTTCCTTCCTCCCTCCTTCCCTTCCTCCTTCCCTCCCTCCCTCCTTCCCTTCCCTTCCATTTTCTTCCTTCCCTCCCTCCCTCCCCTTCCTTCCCTCCTCCCTCCCCTTCCTTCTTCCCTCCCCTTCCTTCCTCCCTCCCCTTCCTTCCTCTCTCTCTCTCTCTCTCTTTCTTTCTTTTTTTTTTTTTTGTTCAGTGTGTTGCTATGTTGCCAAGGCTGGATTCAATTTCTGGGCTAAGCAGTCCTCCCACCTCAGCCTCCCAAGTAGCTGGAACTTCAGGTGTCTACCTCAAGGCACACAGCTTTATTCTTGTTATATAGTCATTGAAAACTAAAGTAAGTATGTTTGCCTCTGATTTTTCCCCTAAGTAATAAATATTGATACTGTCTTTCTAGCATACAATTCTAATTATTTATTACTCTGAAGGTAGAGTATTAAATTAACCAATATAAGCCTTCCAAATACAATGATAATGATTTGAGCTTGCACATTGCACCCCTCCAGTCAGTACCCTAATATATATGTCATTCTTCTTGTGGCTAGCAACTTACCAATAGCGAATGTCACAGGATCTGAAGGTGGTCCAATCAAAGGGCCTTTCCTTAGGTATATTACAACCTGGTACTGGGCACCAGGAACCAGATTTTCAATAACAGGTTTGCTTGAGTTCACCTTTAAACCAAACACCCAATAAGATTTACTTAGAGATGGGCTTTCAGAATGTGACACAGAGACTGAAATAATATTCAGGGACTCTTTTTGGAATCACAGATGACTTTGAAATCCAAAAGCCTTTACTCAAGCCAGAAGATCAGATTCCAAAATTATCCAAAATTAGGATAATTTATAGTTTAAGTGAACACTGAAGGGAACTTAGGACATTCAAATTTTGTTTATTCTAAGCCATGGAAACTGCTTTATACCCATTAATGTCAATTGTAACTATGTACACTAGAGACATATCAGCCTCTAACTGTAATCAAATAGCAATACCATGAAGAGAGTTTGACATCCTAAATTGTAGTGTCAGCTGATTACATGTAAAGATCAGTACAGAAATGTCTTTAGTCTCTTGTCACTTAGAAGCACGTAATATGTAATTATAGAAATGGAAATGACCACCGGGCACAGTGGCTCATGCCTGTAATCCAAGCACTTTGGGAGGCCAAGGCAGGCAGATCATTTGAAGTCAGGAGTTCAAGACCAGCTTGATGAACAAGGTGAAGCCCCGTCTCTACTAAAATACAAAGAAAATTAGCCAGGCATGGTGGTGGCGTGGTGGCGCCTGTAATCTTAGCTACTCAAGAGGCTGAGGTAGGGGAATTGCTTGAACCCAAGAGGCAGAGGTTTCAGTGAGCTGAGATCGTGCGACTGCACTCCAGCCTGGATGACAGAGCAAGACTAGCTCTCAAAAAAAAAAAAAAAAAAAAAGAAAAGAAAAGAAAAAAGAAATAAAAAAAATGACTTCAGAGACGACCTAGTTCAAAGTGCTGATTTAATAAATAAAGTAAAACCAGAGAATGGCCAAGGTCATATGTTTAGATGCAGTGTTGGAACTGGAAGCCTAGTGTTGGGACCTCTAATCTACACTATGGGCAGGCCACTATGCTAAGCATTGAGCTATTCTGGTCAGCACCAAGCCAGGTTGTTGTAGCCCCTAAAATAATATTGTAGAGTATATTTCTCATTTAGATGAGACCTTCTTTACTGTTCTTTTTTTTTCTTTTTTTTTTGAGGTGGAATCTTGCTCTGTTACCCAGGGTGGAGTGAAGTGGCATCATGATCTTGGCTCACTGCAACCTCTCCCTCCCAGCTTCGAGTGATTCTCTTGCCTCAGCCTCCTGAGTAGCTGAGATTATGGTTGCACACCACCGTGACTAGCTAATTTTTGTATTTTTAGTAGAGATGGAGTTTTGCCATGTTGGTCAGTCTGGTCTCGAACTCCTGACATCAGGTGATCCACCCGCCTTGGCCTCCCAAAGTGCTGAGATTACAGGCATGAGCCACCATGCCTGGTCCTGCTCTTAAAAAAAATTTTGGTTACATAAAAAATACCATATAGAGAAAAATAGTGAGAACGTATAGATGAGTAAAATGCATTTTATTTTGTATTTTGTATTTTTTTGAGAAGGAGTCTTGCTCTATTGCTAGGCTGGAGTGCAGTGGCACCATCTTGGCTCACTGCAACCTCTGCCTCCCAAGTTCATGCAATCCTCCTGCCTAAGCCTCCTGAGTAGCTGGGACTATAGGCATGCACGACCACGCCCAACCAATTGTTTTGTGTTTTTAGTAGAGACAGGTTTCACCATGTTGGCCAGGATGGTCTCGACCTCTTAACCTCGTGATCTGCCCACCTCGGCCTCCCAAAGTGCTGGGATTACAGGCGTGAGCCACCATGCCTGTCAACAAATACATTTATTAAAACGGAGTGTTGGCATGCACAAAAATTGATGATTCAACTAAGAGATTAAAGTGCTGCTTTGACCTTTAGTGTCTCTAATATTTAAGACAGCATTGCTTGGTGGAAAGAACACAGGTTCTTTTTTGAGACTACCTGGAATAAATCCTGACTCTACTCCTTATTGGCATGGGGGTTTATTTATGCTTTACAATTTATTTAAAATGCTTTCCTTGGTTTCTTCATTGCTAAAATGTAGGTAATAAAATTATATACCTCATAGAGTTTTAGAATGCTTAAACCAGAGTATCTGTAAATATTCGCCTTTATTGATCTAATCAACTTTTTGTCCTCTAGGATACATAAAATTTCAGAATTCCTGCAGGAAGGAACATGAATCAGTGGAGAACAATATTGTTTACAGTTTATCTATGTTGTGAGGTGTTTTTTAGAGTCTCATTAAGATTTTAAGGATTAATATAGAACTGGTGATATGATATGAATTTTAGAGCTTTCCACACTGGAAACTGATTATACACAGTAGAAATTGTATAATTTGAATTGGTACAACTTGCTCTACATGTAAGCAAAAGGAGCCATATACCAAAATTTATTTTCCATTGGCTTAAACAAAATAAGATTACATTGAATTAATAAATTAGCATTTTTCATCCTTTCTTTCCTATTTATACTCTTTCATATCAGGGTTTTTTGCACAGGTTTTAGATTTTTAATTCTGCTGGAAGCCATAGAGACAGATTTAGTCAACCTGATCTCATCCGATAGATAATTTTCTTTTTTTTTCCACTTTCTCTCTTTCTTTACTTCCTTCTTTCTTTTCTTTCTTTCTCTTTCGTTTTTTCTTTCTTTCTTTCTCTCTTTCTTTCTTTCTCTTTCTTTCTTTCCCTCCCTCCCTCCCTTCCTTTCATTTCTTTCTTCTTTTTTTTTTTTGACACATATTCTTGCTCTGTTGCTCTGTTGCTCAGGCTGGAGTGCAGTGGGATGGTCTCCGCTCACTGCAACTTCTGCCTCCTGATTTCAAGCGTTTCTTGTGCCTCAACTACCTAAGTAGCTGGGATTACAGATGTGAGCCATCATGCCCAATTTTTGTATTTTTAAAAGAGACAGGGTTTCATTGTGTTGGCCAGGCTGGCCTCAAACTCCTGGCCTCAAGTGACTGCCCTGCCTTGGCCTCCCAAGTTGCTGGGATTACAGGCATGAACCACTGTGCCTGGCCTGATAGAGAATTTTCTGAAGAGACAAACTATGATAAGAAGATGCATATTATCTACAACTAAGCATTATTATTTTATTTATTTAAAATATACTTTATATGATAAAACATATATGCTCATTGTAAAAGTTGTTCACTCAATAAGAAAACAAATGAAGTAAATTAGACATCTTGTTTGTTCTCTTTCCACAAATCCTGACATTTTGATATGCATTCTTCTAGACCTTCTTATAACATATATACATAAATAAGATGCTATTGAGCTACATAATATATTATCGACATTGCTCCAGGCTGGGCACAGTAGCTCATGCCTATAATCTCAGCACTTTGGGAGGCAGATCACTTGAGGTCGGGAGTTCGAGACAAGCCTGGCCAACATGGTGAAACCCTGTCTCTACTAAAAATACAAAAATTAGATGGGCATGATGGCTCACTTCTGTAGTCCCAGCTACTCGAGAGGCAGAGACGGGAAAATGGCTTGAACCTGGGAGGTGGAGGTTGCAATGAGCCAGGATCACGCCACTGCACTAGAGCCTGGGTGACAGAGCAAGACTCCTCTCAAAACCACCTCCCCCCAAAAAATTGCTCCATTTAAACTTAACACATTGTAAACATCTGACCATAAATATAAATGCTGACCTAGCTCATTAATACCCATCTTGCTTATTTAGAATGTTTAAAATAATAAAGGACATTAGGAATATAGATTGTTTCAGGGTGACATTAAGGTTCCTTTCTTTTGATAGTATTTTAGGTAATAGTTGATTCTAACTATTCAATTGACTACTTAAAATCATAGCTATTTAAATATGCCATTATAGCCGGGCATGCGGGCTTATGCCTGTAATCCCAGCACTTTGGAAGGCCAAGGCAGGCGGATCATGAGGTCAAGAGATCGAGACAATTCTGGCCAACATGGTGAAATCCCGTATTTACTAAAATTGCAAACATTAGCTGGGTGTGGTGGCACACACCTGTAGTCCCAGCTACTCGGGAGCCTGAAGCAGAAGAATTGTTTGAACCTCGGAGGCGGAGGTTGCAGTGAGCTGAGATTGTGCCACTGCACTCCAGCCTGGTGACAGAACTCAAAAAAAAAAAAAAATCTATTATAATAAATTTATCCTATGGATATTATACTTTAACAAATAAGTAGCTATGGGCATAGCTATGAGCATATATATCATATTACTTAAAAAATGACAAGAGGGTAATTGTATTACAGATTACCTGACTTGGTGATAAATTATAAATACTAATTCTTGTCCTCCTTAATTTCTGAATATTTACTGAGCTGCTAACCTATATTTACACTTCTATGTTTCTCTATGCCTTTTTATTTAGTCTGGACCTCCTTGGGTGTGTGTTAGAGGAAGAAAAGGGAAATGTCCCTGCATTCTGCATATTAAATAATGCGTTTTATTTTTTACAAAACAATTTCACACTCACTCCTCCTTAATTTCCACTCATTTAGCATCCCAGTATTTGTCCTGACTGTCTTAATCTTCATTCCTGAGAATTTAGTTGAGTCCAATGTCTCTCCAACTGGATACCAGTTCTATTCCTCCTCAGCTAAAGAAATAAGGAGAAAAATGTAGTAGAGATCATAGCTAGTCAAAGTAAGCATATGATAGACAATTTTTCTTCTTCTTCTTCTTCTTCTTTTTTTTTTTTTTTGTAGAGACAGGGTTTTGCTACGTTGCCCAGGCTGATCTGAAAATTCTGAGCTCAAGTGATCAGCCTGGCTTAGCTTCCCAAAGTGCTGGGGTTACGGGCGTGAGCCACTGCACTTGTGTATGATAGACTCTTATATTATAGGATTGAACTAGATGATAATGCAGGTTCCTTTGAGTCTGAGATTGCCTTATTTACATTTCATGTGATCTTCTTTCCATCGGTGCTTTTCTACACATTTATTACAATTAGGCAGATTATTTTATGGAGAATCTCTAGAATCTCTCCATCTCCCTCCCTTGATTCAAAAAGCATCCAGCTAGGTCTGAATAACAATAGAAGCTAGCACTCTTCTTTTGCACACTTAATATCATTATGTTCCAGACACTGCATTAAGCATCAAGTCTTTTTAATCTTTATTACAACCCATAAGGTAGGATATGCTTCTTTCTATGTAATAGATGAAGATACTAAAACATACACAGATGAAGGAGATTGATCAGGGTCTCATAGCTGGACAGTGTTGAAATCAGGTCTGAAACCCAAGTCTGTTTGACTCTGGAGTCTGTGCTCTGGACTCTCTCATGATACACAGTGAAGCTGACCCTCTCCTTAAATAGCACATGCAATCCAATAGAAATAGTATTGGTTGGGAGGTCAGATCGTTTTCATCCTGATCTCTGTTCTAACACTAACCAGCTGTGTGACTTTAGGGAAGTTCCTTAAATGTTTGGCCTCAGTGTTACCATTTCCTCATTTGTGAACCTAAAAGATTGATTTGTCTTTTTGTTCAATTTTATTATTTAGTTATTATACATTTCTATAAGTTATCAGGAAGCATTCATGGGCAAAAGCAGATCACATATAAAAATAAATACATGTATATATTATAAGAGGCTTCCTGATTCTGAAGTTTATGATTGTGTGTGAGCCTCTAAACAGACCACTGAGAGCCTAATTACTTTGCAAAATTATCTGAATTCTTTATGTAACACAGATTAAGGAATGATTTTGTGTCCAACAAGTGTTTATTAATAAATAGCACTACAATGATTGTTAGAAAGGATACATCACAAAACTACCCAGAACATTTCCATACAAACTCATTCATGAAGCAACCCAAAGATACACACACACACACACACACACACACACACGCACGCACACAAAATGAGGGCAAATTCAAATGAATGTGTACAATGTACCATATGGAAGGCAAAAACTCTAAACTTCATAAAATCAGGGTGCAAATCTAATTTGCCCTTATCTCTGGCACCTCACACAGGATCCAAAGGACCCACCTCGCACACAATCACACAGAAATCAGCAGAGTTATGGGACAGAGTAGCAGCACTAGCAGCACATCTCACAGATCACCAAGGTAATATATAAAACAGTGGCCCTATGGTACAGTTAGTGGTAGAGGTAAAGAAGAGAGAGTGAGATTATGAAATAGCAAAACTTTATAATTAGTTATTAATAAGTGCTTGGCTTTAGAATGTTTATCTTAGAGTGACAAAAATGCTTTGCTTGGACAAATTTTAGTTAGGCTTCTGAAGCTTCTTCTAAACCCATCTGTGCACTTCCTTGTAAAATCCAGTTTTAGCAAAGAACATTGCATTGCTGCTGAGTCTGTTTAGCCAGAACTCCCATTCTTGATATTTGATTACCCTCGGTATCCCATCGGGTTCCTCATCCCCTATCATCTCCCAGGTGATGTCTGATCACCTTGGCCTGTCTTCAGCAGAATCCTGTTAGGCAGATTTGGCTAGAACCCTCTTACCCCTGCTGTTTTCTCTAAGTAGTTTTCCATCTGCTGATTCCCCTACACTGCTTCTTGGCTATAAATTGCTGCTTGCTCATGGCTGTATTTGGAGCTGAACCCAATCTCTCACCACCACTGCAAGACCCTGTAGCAGTGGTCCCTATGCCTAACACAATGGTCCTGAATAAGGTCTTCCTTACCATGCATTAATAAGTATCATTAATTAGTTTTTTCTCTAACAGGAGCCACATTTTGAACTTTCTATTTAATATAATCATGGTACCATTAATATATGAATAGAACTTAAGAAATACTATGTTTTTTTTCTGTTTAATGGTTTCTTTAAGAAATAAGCCCAAAGCCCAAGTTAGATCCATCCTGTTGAGAACATCTGACAGATTTCTTTGATTAATGGCCACATGATTCTAATCTGGTTCCCGAGACTTTTTGAACTTATACATCCTCATCTGAAAAGTGTGTGCATGTATGTGTGTGGTGGAGCAATGGATATTTGTGTGTGTGTGTGTGTGTGTGTGTGTGTGTGTGTGTAGTGGCATAATGGACTATGGTGGTATGCTATTAATACAAATCTCAGAAAGTTCTTGTGGCAACTGAGATGATATCTAGCATGGTGGTCTCATTCCTGCACTCCCCTTTAAATATTAGTCTTCTTGCTTATAATCCTGAATAGGACATTTCATGTTCTGTTTTCCTATTTGCATTTTGAGAAGATACTGTAAACGTACATTTGGACTAGTCTTTTCTGGCTCATTGATAATTTACAATATCTACCTCTACCTTTAGCCTTTGTCTCCTTATGTGAAAGATATGTAATGTGTACATTAGGTAGGGCAAGGGGAGAAAGGTACCTTGAAGCAGTTGAGTTCTAGGTCAAGGTCTGTAGGGGAAAACACGCTTTTCTGTCAATATAATCAGTCCGTCATTTTGGGTATGCTCAGGAAAGGAAGCTAATAAGTTATACAATGAACTGTGATTACTAGTTAATCCATTTAGCATATTTATTCCTTCATTTAATTCAACTCTAGGGGCTCCTCATTCTCAAGTAAATGCTTATCTCAGCATTCTATGGCTTTCTAGTGCTCCAAACAACACGATTCCTAAATTCATCTTATCAATTTGCAATTTCTCATTGTTTGAATTTCATTAAATGATTCATTTTCCTGGGAGGAATGGAAACATCCCAAATAGCTCTCATATAGCAAACATCTTTTCTGTGCGTTACATATTCAATTCATACATTGGATATGTAACGCACAGAAAAGATGTTTGCTATATGAGAGCTATTTGGGATGAATTGATAATGAACTGATAATTTTTGCCTTTAGGGAAGAAAATTTGTTTGTAAGACACCAAGAACCACCAAATCTGACCTTTTAAAAACATAAGGCCAGATTTTAGAAAGATAGGACTGGGCCCGAGGTTCTCAGGGCATCTGAAAGCAAGCTCCACTCTGGGCTCAAGTTGCACGGTATCACTGGGGATTGATCTGGCGTGTGCATTCCTTCTGCTAGCCACTCACAGGACTACTGAGTTGATCGCTGCCTCTGCCTGCCCCTCGCTCTCCTCTGTGCACAGCTGACTCATGTTTTCCTCAAAGCTCTTCTCAGTTGTGACTCGTGAGGGGGTAGTTTTTTACTTTATATTCTTTATATTTTTGAGTTTTTCTTTTCAGCAAGAACGTATTACTTTTATAGTCAAAATGAAAATTTTAAAAATGCAAAAAAAGTAAAACAGACAAACAAACACAAAACCCTCCAACCCTCTACTTGATTGTCTCCCTCCCTGGGACATTTTTTTTTCCAACCCGTTTCCAAGTCCCCTTTCCCCTTCATCCACGCTACTCATGCTCAGCTCTTCTTCCTGTGAACTCCTCTGGACTCTCATCATTCATTTTAAGCTGACGCCTTATTCTATACAGTGCAGTCATTATATGTTCACTTATCTATGGTTCTCACTAGATTATCAGCTCTGCAAGAGCAGGATGTTTAAAATTTTCTAACATCTGTCTTAGTACCTGGCACATCACAGGTGCTTAGCAAATTCCCTTGAATGAGGAATGAAGGAGAAAAGAACATGACCCTCCTATGAAGAGCAGGGAGATTATAGTGCAATCAAAAAGCCATTCCCACTCGTTTCTGTCCCATCTGGATCTTGGTAACACTCATACAACACACCCATCCCGGGAGAGCTTAGCCTGGCTTCTTGCAAGTGCCTCCTTGACATTGTCCTGTAAGACTATTCTTAGGTGGGACCGGTGAGCCCATCCTCACTTCTTTTCCTTTACCTGAGTGCAGTACTGCTTTTCAAGCCTCTGGCTCTCCTTTTGTTTCTGGCAGGTCAGCGACACCACAGACACAATGGTGCTGTTGTAGTTTTCTTGGGAAGACGTCCAGGACATCAAGGCAGTGGTTGAGCTTAAAACGTGGACACTCACGTGCTGGGGCTTCTCAGTCAGTTCTTCGATCCACTCTCCTGCAGGACCTGCACATTTCAAATTGGAATACAGGGGAGGCTGCACACTGCACTGATCGAGATAAAAGATCCTGGTTTAAAAAATCATGTTGTTTACTTTTTGCCCTTACAAAGAGATTCAGTGTAAGATTCGTGGTCCTCTGCCCAACCACAATCCTCTACTCCTTGACCTCACCTGATCTAAACAGCAGCCTCAGCAATAACAGCAGAAATGGAAGCGTCGATTCAACGTGAAAGTTGTCTGGTAAATTCTTAACCAGAGAAAATTTACTTCTTATTAACAAAGAGTGATCATGGCAGTGTGGCATTTCATCAGGGTTTACAATTCCTTTGCTACTAGGAACTTTGGCCTCTAGAAATAATTACTTTGAGATTCAAATCAGCCTCGACTGATTTGCTTTCCTGTGAAAACATTTGAATTTGGCAACAGTGAGAACAAAAAGGCAGGCCGTGACTATAGTGGAGAAGAAACAGTCAACAGGTTGGCTCCGTTAAAGAAGCTGGCTACAACTGGGTGATCATTTGAGGGACACAACAGGATCCTTACCATAAAATATCTCCAGAGAGATGCCCAGCCTTAGCTTTGTTCTCTTATGTACCTAAAGTGGTTCTTAACACAGTGCTGGACACCTGGAAAGGACTTAAGACATGTTAAGGTGATTATTATCTACAGAAATTCCCTGCTGATATGCAAATGTGAAACTTCCATTCATCTGCTTAGGATGCATTTCTCAGCTCCTTAATTGAGTGCTGTATTCCTAGGCTGAAACCCAGGAGAGGAAAAGAAGCAGGTGGCTCTACTGGGAAGGACATACTAAGATTTGGTATAAATGGTGCAGAAGAAATGAGGACAAACAATGGTATTAATTATAGTAAAGACATATGGAACTCATTACGTATTTATATATTTGTTCCTGGCAGGTCAGTGACAACCGCAGACACGGGATGCTACTTTAGTTCTCTTGGGAAGACATCCAGGACATCACAGCAGCGGTCGAGCTTAAAACATGGGCGCTCACATGTAACTCCTTTCCAGCATATAAACTGCTTTAAGTTTATATGTGTTACATATTTTATTCTTTTAATTAATTAATTAATTTTGAGATGGAGTCTCACTCTGTTGCCCAGGCTGGAGTGCAGTGGAGCGATCTCGACTCACTGCAACCTCTGCCTCCTAAGTTCAAGTGATTCTCCTGCCTTAGCCTCCGAGTAGCTGGGATTACAGGTGCCCACAACCACGTTGGAGTAATATTTGTATTTTTAGTAGAGAGAGGGTTTCACCACATTGGTTAGACCAGTCGTGAACTCCTGACCTCAGGTGATCCACCTGCCTCAGCCTCCCAAAGTGCTGGGGCTACAGGTGTGAGCCACTGTGCCCAGCCCCTTTAACTTTTACAACAAGCCAATGAGATACGTACTGTTATTAAATCTCACTTTTCAGATGAGAAAACTGAGGCAGAGATAGGGTAAGTAGAGCTAGGATTCACACACAGGAAGTCTGATTCCAAAATCCATGCTCTCAACCCTGCATGAGACTTCCTGAAGCACTGTGATATACTGAAAATTTGGAGATGGAATAATTGCACCAAAACTCAGTTTGGTCCTTACCAGTGGTGCAACTTTGGACAAATGAGTTAACTTCTCTGAATCTCAGTCATTGCATCTGTTACATGGGTAAACCATGGAGTTTTAGTATTAACAGAACTTTAGAGAGCCACTGCCTTATTTTGCTGATATGGTTTGGCACTGTGTTCCCACCCAAATCTCATCTCTAATTGTAATCCCCACCTGTGGAGGGAGAGACCTGATGAGAAGTAATGGGATCATGCAGGTGATTTCCCCCATGCTGTTCTCAAGATAATGAGGGAGTTCTCACGAGATCTGATGGTTTAAAAGTGGCAGTTTCTCTTGCTTTCTCTCTCTGTCCTGACACCCTGTGAAGAAGGTGCTTGCTTCCCCTTCGCCTTCAGGTATGTTTGTAAGTTTCCCGAGGCCTCCCTGGCTATGCAGAACTGTGAGTCAAACCTCTTTCCTTTATAAATTACTCAATCTCGAGTAGTTCTTTATAGCAGTGTGAAAATGGACTAATACATTTGCTGATGAGGAAACTGTCACATCACAGATATAAATGCGCTGCCTGAAGTCACAGAGCTAGTAAGTGCTTGTGACCCAACCCACACCTCCGGTCTCCCGAGTCAGTGTTTTGTGACGATCTGATTATTTACCTAACAAGGTTGTTGTTGGGATCAAATGAGGTAATATGTGTTAGAGAACTATATAAACATGAAGTGTTACTACTGTTCTGAAGACTGCTGGTGGAGTGGGGACACAGAAGGCGAAGATGGAGGAAGCAAGACAAATTCACTTATTTAATAGTTTTACCTTATGACGGACCTGCTAATCAACTCAAGAAAATGGGTCATTGAAGCCTACATGAAAATGGATTTTGTTATCAAATATTCCTGAGTTCTCATCTTAATTTTGATACTTGGGAAAGTGACTGAAATGTCAGCAATTCAGTTTGTTTAATGTGAAAAATGGGGGTAATAAAAATGTTTCCTTCATAAGGCTATTGGTCAGGAAAAATGGGCTGCAAATATACTTTAGCTGGTCTGTGACTACATTATGATGAACCAAAGCAAGCCACCCTAATTTGTTGCTTACTTACCCCATTAGGTATAAGTATTTATATCTGTGGTATCAATTTTTTAAACCACGGAAGTATACACAGTACATCTGAATAGCACATTACCACAGAACAGAATATTCTAAGCACTTAAAAAGTCATTCTTTTAGCAACAGAGAAAAAACACAACTTCTGGGAGCCTGTATTTTTCTAGATAAATATTAAGATGCATCTTTTTAAAGTAATCACAGTTTTGAGCAATTCCAACATATTCTCAATGGCACTAGTCACTTTGAATACTCTTAGAGCAGAGTGGATAAAAGATACACGTGGTGCCATAAATATTTCTTGAATGTACAAAAGAATGAATACTGAAACAGTATAACTCCAGCCTACGATTTTATAATTTGACATGAGAAGCAAGATGTACATAAAATAAACCTAGAAAAATACCACATACTAGTAAGTTCTGTGTTTTGTGCTGTGTACCATGAGACAGAATAGGAAATCAGAGAAGAGAAAAGTTAGAAAGACCAGAATTGTTGCGGGAGTTTTCATGGAGGCTGTTCCTACTTGCAGTGAATCTGTACTGGTGAAGAAACAGTCTATTTAGTCAGTGAGGCATTTTCAATCTTATGGGAAGAACAAAATACTCAACTTTGTTCTGTTTCTTATGTAATTACATGTCCAAGGCCTCTCACACTTGAAGAACACACAATGCAACTGGGAATACCTTTTCTATGCGCCTGATAAATCTTTCAGGCCTTTATTTTGACAGAGGTGACATTTTTGTTTTTCTTTTAAGTAAAAATATTATATGGGACATTTTCAACATTTTTAAGCTGCTACATAAACTGAGCTCCTCTTCTGCTCTCATCTACCTTCAATGAAAGGTGGTATTTTTCCTTTCCAGACAGCAGTAGGATACGCGGTGGTTATCCTTTTCTGAGGGTAATTTTTATTCTTTGCCTTCTGGTTTTTCTTTCTGCTGATCAGAGGCACATATAACCCCTGATAGGGTAGGTTACTGACTTTTTACCTCTATACTTCCAGTAAACTTAATCAGTTTAGCTAAACATATTATAGAGGCAGGCACTGTTTGTGCAGCCTTCAGAGCCTAGCTTTTGCTGTACTGTTACCCTTATGGAATCAGTAAAGGCCACCCTCGGACTTGACATTGGGGCTTTTAGGATGCTCCAGCTATGACTTTTTCCACCAATTTTATGGAGACTATCTGGATGTAGCCACACTTGAATCTTTGTCTTCCTTTGAGCCCCACAGGTTCAATACTCTAATGAGATTTTTCACAGTTCTATTATATCATTTCATTATGGCCTCAAACAAATGTCACATTTTCCAAACTGTATGTCCACATCCTTGGAGAGTTTGTTATGGCTAAGGTCAGTTTAATAAATGTTCAATTATCACAATAGTAAAATAATTCTCAAGTTAAACCCATGGATAGGATTGCTACTATTTCACATGCATATATTTCCTCTTCTATCCAAAGCTTGTGGATCTCAGCCTTTCCTGACCTCGAAGACTTCTCAGCATCCCTAAGGTTTGTGATAATTGACACCTGAGTATCATTAATCTCACCAGTTCCATTATTCTACCTCCCCAGTAAGTGTCAAATGATCTCTTTGTTACTTACTGATATAAAAGCTGAGTGATTTTGCTGACTGACTTTTTCGAGTTTCACAAGATCCTGAGGAACTAAAGGTTGTCACAGATAACTTATATTTCCCAGGTTCCTTCAGTTCTGCAACAAATTCATGTGCTTCTTCATCCACTGTCAAATATTCAGTAAAGTTCTCTAAATCATATATAAAAAAGAGAAGATATATGAATTGACACCTGGAAAGGCCCTGGGTATAGACAAGTCAATTAATGTAAAAAATAGGTATTTTAGATGTTCCCTACTTTTGTCAAGTTCAATTACACCTCTAAACTAAACGTACTATTAAAGCATAATGAATAAGAGCTCAATATTTTTACAATCCTCCACATAACAAAACTAAAATATGGCATTTAACTCAATAAAACTGGGAATGGGTATACACAGTGTATCTTTATGCACTCCTACCTAACGAAATTATGGATACAAAATAGAAGCAGATAGTCAGGAAAAGATAACAATTGTTGACTTTCTCATCATGATATAAGGGCTAAAAAATAACCAGCATCAAATATCTTGGAAGTTCTTCGTGGCAGCACTAACCATCCAGAAATGCTTTAACATATATTTAAAATATATCTCAACCACTTTGTGTCTAACTTTTTAAGATATAGTTTCTTATGTATCACAGAACTTAAGGTAAAATAAGAAATAATAATAAAAGTAATATTTTTCCTTCATCCATTTGCTTTCAGAACTTCTTAAAGAAGGAAATATTTCACATTGTGTCACAGTCAACCCATCTTCTGTGGCTTATTACTTCATTTGAAGTCATTATCAGCAGTTGGTGACTACAACAGTCTTCAAAAGAAGATGCTGTAGTCAGGTAAAAACATAATAGAACTTTCATGAGAAGAGGCAGTTAAATATTTTTGTAATTACAAGAGTCTATTTGCTGTGGGAACATATTTAGGAACAGAGAAATAAAATATATTAGGGAAACAAAAAAATACAGGCAATCCCAGGAAAATGACTTTTGACTCAAATAACTAAGAATTTTCATTTCATGTCATACTTGGGTATCGTGGAAAGCTTTATCATCTTTTGTAGAAGAATCCACAGATTTTGTATATCATTTTATTAAGTAAAATAGGATTGTACAGTATGCCAGTATATGAGACTACATGGGCCTTAAAGCCTTATTCTAAAAATAAGGTTATCATTGTAACTTCAAATTTTTATAAATTATAACCTCTGCAACACAAACTACTAGACTGGAAAATGGAAAATGAAGTATATTGCTGTAAAAACTAAACAAACATCAAATAACCATAAAAATCTACCAAACAACTATTGAAATGGGAATCATGACCCAGACTTGTTGAAAATCATGGCTCTACTTTCCTAAGTTACTAGGCTAAAATAAAAGGAACGAATCTCAGATGCTATAGTAGCTATATGGAAATGTCAGTTGCTGGGTATTTTGTTTTATTTTCAGCTTCTCTTTGGTAAACTATGGTTCTGGTTCCAGAGGGGCACACCCTAAAGACAACAAGAGAGGCTGGTTAGCAGGACACAAGCCTCATATTCTTGAGGAAGTAGTAATGTTTTCATAGGTATTACTTTGCATATGAGAAATTTGCATATGAGAAAACAAAATTTCTTTAGGATATGCTGTAATTTTCTGGGATAGTTAGATCTTTAATTCAAAATATTTCCAGAGATGATATTTTCCTCATTGTTCTGAGGCATGTGAAATGTTGAGCAGTAAAATGTATACAGTTGGCAGTACTTACAACTTGTGAATCACTTAAACCTTCTGATTCTTATCCAGTCTATTCATTTGGGTTTTCTGCTCTCAGTCTGCATTGGATACCCAATTAAATTCTTCCCTTACTTTACCATTATTCTTTGGATATTAACTGTCTATGATCAGTCTTTCTAAACTCATATTTTAAAACATTTCAATTTCCCTTCCTTTGTACCAGTTCTATTTCCTCTGATTTCCTACTGCTTTACCTTCTCGTTCAATATGGATATGGAACCCATCAAAAGCAGTGGGTGGTTTGGGTGGTAACCAGGTCAATATCATTTGCACAGGGAAAAAGGAGAAAGAGCTCGATGTTGACTTCTCTGTCTCACTGAGCGTACTGGTATTTTCATATTCCATTGGAAGTACACTGACAAATTCATCTTCACTTTCAGGAGTTGCAGATGCACTGTCCCACCAATAGGGCTGAGATGTAGTTTCATAGTCACTGCTATTAAAATCAGGCCAACCAGAAGAATTGTTGCCAGAGGGAATTTCAGGGGTTTCTTCTGTAAAATGGAAGAGTTTTTCTTTTCCTGCTGCATCTTGTGATCTCATGAAGGATTCCTCTGGGAAATTGCCACTCTGTTCTTCCCAGTTGTTTTTGTTCAAGTTTATGATACGAACAGAAATATTTTGAGGTGGATAAGGGGCTGTAAGAGAGAGAATTTTCATTTTCAAGTAATTTTTAGTTCAATTATAGTGAACACTTAATCTCTTAATGAGTCAGGTACACAAGCAGATTTTTAAAAATGTAATTTAATTTTATTTCTAATATGTAGACAAATTTACATTAAGATAAACTGTGTCTTTTTCCATATACATACTTCTAAAATTTTGTGGATGATGTGTACCTATCAATATATCACTAGTCACACTTCAGATATATTAACTTGCAATATTATGCTTGTTGAAGTGGTAATTTAACCACTTCTAAAAGCAGGGTATGTAAATATTTTTCAGTTTATCATAATCTCACTTACAAAAAATGAATTTCTGTTCCTGGATTTTTATTACAAAAAGAAAAAACAAGTATAGTGTGTTTACAGCTATCAAGATGACAATACTTCACGTGACATAGTTGAACCTAGAAAAGCTGCATACGTGTGTTGCCCTTAGAGATGTTAACACACATGTTAAAAATATGACTTCACTCCCCACCTCTCTAAAATGAGAACTAAGAGCACAAAATGAGTTTATAAATTATGGAAGCACACTTTACTTACAGGGGGAAAATTATGAAGACACACTGCATAGTCTTTGCCTGTAACAATTTCTACTTGTCCTTCATTAGCAGTTCAATTATCACCTCTTTCATGAACTTCCTTTTTTTTTTTTTTTTTTTTTTTTTGAGACGGAGTTTCACTCTTGTTGCCCAGGCTGGAGTGCAACGGTGTGAACTTAGCTTACTGCAACCTCTGCCTCCTGGGTTCAAGTGATTCTCTTGCTTCAGCCTCCCAAGTAGCTGGGATTATAGAGTCCTGCCAGCATGGCCAGCCAATTTTTGTATTTTTAGTAGAGACGGGGTTTCACTGTGTTGCCAGGCTGGTCTCGAACTCCTGATCTCAGGTGATCCACTCACCTCGGCCTCCCAAAGTGTAGGGATTACAGGCATGAGCCACTGCGCCTGGCCCCATGAGCTTCTAATAAAATTTATCTCTTTCCTGTGTGTTGTTAATTAACTTTGTACCTCTTTTACAACATTTATCTCATTCTGCCTTGTATGACAGCCATTTGTGTAGTACTTGTACCATTTTTTGAGGACAAAGACCCTGTCTCATCAGTCTCATCTTCATCTCTCAATATTTAGAACAACTTCCAAGTAGAATGTACTCAATTAATGTTTTTACGGCTTACTTGGAATAATGAAAAACACAAATAGAATCTTAAATGTTGACATTAGGTGAATTTGTGATTTAGCTGAAATAGTTTCCTGGTCTTAGACTAATAAATAAGAATTATGACAGCTTAGAATTTCAAACTGTCAAGACTTTAGAAGTAAGCTATCATAATGCCTTCCTGAGGCTCACAAGAATGGCCTCTCCAGCATTCCTATTGAGTACTCAGGCACATTAGGCACATACAGTGTTGCTTATATTGGTGATGGGTACTTAGTAAATAATGCTCATTTTATCCATTTATTCTTCCATCCATCCATTCTTCCATCCATCCATCCGTCCATCCATCCATCCATCCATCCATCCTACAATAGTGCTTCATATTAGGGATGCCACAAAAATTAAACACTGCAAGTTTTAGATACATTTGAATTTCAATATTTTCCTTTAATAATCTGATAATCTGTACTTGAATATCTTCTCTCTCTTTTTCTGCCATAGGGCCAATTGTCAGCAATAACTGATGTCTACTAGATCCAGGTAAGTTACTTAATTATAACCTTTGGTAATATGTAGCTTTTTATTCAAATAATACAAATCTATGATTGCATTGACATATTTTAGATTTTTCTTATTGAATATTTTGGCCAGTTCTTTTTACATTGATAGAAAATTATTTTAAGTTATTAAACATACATACTTTCTTTCTTTGGTCTGGACCAGAATATTTCTTAGGATAAAAAATAAATGTACAGCAAAATATAATTGAATTAGTTTTTCACTATATTTGATTCATCAGTAGACTTACCAGTTCTGTGCTGTTTGGGTTCATGACTGACACCACTGTACTCAACAAGGGTACTTTTATTAAAAGTTGCTTCAGATACCAGCTGAAAGGTGATATTACTATAACAGATTCCTGGCAGCCAGTGATTAAATACTGTTTTTCCCTTAAAGAAATCTGTGAAGAGAAAGTCAACTACATGAAAAAATATGGTCTTCTAAATGTCACACATTCTGGAAAGTTTGAAACAATTATGGTTAAACATTCATAAAATAATGTTTCTTTCAACTCCTGTTATGGTCAGTAATAAAAAGTTAGTAGAAAGCTAGAGATGAAACTTCAAATGTTTAGACTCGATACTGAAGGGCTTTTTCCGTTAGAATTCCTAAGGAGATTGGACACAGTTGGAATTAACTTTTTATGGTAGAAACTTTTCAGGTATGTATTAAGTGAAGGAGATAATAGAAAGAAATTGTAGAGATTAAGTTTACACTGGCCATTTACTATGTTTTTGGGGGGATGGAGTTTT
Organism: Saimiri boliviensis; assembly: GCF_048565385.1. Taxonomy (NCBI): domain Eukaryota; kingdom Metazoa; phylum Chordata; class Mammalia; order Primates; family Cebidae; genus Saimiri; species Saimiri boliviensis. The sequence goes on from NC_133455.1 coordinate 114,692,342, forward strand.
GCTTTTGTTGCCCAGGCTGGAGTGCAATGGTGTGATCTCAGCTCACTGCAACCTCCGCCTCCTGGGTTCAAGCAATTCTCCTGCCTCAGCCTCCCAAGTAGCTGGAATTATATTCATGCACCACCATGCCTGGCTAATTTTGTATTTTTAGTAGAGATGAGGTTTCTCCATGTTGGTCAGACTGGTCTCAAACTCCTGACCTCGGGTGATCTACTCTCTTAGGCCTCCCAAAGTGTTGGGATTACAGGTGTGAGCCACTGTGACTGGCCTACACTGGCCATTTACTTTAAGATAAAAATTAAAGGTATTTTGCCACCTTCTGGCCTAAAAAAGAAAGCAATTTACAAGAAAAGTTTTGTTTGTTTGTTTGTTTTTTTTTTTGAGACAGAGTTTCGTTCTTGTTACCCAGGCTGGAGTGCAATGGCGCTATCACTGCTCACCACAACCTCCGCCTCCTGGGTTCAGGCAATTCTCCTGCCTCAGCCTCCTGAGTAGCTGGGATTACAGGCATACACCACCATGCCCAGCTAATTTTTGTATTTTTAGTAGAGACGGGGTTTCACCATGTTGACCAGGATGGTCTCGATCTCTTGACCTCGTGATCCACCCGCCTTGGCCTCCCAAAGTGCTGGGATTACAGGTGAAGTTTTCTTTTAGAAAAACTAGCCTAATTTAAAACTGGTATATTGGCCAGTTTGTAGACAGAACCTGCCCAAAAAGAGAAAAAATAAAAATCTGGATTCCTTAGAAAACTTGAAAGAGAATAACAATAAACTTAAAAAACTAGTCCAACTCAAAAGAAATGAGAGAAATAAAAAAGTATCACTTATTGAAATGCAATTTGAAAATTGCTTGAAAATTAGTTGACTTAAGAATAAGGGTATATTAATTCTTTTTAAATTCATAGTTGTTAACAAAAGTTTCAGCAATTGCTTTTTAATTATTCATAAATGTATTTGCATATGATCTATCAATAAATAGTGTTCCATTTATTAATTTGCAGGTAATCTGTTTTTATTGTAAATAAAGAATGTAATAATTTGTGGAATTTATTTTTATTTTTTCAAAGTTAAAAAAACTAAATTCACTGCATATAATTAATTAATTAATTAATTCTGAGAGGGAGCCTCCCTCTGTCACCCAGCTGGAGTGCAATAGTGCTATCTTGGTTCACTGCAACCTCTGTCTTCTGGGTTTAAACAATTCTCCTGTCTCAACATCCTGAGTAGCTGGGATTAAGGCACCTGCCACAACGTCCAGCTAGTTTTTTTGTATGTTTTAGTAGAGACAGTGTTCCATCATGTTGGCCAGGCTGGTCTTAAACTACTGAACTCAAGTGATCTGCCTGCCTCAGCCTCCCAAAGTGCTGGGATTACAGGCGTGAGCCACCACTCAGGCCCCACTGCCTGTATTTTAAATAGATCTCATAAAAAAAAAAATAAATCCATGGAAGAAATGAGTGTGTAAAAGCAGCAAGTCAAAGAGACATTTTTCTGGATGTCATGCTCTGTGTGCTTCAGTACTCTTTCTCTTCCCACCAATACATGTTTCCAGTTACAGTCAGCCAATTCTGATACCATTACCTGCCTCCCACCCGCAGCTGATGTGTCCTGAGTGTATTCAAGTTCCTTCTCTGGGTTTCACTCCCAATGAAGCTGAATGCCCTTTCTTCCCTCTCCCTCTAGCCCCTTCTATCCAGAGAAGTTGATTTCGTAACTTTGACTAATTTGCAGTATTAGTTCTCCTGGCCTCTTTTCTCTCTCCCCTCCCACAAGGGTCCCATCGAGCCAGTAAAACAGCAAAACTAATTTTTGTATATTTATGTATTCATTTACCTAGTCATACAGATAGATATATACACAGAAACTAAAAAGGATTGTCTTTTGCCTTTGAGGATGTTGGATCATCTCCAAGTGAAACTTTGCAAAAAGCATCACTCTGGCTTCCCAGTCCCAGAAATGCCCATGTAACGTACCCAGAAGGAAATGGTTACTTGTGCTTCTAAACTTAAGCCTAAATTTATTTCCTGCACCAGGCACGATGCCTTAGGGAATGGTAATATGTAAGTGATAATAATTTGAGTATTTCTCATGCTGTGCACATGACACACGGCTCTAAAGTAATGAACCAGATGTTCTAGGCCTCCTCATAACATGATTTTCATAAATTAATAACTATTTTTAAGGGTTCATTTGTAGGTCAGATAGTGAATTATAAAATCTCATTGGAATAAGAGAGAACATCATTTGGGAAAAGCTTTGTCAAAAGTGACGGTCGTCAGTGATTCAACCTTCCTTTTGCCGCTTACCTTTATATAGCATTGTCCGGAAGTCTTTACCTTCCCAGTAGCTAATGTTCACTCTTGTGAAAACATTATATTTTTCTGGGTAATGAATTTCAAATAGGACTCCTGTTTCAGGAGAAGGTTTATAGTCATATATTGAAACACTGGTTACAGGTAGAGGTTCTACAGAAGTGAAGTAAATGGAGAAAGGGAAAAGAAAGAAGAGAAAGGCTGATATCAATACTTGCATGAACCAAGGATTACGCATATCAGAAATTACCACATATTTTCACTCTCTGTGAGCACTAAACTGTTCAGCACTGATGAACTGAATGTTCTTAGCAGCAATTAATAAAGTACATTTTATATGGTACTTTCTGATTTTTGAAGAACTTTCACATTTATTTTTCCTTTTTCAACAATACTGAGATCTAGGAAGAGCAAATATTAATATCTCCATCCCACAGATAAATGTAATGATAACTCACAGACTAAATTATTTGTCTGAGGTAATTCAACAAGTACATGGCAGTCTGTATCTCCAGATTCCTAGTTTGTTTTTCTTTTTCTCATGCGAAGGAAATTTTACATTAGTAACAGACCAGTAACAGAAAATAAATTTTGGCTCAAACCCATGATAGTTATGATTATTTATTTCTTCGTTTGAACATAGCACTTATTTTTTCTATATTAAGTATAAAATTTCAGATTATATTTCCATTGTTGTAAAAAATATATTATGTGGTGTTTATCAAGCCACTCTTTCTATAGAAGTTTAAAGAAAACATTTCTATTTTGCTTGAGTAGTTCATTCACTGGAAAACTTTAAAAATACTAACTGTTTAAAATCCATGATCGATATGTATATCTCCTCCCTATCCCACCATTTTGCAAAATTCTTGTTAATAAACAGATTTTACTTGTGTTTTATTAATTTTATTAAGAATATATGTTAATTTGGTTTGGGGTCACCTGTAATCCCAGCACTCTGGGAGGCCAAGGTGGGTGGATAACCTGAGGTCAGGAGTTCGAGACCAGCCTGACCAACATGGTGAAACCCTGTTTCTACTAACAATACAAAATTAGCCAGGCATGGTGGTGCATGCCTGTCATCCAGCTGCTCTGGAGGCTGAGACAGGAAAATCACTTTAACCCAGGAGGCAGAGGTTGCGGTGAGCCAAAATCCTACCATTGCATTCCAGCCTGGGCAATAAGAGCAAAACTCCATCTCAAACAAACAAACAAACAAACAAACAAAACAAAAGGAAAAGAAATGTGAAAATAAGTAAAATTTAAAAACTGTTGAAACTCCAAAATCACTTCAAGCCTTGAGAAAGATGTGACTGTGATCTGAGTCACATATAGTTATAACTTCTGTTCTCCAATTATAGGTTAACTCACTTTATTTTTCTTGTTCTGTACAATGACTAGAGGAAATTAGATGATGTTAGGGACAAAAGCCTCCTGGCTTCTTAATTAATGACCCTTGTTGTAGATCAACTTCCCATCTTTGTTGTCCTGCATTGCTTAGGTCGGATGACAGAAAACCCTTAAATAACTATTAGACTCTGTGTAAAAAAATGTTAAATGTACCCTTCCCAAAAAAGAAACACTGCTTATAACCAATGAAATTTCTGTAATCATGTGTCAACCTTGTATGAATAATTTTTTGTAATCCTGATAAAAACCCGCCTATAGAAATGAAATACTAATTTCACTACTTCAGAGATGGACTGCATGCTCCTGGAGTTGGTGTTTCCACGTGGTCCAGCTTCACACTTTGTGCTTGAAAAACCTTTCTTTAAATGGTATTCTGACCCTTTTGACTATTTTAGATTGACAGAAAAAAAGCTTTTTGATTCAAAGTTTTAGAATTGATTGAGAGGATTCTTGGACATCATCTATAGCCTGACCTAAAGAAATGCCCTTAGTTTAAACTTTACATTTAAAAAAATTCAATTTTAATAACACGACAACTCCAAATTTGACTTACTTCTTTAATAAATAACTATTGAATATCCAGTATGTCTCAATCTGTAGCTGGATGTATTTTATTTTGTTGCTCAGGATCTCAATCTATCTTTGCTTTTGACTTTAAGAGACCCAGAAATAATTGAAGCTACATATTAATGCTTTGATTTTTCCTGAAATTTTCTGAAAAACTAAGCCCACATCTACCAAAAATTAGGAAGGCCTTCAGACTCCAATATATTTTGTGATTATGTCACTGTAGACTACGTGCTATAGTCTCTGGTTAAAAAGTTTGAATTTTCTCTTTGTCTCATTCCTAGCCTTCCTACATAAAGGTAACGTTTCAGAATGAACTCACTAACTCACTAATGTGCCATGTCAACCAACCAACCAACCAATCAACCAATCAAGCAACCCTCAAAGACTCAGTTTTGAGTTCAAAACTCCCAAATAAGTTTCAAACTGCTTCAAGTTTTTTCTTCCAACCTAGCCTAATTTACTAACCCATGGAGTCTACCAGATCCAGCTATTGACTCTAACCCTAAGAGAACTAAAATGAAAGGAAACAGAAAAAGCAGCCACGGAGCAGTAACTCCTCCACTGCTGCAGTCCTGTTTCACATCCTCGTCAGGGTTTCTTCTACTGAAAAGAGAAGTTAGAAGGGCACTCAATCTTTCATGCCCTGAGGCACAAAGTCTGTACATCAAAGCCACGACCAAACTTTGAAATTCAAAACATACTGGAGGATTGGAGGACAGATATTTTATTTTCTGATTTTTTTTTTCTTTTGCAACAAGCTACTTAAACTAAGAGAATGTCTAAAATGCTTGCTTACATGTTTGTTTTATATGTTTCTCTCAGCTTCAGTGTAAATGACCCAGGTCAGCTGTAAATCTCGTTGATGTCTAAGCATTACTGAGGAGTATTCAATCCAACAACTACTGTTTTTAGAAGAACTAAAAATGTATAGTCTAAAAATATTGTACTATCTCTCCAGTGACTTCTCTCATTATCTTTCTTTTTAGAAATTAAGTGCTGTGGTATAAACCAGAGCTATAGTTACTAACAGGCATTTCAGTGATGACAAGGTTAAATCCTAGTCTAAGTAGATAGTCCTTGCCCTGTCAGTCATTCCATTGTACTTCCCTTTCTTGTCTTAGGACCAGCCTGGACTGGACATAGAAATGGAGTTGCTGGAAAAAAGTGAATCATTTAATATCTTTGTTTATTACTTTCTTGTCTATAGATGTTTTAATTTTTCAAATAAATAAAGCATTAGAAAATGTCGTTGAAATTCCACCATATAACTGACCCAAATCCCGTTCTTTTCCAGCCATAACCAGAAGTAAATTGTTACTTTGAATCTGGTATTTATCTTCTCATGTATTTTTTTAACTTTTATATTTGTAAGCATCCAACATTGTTTTATGTTTTAAAATATTATGTAAATCATAACTATCCTGCAGCTTGCTTGTACTGCCTAACATTGTTTTAGATTTATTACTGTTGATACAAGAAAATCTAGAAACTTTATTTTAGTGTCCATTTTGCAACTACACAACCTACACAATTTATCTGTTTTTTTTTTTTTTTTTTTAGTAGATTGATTGTTTTTAATCATTCACTCTTACAAATAATGCTGCAATAAATGTTTGTGGCATGTCTCCTTAGGTTGCAAATCCTGGATAGTAGAGTCTATACATTATCTGTATCAGATACTCTCAGAAAGTTTTCTAACTGGATTAGGGCAATTTACATATCTATTAGCAGTGTATGATAGTTCCTCTTCCTCCATATTATTTTCCAACATTTGCTGATATCATCAGTCTTTTAAATTTTTGTCACTCTGAGGTGTGTGAAATTTTGTCTCTTTATTTTAATTTCCTGCTCATGGAGGAGATTAATTATTTTCCTTTTGTTTTTTGGCTAATCAGCTTTCCTTTTCTTAGAATTGTTAAATTCTTTCACATTTTTGGAGTTCTTTTTTAGTTTTTTCCTGCTAATTTGTAACATAATCTTTGTCATATACCATATTCCCATTGTCATTTTTTTTTTTAACAATTGTGTCTTCAACTTTCCTTCTGGATTTACTTTTTTTCTTGCTGAAATATATCTAGCAACAGTTCTTTAACTTAGAGCTATGGGTGTTAAATTCTCTAGGCTTTGCATATTAGAAGTTTTCTTTATTTTATCTTTATTCTTAATGTGGTTTATTCTTGATGTATCTGGGTACAAAATTCTAGGTAGACAGGTATTTTCATCAGTACTTTGAATATTTTTTTTTGTTTTCTTTCACCAGTTACTGCAGAAGGGAAGACTTCTGTCAGTAGAGTAGTCATTCCTTTGTAGATACTTTGCATTTTTTCTCTTGTACCTTTTAAGCTTATTTATTTATTTTCATTTAGCCTTAATAACCTGATGACATATAATAATGATAATAATAATAATATACCATTATATATTTAGGCATGGTTTTAGTTTTGAATTTCTCTGTTAGGGGCTTAGTTGGAATGTTCTGTCAGCCTGTGAATTCATGTCATTTTCAAGTCTTAGAAATTCTCATAATCATCTGTCCAAATATTGGACCCACCATTCCCTCCATTCCTTTCCTTTAATTCTTAAGCCTTCTTAGCTAGAGTTTCTCCCACTTCCATGCCTGTGAATTGCTGCACTGTGCTGTATTATGGAGCAAATTGCACAGTATAGTCTTCTTATTTACTACCTCTTTATAACTGTTATCATTATAGAATTTGTCCCACCCACTGAAGCTTTTCAATTAGTAAACTTTAAATTTAATAAATCAAATAAGTTTACCTAGTTTGATGAATTAAATTTTAAATTAAATGATTATATGTTTTCATTTATAAAAGCTTTAATTTATTCTATATGTTTTTATTTTATTTCTGAAATTTTTTTTTTAAGATAAGGTCTCATCACGTTGTCCAGGCTCAATTTAAACTCCTGGAAGCAAGGGATCTGCCTGCCTCAGCGTCCTGAGTAGGTGGAACTGTAGGCACAGCACTGCACTGTTTCTGCCAATTTTTTTTTTCATTAATTTCCTGGTTTAAAAAAATGGCGGTGGTTCTTACATTTATGTCCTTGACCATTAAAAACATAATTAAATTTTTGTTAAATTGCTATTTAAAATATAATCTTAACTGTTATAGTTGTTTTGATATCTATCCTTTTTAGCACAAGTTCTTCGTGTGTTTTGAGACCCAGGCTCTGGGCTCATTTTATGCTTTTCTGTTCCCCCATTTCTCTCTTATTATGTCTTACTTTTGAAAGAATTAAGCCATTGCCTCCTCTCAGACTACCAAAGCACCCAGCCTATACAGCAAGGCGTATGACATTATTTTGGCATTCTTAATATTGTGGATGACATAGTGGTTATCACAGATTCATTCACTGACTTAGAAAGTAACTAGACTTGGACCTTGGTAGTAAGATGAGTATGTGTCCCCTGCATCCTCAGGCCTTTATATATGTATTTTTTTTTTCCTCTCCAACAAGAATGTTTACCTTAAGCAGAGAGCCTGGCTCTGTGCCTTCTCTAGAGCAGAGTATTTCAGTCCTTCCTACTGTACTGCGGCCCAGACTCAATAGTGTCTTTTCCAGACCCAGAGCACAGAGGGCCCATTACTTCAGCCCATTTCCCCACTTTGAGTTTTTATCTTGTTTCTGGTTCTTAGAGAACTATTGTGTTTTTGGGTCTGGCAATGTGCTTCTGGTTTTCTTTTTGTTTTGTGGTAGGAGCAAAAGTGGATGACAAGAAGAATGTACTGCATTATTTTGACCAGAAATCCTAGCATAAGTTTTTTCTTTATTTAAAAAAAAATGACATTTAGTATGATTATTTTTTCCTTCATTAGGTGTCTCATATAATGAAAACTCATGTTCAAATTGAAGAATATTTTATGTCCCTTAATTATCTTTGAATCGTTCAAGACAGACCATGAATAGGAAAGTTTTGAAAGTTCCGGATGTGATTATCTCAGAGAAGAGAAAAAGAAATAAAAGCAGATGTGGAGCACATACTGTTTAAAGAAAACAAAAGTAGCTCTGTATTAGTTATTACATGCTAACTGCTAAGAGTTGCTTCTTTCTAAGATTGCTCTGTTTAGCTGGACTAAAAACTAAAGAAGCAATTGTGTTCATGTTCAGTAACCTCTGATGTGACCAACTGAAGAATGTGTCTCTTCTGGCATAGTTCTCTTGAGGGAGAAGATCTGGGATTAGACCCTCACTTCTGATGGCATGCACAGGGCAAAAGGACCGGACTGAGGCCAGAGCTGCTGTTTGGTGTTTAGATTTGAGACCTGAGCTGGCACCTCAAATCAGGCCAGTGAGCTATGTCTAGCAGCAGCAGCTCCCCATGTCCAGGTGAGGTGGTGATCATCACACCAGAACCTTAGTTCAAGTCCTCATCATTTCTTTCCTGGAGCATTTCAACAGCTTTCTAAATTATTCTCCCTGCCTCCATTCTCATCTTAATTTTTTTATTCATTTCTGCTCAAATTTTCAATGTCTGTAAGCTACTTGATATTCTCACTGTAGTCAGAATCTTTGTCTTAAACCAGTCACCTCCATCTCACTGATACTTCTCTGCTCAATCTGTTTCAATCTCCTTTGCTCCTGATACCTTGAGTAACTTTCTATTTAATGCCATTGATACTTCTTACATTGATTGATCCTATACTGCATGCTACATACTTTGTTAAGGAGTTCATGTTATTTTATAATGCCCCTCACCAAGTAGGAACTATAATTATCCAATATTACATATTATAATGATATGACAGATCAAGTGTGCAAACTACAGTCCACAAAGCCAAATCTGCCCTGCCACCTGTTTTTGTATGACTTTGGAGCTAAGAAAGGCTTTTACATTTTTAGATGTTGGACATAAACAAAAGAAGAATAGTATTTCATAGCACATGCAAATTATATAAAAATCAAATTTTAGTGTCTATAAATAAAGTTTAATTATAACACAGTCATGATTATTTGTTTATGTACCATCTATGGCTACTGTTGTGTTGCAACAACAGAGTTGTATAGTTGCAATATAGACTCTGTGGCCCTCAAAGCATAACACGCTTTTTATCTAAGCCATCATAGAAAAAGTTTGCTAACCCCTAGAATAAATTACAGATTTGAAAACTAAGATTTAGAGAAAGTAGTCATCTGCCCAAGGCTAAACATACAGTTTTCAGATTTCTTTGACGCTAAAGCTAATGCTTCGACCTACCACCACAAATACCTGCTTGATAGTTTTTCTATTCCAATGCAGGATTCAGGATCTCTTGGCTTGCAGCTTTGCTATAAGAGAGCTTTCCTCATTCAAATCCTATTATATAATTTCTTCCTATCACTTATAGGTTAAGGTCTAAATTCCTTTGCCAGGTACTTAAAGTTCTTCCCAACATTTCTAGCCACTTTTCTTGTTATTTTCTGGACCAGCTAACGGGTGCCATCATAACTTCCTGCAGTCACCAAGTGTGCCACGCTATGTCTGCCTCTGTTATTTGCATGTACAATTCTATTTGACTCTGTAACACTTTCCATTCATTATTCTTTCAGCAAATTTTCCTTCACTTTTCAATGATTGTTTCTTCTGTGCTGCCTTCCCAGTGTTCCCTAGGAAGACCAGGCAATTTCTTTTACATAATTCTTTCACAATGTCAGAGGTGTTTGAATCAGGGAAACTCCATCTTGAATAGGGACTGGATAAAATAAGGCTGCGACCTAGTGGGCTAGACCTTGCTGATGAAACAGGTTGCGGTAAAGAAGCCAGCCAAACCCCACCAAAACCAAGATGGCTATGAGAGTGACTTCTGGTCATTCTCATTATCTCATTGTACACTAATTATAATACATTAGCATGCTAAGAGACACCCACCAGTACCATGATAATTTACAAATGCCACGGCAGGGTCAGGAAGTTACCCTATGTAGTTTAAATGGGGCAGGAACCCTGAGTTCCGGGAATTGTCCTCCCTTTCAGGGAAAACTCATGAATAATCCACCCCCTTGTTTAGCATGTAATCAAGAATAACCATGAAAATGGGCAACCAGCAGTCCTTGGGGCTGCTCTGCCTACAGAAGAGCCATTCTTTTATTCCTTCATTTTCTTAATGAACTTGGTTTTGCTTTGCACTGCACACTCGCCCTGAATTCTTTCTTGCGTAAGATCTGAGAACCTTGTTTTGGGGTCGGGATTGGGCCCCCTTTCTGGTCACAATCACAGTTATCATATTTTTTGTAATGGTATTTGTCTCTTCCACTATAGTATAACATCTTTGATTATGAGTATTTTCATTTATCTTTATTTCTTTGGTACCTAGATGGCACAGAGAATGTACCTGATAAGTAAAATAAAAACTCATGAATTATTTTTATTTAGAATAGATCTGTACAGAATATTGTATATGTAGAGTGTCTTCATGTGTATTCTTTAATGTGTACAGCTACTATCTGTAGAACTTCACTGACACATGACACAGCTGTGTGTATGTAACATTTCCTCAATTTCTAAGCAACTGATTCCAGTTATCCTTTTACCTGCTGAGAAACTACCTCTTCCCTCTTAAGTGCATGCAATATACTGAAGGTTCTCAATCAATTAAATATTAATGAGATGTTAGACCCTAAGGGCTGTGAAACTCTTTTGAGCTGGCCAAATGACTCTGCTGTGCCAAATTTATTCTTTGTCATGTTTTTCAGCTTTCTCTAAGAGTGACAGACTCAGAACAACGATAGCAAAATATCAAAGGAATGCCCTGGGGCCAATTGCTTTGTCATCGCTGATTTCATCAAGACAAGCATCTAACACACAATAAATGACTGCTACAAAGGTACTCTTTTATTCTCAAGGGAAATGTGTCAACTCTGTGAGCAGCTACTACAAATGTTTTCCAAACTTGTTTAAAAAGCTTTCAGTTAGAAAAATAAAGATGGCAAAAATACATCATTAACTGACAAATAACGTTAGTTTTGGAGCTCAAAAGTAATCTTAGTCATCATGTATGTTAATTCCCTTTTTTAATGAAGGTGGAAGCTGAAACCCAAATGTCACCAAATGCCAGCTCATGCCTAATGTCACAGAAATATTTGTGCACTAATCCTGACTTCTTACATTCCCAACCTATTATCGCTCCTTAAATTTGGGATAATGAAATTGAGCCTTTAAAAATGGAGTACAAAATGATATTTGATAGGCCATCATTAAACGATTTTACTCTTTAGAAATCAAACGTGTTTCCTCTTCCCCTTAAGATGTAGAAAGTCCCAGGACAACATCACTTCTTCTCCACCTCAAGAAGAAAAAGCCAAGTAATCCATGAAATCATAACTATTCTTGAGGTTACAGGAGAGGTGAGATAGCAAGTCAACCAAGTGATGTGAATTCCAAGGAGTGACCAGCCCCTCTGGAGAGAGGGCACACATGATTTCACTTTGGCAAAGCACAGCAGGAAGAGGATGCAACATTGAAGCAGGTCAGAAGAAAGCAGCTCCGATTTTAATGGATTCATAAAGATTGAGTATGGTCTAAATGGGTGCATAGCATTGCTCTGTCCAATATAGTAGTTACTAGCTATATGGAGCTATTTAATTCAAATTTTAAATGAATTCAAACTAATTAAAATTAAAAATGAGTGTCTACTATGTTGGACAATACGGATATAGAATATTTCCATCATCCAAAAGTTCTAGGTCACCACTGTTCTAGACTAACTGGGAGAGGCAGACACAAACGGAGTATACTGTTTCTCTCTAGCTTTCCCTTTGGGCCTCTACCCCATGCTCATGAGGACTACTGGAGGCAGGACAGGGGACTGGAGAGAGGCTCCCTTTTTTGGGTTGGGGATTGGGGTGCTGGGCGACAGGCATGCAGATGGTAACTGAAACCACAAAGAGGCCAGCAAGAACACTTAACTTTCCTGGACCTTTCTTGAATATAAGGAAGAATAATAATGTATTGTGGAGGGGCAGAAAAATCTTTCCTTTCTAATTCTCAGGAAAGAAGCAAAAGACTCCTGTTGCTGGGAGAGGAGCAGAAACTCTTTTGGGCCCAGAGTCCTATACTGATACAAAGTAGAGTATCAGTGGTTCTGCTACCACTGGGGAAGAGACAGGAAACTCTCTGACTAACAGATTTAAAGTAGAATTTCAGTGTCAGTGTAATTTGAGGGGTAAAAATGTCAAGAATGTTTCATCTAGCATCACAAGGTCTGCCTAAGTCTGAGACTGGACCGTGAGAACCAAGAACATCCTCTGTCCCCACCAAAAACTTAGCAATGAGAGAAAAGCAACAGCAGTCTGTTGCTGGGCGAGCTCTTCTGTGGTGCAGGTGTTCAGGGCTTGCTGCTTACTGAGGGTGGAACTGGAACACTGAGAAATACCTCTACCACTATTAGTAGGCTACTGTGGGAAGAACTAGAAATCTGTGATGAGCAGAAGGTGTCTAATACCTTCAACTCAGCTCAACTGTTGACTAGATTGACTCACTCCCCATTCTACCTAACAGCCTAGCAATATGGTAAATTCAAATTCAACCACAGAAATAATTGTATTATAATATTAATAATTACATGTATATTGTCTAAACCTGCACTATTTAAATTGGTATCAAGAAACTATGTGTTGCTGTTGAGCAATTAAAATTAGGCTAGTGCAGCTTTATTTTTATTTAAATTTATGTTTGAAAGTAAAAAATGTATAAATTTGTATATTGATTATAGTCTGAAATAATATTTTGAATGTAGTGGATTAAGTAAACTATGTTATTAAAATTAATTTCACCTTTTCAAAAAGATTTTAATGTGTCTACCAGAAAACCTAGTATTACATATGAGGTTAACATTCTTTTTTTATTAAACAGTACTGTCCTAAATACTCCAGTTGAAAGACAGAGATTTTTCAGATTGGAAAAAAAAAAAAGGAAGACTCAACTCTATGCTGTCTATAAGAAACCCTTTCACGTGTAAAGACGTAAGTAGGCTGAAAGCAAAAGAATGGATTAAGTATGCCACACAAACACTTAAAAAAAACTAAAATGGCTATTTTAATATCAGACAAAAGGGACATGAACACAAGGCATATTGCTTGGAATATAGAGGGACATTACATATAGTCAGATGGTTCCGTTTATCAAGAAGACATAGCAATCCTAAAAGTTTTGCACCTAATAACAGCAGAGCTTCAAAACATGTAAAGCATAAACCAAAAGAAGTGAAAGAAGAAATAGACAAATTTACAGTGACAGGTGGAGACTTTCAGATTCCTTTACCAGTCATTATTAGAACAAGGAAACAGAAAATCAGTAAGGATATAGAAGACTTGAACAATCAACTTGACCTGATTTATACTTATTGAAACTTCACCCAGGAAGTACTCACAGAATACACAGAAAGAAAGACCATATTTGGGTTCATAAAACAAACATCAACAACTTTCAAGTAAATGAAATCATATAAAATATGATCTGATCACAACAGTACTTCCTCTAGAAATCAATAAAAAAAGACGTGTGCAAAATTTCCAATTTTTTTTTGACATTCAACACACTTGTAAGCCCTACAGTTCAAAGAAAAACATCACAAAGAAAAATATAATATATTTTGAGTGGAACTCACTGCAAATGCTAAGTGATATCCTAGAAATCTTTTAGGATTGATTTACATGATTTACCTGATAAATCAAGACATTGATTTATCACATGTCTTCACAAACAGTTAGCTAAAGGGCTGAATCCTCCAGCTGCAACTGATTAGGAATGGCTGAGTACTTGCTTATAAATATTGGATCAGCAACTGTCATTATAGTCCTAAATTTATTTTTCTCTGTGCCTTAGTTTTTTACTCCTAGATCTCTCCCATTACTTGCTCAACTAAATCGAACTAATATTTATGGATCGTCTATTAAGCATAAGGCTTGGGCTAGGTGTTCATGGAATTATAAAGATAAGAGCTTTTGATTTTAAGGAGTTTGTATTGTAGGCATTATGTACCTATATCCGCTGCCTAAATCTGACTTGCAATTCATCTTTTTCTAGAGCTTAAGACAGTATTTTACCAGGTAAATTCTCCCTTTAATTCAACTAACACATTTGTTCATTATGCCTATAAACTTTGAAGGTCTTGGGTCTATGCCATTCCTAATTTTTAGGACTCACTACTGATCCTGGGACTCTGCCAATGGAGACTTGAATTAATTTTTGACAGACATGTTAAAAATATGTCCTCTAGCTTGGTTCTGAGTTTTTGCTTCTTGTAGTTTCTGTTTCCTTGCATGCCAACGGACGATATCACTGTCTTTTTCCTTAGTTATACCAACACAATCACACATAGATGGCATTTAATAAATTGCAGCCGTTGAAAAAGACACACTGAAGAACATAAGCATAAAGTACTTTGCTGAGCCATGATATTGTGCTGGTGATAAACTCTACTGTCCTACAGATGTCAGTTTTTCTTCCATATGTCAACATAGACAGTAGATTCACATCTTATTTTGAGATTAGATATTAAAGTCAGCTAGTAAAGTGAAAAATATCACATGAAGCTAAAACTATTCCTAAAATTTCCAAATGTCAGCATTAACTCTTTATGATATGAACTAATGAAGGTTAAATTGCTACTAATTTTTTTTTCTTGGCATTTTTTTTTCTCGAGAAGTAGAAGGCAAAGCTATTTTGAAGATGAGGTGGGGAATAACAACTGATGAATAAAGATATCTTTTTCTATGTCTCAGCCAAAGACTTCTACTTGAATTTAAGCAGGGTAAATAGGAGTATCAGTTTATTGTCCCCCAAACAGAATTGCTTAATATGAAAATATATGCTCTAGAAAACATAGACAAGTTATGATGGCATTATTAAGTAATACAGCAGAAAATTGCACCTTCCAGTCAGGAATTTGAAATTGTTACTGACTCTCAAAATATACTACTTCATTGAGATTCACTTTTTTTGGTTTAAAAATATTTTTGTTTAACACAATGCAAACAGTAAACATCAAACTTCAACAAGATGCTATATTCTCAATATAACATAGAACTTTGAATCAATGTCACTTGGCATCAAGGCAGGAGATTTTGCCATTCTGGGTGGACTGTCTCAATTAGGGCCCCACGGGAATATACTCTAAGGAGAAACAGGAGACAATTTTACACATGATGCTTACTTGTTAACACAGTGATTGATCTGGATGGCTTGGTCACCACATTTCCATTTACCACTACCAGAGTGATTATATAATAAAGACCATGATAACTGGCCTTAAACACAACAGGAGGAGGCAAAGTGCTGTTGAATTCCTCAAATTCGAAGAAATAATTTTTGGATTCACCAGTTATCTTCACAACATACACAGATGCTGGACTGATGACGTCTGAAGCTTCTAATGAGACAATGATGTTATTATCATCTTGGACAGTTACATGGAAAGCTGTAGCATTCTGTTGAATGGAAGAGAAAAAAAGAGATGGAGGTTATATTCAGATAATTTGCAATAAAGTTATAATAAGATAATTTTTACATTTTATTTTATATCATAAACTAATGTTTATGATAAGCCTTCTTTCTTTCTTTCTTTCTTTTTTTTTTGAGACGGAGTTTCGCTCTTGTTACCCAGGCTGGAGTGCAATGGCGCAATCTCGGCTCACCGCAACCTCCGCCTCCTGGGTTCAGGCAATTCTCCTGCGTCAGCCTCCTGAGTAGCTGGGATTACAGGCACGCGCCACCATGCCCAGCTAATTTTTTGTATTTTTAGTAGAGACGGGGTTTCACCATGTTGACCAGGATGGTCTCGATCTCTTGACCTCGTGATCCACCTGCCTCGGCCTCCCAAAGTACTGGGATTACAGGCTTGAGCCACCGCGCCCGGCCCCGCCTTATTTCTTAAAATAGTGTTACATAGGTATTTTAGTTACACAAGGAAAATCAGAAAGAAATTATGCCTCTTAGGACTCTAATGATCTTCTCAGGGTTTTACTTTGAGGATTTTTTTTTTCCATTGAAAAAATGCTTGCAGTTTGTGGACAGTGTCATGTAATAAACAAAATAAACATCTTGCATGCCAGGCACCGTGGCTCACTCCTGTAATCCTAGCACTTGGGGACACTGAGGCGGGGAAAATCATGAGGTCAGGGGATTGAGACCATCCTGGCTAACACAGTGATACCTTGTCTCTACTGAAAATACAAAAAATTAGCAGAGTGTGGTGGCACATGCCTGAAATTCCAGCTACTCAGGAGGCTGAGGTGAGAGATTTGCTTGAACCTGCCCCTGGGAGGTGGTGGTTGCAGTGAGCTGAGATTGCACTACTGTACTCCAACCTGGATGACAGAGTGAGATGCCATCTCCAAAGAAAATAATAAAATGAAATAATAAAATAAAATAAAATAAAAACATCTTGTGGAGGAGTAAATCATGAATGAATCATTTGGACACTCAAGTTCTAGGGAAGTTCTTTGTTTCAAGCTATGCTGGCAAAGTTACATGGTTTAAAGAAATATATCCTTTTACTTTAGAGGGAGTGATGCTAGGAGAATAAATCAAGGCAGTTCTTTCCTCTCCTCTCACCTGCTAGTTCTGAAAATTATTAAAAAGTCAGGATTGGGAAACTGGTGTTGATCCTTGTCATTAAAGATTAATGTCTTAAAGATGAAGGAAGCTATGCTAGTGAAGAAGAGATCAGATGGTAGAGCTGCAGATGTCTATGGGAAAGTCAGCAGTTGATGGAATTTTTAAAAACTTTGTTCCAAGTCTCCAAATATATGTTTATAGAAAATACTTGAAAAGCCATCCATGTAATTGGTTTAAATTTTCCTTCCTGATTCTGTCTCAGACTCCATCGGCAGAATTAATCTTTCCGGTCTCAAACAAGACTCATGTACTTTGTACCACATGCTTGTGTTTAACTTATCTTCTAGTTATGTAGTGTCCTGGTTGAGTAAGTTATTCACTGCACAGAGCCTCAAACTTCTCTTATATAATAGCAGGATAGAAAAATCGCTGAAACTTGTTAAGAATCTACAGGAATCCAGGCACTATGCCAGGTGTTCCATATAAAAAAATCTCATTTAATATTGAAAACAATCTCATGAGATAGGTACTGTTATTTTTAATCTCACTTTGTAACTGAGGAATCTGAGGCTCAGAAAGATTAAGTCACTCGTCCATGGTCACAGGTACAAAAAGTCATCCTAATTATTTTTCCATATGTCCATTTATCTTCTCTTCTTAACTTACTTTCCTAACATCGAGTCTGTCAAGTTTCTATTACATCAATGAAGGAATGGCTGATTGAATTAATGGTATAGGGCCATTTGCCTCTAACAAATTACTCAATTTATTGATTTTGGTTTTATTATTCTTATTTTTAATAGACACATACCAATTTTACATCTTTATGGGATACCGTATGATATTTTGATACATATATACATTGTGTAATGAGCAAATCAGGGTAATTAGTATACCAATAACATCAAACATTTATCATTTCTTTGTGTTGGGAACATTCAAAATCCATTCTTCTAGCTATTTGTAAATACATGATAAAGTGTTAGGATAGTCCCCCTATAGTAACAGAGCGTTAGAAGGTATTCCTCCTGTCTAGCTGTACTTTCGTCTCCCTTAGCCAGCCTTTGGCTGTTCCCCTCTCTCTCCTTTCCTTGGTTCTAGTAATGATTTCTGCTAGCGGAACTTGTAGTTGCTCTACTTCTATGAGAGCAAGTTTTTTTTAGCATTCACATATGAGTAAAAATGTGGCATTTATCTTCTTGTGCCTGGGTTATTTAACTTGATATATTGTCCTTCAGGTTCATCCATGTGGTTGCAAATGATAGAATTTCCTTCTTGTTTTAAGGCTGAATAACATTCCGTGTGTGTGTGTGTGTGTGTGTATAATATATATATATGGTGGTGTATATATACACCACCTTTTCTTTATCCATTCACCCTCTGATCGACATTTAAGTTGATTCTGTATCTCGCCTCCTCTGAAGAGTGCTGCAATGAATATGGGAGGGCAGAGAAATCTTCAGCACACTGATTTCCTTTCCTTTGGATAGATACCCAGTAGTGGGATTACTGGATCATATGGTAGTCTTATTTTTAGGTTTTTGAGGAACCTCCATACTGTTTTCCATAATGGCTGAACTAATTTACATTTCCACTAACAGTTTAACTTATTGATTTTGGTATCTCACATATTGTCAGCAACCAAATGAAGCACATGATACAAATCCCTATCCTACAAGAGGCTTTATAGACCAAAAAATGGACTGGCTTTTTCTTCTTATTTTATTTTTTAGAAATCCAGATTTGACAGGTCCTAGTACTTATGGTGAACGTGTGGCATAAAAAAATTTAATTCTGTCTTAACATTTAATAGACTAAATTGTTTTCCTCATATTCTCACCACACTAGATGGTAAGTCCTCTAAGGTCAGGGACTGCATTTTGTTTCCAGCTACATCTTCAGCTCTAGGACCAGTACCTGGCATATGGTAAGTGCTTTTGATGTGGGTGATCCTAGGCAGATTTCTGTAATACAAGCTAGAGATTAAAAATAAACTTTCAGGAATAGGAACAGCTCTGGTCTGCAGCTTCCAGCGAGATTGATGCAGAATGTGAGTGATTTCTGCATTTCCAACTGAAGTATCTGGTTTATCTCACTGGGACTGGTTGGACAGTGGGTGTGGCCCACGGAGGGTGAGCTGAAGAAGGGTGGGGCACTGCATCACCCTGGAAGTGCGAGGGGTTGGAGGATTTCTCTCCCCTAGCCAAGGGAAGCCATGAGACTGTACCAGGAAGAATGGTGCATTCTGGCCCAGATACTCACTTTTCCCATGTTCTTTGCAACTGGCTTACCAGGAGATTTCCTCCGGTGCCTACAACACCAGGGCCCTGAGTTTCAAGCAGAAAACTGGGTGGCCCTCTGGGCTGACATTGAGCTAGGGCAGGAGCTTTTTTTCCCCATACTCCAGTGGCACCTGGAACACCAGAGCACTTCACTGCCCTGGAAGGGAGGGCTGAAGCCAGGGAGTCAGGTGGTCTGGCTTGGTGGGTCTCTCCCCCACAGAGCACAGCAAGCTAAGATCTCTTGGCTTGAAATTCTCACTACCAGCACAGCAGTCTGAGGTTGACCTGGGACAATCAAGCTTAGTCAGGGGAGGGACATCCACCATTGCTGAGGCTTGAGTAGGTTATTTTACCCTCTCAGTGTAAACAAAGCCACTGGGAAGTTCTAACTGGGCCAAACACCCTGCAGCTCAACAATGCCTCTGTGGCCAGACTCTCTGTCTAGACTCCTCCTCTCTGGGCAAAGCATCTGTGAAAAAAAGGCAGCAGCGCCAGTCAGAGACTTATGGATAAAACTCCCAGCTCCTTGGCACAGAGCATCTAAGGGGAAAGAGTAGAAAGGGGTACAGCTTCAGCAGACTCAAATGTTCCTGCCTGACAGCTCTGAAGGGAGCAGCAGATCTCTCAGGACAGCATTCAAGCTCTGATAAGGAACAGAATGCCTCCTCAAGTGGGTCCCTGACCCTCATGTATCCTGATTGGGAGACACCTCCCAGTAGGGGCTGAAAGACACCTCATACAGGAGAGCTCTGGCTAACATCTGGCAGGTGTCCCTCTGGGACAAAGCTTCCAGAGGAAGGAACAGGCAGCAATCTTTGCTGTTCTGCAGCTTCTGCTGGTGATACCCAGACAAGCACGATCTGGAATGGACCTCTTGCAGACTCCAGTAGACCTGAGGCAGAGGGGCCTGATGGTTAGAAAGAAAAATAAGAAACAAATGAATAATATCTACATCAACAAGAAGGATGTCTACTCAGAGACCCCATCCAAAGGTCAACAACATCAAAGATCAAAGGTAGATAAATCCACAAAGACGGGGAGAAACCACTGCAAAAAGGCTGAATATTCCAAAAACTAGAACACCTCTTCTCCCCCAAAAGATCAAAACTCCTCACCAGCAGGGGAAATAAACTTGACAGAAAATGAGTTTGATAAATTCATAGAAGTAGGCTTCAGAAGGTGGGTAATAACAAACTTCTCCAACTAAAGAAGCATGTTCTAACCCAACTCAAGGAAGCTAAATACCTTGAAAAAAGGTTAGACAAATTGCTAACTAGAATAATCAGTTTAGAGAAGAACATAAATGACCTGATGGAGCTGAAAAACACCACGAGAACTTCATGAAACATACACAGTATCAATAGCCAAAGTGATCAAGCTGAAAAAAAGGATATCATAGATTAAAGATCAACTCAAAGAAATAAAATGAGAAGAAAATACTAGAGAAAAAAAGAGTGAAAAAAAAAAAAAAACTGAAAAAAGGCTCCTAGAAATATGGACTATGTGAAAAGACAAATCTACATTTGATTGTTGTACCTGAAAGTGATGGGGAGAATGGAATTAAGTTGGAAAACACTCTTCAGGATATTATCCAGGGGAAGTTCCTTAACATATAAAGGCAGGCCAACATTCAAATTCAGAACAGACAGAGAACCCCACAAAGATACTCCTTGAGAAAAGCAACCCCAGGACTCATAATTGTCAGATTCACCAAGGTTGAAATGAAGGAAAAAATGTTAAGGGCAGGCAGAGAGAAAGGTCAGGTTATCCACAAAGGAAAGCCCATCAGACTAACAGCAGATCTCTCTGCAGAAACCCTACAAGCTAGAAGACAATGGGGGCCAATATTCAACATGCTTAAAGAAAAGAATTGTCAACCCAGAATTTCATATCCAGCCAAACTAAGCTTCCTTCTTCTTCAGTTAAGCCCAGAACTTCCAATTTCACATTGGGGTTTGAGTGCTCCTCTAGAGGAAGGGCTTGTTCTATACTTATATTGATTCCCAGGGCTCTTTCTAAAGAAGCAAAAGGGACTGGGGATGGGAGTGTCTGAAGCTTAAAGTAGGAACAGATGCCTTCTTCCCTTTCATAAGTAAGTTTTTTATTCTTCATCTTCACCATCTCAGGCTTTACATATGGAATCCCTAGGATAGAGGGGTTGGGGTTCTTCTCTTGCTCTCTGGAGTGGGTGATGGTGAGAGAAGGGTATGTATTTTCAAAAATTAAATTTAATAATAGGCTACTCTAACCTCCTTTTGCCTGTGGTTGTGGTCTGTGCCTGCTGGTTCTTTTCTGCTAATAGGGTGAACAAAATTGTCTTACTGCTTCTTTTCCCTTCCCCATACCCACATGCATGAACAAAGGTTCCTAATCCTTCAAAGGAAAAACTGATCTTTGATTATTACCTGTATAATGTAAATTGGGATTAACACCAATAAACATTAAGTTTATTATTAACACCAAGAAACATTAAGTTCCCTGTGCCCAAGTGTTTTCATTGTTCATCGCCTGCCTATGAATGAAAACATGTCGTGTTTGGTTTTCTGTTCCTGTGTCAGTTTGCTGAGAATGACGGTTTCTAGATTCATCCATGTGTCTATAAAGGACATGAACTCATCATTTTTTATGGCTGCATAGTATTCCATAGTGTATATGTGCCACATTTTCTTTGTCTAGTCTATCATTGATGGGCATGTGGGTTGATTCCAGGTCTTTGCTATCATAAACAGCACTGCAATGCACATGCGTGTGCATGTGTCTTTATAATAGAATGATTTATAACCCTTGCAGCAATTCCTCAAGGATCTAGAAATAGAAATTCCATTTGACCCAGCAATCTCATTACTGGGTATATACCCAAAGGATAAATTTTTCACACTAAATGTACTTTAGGATTTATTTTGAATCTCAGAATTTTTGTACCCCAAATACCTAAAAATAATGATCCTTACTAATAAATCTTACTGTTCACAAATATAAATAGAAAACATCTACATATTGTGCTTCATAATTGTAAGTTGCATTTTTTAGGAGAAAATATCTATCTGTTTTTCCTTAGTATTTGCTTTTCACATAGATAGTACTGTTTGGTGCATAATGGGAAAGCTTATTAAGCAAAATGCAGACAAATCAGGCACTGAGTATCCAGTAGCACTGAAATCTGGCTTTTGGTTCTCATTGATTATAGCAGGCGGTTCACTAACTCAGAAAACAGTAAGTCTATAAGCCTCAACTATGTAACTATTAAGAATTTTTTCTCTACGTTTCAGCAGCCAATAACTGAAGGTGGTTGTGATAATAAGGAGAGGAGTAAATAGACTCAATTTTGTAAACTGTTTAAGAAATATATATCTAATGTGTGTCATGATGCTTCATAGGCAGTAAAATCATCCAGAGAAAGGGACTAATCTTCCAAATGCTAACGACAGCTTTGGGGATGATTGTATCAGCCATGAAAATAAGCATTGGCCCATGCACTTCCAGGTTGCCAAAAATAAATCAGAGTGGGCTAATCAGATTCAGTTGGTGCAACTAATGAGAGGAAGGCAGCAGGCCAAGTGAGATCTAGGCAGTGCGCCTAAAAGAAGTATCATCTGTGCTCTTACTTTCTACTCTGTCTTCTTTACCTTAGCTTTTCCTGGAATCTATGTTCAAGAAAAAATTCTGAGTGTACACTGCAGGCATGCAACACCTGCTGAGAAGTAGAGCAGGAAGGGACAGTTAAAAGTGATAGAAATTGATCTGATAAATGTAGGCAAGTCCAATGGTGATTTACTTGGTTCCCGTGAAAAATACGTAAAAGTTTTTTATGACTAAGTAATAGCACTGGTTGACTCTGCGGGACAAATATTTTTGCTGAAATTTCCTTTACATAACACGTTTAATAAAGTGATTTCTCTGGTCCAGCATTTTCATTTTATGCTTGAGAGAACAGTGGTGCAAATGTCACAGAGCTAATTGATGTCAGGACAAGGTCTAGGAGCCATATATCTTTATGGCTCTTGGTACTTATCGTTCCATAACAAGTGGGGCCAGCTAACTGAGGCAGCAAAAGGGGCATGGGTACTTGGCTTTAACAAGAAGAGGGAGCCCAGGAGCTGCGACCTGTTCTAGAAGCAGTCTTGTGGGAGAGAAGCTACTGGAGACAGAGTGGGGAACACTAAAGAAGAGAATAACACAGGATGAGTCCCTGGGGTGTGGGACAAGGACAAGAACTGGCTAGACATATGTACCAGTCAGAATTGAAAGAAATCTCCCACCATCACCAACGAATATAGCACGATTTTCTGTTAATCTCCTCATCTGGACCAGGCTATGTGCTAATTTGTTTACGTATGTTATTTCATTTACTCCTCACAGCAATCCTCATAAACAAGTGTTCTTATCTTATCTCAATTTTACCAAGACAGGTTAAATAATTTGCTTAAAAGCAAAGCAACAGACTTGAGATTAGAAGGCCTGGGTTTCTATTCTGCGTCGGGGGTCTTTAACTCGTGAGAATGAGGGGAAGTCCAAGGATCTCCTGACTTCATCTTCTTAATATATAAAATAGGGCTAATTCCCAAAACTCATGGAATTTTTGTGAGGATTAAATGTCTTTCATAAAAATGCTCACCCTATGAACTCAATAAATACTGATCGTATTTCAAAAGTTATTGTGTTTTAGTTTAAAGTCACTCAATGTCTTTTATTATAAATCTTTGCTTAACCAACTTCCAAACACTATGGAATTCTGTAATTACATTCATTGGATGTTTTGTTCACAGAGCCCCAGAGAGCTATCCATTTGTTAATTCAGGAACACACAAGTCTGACCTAAGTGGCAACCTGGTGCCAGGCATCATGCTAGGTGTGAGCAGAGCCACATGAGTAAGAAGGGTACTTGAACTTTAGAAGCTCACTCTGTAGTGAGAGGCAAACTCAAATACACAGAAGTGTTATTAGTTATTGAATTTAAATAATAGTCCAGATGATACCTACTTCTCTGCCTGTCTGAAATTCTATCTGAGCTTGCACCTTCTTATGGGGCACTGCTTCTTTCCCAGTCTAAAGGAAGTGAGGTTCCGACAAGGGTTGCTGATCATACTATCCTGCCATTGGGTCTGAGCAGGCACCATGAAGCACTCCAGGGGAATCATGGCACCTGGTGCCCTTCCTGTGACACACATGTGGACCAAGCCAGGCCATCCAGAGTGCTTCCTCTGAAATTTTATAAAAAGAATTAATGGGAAGGAGCTCTTGTTCCTTTCTGGCTTTAAGTATGCATGAATGCAGAGCTGAAGTGTGTGTAATTCCTGCCCCATTGAAGATAGTTATTTGTTGTAGACTCCCTGATTTGATCTGAGGCCCTGGTCACAGTCATCCAAAGGCCCAGCCACTGTGCAGTTTGGTGATGTGAGTGAATAAATCCCAATATATTCCTTAATTTGTTTGATCTAGACTTCCAAGATTTGCATCCAGCTATTCTGGCCAATGCAAGAGAACTGATTGGCACCATGGACACACAGACAAGAAAGCCCTCAATTCTGTTTTCACAGGTGGATGTGAGGGAAGGTTTCAGGGAGCAAGTGAAGTTTGAAAGATGTTCATAAGTGCCCAGGGAACCCAGGTCAGGAAAGTGTCTTGTTAAGAGGGAAGAGGTCCACAGACCTCTAAAGTGTTTAGAGCAATGGCAGATGCTCAGAGTAGAGTGTTGGTGGCCCAAGACCAAGATGCGCCTTGCTAAGGAGTTTGGATATTTTTTAGGCCGAAGTAACTCATGAACTGTTGCAATGCAGAAAAGTGATATGACTTGATTACAGCTTAGGAAGACTTATATAACTAGGAATATGTAGAATAAGTGGCTGACTGGTTGATGTAAGGCCAACAGACAGTAGGAAGGGTGTTGCAATAGCTCAGGCAGGTGAGATGCTGAGTCAGAGCCAGTGCTGGCTGCATCAAATCAGCTTGCATTACGTACATCAGAGTATGGTCAGTGCTCCAGCTGGCATCCCAATCAATGATCAGACTTACTCAAATTCTGCTGTGCTCAGGTTACCACCTAGGAAGGAATAGGCTGCTCGGTTCTTTTAAATAGTAATATTAATGACGTCTGGTGCTTACAGAGCACTTATGGCCATGACTCTCTGCAGACAATACATAATGCATCCACTAAACATACCGTCAGGCTCTTAGGAAACCTCTTCCACTTGGGTATTCTTTCTTCTCAGTTCCTTCAGGAAGATCAAATTCCCAGAGCTACACTTCCCAGGCTCCTTCTGACACTTGGCTAGAATTATTCACAGCTCTCAGAAATAGAGTGGAATATGGCTGTTGATCTCAAAGGCCAGGGATGGCCTCTGTCTAATCTTCCATTATTTTTGCAGCCATTCCTCAGATATGTTTTAGGCAACAAGCATGTATCAGAAACAGAGCAGAACACTGGGCATACCCTCTATTTGGGAGTAAAGAGGAAGACAGGAGTTAAGAGCCTTTGCCCTTCCTAGAATTGTGTCTGACCGATAAAAATAGCACTGATGATAAAATAAGGATGATGATGATGACATAACAGAGCATCCACTGACATCGTACTTATTGTGTGCTGAAACTTTCTTGAAGTTCATATAGAAGGTTTTTAAATGCTTGTTAAATTAGAATATTTATAACCGGCTATGTAATACTAGACTTTTTAATACATATCCTAAATGTATCCTTTCAGGTACAGTATATCAGTTCTCTACTCCTGTGAGATCTGGTGCCTGAGCCCAGTTCATGATTAGCCTTTCCTGTGTTAAATGATCAGATGCAGGCTGGAGTGCCATGGCCGGATCTCGGCTCACTGCAACCTCCATTCCTCAGGCTCAAGCTATCCTCCCACCTCAGCCTCCCAAGTAGCTGAGATCATAGGCATGCACCACCAAACCTGCTTTTTTTTTTTTTTTTTTTGATATTTTTTGTAGAGACAGGGTTTTGCCATGTTGCTTAGGCTGGTCTCAAACTCCCGAGTCAAGCAATGTTCCCACCTCAGCCTCCCAAGAGATACATTCTTTATGGTTTCAGAATAAAGAAGACTCATCTCTTTTGCCTGTTATTTGGTAAAAAGACTCCCAACTCCCGATTACTATCAGACAGGTAATGTATATGTGAGAGGCAGCCAGGTGTAAGAGGATAAAAATGATGAAATGTTAGCAAACTGGAGGATGCATACATTATTTAAGAGCATCATTAAAAAGCACAGTTTGTGGGGAACATTCCCGTGTGAGACCCCCAAAAGGCGTGAGTCTCACTATACGGTGAGTTTGATCCCAAACACAGTTTCCTACTGGAGGCAGTCAAGCTATCCGGAAAGAGGATCTGAAAGATGAATGATCAGTTTCTAATATCAACCACAATATCGTTTGGGCCTAAAACTATGCGTTGCTGCTAGACCCATTGACCCTCTACCAGCAACCGGTTCCTGCTTTTAACCTTTTTATGACTCTTTAAGAATAAACCTTAAACCTTTTTCCTTACCCGACTGCCTTGTACCCTAGATAATGGTTTAACTGTTGATATTTGCAAAGCAAATGCCACCATAAGGGATGGCTTTGATTTCTGACTCAGAGACTCCTGAATGGGGAAGTTGAGTTAAGCTGAGTCAGGAGTAGACAAAGGAGAATCTGATTAAAAGATATTCTGATGAGCAAAATCAGAAAACCCTTTCACATCTCAGTTCTAAAACAAGGTCAAACCAGAGATACCTGCAGCCAGGAGGAATAATGTTTGGATGTAAACAAGCTTTGTGATTACAGGAAATTCTGTTACTTTTTACAACCACTGATTGCATATCTGACTTCTCTATTGTATAGGCCATGTGAGGCATACATTTGCATTTCCTCTTGCTATGATGTAAACCAGAGCCAAGAAAGTGTATTTATTCCTGGCCTTTGAAAAATAAAATTTGCTGTTTAGGCACAGCCTATCAGCCCTCCGGACGCCTCACTTTCTCTCTCTCTGTCTTTATTATTTTTCCAGGCGCACTCCCTCTTCCAGGTATTGGGACCCTCTTGCAGGTCGAGAGACCCCCGGCAGACGTGCCTACCTGTCCCGGACGGTCCACGACAACAGTTACAACAAAATAAAGCCATGCAGCCAAAGAAAATATATGCTGGCCAAAGAAGAAAATACAGCCCAGCCTATAGGCTGCCAGATTACAGCCCTTGAATTCCTTACACTGCCATTTCCTTAACCATTGCTTATCTTTTTTTTTTTTTTTTTTTTTTTCAGTTTCTAGATCATATTCTATTTTCTTGGCCCAACCAGAGTGTAGGTGATAGTTAAAATCTGTCACCAATTAAGCATTAATTTAAAATAAATACAAATGATATTATCTTATCAAGTTGCCATATATGTGTGCATGTGTAAAACGACAGTTCAATATATATATAATAATGTGGCAATTATTTCCTGACTTCTAAAATGAACTCAGGGTGGAAGCTCTGCACAACTCCTAATTTTGGAGATTAAACAAAACACACTTGAGGAATGAATTCAACTGGCCAGTCTTAAGTGAAAAGAAACTGTTGTGCCAAAGAGGTGCGAAGATTTTATTTGATATGTAGGGTAAGAACAATCATCACATACCAAATTTTATTTTAGAAAGTACTTTCAAATACATTTTCTCCTTTGATCCTCAGAACATTCCATCAAGTTATTATCTCAATTCACAGAAGAAGAAACTGATGTTCAAAGAATTAAATGGATTTCTCAAGCCTACCCTATTATATTATGGAGGAGCATGCACTCAAGGCAATTCTTATAACTACAGATTTTGTGACTCTATTATACCACAGTCCCCAGACTATAAGATCCTGGAGCCAAAATTATTTCCCAAATGCCACCTTTCACATCTGTACTTAATTGGTGGCAAACTCCCTCAGCACAAACTGTGACTGACTCATTCTTCTAGAATATGCTTGATAAATGCTCAAAAAGTGTAGCGTCATGAAAAAATACCCCAGGAATTTGGAGACACAGAGACCTGGGTTCAAATCCCACTTAAGTGACAGTCTCTTATTTTTATTCTTTGAACCTCAGTTGTTTAAGGTAAACCATGGAATACTAAAAGGTTATTATGACAGCTTTCTGGGGGCTTGGGATAGATGAAATCGTATATGTAAATTTTCCATCCCAGGACCCAATATTTAATAGTAGATCCTCCAAAAAAAAAAAAAAAAAACCTGTTTCTATAAAATTTGTGATCTGTTTTCTCATTGATTTTCTTTGAGACATAAATTTTAGAAGCTATATTTTTTTTTTTGGTCAGGACACTAATGCCATGATTCTTATTTGGTTCAACAACTGTTGTGACTTTCAGTCTATTTATTCAGTAATCAGTGTAAGTTCTCTTTGCGGCATCATGAACAAGAGCAGCCAGTATTTCTTTTTCTTTTTCATTGTGCCTACAAATGACAGCCAGAGCTCACCTGCTTGACTGAAGGTTACCATGGGAACAATTTGAGGGTCTACTCTGCTGAGAAGCTTAAAGATCTGGAAGCTGTGCTTGGCTGGTGACTGACTGGGTAGGGGGTCGGCCCACAACCCAGGAAGCCATAAAATATATTTGTTCTCAACAGTTCAATCAACAGGCAAATTCTAAAACGATGCAACATTCTTCTGGCATAATTTGTTATGGAAAACAGGGGCTCCTGACAGGTTCATTCTGCCTCTGAAACAAGTTTTACCTTGATAAAATGAAGTATCCACAAATATTATTTTGCCTAACTTTGTTATTTCCCATCCCTCTTTTTCATGCTCACCAGTATTTAGAATTTGAAAATGGTTTTACCCCGGCAAGTTGTGAAAATGTAGCTGTCCCACTTACTGAAAGATAACGTGAAAGATGGTGGTGCTAATCATTTATTCTGGAATGGATGAGTTCAGTCAAATTTCCCCACAGGCATGAAATGTCAATCCAACTGTGACATCAGTTAATTAAATCCTGATGATAGCTAACAAGAGTGCAGCCTACTTACGAGGCTCACAGCCTATGTAGGCGGTAGACTTGTGACCTTTGGTAAGCACTGCCCTTTAACTCCTCTTCTTGTTGGGTTGTTAATATCAGCAACAACAAAATTGTCAGAGCTTTAAAGCAAATAGTTTAATGAGCCCTCTACCTTCACTAAGGTTTTCTGGGTCTTCTGAAAGACTGATCTCTATATATGCAGAATAAATTAAAGCCAGAAGTTAAGGGAGATTAAGCATAATACTTTTACACAGATGGTTGACTCCACGTGTACCTTCAGATAGTTTTTAACAATTAAGTGCCTGCTGTATGCTTCGTGCTGAGAATATGAGAGTTTAGACAAGAAATCTGGTTTCTGTCCTGGTGAATAGTGTTTTGAGTCTGTGTAGAGAAAGGAAATATATTCTTTTAAATAATTAGATAATTGCAAGTGGAAAAAACATTGTTAAGAAATACCTGATGATCAAGGAGCTCCTAGCAGGTGGCTCCAGAGAAAGTGCTAGTTAGGCAGAGACCTGTGGGCTGGTAAGAGCTGACCTGATGATGAGTTGCAGAAAGAACAGAACCTAAGGACAGTGCATGTGAAGACCTGGGTGCTGGAGAAAGTACAATGTGGATGAGAAACCAAAATAACATTACAATGGCCGGTAGAGGAGGCATCATGGGAAACTTTGTAGACCCTTCTAAAAAAGTTAGAGGCTTTAGGCTGAAGGCAATAGGAAGCCACTTATGGATTATTTGGCAGGGGAGTGGGATGCTCTGATTTACATTCTGTAATAGAAGCAAAAAGTTTATGGTGTTACTTTCTGGCTCTGGAATTCCTACTGAGGGTGGAAACTTTTATTGGAAAAATACTTGGTAAGTAACCACTTGGGATAGAAGGAAATACTGATGTTGTGAGTTGAGGAACCTAGGCAAACAAACAAAAACTAGATATCCAAACAGGGATTCAAATCACAAAACAATTGAATAAAGAATAAAGAAATCTGGAATAAAGAAAGGGTATAAGAGCCCCAAGATGGCATGATGCTGGGATGAAGAAGGGACAATCAGCCAATGTAAATATCCAGACCGTGAGGAAGGCAGAGGGCATTCAAGACTGGAAATGCCTAATGCACCACTGGAATTCACATTCTGAATAGCAAACAGTTCTCCATCTCCCTGCATCCCAATGTTCACTAAAGTCTGCTTGCTTACAAATGCTTTCTATGAGTGGATCATCCATGGAACTTGTAGAAGGAGCTGAGTTTCACCTGGAGGTGTTAGGTCACAGAAGCAGTTTGTGGAAGTTGGCTCATGAAGGAAGAAGAATTTATTAAGAATGAATGTTTAGCCGGGCGAGGTGGCTCAAGCCTGTAATCCCAGCACTTTGGGAGGCCGAGGCGGGTGGATCACAAGGTCGAGAGATCGAGACCATCCTGGTCAACATGGTGAAACCCCGTCTCTACTAAAAATACAAAAAAATTAGCTGGGCATGGTGGCGCGTGCCTATAATCCCAGCTACTCAGGAGGCTGAGGCAGGAGAATTGCCTGAACCCAGGAGGCGGAGGTTGCGGTGAGCCGAGATCGCGCCATTGCACTCCAGCCTGGGTAACAAGAGCGAAACTCCGTCTCAAAAAAAAAAAAAAAAAAAAAAAAAAAAAGAATGAATGTTTACACCAAGTTAACAAAAATCCCAAGGAGGATTTGGATTTCCATCAAAGTGGAATGAAACTTTAAGCCAATCGTAAGACTCAAGGGGCAGGAAGGTCCTTCTGGTTAGAGTATGGCTAATTTGGTTGGTGAGTATAGATCACAGCGGGTGTGACTGCATTACTTCAGTAGAGAAATGACGGTCACTAGGACTAGGGTAGTATCATGTGGAACTTAGAAGGCATATCCCTTAGCAATGAGTCACTTAAGAATGGATCAGTTGTGGGTTGGTTGCAGTGCTGATTTTATACACACACACACACACACACACACACACACACACACACACTTCACCACCATATAATGAGAAGACTGCAGGAAAGCAGATACTAGCAGGGAAGGAGGAAGGGTGACACATATCATTAGTTCAGTTTGATATATACAAAGTATGAAATGCCTGTGGACATCCAAGTACCGATGCTAAGCAGGTGATGGGATATATGGATCCAAAGTTGAGAAGACATGTCTGGACCTAATATTTGAAAGTGATTGACTCAGAGATGAAGCTATGAGAATCAAGGAACTTGCATAGTGTGCTATGCACCTAGAGCTTACTTTTACTAAGCGCCTACTTTGTGCGAAGTTCTTTTTAGGCATTATTTCACTTAATCCCCTTAACAACTCCCTGAAGTGGATATTACTATTTGCACTTTTCAGATTAGTAGTGGAGTCTCTGAAAGATTAAGTAATACATCTAAGGCCACAGAACTTTAAGGTGGTGGATGTGGGAGTTATCTTCACATTCCTTTGATCCCAGTGCCTATGTATTAATATTGATGCTACACTCCCTGCATTTCAGATTCCTTTTTTATTTTCAAACATGAACTATGGATATCACTTTAAGATCAGTCATTTTTATTACATGAACAGTTACAGGGCAATTGGCTGCAGTGGAAACAGTAGTGATTTAAAGACAAATAGAGCTGAAAATGAATGTTGGTTCTATCGCATACAGATAAAATGTCTCTCAGCCTCAGTTTCTTTATCTATAAAATGGGAAAAGCATACCAACTTTACAAGGTTGTTGTGAGATTAAAATTAAAAAAAGTAATTAAGGTGCTTGCCGTAGTTTAGATGTTACACACATTACGTGCTTAATTTTGATGGTTTAAAAAAGTGGACATTGGGTGGCCGCAGTGGCGCACGCCTGTAATAACAGCATTTTGGAAGGCTGAGTCGGGTGGATCATGACCTCAGGAGTTTAAGACCAGCCTGGCCAGCATGGTGAAACCCCGTCTCATAAAATACAAAAATTAGCTGGGTGTGGTGGTCGGCGCCTGTAATTCCAGCTATTTGGGAGGCTGAGGCAGAGAATTGCTTGAATCTGGAAGGTGGAGGTTAAAGTGAGCTGAGATCGCGCCACTGCACACTCCAGCCTGGGCGACAGAGTGAGACTCTGTCTCAAAAAAAAATAAATAAATTAGCCAACAAACATATGAAAAAATGCTCATCACCATTGGTCATTACAGAAATGCAAATCAAAACCACATTGAGATACCATCTCACAACAGTTAGAATGGTGATCATTAAAAAATCTGGAGATAACAGATGCTGGAGAGGATGTGGAGAAATAGGAACACTTTTACACTGTTGGTAGGAGTATAAATTAGTTCAACCATTGTGGAAGACAGTGTGGTGATTCCTCAAGGACCTAAAAATAGAAATTCCATTTGACCCAGCAATCTCATTACTGGGTATATACCCAAAGAGTTATAAATTGTTCTATTACAAACACACATGCACACGTATGTTCATTGTGGCACTGTTTACAATAGCAAAGACCTGGAACCAAACCAAATGCCCATCAATGATAGACTGGACCAAAAAAATGTGTCACATACACACCATGGAATACTATGCAGCCATAAAAAGTGACAAGTTAGTGTCCTTTGTAGAGACATGGATGAATCTAGAAACCATCATTCTCAGCAAACTGATACAAGAACAGAAAACCAAGCACTGCATGTTTTCACTCATAGGCAGGTGATGAACAATGAGAACACTTGGGCACAGGGAAGGGAACAGCATTCACAGGGCGAGGTGTGGGGGTGGAGGGGAGGGGAGGGGAGAGACTGCGAGGGGGGATGGGGAGGATGGGAGGGATAACACTGGGAGAAATGCCTGATGTAGGCCATGGGGGGAAGGTGGGGGATGCAGGGATGGAGACAGCAAACCACCGTGGCATGTATGTACCCATACAGCAATCCTGCAGGATGTAGGATGTGCACATGTACCCCAGAGCCCAAATACAAAACAAAAAACAAACAAACAAAAAAACTGAAAAAAAAAAAAGATAAATAAATGGAAATTATAATGCATATTGCTAGGAAAGTTCCTGTTAGAGGCATGGCAAAACTTTCTGAATAATGTAAGAAACCCAACAGGCAAAAAACAAATTTAAATTTTCCCTTGCATAGGAACCCTCAACATCATGCTAAAAATCTAAAATAACAATCATACAATTGTTCTATGTGCATTTTTTTCAGAAACCATGATAATTCAGATTTGCTGTTACTTGAACTAGTGACAAATATAATTGTATCAGAATGATTTTACTCCTTGTGCTATTAAAATAACCTCTGACATATTCTCAATCTTTTCTATTTTTTATCTTCTTCAAAATATTAGATTATGAAGCATAACAGGATTTTAATGGAACAGGATCTTATTATGAGGAGTAACGAACAAGAATATCTTGATAAAAAAATCTGCTTGTTAGATTGCTGTACACAGGCAAATCATATAGCCTGAGACTCAGTTTTCTCATCTGAAAAATGGGGTTAATACTTCTTTCAACCATATTTTGTGATGATCATATTGGATAATATTTATAAACCATTTAACATATCTGGGTACATTCTAAGTATCCAAGCAATAGCCAGCTCTGATCATGTGAATATTCAGCGTTTTAAAACTTGGGCAGTGGGGGTTGGGGGGGATGGGGAACAATGGGATTTCTTATTCATTACCAAATAAAAAGTGAATTACTTAGTTTAGCACGCAAAACCTTCCACAATTTGTCCCCAATTTACCATCCATCTTATCTGCCACTACTTCTCTGTCGCAACCTCCATGAACCCCATTAAACAGCCAAACTCTGCAGTCTCCATATGCCCCAGCTGCTTCCTTGCCTGTGTCCTATTTATGCATTCCTTCTTGTTGAAATATCCTGTCTCTGCTTCAAATATCTGACAGTATATCTCTATTCAAGTACTACTTTCTTGGAGAAGCCTTTAAGACACCCAAGAAATAACCAGTTTCTTTTTTCCTGTGAACTTACAACCTTCTGTCTAAATCTTAGGACACATCCCTCTGTACCTGGAATCATACAACTCTATTAATTGGCAGATTGCTCTTAGAGTAAGACATAGGAGTAATTTTAAATGTCTCTTGTCCTTTACCAAAATCCTCTGTCCCCGAGTTAGGTATTTATAACATCTTCCTAAACCAATATATAAAGAAGAAATATGTTCAGATTATTCATATAAAACAGAATAAAGCTAGAACATTTTGCACATTCATCTTCATTTCACAATGTTAACTTCAAATTGTCAACATTTCTAACTTTCCAATGCATGAGTAATATGTTCAGCCAGCACTGATGCTATTTTGAATTATAAGAAGGCTGGAACAACAATATGATATTTATGGTTTATAAATGAAGCTCAAAAATATCTTTGTCTTTGGGAACAGCTGTAAAAAGACAGTATTCAATTTATTGCACCAAGTGAAAGGATTCCATTCTTTGGAAGGATGGGCATTTTATGTCAATCATGCTGTGCTATTTGGTGTTAAGGAAATATTATTACTTTTACTTGACATATTGAACGTGTTAATTGACACGTCACTATTAAATACTTTCCTATTGCTTGCTACCATATGTATATCAAAAAGTGAAAAATAGAAATTTAGTATTGTTGAAATAAATTTAAAAAGTGATTTTCATTATTAGAAAATTTTCACAGTACAAATTCTAATGACAATGTTGAAAATTTTCATAGAATTCTTTATAGAAATATTTAAGTCTCTTTTCACATATTTGCCTTTTATTTCAAAGCCTCTGTTCATAAAGATGGCTGTTCTTGGTGGTCTGAAACAAATACGTCATGCTAATTTACAATAATCTACACAGGTTGCATTAAACAAAATATCTCTATTTGCAAAGGTTTTATTCAATTTATAATAAATATTAAATGAAGTTGGCTGGGCATGGTGGCTTATACCTGTAATCTCAGCACTTTGAGAGGCCGAGGCGGGCAGATCACTTGTGGTCAGGTCAGGACATCCTGGCCAACATGGTAAAACCTCATCTCTACTACAAATACAAAAAAAAAAAAAAAATAGCCAAGTGTGGTGGCACGTGCCTGTAATCTCAGCTACTTGGGAGGTGAGTCTGAGGCAGTAGAATCCCTTGAACCCTAGAGGTAGAGTTGCAGTGAACTGAGATTGCACCACTGCACTTCAGCCTGAAGTCTTAAAATAATGATAATAATAATAATTTTAAAAAGTCATAGCATGCAGCAGTTTCACCAGTGGCTGTGTGTTAGATCCACATGATTTGAACAAAACAATGTTAATGTACTTGAAGTTCTGAAACATACCTTTCTTGTCTTGAATACCCTAAAATGTAATACTTATAGTCAATGTTAATTTGCCATTTGTTAACTACTTTATTTCTATTTCCTCCTCCCTGCATAAGATTCCCTTTCTCTCTTCTGCTCTGCCTCTTTTTTCCCACTTCTTCTTCTCTTTGCATTTTTCTTATCATCTCCTTTGTGCTGTGTTTGGTTAGTTCTGTCTATAAAATTTCTGGGAGATTTTAGCTATCCAAATCCAGAGAATGAGACCTCACCTATTGTCTATCACAGGATACAGCACAGTACTTTACTGTTTGGAACTTGAGAAATATTTGTAAAATTAAATGTGGTCTATCCAACCATCTACCCAGCCTACATTTTTTGAGACTTTAACCACAAATTCTCTGGTTTGCTGTACCGGCTACACTTCCTATTTCAGAGCATTTTTATTATTATAGTTCAGCTTCTGGGTTATTAAGGTAAAACCATATTATTGTATTATAAAAATGAAAGACTATCTCGACAAACAAAAGAGAGATAGTAGCGAGAGAGTCATGAAGGTCAAAAGGGAGGAAGGGGGAATCAGATGGAGAGAAAGAATATAAACAAAGAATAGGTAGGAGACAATGCAGAAAACTTGTACATTGGGAATAAGAGTAATAGTGAATGATAAAATAGTGACAGAATAGGACTGATATTTTACATCTTTGCTGGTCATAACTCCTACCTATATAATTATTTAATACTTGACAAAGAAAGAAACTAACATAAATATTTCAATCAATTCCTTATCTACTATAAATCTTCCTTTTTTCTTCTTCTATGACTATGTTATAATTTGTTTCTGATTTGCAGAGAATGCATTCTTAAAAAATCATAGATAAAATATTAATAAGTCATATGTTGCTATGGGAACTAATAGAGCTTTAATCTTCTCCCCTTCCATGCAGTGGCTGTTCATTCATTGGGCTGAGATGGTACCACGGAGATTCAAATATTGGATGGGAGATTGGACTTTAGGGTCTATTGATTCATAAATTTGAAGAGTCATGAATTAATAAAAGCTGAACCTTTGAGTAATTTCTAAGAATACTAAGAGATGCATGCCAGATTTCCTTTTAGGTCATAAGTATCCAGGATTTGTTTTCTTTAAAATGACAATGATCTCTCAAGCCTTTCCCATTAAGTTAAACTTTGAGAAAACAAATCACAGATCATTTGCAGAATGATTTAATAATATTTTACGATAATTCAATGCATTATTTTGCAAACATATTGATATATAATTCATAACAAATATAAATAATATATAGCATATAACAATATGATTCTTTGTTTCATTGGAATAAGAAATGCTATTAACCTGATACATTTGTTTAATTTTTATTAATGCATCTACTTTGTTAAGTATTCCATTTAGCTTCAAAGTGAGAAAGAGATTTTTGGCTCTCAGGCAATTATAATTAAACCCATACTGACTGCTGTAATTAAAGAGAGAAAAGAATAATAACAACTGTAATAGCTAGCATATATTAAATGCATAATATATGCCAGAAATTTTTCCATGTGTCTTGAATGAATTATGCTTATTCCTTAAAGCAATATTTAGAGCTTATTATTATTTAATCAACAATGGAAGTAGGAGACAAGAATTCATATAGGCAATTCAAGCAATTATTTTTGGTGTTTACTTGGTGTTATCTACAAGGGCATAATTGTGAGCACGTAAAACTGGTCTCAGCCTTCACAGAGATAAGTTACAAATAAGCAATAATAGTAAGATGCAACAAATATGACCAAAAGCACAGAGCACTATGGCAGCAAGAGTATCTTACTAGTGACAGTGAAGATGATGCTCAAAAGATGAGCAAGGGCAGTTGTGGTGGCTTACGCCTGTAATCCCAGCACTCTGGGAGACCAAGGCAGGTGGATCACTTGAGGTCAGGAGTTCGAGACTTGCCTGGCTAACATGGTGAAACCCGGTCTCTACTAAAAAATAAAAATTAGCCAGGCATGGCGCATGCCTATAATTCCAGCTACATGGGAGGTCGAGGCAGAACCACTTGAACCCAGCAGGTGGAGGCTGCAGTGAGCTGAGATCATACCATTGCACTCCAGACTGGGCAACGAGGGTGAAACTCCATCTCAAAAGAAAGAAAAAAGATGAGCAACACTCAGCTAAGTAAAGAGGCTGGTGTGTGTGCGGTATATTTCAGGCAAGAGGGGATGGGAAGTAGCAGTGTGGTCAGGGACAGAAGATGAGATTAGCACCTTCAAGGAAGAGAAAGGGCCCTGAAGGTCAAGTTTGATGTTTGGGCATCAACTTGGGGCTGGTAAAGTGTTCCAAGCATGAGATGAACATGGTCAGCTTTTCTTTTGATAGCAAATGAACGACTAGTTGAACTAAGGGAGCAGGGAACCAAGAGAGCAGGAATCAGGAGACTAGTTAAAATGCTGTAATAAAAAATGAAGGAAGACTGATTTGGACTAGGAAATAGCAGTGGTGGAGGAGATGAAAATGTTGCCAAAATAGTCACACTCTGTAAAATATTTGAAGAGATTTATTCTGAGCCAATTATGAGTGACCATGGCCTGTGCCGCAGCCCTTGGAAGATCCTGAGAACATGTGCCCAAGGTGATTGGGGTACAGCTTGGTTTATACATTTTAGGAAGACATGAGACTTCAATCAAATACATTGGTTTGGTCCAAAAAGGCAGGGAAACTCACAGCTTGAGCTTTCAGCTTATAGGTAGATTTAAAAATTTTCTGCTTGACAATTGGTTGAGTTTTTGTAAAGATCTGGGATCAATAGAAAGGAATGTCTGTGTTAAGACAAAGAATTGTGGAGACCACAGTTCTTACTTGCAGAGGAAGCCTTCAGATAGTAGGCTTCAGAGAGAATGGGCTATAAAATGTTTCTTACCCAGCTTAAAGTCTGTGTTCATGTTAATGCCAGGGAGGTAGAATGAGGCAGATCCCCGGCTTCCTGTCATTACCAGAACCAGTCTTTCAGCTTAAATTTTAAGAGTTTCCTGTCTGAGGAGGAAGTCCATTCAGACGGTTTGTGGGGGCATGAGAATTTTAGTTTTGGTTTTCAAGGGGAACAAGGAGAGATCCATTAAAGAAAAATCAGCAAATGTTCTGAGTGGGAAAAGACCTTGGAACACAGATTATGCCAACTTCTTAACATACATGAGGAGACCCAAGACTCAGAAAAGAGAAGGGTCCTGTCCTAGAATATCTTGATGGTTTGAGGAAGTTTCTTACTTAAACATACGTTTTCTTGAACCCAGTCCAGTGATAGTTTCATTACAATATTTCAGTTTCAAAAACTTACCAAATCAATTAATTTTTATCATTGTTTTTCCCATAAGAAATATAGCTTACCTAGGTGTGCTTCCTGGGCATGCTTTAGCGATACAGGTCAAATTGGGCATTTAGATGAATGGTTGGAGTTGTAAAGTTATTGTTGTAAACAGGGGATTGTTTTCTAAGAGGCAATGAAGGCTATCTTCATTATTTATTATTTTGAAATAAGCGAACATAGAAAATAAGAAATTGAGGGCTTTCTTTACTGTATTTAGTCACAAATATACTAGAAAATTATTGCATTGTGAGAGAAACATCAAAATGCATATTGGGCTTTAGAGTATGGCCTTTTCAAACTAAAAGCCGTATGAAATCAGGAGATCTGGGATATGGCTTGCAATTCCACATTTCTAATAAGCTCCTACGTGGTGCTAACACTGCTGGTCCACAAGACACATGTTAGTAGCAAGGCCTTAGTTTTCCATTTTTATCTCATAGTTTGCAGGCATGAATAGTTTCACCAACAAGACCCTGAGCCATCTAGGATAAGCCTAGCTTAACTTAAACAAGTCATTCTTGTTTATTGACTTAAAAATACTGAAAAGTATTTTCAGTGTGAAAATAGGTTAATGAATGGATAAGGTAATTTTCTGTTAACCCAATGTGAAGCCTTCTTATCAAGATAGTGGCTTCTACCACTACAGCCACATACACATGAGGCTCAGAGGCTTTAGATAAACCGGAGGAACATAAACTACGTGACATCCATTGACATATCTCCTTAACACCTTGGGTAGAGGAACACTACACTCTGCTTTGGGTACCTGAGTTCAAATCCTTTTACCAGCTTTATGATTAAAAATTTTGAGCCTATGTTTTTACTAAATCTTATACTTTAAGATTTAGTACTTGTCAATATTGCATTTAGAATTTTAAGAAAAGGAAATGAGATAGTATGCATGAAAATTCTCTGTTACACAGAAGGCATTCAAGAATTAGAGGAGAGTAGCATTAGCAAGATGGCAGAATAGGAAGACCTGGATCTTCCATAAACATTAGCAAGATGGCAGAATAGGAAGACTATGGATCTTCCATAAACTCAGTGATTCAACAACCAATACATAGACCAACTCCCTTTGTAATAAATCCAGAAGCCAGTTGAGAGGCTCTTGGATCCAATGTAAATAAAAAACCAGCCACATTGAAGCTGATAGGAAAATTTGAGACATCCTCTAACCATAATCCCTACCCTCAGCATATTGCCATATGCTTGGGAGAAAACTCCCAGCTCCCAGCTTTACCCTGGAGAGGGAAGGAAATAACTAAATTATGTGTTGAATATTCTGATTTTCCTGGTGGTTGCACAAGGATCTGACTTCTGTCTTGCCTGTCTCAGAGTGCAAATGAGACCCAGCATATTCTAGATTCCTGGAGCTGCTAAAAATAAAGATGGCTGTTGAACTAGTATGCCAGCAGTCATCACAGAACCCTCCCACTGGCTCAGCACAGAGCAAGTGGAAGAAAAACCACAGATCTCATCTACTTCCTGAGGAGGACAAGAGTTGGATCACATGTTCAATGTTTGAATTTTTCTAGGGGCTGCCTGAGGAACTGTCTTCTGTTTCACTTGTCTTATCATGCAGACGAGACACAGCATATTCTAGACATCTGGGAGCTACTAAGGACATAGCTGGTGGTTTGGACTAGCATGCAGATTTGAGAAGCCCCCATAATCTCTGATGAGGCTGAATGGTGAAGGTCTTCATTTGTTTGAGGCCAGACTATGAAAGCTGAAAGTAGTAGCTGTTTTGTCTAATATCCAGATATACTACAATAAAGAACCAAGGGAAAAACAGGTAAATATGTCCAAAACAAAGTACAAGATTAATCCCCAGAAATCAAACTTAATGCAATGGAGATATATTATGTCTCTGACAGAGAATTCAAACTAAAAAAATTTACTAGAGGAATTCAGCAGCAGACTAGATCAAGCAGAAGAAAGGATTATCAAACTTCAAGATATAACATTAGAAATTATTCAGTTAGAGGAACAAAAAGAAAAAAAAAAATAAAAAGGAGTGATAAAAGCTTACTTAGGGGACTTATAGGGCACCATCAAGTGGCCTACATATGCATTCTGAATTTCACAGGAAGAAGAGAGAAATGGAAAGAAAGCTTAGTCAAAAAAATAATGGTTGGAAACTACCCAAATCTGGAGAAAAGGGGAACTTTTTGCATGTAGGAAACCTCAGAGCTCCAAATAAGATAAATCCAAAGACATTCACACTGAGATGCATTATAATCAAATTGTTGAAATCAAAGCTAAATAGAATTTTGAAAGCAACAAGAAAAAAGTGAATTATCACATAGAAGGGAATCTGCAAAAGACTGTCAGCAGATTTCTCAGCAGAAACATAACACGTCAGGAGAGAGTAGCATGATATACTCAAAGTGCTGAAAGAAAAAAAAATCTGCCAACTAAGAATACTGTATGTGGCAAACACCATCATTCAAAAATGAAGGGGAGATAAAGACTTTCCCAAAGAAACACAGCTGAGGAAGTTCATCACCACTAGAGCTGCCTCACAAGAAATGCTTATGGGAGTTCTTTAAGTTGAAACAAAATGATGTGAAATGACAGAACAAAAGCAAAGGGAAGTGCAAAAATTTCTGGTGAAGATAAATATATAGACAAATACAGAATACTGTAATACTGTAATGGTGGTGTGTAAATTACTTTTACTTTCAGGATAAAAGTTAAAAGCCAGAAAAGTACTAAAGTAACTACAACTATAAAAATATTTTAAAAGATACATAATATAAAAACATGTAAATTGTGACATCAATAATATAACAAAGTATGTGGGAGTAGGGAAGTAAAAGTGTATAATTTTTGTAAGTGACTGAAAATAAGTTGTTATCAGCTTTTAACAGATAATATAATAACTAAAAGTTGTGTTATATAAACCTATGGTAACCACAAAGATAATACCTACATAAAATATCAATATAAAAAAATTTCAAAAACACAAAGGAAGACAAAAGATGAGAAGACAGATAAAAGATTTGTAGGATAGACAGAAAACAATGAACAACAAGGCAATAGTAAATCCTTCCTTAGCAATGTATTAAACTCTCCATGAAGACTTAGAAATTGGTAAATGGATTTTAAAAAACCTCAAGTTCCAGTTATATGCTGTATTATTCATGGTTCTCCAGAGGGACAGAACTAATAGGAGATACATATATATATATATATATATATATATATATATATATATATATATATATATATACACACACATATGTGAAAGGGAGTTTATTAGGGAGAATTGGCACACGTGATCAAAAGGCAAAGTGTCACAATAGGCTGTCCGCAAGCTGGGGAAGAAAGAAACCAGTGGTGGCTCAGTCGGAGGCAAGTCTCGAACTCCTGACCTTAAGTTTATGTGAGTCCTTATGTGTTAGGTGAGTCTCTTGAAGGCAGCAGATACGTGGTGAATTCTTATTCATTCTGCCATTCTGTATATATATTTTGAGGTGGAGTCTTGCACTGTCACCCAGGCTAGAGTGCAGTGGGGTGCTCTCGGCTCACTGCAATCTCCACTTCCTGGGTTTAAGTGATTCTCCTCGCTCAGCCTCTTCTGTAGGTGGGATTATAGGCACTTGCTATCGTACCTGGGTAATTTTTGTATTTTTAGTAGAAATGGTGTTTTACCATCTTGGTCGGGCTGGTCTTAAACTCCTGACTTTGTGATCCACCTGCCTTGGTCTCCCAAAGTGCTGAGATTACAGGTGTGAGCCACTGTGCCTGGCCCATTCTGTATCTTTTAAGTGGAGGATTTACATTCCACGTTAGTATTGAGATGGGAGGTACTATTCTATTTATTGTGCTATTTGTTGCCTGAATACCTTTTTTATCTTTATTACTGTTTTATAGTTCCTGTGAGACTTATGCTTGAAGGGGATTCTGTTTTGATGGATTTTGAAGATTTGTTTCAAGATTTAGAGCTCCTTTTATCAGTTCTTGCAGGAATGGCTTGGTAGTTTTTTAATTTTTAATTTTTTTTTTTTGAGACAGCATATAACTCTGTTACCCAGGCTAGAGTGCAGTGGTGTGATCATGGCTAACTGTGGCCTCAACCTCCCAGGCTCAAGCAATCCTTCCACCCTAGCCTCCCAAGTAGTTGGGCCTATCAGGACACACCACCACACCCAGCTAATTTTTGTACTTTTTGTAGATATGGGGTTTCACCATGTTGACTAGGCTGGTCTGGAAATTCTGAGCCTAGCTGAACTGCCTGTTTCAGCCTCCCAAAGTGCTGGGCTTACAGGCATGAACCACCACGCCTAGCCTAAACTTTAAGAATCATACAGTGTTACCTGTGAATGTAAAAAAAAAAAAAAAAAAAAAAAAGAGAGAGAGCGCGAGAGAGAAATAAGAAAGAAGAACCACGCCAAAAAAAATTGTATTACACTGACCACTGACACAATGTTTCTTTCTTTTTTTCTTTTTTTGCGACGAAACCAGAAACCAAGTCTCGCTCTTCATGCCCAGGCTGGAGTGCAGTGGTGCTATCTCGGCTCATTGCATCATCTGCCTCCTGGGATCAAGCTGTTTTGTTGCCAAGAAGCTGGGATTATAGGCTGTACAACCACACCCAGCTAATTTCTGTGTATGTAGTGGACACAGACAGGGCCTCACCCTGTAGGCAAGGTTAGTTTCAAACTCAGGACCTCATTTGATCCTCCCACCTTGGCCTCCCAAAGTGCTGAGATTACAGGCATGAGCCACCACAGCAGGCTTACACAGACACAGTTTTCACAGGATTATAAATAGGTGTTCATAACTATTTGTCAGTTAATGGACAGGAAAAAAATAATTATGGAGCTTGTTAAAAAATTATTGGTAACACACAAATGCACAGAGTTTACAGATCTGTGTGTATAATAAAAATGGCATCTAATGCCATGAAGCTATTAGAACTGCACAAGAATCACACACTCACAAAAAGCCCAGAGGTCAAATTTCATGTATTGCATTTATACATTTAAACTTACTTTACATATTTTACATTTTTATAAAAAAATATTCCAACTATAGATCCTATACCATTCTTTGTAGTTGCTGTGTAGTCACAGGTTTATTTAGCCCTCATTTGTTTTACTGAAACATATGTAATACATATGACTGCTGAAGGTCATATGTAATTCCATAATTCTGGACATGTGAAAAAGTGTACCTAACTGGTTCTCATTTGGACTGGATGTCCACTTGTCAAAAGTCTATTTCTTTGACAAACAACTTCTTAGTCTTTGTTGGTTGTTTACATAAGTTCTAAAAACTTTCCAATCCAACAAAAGTTTAAAAGACAGCTGATAATGTCAAATCACATCTTTGTAATAAAATACTCTACATTCCAAAAAAAAAAAAAAAAAAGAATTTAATTTAATCAAACAGTTACGGACAGAAAGCCTTACAAATTGTGTTCTTGGTATAATGACAGGTTTCTATTAAGCAGTTAAATCATTTTTGCTAACTTAGGATGAAGAGTTAGAAAGCAGAGGCAGAAGAGGATCTAAATAGAGACCAGGAAAGAGTCGTTTCCTTAAACCACTTCTGGCTGAGGGTCTCTAATATTCAGGAGAGGAAAAACTGGTAAATACCTCATAGTACAAAACCCCTTTATTGACAGGAATGTTGCTTTTGTAATTTATTCAGCTTTAGAGGGAATTTCCTGAACGCAGGCCACACCATAGGGCTGTAGGAAATATCAGGTAAAAATGCAGCATCGCTTAGAGAACTTGCAAATATAATAGGAGCCCTGAGACATGGACATAGATGTATAACATATAAAGCATGACAAGAAAGATAAAGAGAAGAGAACTAAAAGTGAGATTATATTTAGCTGGATAAATAAAAGAATGTTTCA
Source organism: Saimiri boliviensis (assembly GCF_048565385.1). Lineage (NCBI taxonomy): Eukaryota > Metazoa > Chordata > Mammalia > Primates > Cebidae > Saimiri > Saimiri boliviensis. The sequence goes on from NC_133455.1 coordinate 114,736,962, forward strand.
CATAGGAAATGATCCATACTCGAATCATAAATCATCAATTTAAAATTAAAAGGAGTCTTGGAGGTGACTTAGTCTGATCCTCTGAGGCAGTGAAAATGGTGATGAAAGTTTGTTAGGGGCAGATAGTACTAAGTACTGAACCGTTTTATTTTAGAGTAATTTTAGACTTACAGAAGAGTAGCAAAGATAGTACAGAGAGTTCCCGCATATTCTTTACTCAATTTGCCCTACTGTAACATCTTAGAGTACCATGGTGCATTTTCCAAAATTACAAAATTAACATTGGTACAATACCATTTTTACTGTACAAATTTAAGGTTTATAACAAGAGGTTTTGCTGTACATAGCCATAATGAAATGATTACTATAGGCAATCAATTTAACATATCCATTACTTTCCATATTTTTATTTCTATAGTAAGAGCATCTATTCTCAGTACATTTTCTGTATTGTAATACTGTTATTAATGATAGTCCTCCTACTATATGGTGGATGTCTTGACCTGTTCATCCTATATAACTGCAAGTTTGTTGCCTTTGACCCAAGTCTCATTTCCTCATCTTTCCTGCCCATGGTGTGGACCATTATACTGTTAAAGCAAACTAAATATGGTCTGGGAAGAACTCCATACTTCTATATTTGAGTTATTGTGGGTGAACTGTAACCTAGCTTAATAGACAGACAAAACTGAAAACCTAACTTAGGAGTATGCACCTGTAACAATAACTGAGTCTTAGCCAATCCCAGTGGTCGTACTTCAACCACTCATAGACTGCTAAGGGTTCAAACTGTGTTCAAATAAGGCAAATGTCAACCTGTAACCAATCTAATTGTTTCTGTACCTCACTGCTGATTTCTGTTTGTCATTTCACCCTTTTTTTTTTGTCTATAAATCTTTCACCAGGTGGCTGCGCTGGAATCTCTGTGAATCCGCTGTGATTCTGGGGGCTGCCTGATTTACGAACTGTTCATTGCTCAGTTAAACTCCTTTAAATTTAATATTCTATATGTATTTACCTTTTTTTTTCCAGATTCCACATACAAATAAGTCCATATAGCATTTGTCCTTCCATGTCTGGCTTACTTCACTCAGCATAATGTCTTGTTCTCCGGGTTCATAATGTCTTGTTCTCCGGTTCTTGTTCTCTTGTTCATCCATGTTGCTATAAACCATAGGATTTTCTTTATCCTTAAGGATGAATAATATTTCATTGTATATATACACAGTACCCTAATTAGTTTAATCCATTTTTGGTCAACAGACACTTAGGTTGTTATTATGTCTTGGCTATTGTGAGTAATGCTACAATGAACATGGAAGTGCTGACATCTCTTGGAGTTGCTTATTTCATTTCCTTTGGGTATGTATCCAGATAAGAGACGGCTGGAGTATATGGTAGTATTATTTTTAATTTTTAAAGAGACCCCCATACTGTTTTCCCTATGGCTGTAACAATTTACACTCCCATAAACAGTGGGCAAAGTTTCTTTTTTCTCCACAACCTCGCCCACGCTTGTTTTCTCTTGACTTTTTAATAATGGCCACCCTAAAAGGTATGAGAGTATGGAAAACATCCACAAAAATGTCTGATGAATACTTCCAATGCAAGGCCTTTCTATAAGTGCAGGCAGATAATGCTACTTTCTCTTCCCTACTGCACTTCCTTCTCAATCAGTGCTTTTTTGCTAAAAACAGGAAGATAGAATAGGGAAGAAGGCAAATGTATAATGCCAGGTGGATTCCTTTGAATAAGATTCCATAGGGAAAGTTCCTAGTATTGGAAAAAAATAATTTTTAACATACAGTGTAAGCAAGTTACTTGGGATGTGGTAAGTAGGAGAAGGCCACATGAATGTAATGTTTGGCATTTCAATAAGGCTAAAAAAATGAGATGTACAGCATATGTTTCAGAGTATTTCTATATTGCTATCATATTGCTGAAAATGTATTACTCTATTGTTACAGTTACCACAGGTAAATGCCATTTGGAATATTTGAGGATGGAAATCACTCTATCTCAATGCTAACAGAAGTAATTTCACTTGTTTCTGCTAGGCAGCTCAATTGGACGTATATTTCAAAATAAAATAAATATTTCCTGAGAAGACTGACATGAAATCCACAATTTCCCTCGTACAGGGGATTTTTTTCTTTTAAATGAACCTAATAAATTGGACGATTAACCTGCAGAGAATGAAACCATTAGTTTCAAAAGAACCAGCAACTCTATGCATCTGTAATTGTCCTTTATGTTTGAAGACTAAGATGCAACCCACTCACATAGCTGGCAAATTTGGCTCTTAAATATTTGCTTTTTGGTGAAAAGTTATAGCTATGAGGCATGGGATTGTGGCAAATTCAAAAACCTATGTTTGAATGCATCCATCACGCTTGCTCAGGAATTCATTTATTGTCTTTAAATTGAGTAATTCTTTACATTAGCGATTGGTTTTGTTTTTACTCCTACATCTAATTTTGTCAGTGCTGCCTTGCTCATCAAAACCTTCTTCACGTTTCTTGATGGATATCAAATGAAATTAGTGAAGGCTGCTGGGGAAACAGTTAAACTCATAAATGAATTAGCACTCAAAGCTAAGGTGGCAAATTCCTTGCTTTTCATCTACATTGCTTTGCCTTTTTATTCTTTGCAAATGGGCTGGAATTGAGCAATAAGAACCTGTGGCAGTTTTTTATTCCAGATGTACTTAAGCACAATTTGGAGCTTAATATTTATTATTTTATGTCATTTATACTTTTAACTACCCTCACCCCATGAAATCCATCAATAAAGAAAAAAAAATCGTAGCCATTTGTTGTTATTCTATTTCACTGGTCATAATAGTCGTGTGGTCAGAATCAGTGATAAATCTATAGGGCTGGTTCTCTAAAACAGAATTCTTTCCAGGCAGTCCTTGCTGAGAGCTAGATGAGTCATATGCTGAAAGTAGGCTTCAGTAAGCAAAATACCAAGAAGTCAGTGGAAAGTGGGTGTGCTCACTGTGTGCTGACATGCAGGGAGAAGGGGCTAGAAGATGTGTCGTGATTATCCCAAATATGAGTTATGTGTTCTCTCTGCAGGTGTTACTTTCTTGAGAGAATTGCAACTTGGCCAGCTCTTTGCAAGCTTCCCTACTGAGGATAGGCTTTTCCTCAACTGCTCCCTGCTGGAGCAGTGAGATGGATTTGATGGCTTTGAGGGTGTTTTTCCTACTTTTATTTTATATAAATAAAATAAAATTAATATCTTTTCCTGCTTATATTTATTTACCCTAAGAAAAATACAACTTCTATTACGACTTTTATATGATTTCTATCCTACTTACTATATCCCAAGTAACTTGCTTACACTGTATGTTAAAAATGATTTTTTCCTAATACTAGGAACTGTCACTATGAGTTTCTTCAAAAGAATCCATTGGGCATCATATATTTATCTTCTTCCTTATTCTATCCTCCTGTTCCTAGCAAACGTTAGAATAAAATATTTTAATTAATAAAATAAAATTAATAAGCTATATTTTCCTACTTACATTTCCAGGTAAATAAGGAAGAATTGAATGAGTTTCCCATTATTTTAGTTGTGCAGCAAATGCTGCTCTAGGTGTCTTGTGGTGACCTCCTTGCCTTCCATCTCTTTGGTGGGTAGGATGGGGAACTAGGAGGTTTTGAAAGATGTTTTTCTGATTCCATTTCTTCTACAATAAATTTTCTTTACACTGACCATGTGTCTTTAGTTAGAGAAGTGTAGTAATACTAGCAAAGTTTAAACTTCAAGTACCACAAAACCTCTACAATTTGAAAAAACAAACCCCCGAAATTTAAGTAAAAGGCTTGGGATTATTTTTTATTTTTCATTTTTTTCAAATTGAACAATAGAATTACATGCTGAGAAAGTGCACTGTTATTATGCATTGTTCTGAATAGACTGACACCATATTAAGGAGGTATAAGAATAATGAGTGATCCACTATTTAAAAAAATCATATATTAAATACTTTTAATCAATATGCTACAAATTCTGCTTTACAAATGTCAGTCAATTTCATGAGTGCTCTGCATCCTAAAAAGCATAAATTCATCTATTTTAGATTTTGCTAATATGTTTCAGTTGAACTGTTTCTGTCCTCTCATTTTAATATTTGGCTAAGTTTTGTTCCAGACATGTCAAGACCTGGCCTAGGGAGATAAGGATTAATTTATTGAAAATAATTTACAATATGGAAATCAAGCAGAAATTTAGAGTAACAAGCCCATGTCAATTTCAGTTGATTCATTTTAATGAAGTAATATTTTTTTCTAAATGGAGATACCAAACTACATTTTTATAAAATAAAAGTAATGGTTGTCCATCATTTGGTATAAGCACATGATTGATTGTTAACTCAAAGCAGGACAGAACATTTTACTTATCTATAACTTCATTTAATGTTAGGTTAAGCCATATGACATGGATGATACTCAACCAAATACATTTTTGACATTTAATGCTTTAAAAACAAGAACCAAAGAACTTCACTCCTTTCATTTTCATACAATAAATGTTTGCTAGGCACTTACATTTTGTCAGGTTTTAAGTCTATGTACTTTACTTACAGAGGTTCCTATCAAGGCATTTATCAAAGCACATAGAGACTCAGAAACAGACCCCAGATTGAAATATAAAAATATTGAATGAATAACCAATTTTAAAATAATAATTCATTTCAATGAGTCCTAATATTTGGATAAAATACATTTATGATCACTATACAAAATTAGTATATATAGCTAATAAAATATTAACAACGAAAGGAAAAAAAATCCGTATAAGCCCATTACCCAGAAGTAACCACTGTTATAATTTCTGACTCTTTCAACTTGCTGTTGCTCTTTAATAAAAATGGGATCATATTGTTTTCTAATATGTTTTTTCCATTAATGTATGGGAAAAACTCTGCACAACAATAAATATTCTTTGCTTATATTCATTTTAAGTGACTGTATCCTATTACATTTTTGGGGTACTTGAAACTTTATTGTGGTTGCTAATTATAGAGTCCATTGAGAGACAAGAAGTCCTAATCTTCTTAGTCATTACTGTTCAAAGACTGGTCTGTGGAGTAATGCCAGTCTGAAATAAGTCATCTATTATAGTTTGTTCAACCTGCTATAAAAAAATACCATGGACTTAGACAGCTTATAAACAACAGAAATTTATATGTTACAGCCCTGGGGGCTGGGAAGTCAAAGATCAAGGCACTATCAGATTTGGCTTACGATGAGGACCCATTTCCTGGTTTACAGATGGCCATCATTTTGCTGTGTCATCACATGGTAGAAGGGGAGAGGGATCTCTCTGGGGCCTCTTTTATAAAGGAACAAATCACTTCCTGAAGGCCTTACCTTTAAATATTATCACATTGGAGATTATGTGATCCCCACTTCTCACTTAAAAGTGGCAGATAAACATCCAGTACCTACGGACATAAAGATGGCAACAGCAGACAATGGTGACTACTAAACGGGAGAGAGAGAGAGGGGAGCAAGGGTTGAAAAACTAACTGTTTTTCAACAAAGGGAACAAATCACCCACTGAAGGCCTTACCATAAAATATTATCGCGTTGGGGATTATGTGTTCCCCTCCCCCACTCACATTTGTGTGTGGGAGGGGAACACATTGTCTATGGCATTATATTTAACGAAGTAAATATATCAATGGAGGATTTGCCTTTAAAACTTTTTTTGGGGGGGCGCTGGGTGTGGTGGCTCATACTTGTAATCCTAGCACTTTGGGAGGCCAAGGCAGGCAGATCACTTGAGGTCCAGAGTTCAAGACCAACATAGAGAAACCCCGTCTCTACTAAAAATGCAAACCATTAGCCAGGTATGGTGGCACATGCTTGTAGTCCCAGCTACTTGGAAGGCTAAGGTAGGAGAATGGCTTGAACCCAGGAGGCAGTGGTTGCAGTGAGCTGAGATTGTGCCATTGCACTCCAGCTTGGGCAACAAGAGTGAAACTCTGTCTCAAAAAATAAAAAAGGTTTTTTTTTTTAATTTTTCAATTTTAATTTTGATTTGAGGGCATATACACAGGTTTGTTGTCTGGATATATTTTGTGATGCTAAGATTTGGAATACAAATTATCCCATCACCTACGTATGAATCACAGTACCCAACAGTTTTTCAACCTTTGCCCCCCTCTCTCCCTCTCCCCTTTAGTAGTCCCCATTGTCTATTGTTGCCATCTTTATGTCCATAAGTACTGGATGTTTATCTGCCAGTTATAAGTGAGAATAGACAGGATTTGGTTTTCAGTTCCTGTGTTAATTTGCTTAGGATAATGGCCTTCAGCTGTATCCGTGTTGCAGCAAAGGACATGAGAAAGGACGTATATGTCCAGATAAAAGACATTCAGAGAATAGCTGTGGGATACTATGCAAAACAAGTATCAAGCCATGTAGACTACAAACTACGTAGCCACCAAATTGACCAAGGTCGACACTATAGAAAAAAAAATCTTAAATCCTGCTAGGCGAAAAAGGACAGATAATATAAAAAGCAAAACCTCATCAGGCTAATAGAGGACTTGTCAGCAGAAACCTTGCAGGCCAGGAGAGATTTGGGGCCTATATTCAGCATTTTTAAAGAAAAAGTTGGACATCTATCTTACTAGCTAGATTCGTGGTGTTTCTTGAATTACTCCCTCACCTATATTTTCCAGGTTTTTGCTTTTTTCCTTCTCCCTCAGAAAAGCCAATAATGCCCTATTTCGTGAGGACTGTTCATTTTAAAAATTATTCTTTTTTATTTTTGCCATATTGGGTTAGTTCAAAAGACCAGTCTTCGCTCTCTGAAGTTCTTTCTTCTGCTTGGTTCGGTCTATCGGTAAAAGTTTCATTGGTATTTTGGAATTTCTTAGGTGAGTTTTTCAATTCTAGTAGCTCTCATTGATTTCTTTTTAGGATGTTTATCTTTTTGTTCACTTCCTGGGTTGCTTTAGAAGTTCCTTTTTGTTGATCGTCAACCTTGTCTTAGATCTGAATGAGCTTCCCTGCAATCCATGCTTTGAATTTTTATTTATTATTTTCAGGTTTTCATTTTTGATTAGAAACCATTGCTGGAGAGAGCACTCAATCTTTTTGTGGTTTCACTACATTCAGACTTTTCATGGTGCTAGAATTCTTGTGCTGGTTGCATCTCATCTGGAGATACTGACACTTCTAATTTTTGTAATTTTTTTCATACAGGTAGAACTTTTTAAAAAAATTTCTTTCCTTAATAATGTTACTACTATTATTCCCTTTCCCTTCTCCCACTCCTTATGGGATGTGACTGTAGAGAGTGCTGAGTAGGGTCTTTGGGTTTTGCTTCTATAGCACTATGCACTTCTTCCAACAGGTTTTATATTGGGCTGTGAATTTTGTCCTCCAAGCCTGTAGATAACATTTATAAATAAGATCCAGCTGTGGCCAAAGTGGCTGGGTGTGTACTTGGTCCCTGTTTAGAAGTGGACTCTGTTGCCCCGGGTAATGAGTTGATTCATAGAATACATATTGGTCTGAAGTCCCTGCTCTGCCCTGCAGGGGCAAGATCCACAAAGGGTGGGGCCAGTTGGGCAGGCTGCCTGTAGGTATCCTGATGCAGGCACAAGCACCAATGCCAAGTGAGAATCCAGTGGGTTGCTACCAGGTACCCAGAGGTGTGTCTAAATGTAGAATCAAGAACCTCCTTTGTTCCATGTTCTGTGTTCCAAGTTCCTAATCCAGGAGAGTGGGTGCTTCAGATGCCTGGAGATCTTGGGTGTGGAGCAGAGAGGGCCTTCCTGTACCAGTTTCTACAAACAGAACGAGTTGTGCAACTCAGGCTGCCACACCTGGGAAATAGTTATTCTAAATGCCTGGAGATCTGCCTGAGCATGGAGCAGGGAGGGTCTCACTATATTATGATCTATGTCGATACATGGTGGGGCAACTTAGGCTGCTGAAGCAGATGGCTGGATGCTCAGAATGTCTGGTGATCTACCTGAGTATGAACAGAGAGGGTTTCCTTGCACCAAGATCTCTGGACAGCCTTGATCGTCCTAGTGAGCAATTCTCCAAAAGTCTAGAGATCTGTCTGAGTGTAGATCAGAGAGAGCTGCACAAAGGTCTCTGCACAGGAGGGGTGGGGTGACTCTGGCTGCTGAACTAAGCAAGCAGGTGCTCTGAAACACCTGGAGATTTTCCTGGGCATGTAGCTGAGAGGGTTCCGCTGCACCAGTCTCATGCAGAAAGGGTAGGTGGCTCCGGCTATGAAAGCAGGAGAATGGGTGCTCTGAATGCCTGGAGATCTGCCTGGGCGTGGAGCAGAGAGACCCTCTCTGTGACATAATGTATATCTAGAAAGGGTAATGTAACTCAGGCTGCTGGTGCAGGCAAGTAGGTGCTACAAATGCCAGATTTTTGCCTAGGGTTGGAGCGGGGAGGGCTCTCCTGCACCACAGTCTCAGAAGAGGAGGACGGGGCACCCAGCAATGGCACACATAGATTAGTTCCCGATTGTCAAGCTGGCCCTTCTGCTGCTCAGAAGAAACTGCAACTGCAGCAGCTCTCCTCCTGCCTGTGATGCGGGAGAGCACAATTCCAGTGCCTACTGCTGAGGCACTTTTCACAGTTCTGTCTGTGGAGGCCCCCACCCCACTCCAGAGAAGATGCTCCAATCTCCAGCCCAATACTAAAGTGCCTCTGCAGTCATTCTGTTAGTGTACCAAAGAATGGCTGACATTGTATGCACCCAGATTTAAAATGACGTCCTGCTCTCATCCAGGGTCTGGGAAAATGTCTGCCACTTTTCCTGGTGTCTGTCCTTCATAGCATCTCCAAACCTCTCCCTAAGTTAACTCCAGGGCATAGGAGAAGCCAAATGCTCTCTCTTGGCCTAAGTTGCGTGGATCTCCAGTGGAAAGGTGAGTCACAGAGGGAAACTCTGCCTCTCTCACATACTGGGGCTTCACTTACTTTTATCAACTGGAAGCCATCACAAGGCTGTTAAAAACTGTCACAGCAATTTGCCAGATTACGTTTACTTTTTATATGATAAGAAAAAACAAATTACTGCTTGTATTTTGTGTGTTTGCTTTAACTTTTTATAAATTTATTTTTGATAAACATATTGGTACACAGCAGATTAGGGCGGGGGAGAAATCTTGATACTTTGCCACAGATAGTTTAAAAAGTATAGCCAATCTGGCTAGTCTGACTAGAACTTCTTGGCCTGAAAATAATAGCCTGAGCCAAAGACTGGTTGACAGGAATGTTTTCAATGACAAGACAGCTAAAATTTGGAGGAGTTTGTTAGTATTTGGAGCTATAGGTATTCTGCTATCCACGGTACTGAACCATCATTTCTCACAAAGGGCTAGTTATTTCTTCTAACCTTATAATACTGGTAACTACAGACCAACATTTCTCAGAAATTCTCAATCAAGAGAAAAAAGAACCAATGGTGGTATATATTTGAGAAATGTGAGGAAAAGAGAAAAACGGATACAGGCAAAGAGGCATTATACAGATAGACTGCAGAAAAGAAAAATAGATGCTTTGCGAATTTATTTACTAAGAAAATATAGCCAATCTTACCAAAATGCCAAACAACAGCAGATTTACATTCAATACAGTGCAAAGCAGCATCACTGTTGACGTTAATAAATAAGTTATCTTTGAAAGAATGACAGATGAGATTGCCAAACAGAGATTTTATGACTGAAGCCATGTCAGTTCAGTTACACAAAATTTTTATACTTTTCTTTTGTTTGTTTTGTGAAGCTATGGCAAATAATAAAAAATCATGACTTATGGGTCATCATTAAATTAATAATTTCACATACTTTTGAAAGATCTGTCATATTTTTGATAGCTAGAATTATTATTATCCTATTATAGTTGGGAAAGTCTATTACCATCTATTAGCCTCTTGCCCACATGTTATGAATATAGGCGATGCTCCATATATGATAGTGACTGAATAAGTTTGTCAGCTCTTCTCTGCTAAGTTAGGGAAGAACAGGGGATGCTGGTGTCTTTAGAAATTATACAAATAGCCTGGCGTGGTGGCTCAAGCCTGTAATCCCAGCACTTTGGGAGGCCGAGGCGGGTGGATCATGAGGTCAAGAGATCGAGACCATCCTGGCCAACATGGTGAAACCCCGTCTCTACTAAAAATACAAAAAATTAGCTGGGCATGGTGGCGTGTGCCTGTAATCCCAGCTACTCAGGAGGCTGAGGCAGGAGAATTGCCTAAACCCAGGAGGCGGAGGTTGCAGTGAGCCGGGATCGCGCCATTGCACTCCAGCCTGGGTAACAAGAGTGAAACTCCATCTCAAAAAAAAAAAAAAAAAAAAAAAGAAATTATACAAATAGACCACGTTGAGAAGAGAAGGGTAGGCCTTAGGGCTATGGCCTGCAGCAGAGATGTGAATGCTTCTTTGCAAAAACTCCTATTATTTTGAAATTTTCTGGCTGTACCTGTGATTTTTGCAAACTCAAAGGGCCAAATTATTGTGGGTATAGTATAATTTATTTAATCAAACTCCTATTATTGCTTAATTTCATTGTTTCACATTTTCATTGTGATAATCAGTGATTCATTGAACATCCCTATAGCTAAATCTTTGCATCCATACAATAGCTCTTTTACATTTCAAAGCATTTCACAGACATTTGCTTGATTGAAATTTTAGTAGTTCTTGAGAAACATTAACCAAGTTTGGCCAGCTTGTTGAAAAGGCTACCATAAATTAAGTGATGTTTAAGTAGGTCTGTGTTTTATTTAACATAATAACACCTACATATGTTGGAAAAATTCCCATGCATTTATGTGAATAATGCTTTTGACATTATCTGTGAAAAATATTCAGTGGCCAAGAGGATTTGTAAACTCCTATGGATAGCAGTTTCCCCTTTTCCAGGAAATACTGATCTTTACTACTTTACCATTCACCCTGATAGAAAATAAAGAAGTTACTTGTCCTCAGTCATTACATTTACTTATATGAGAGGCCAAATGAGTTTATTTTAGTTGTACCTTGTTGCTTATGTATGAAAACCAAAGTGTTGAATAGAAACCTAAAAGTATTTTGAAATTTTAATTGAAATTGAAAATTAGTGCATTTGAACTTAAGATATTTCAGCTGAGTTTATATTTGCTTTCCACTAAAAAGACAATAGTTAAACATTTTTAAAAAGTGTTATGCAGTTGTGCTAATATTTGTTGAAATTTATTTCTAGAAATATGGGATATAATTCTGCAAAGGGCACTTTACTGGACTACTCATTTTCAAGAGAGCAAATTCTGTAAATCCTGAATAAAAAGAAAACTGAAAATATGCATATTAACAGGGAATTCAGTGGCTGCATTGTGACCAAGACACCCCATATTCAACAAAAGGACAGAACACTTTGGAGGATTTTGAAACTTAAGTCACCGAATAACATTCTGTTTTAAAGACAAATGAACAAACAAAAACAGCTGCTAACTAGCAATGGCATTTTTTCAAAGAATCAGAAAAAAAAACTATTTTAAATTCACATAGAATAAGAAGAGTCTGAATAGCCAAGGCAATTCTAAGCAAAAAGAGCAAAGCTGGAGGTATCACACTACCCAATTTCTAACTATACTGCAGGCTACAGTAATCAAAACAGCATGGTATTGGCACAGAAACAGATACATAGACAAAAAGAACAGAATAGAGAGCCCGGAAATGATGTCACACACCTACATCCATCTGATTTTCAACAAACTTGGCAAAAACAAGCAATGAGGAAAAGACTCCCTATTCAATGAATGGTGTTAGAATAACTGGCTAGCCATATGTGGAAGACTGAAACTGGACCCCTTCCTTACACCATACACAAAACCAACTCAAGATGAATTAAAGACTTAAATGTAAAGCCTAAAACTATAAAAATCCTGGAAGACAACCTAGGCAATGCCATCTGGGATATAGGAACAGGTAAAGATTTCATGGTGAAGACATCAAAAACAATTGCAACAAAAGAAAAATTGACATATTGAATCTAATTAAACTAAAGAGCTTCTGTACAGCAAAACAACAACAACAAAAACAAATAAATGAAAATTATCAAAAGAGTTAAACAGACAATCTACAGAATGGGAGAAAATTTTTGCAAATGTATATCTGACAAAAGGGTAATATCCAGCATCTTTAAGCAACTTAAATTTACAAGCAAAAAACAACCATATTAAAAGGTGGGCAAAGAACATGAGCAGACACTTTCCTATAAAAGAAATACATGCAGTTAACAAGCATATGAAAAAAGCTCAGCATCACTGATCATTAGAGAAATGCAAATCAAAACCACAATGAGATATGGTCTCCACCAATTAGAATGGCTATTATCCAAAAGTTAAAAAATAACAGATACCGACAAGGTTGCAGAGAAAAGGGAATGCTTATACATTGATGGTGGGAGTATAAATTAGTTCAACCATTGTGGAAGAGAGTGTGGCAATTCCTAAAACAGCTAAAAACAGAACTATCATTTGATCCCACAATCCCATATCTGGATATATACCCAAAGGAATATAAGTTGTTCTGTCATAATGACACATGCACATGTATGTTAATTGCAGCACTATTAATAATAGGAAAGATATAGAATCAACCTAAATGCCCATCAACAGTAGACTGGATAAAGAAAATGTGGTATATGTACATCATGGAATACTATGCAGCAATAAAAAATAATGAGATCATGTCCTTTGCAGAAACATACATGGAGCTGGAGGCCATTATCTGCAGTAGTTCTGTAAACTACTGCAGAAATGGAAAACCAAATACTGCATGTTCTCACTTGTAAGTGGGAGCTAAATGACGAGAACACATGGACACATAGAGAGGAACAATGGACACTGGACCCTACATCAGGGTGGAGGGTGAGAGGAGGAAGAGGATCAGGAAAAATAACAAATGGATACTAGGATCATAATACCTGGATGATGAAATAATCTGTTCAATAAACCCCTATGACATGAGTTTGTCTATATAACTAACCTGTACACATACCCCTGAACTTAAAATAAAAGCTAAAAAAGCAAAAACAAAAACAAAAAACAGCTATTGAGCTCTTATAATGAATGTTAATGTCTAAAGAAGGTTGATTGGGGATGGGCACTGTGGCTTACGCCTGTAATCCCAACATTTTGGGAGGCCAAGGAGGGTGAATCATCTCCAGGATGATCAAGAGATCGAGATCATCCTGACTAACATGGTGAAACTTCATCTCTACTAAAAATACAAAAAGTTAGCTGGATGTTGTGGCATGTGTCTTAGTCTCAGCTGCTGGAGGCTGAGGCAGGACAATTGCTTGAACCTGGAAGGCAGAGGTTGCAGTGCGCTGAGATCATGCCACTTTATTCCAGCCTGGGAGACAGAGCAAGACTCCATCTCAAAAATAAATAAATAAATAAATAAAAGTTGAATGGCCATGGAATATTACTTAAGATTATTAACACCATGTTATAATATGCAGTATGAATATGGAGACTAGACATGTTTCTCTAGATTGAAAAAGCAGGTGTAAAAGAAATGATAAAATAAGAGTGGTAAACAGTTTTTATCAGTCTATCATTCTTTTTTCTAGATTCCAAAACCTTGCACAAAGTTTTTCTAATATTAGTATTTTCCAAGGTAAAAAGCCAAATGTAAGATAATCACTTTGAAATTATCTGAATTTGTAGCAGTATAGAAAAACCATGAATTTCTTATCATGTTTTCATTTGCTTTGAAAATTGCATTTATATATAATTTGCTATATTAAATCATAACAATTATTAGAACAATGGAAATTATACTGTTCTTTTAAAATAACAAGATCTATCTTAGTTTGGCAATTTGGTTGCACACCTACTAAAGTATTTTAATTACAGAGGAGATAATTGAATAGGGCTCCTTAGGTGAAACTTTTGAAAAGTTGAAGAAAAAGGTCAAATAATTCATATTTTGAAGGGAGATAAATAATTATGTGGTATAGTTTTCCAAAAGGTATAATTTTTGAAGGCAAATTCTTCCCAAAGTGAGAAAAATAACTAATTAATTGCTCCTGAAAAGAAGAAGGATGACCCTCACTCTTCTCCTCTCTGAAACCCAGGTCCATTCTTTTAGGGACTAAAGGCAAAGTTTTGGTGGGACACAATTTTGATTTTTAGAATCTAACATGGCAGTGTTCAGGAAAATGTCCCTGAGGGAAATATCCACTTTTTAAGTTGAAGACCAACTGGTTGTTCCTGGGATAAGCCCCTATACCACCCTTGCTCTATGACTGCAAATAGTAACCATTCTGTTCTCCGAGTGACTAAAAGTTCAAGAAATTGATCACACATTTTTCATTGAGGTCAATATTAAAATATTGAATACAATTTTTAGGCACTAGTTACTATTTCCATACATTCTATGAAAATTCTGTCTTCAACAAAGTCACATCTTTTTAGCATCATTTCAGAATTCAGCTTCAGTGTGATCCAAATATCTTAATTAATTCATTCATTTACCTTTAATTGACAAATAAAAATTATATATATTTATACCATATGACATAATTTTTTGTTATATATGTATATTGTGGAATGGTTAAATCAGTTTGATTAACACTGCATTACCTCACACACTTTTGTGTGTGTGTGGTGGGAACACTTAGGATCTACTCTTAGAAACTTTCAAGTGTACAATGTATTGTTACTAAGCATCCATGATGTACAACAGATCTCTTGAACTTATTCCTCCTGCCAAACTAAAATTTTGTATTCTTTGACTGACATCTCCCATTCTGGTTCAAATATTGATGCATAACAAAGACAAATAGACACACCCACCACCACCACCACCACCACCTTTAAGAGATACTTGGATGCGGCAAACCACAATGGCATGTGTATACCTAGGTAATTTAAGTATAATTTAAAAAAGGAGATACTTGTCACATCTTATCTTTGCGGTAACATTTCAGAACCCTTCTGTACTCTCAACTTTTTCTTCCAGTCCTCCTCTTCCTTGGCTTTTTAAGTCAAGGAAGAATTTGCCTGTTCAGTGTTCAGAATCCCTTGGCTACTATCACAGTGCAAACTCCCAACAGAGCCCTACCTTCCCACCCACTCCCTTGAGTATTCCTTGCTGTCTTCTGCCATCCTTCTTCTGACTGCTAGATTTTTGTCTTGCTTCATCTCTCCCTCTGCAATCTCTGTAGGGGCTCCTCTCTGAAACTGTGATTTAGTTGCCAACTATCTATGTGCCAAAAACCTCTCAAATCTATATCTCTAGGCTTGCTATTTTCTCTGCATTCCAGATTTGTATGTTTAACTGCCTACCTGAAATGCCTACTTGAGTGTCAGAAAGGCACTTCAAACTCAAGAATCTTAAATCAAACTAAAAATTAACATCTTGCCCTTAATTGGCATTTGGTATTTCTCTGTTTCAGAAAATAAATGGTCCACCATCCATCCATTTGTACAATCTGGAAATGTGGAAATCGCCTTCAACTCCTCTTTTACCTTTACCATTTCTTACCTAAGTTATCATCAGGTCCTATTGTTTCTAATCTCTTGAATGGCTCTTGATTCTGTCCACATTTCTCTCTCACCTTGCCTGAACTCCTAGCATGGTCTCCTCTTACACCCATCCAGCTGTTTTCTACATTGCACTCAGAATTTTTCAATGTATAAAACAGGTCATGTTGCTCTCTGCCTCAAAACCCTTAATGACACAAATGACTGTATGTGGCCTGCATTTGATTCTACATTATTTTAACCTTGAGAGCCTTTCTAGTCTCATTTCCTTCTGCTTTCCTCTTTGTTTGCTGTACTCCACCCATAAATATCTTTCAGTTTCTGAACTGGATTATTCATCCTTTCACTGTGAGATTTGTGCATATGCTCTCTTCTTTGATATTCCTACTCTAACCTCTCTTTTGCATATTCCCATTCATCCTTTTGATTTGAGTACATGTATCATGTCCTCAGGAAAGCCTCCTTAGATTACTATTGTCCTGCCCTGACTTGGCAAAGTCCTTCTGTGAAACATTCTCAGAACATGTAATAATTTCCCTCTTAACAGTCTCTTAGCTTTTATCAATATTCAAATATGTTTCATCATGTCATAAGTCCCCATCTTTCCCATTAGTCTAAAATTCCATGAACACAGAGACCAAGTGTGTTGTTCTCAACATTTTATATCAAGCCCTAGCACAGTGCTTCATACATGATAAGCACTCATGGTTGTCTTTCTAATGGATGAATATGAGCTTCACGAGATTCGACAAACACTGCCCTATTCAAATGGTGTGGCAAATACTCGTCATTGTCTTCTTCATAGTCCTCAATATCCGATTCCTACAATAATTATGATTTTTAGTGGGCACAGGAATGCTGAGAAGTAATTATCAGCTTTTGTACTTATTAGTTTTCCTTGCAGCTAGGTATGGTTATGTGACCAGCTCCTAGATACCAGGATGCAAGAAGAAAATAAAACTTTTAGAAAGTGTTCTTAAAGGAAAGGAATGCACTTTTTGGCAATCATCTTTTCCTTCTTACTGACTGGAATGAAAATGGAAATGCTGACCATGGGCTGGGCCTGAGCATGGAAGCCCTGCATGGAGAGGCTGCAAGACAGAATGAACCCAAGTTCCTGGCACCACGGAGCACCAATCCAGGCTTGGATGGCCACTTACATTGTGTAGGCAAGATATAAACTTCTATCTTATTTGAAACAGTAATATTTTGTGTTGTCTGTCACTTTTATTTACTATAATAATAACATAATAGCAGTCAATACCCCCTTAGGATGATCAGATTTAGCAAATAAAAATGCATACAGCTGGGAAATAGTTTTTATTTGTTATTTTTCTGAACTTTAATTTAACTGAGTGTCTGGTGTTTTATCTGGAAAAACCTAACCCCAAATTTATATACATTTAGGTGAAATTTGGATAAAGTCTTTGAATTTCAAGAATGAAGAGAATTTTAAAAACCAAGGAAAGGAGTGGATAATCCTAAGGTAGCACAATGGAATAACTCTCAGATTGGCTTCAGACTTCCCCAAAACATGGGATACTGTGTTTGGAAAGATGCTAGAAAGTTCTGAGACAAAGGATTGAGAACCTAAAGCAGCCGAAGTGTCATTTAAATGTGAGAATGGAATAACTAGTCTAGGAACAAAAATCAAACTACTGTGTAAGAACAACCTAACTGGTGAAATATACAAATAATTTAAATTAAAACCAGGAACTAGAAAATTAAGAATATTATCATGAATAGTTTTCGTTATAAGTACATATCCATAATGAGACAATATAATTAAAAAGTGTAAACATTGCAAAGAAGAGATAAAGCTAACAATTTTCATGGATATGACTAAGAAAAATGCCAAGATAACTAATTGAAAAACTACTAGAATTAATAAGATAATTTAATATAGCAATTATATATGAGAAAGACATGCAAACATTAACAGTTTTTCTATATATCAGCAGGATCCAATTAAAAATTTTAATGAAATTTGAAAGCTCATTAAAAGTGGAAAACAATGATAAAATACTTAGAAATAAGCTTACCAAACATTGTATAAGACTTAAGAAAAAACTGAAAATGAAGTACAAGAAAGACCTTAATAAAGGAAAAGACACATCATCTTCTAGGATGAAAAGGCTAATTATTTTGACAATATCAGTTTGCTTCAAATTAATTTTTAACTATATTGCATCCCAAGTCAATATTCAACCCCCTCTGCCAAAACAAACCAACTTTATAAAATGTAATAAGCTAATTCTAGGTATTTATTTGGAGTAGTTTATAAATAAGGACAGTGACAAATATTTTTTAAAAGGGGAACACTTAAACGTTCATCAATTTCAATGCTAAAAAGGAATTAGAATAATGTATGGTATTAGTGAAGGAATGAACAAATTGAACAGTGAAATATAATCAAAAAGTTATGAAGAAACCCATGTGTGTGAAAATCTATTTTACAATAAATTTATCATTTCAAATAAATGAAACAGTGGTTATTGCAATAAAAAATGTAACATCTGAGAGGATTTCTAACTCAAATCGTGCACAAGAATACATTGTGGATTGATTAAAGTTCTAAACCCAAAAGTCACAGAACTATAAAATTATTAGAAGAATGTCTAGGAGGTTATTTTATCATCTGAGCTGGGCAAGGCCTTGTTTAATAAGATATAAAATGCAGGTACCATAAAGGAACAGAGGACAAATTTGAAAGAAAGCAGATTAGCGGAGGCTCAAAGCAGGGCTTTGCAGCATTCCCTGGACTCATACCTACTACAGTGAGGCCTTGGAAAGTTATGTGACCTTTAAGACGTGGCTCAGTTTTCTTATCCGTAATGTAGGCATACTAATACCTTCCCCGTAGGGTTGTTATGAAGATCAAATATGTTAACATTTGTAAAGAACAGTAGAACAAAACCTGGCACATAGTAAGTATTTGTTAGCTAAACTTGTCAAATAAACCTTGTGTATGGGGTAAAATTACAGACAAAATAACAAAACTTAGCAAAGTGCTGTGGATGTATGAGCACAACAAAAATGACAAAGGATGACTACTCGTATTTGTAAAGAGCTTCTACAAGTCAAAATGCAAACAATAACAAATATCTGAAAGGCATAAACAGGTAAATCAAAGTTACTGAAATTCAAGAGGCTGAGTCTTACTGTAGTCTCTGACAATTGGGAAAACACAAATTTAAATAGTGGTGAAATAACTACAGCTTTAAGAAGAAAGCCCTTGATGCCTGAGGAAGCATCTCTCCTTCCCAGATGAGATGGGAACCATCCTCACATCTGACTTCAAGACCTGCGCAGTTGGGCCCAACTAGCCTTTGCCATTTTCCCCTGGGCTACAGTGACCTGTCAATCAGTCCTTAAACACTTGCTGAAAAATCTATTGATGTCTCCACTGCCTGAAATGTCCTGCTCCCCTTTCTTCATCTGGGAATATTCTCTTTCCTTTTTCAGACTCACCTCAGATGTTTCACTTCTGGGATACCTTCATAACCTTATCAAAAGAGGTAAGGTGATCCTCTTTCACACATCCATTTATTTGTGTGTTTACATCAGCTGTGGAACTCACCAGCTCCTGATTTGTTTAGTTATTCTGTGTGCATGTCTCCCAAAACATGTAAGCGCCTAAAGGATCCAGGCCATCACTAGTTTATTTCTCTAGGACTGGCACATAGCAGAGACTTAATAAATCTTTGTAAATAAATAGTGAATATTTTCTTAAAAAATCTTCCTCTTTATTTTCATGGACAACTACAAATTGATTCCATCGTAGGTAATAGGCGCACTCCTACTTAAAACATGATCAACATAGCATTTTCAAATATTAAAGAAAAATAGAATACCAATCAAATGCCATTAAAAAAATTTCATCTTTATACTCCAACAGAAAAGTTTCTTCAAAAAACTTGTCAAATGTGTGAATTTTGATGTTCTACAAATATATGATTTAAAATAGAATACACTCTATGTAAATAAATAAGAATAGATTTCACTGCAAAGATAATATCTCTGCTATACTTCATATTCTTGCAACATTTATTTGAGAATATTCCGTTATAACTTAAAATGCCAGAAGATGCTGATAATTGGAAATGCTGTCCAGCAATGTCAGAGACGCTGCTCCTTGCAGGCTGCTTGTCCTAATAGCCAGACATATTTTAAAAGGCTAATGAATTTTCTTTTGATGACCAGATTCTCCTCTAACTTGTGCCCTTAAATTCTTGGCTGGAGAAACGATGAAAGTTAAAGGACAGGATGGAGCTACAATAAGTCTCCCAATTGCATTATCTCTCATCATCAGTATTCATGGCATGGACTGTGAGTCATCTAAGTGGAGAAGGGAAGTAATTAAGATATTGACAGACGAAAGTGATGGCTAGGAATGAACCTGTGATTATCCTGTTACTTGTATTTCTCAGCATCATGTGGAATGAAAAGAAGGAACTCTAAAAACAAGTAAATCTGAAATGTCATTGCACAAATTTTTTAAAAATGTCTAGGTTCTTCAAATTATGTTATTGATGTGAATAAATCAAAATGTTGGCATCCATCTTAAAGCTTAAATAATAAGTAGCATTGGGTTTATGTAAAGAATGGTGACTAATATCTGATTATCCTAAAATATGTAAGTACTTAGAACTTTCTAGCTTTTTTTTTTTTTCAGGCTGGTCTAATATTGTTTTAACAGTGTAACCTACCTCAGTTTAGACTTCTATGAGAGATAAGCTATAATTAAATATGGAAAACATTTCAGATTGCAAGCTATTTTATATTTTACCAGTTTATTTCTTCCATCTTAATACTTTGTGAAACATGCATTTAAAAGATAATTAATGATCTAATTTTACAAGATCAGTAAATTGTAGAAACTCCAAGAAACCTCAGAGAGTCTCTCTCCAGTCATCTTGTTTTATAGAAAAGGAATTTGAAGACCAGGAAGGGAGGTTCACAGCAATCAGTGAGAAGTAGGTCAGGGCTTAGTGCTCCTCTCTTTTAGCTGGGGGCACTTTCTATCAGTTGGCCCTGTCTTCTTCCCAGTTTTTGCTTCCGTTTCTCTAAAATGTTTCTCTCCTGGAATGTAAAATATATTCTCTTTCTCATCTTCTCCTCGAAAAGTTAAATAAACACACAAATGCCCTTTGCATATCAACATGATCATAACTTTTTAAAATTTATGGAGAGAGGATGTACAATGGGATACATACATAGAAACTGATAGATGTGACAATCTCATTATTATCTGGAGGAGAAATGGTCTTTGTTTTATGTGACATGGGTCTCACATCTTAATACATTTCTTCTGCTATAGTACTCAATGCTTTGTGCTTCCTTTGATAAATCACTAAATATTTACCCTTTTCAAAATATTTAATAACTTATTGCCCAGCTTCTTCTTTATTATAGCAAACATTTTCTACATATGCAAAGGACTCTGCCATGCCACTTTGTAGCATGTGGTTTGTGCAAGTCTGCTATCTATCTAAACTGTAATTTCTTCTGTGAAAAATGAGAACACTACCATCTGGAGGAATTGAAAAAAATGTATTTTGTCTGAACTTTATCCTGTGGCCTTTTCTAATGTCAAAACTGCCAAACAATTGGCAGTTACTGGGTTCAACCTACTATATAAAACATTAGATCCAAAGTTGGGATTTGATTATGGATAATTTTTATTACTCTTTTTCAAGATTTTTGTGATTTTATTCATCATAAAGCCATCTTTGTACCAAGTCATCACTGTAATATTTATGTAGTGGTTACCATGTTGTTATATATAAATTTTTGGTTCTGCAAAGAAAAAGAGAAGTCAGTACTGGGACAAAGGATCTCTCAGCAAAGCAATTATTTTTACTTACTGCAGAAAGGGTACCCTCATTAGCAGTCTTGCCATGAGAGTACAGTGAACAAAGGAAAAGTAGACATATTTATCCCTTATGTATTTGAGGTTGTCCTTACTGCTGTGTCTGATATCTGTTGGTTGGAGCCAGGCCTCAACAATCTAAACTAAAACCTGATTGGCTAACAATGGAAACCTTTTCTAAACATGTAAAAGCAATGGAGTGCAAAAAGGAAGTACAAATAAGGAAGGGGCATAGGCTATGAGCTGGGACATGCCTGTGAGCACATCCGGCACAGATATCTTGGTTAAAGTACAAGGACATAGAGTACTACGTGCCTGTAAGCATGTTTAACAGCTACGTAGGATAGGGCTTAGCAAAGAGCTACTAGCAAAAAGCAAGAAGGCTTTGAAGCGTTTAAAACAAATGATTATTTCTAATACGATTTTTCTTAAGAAAGAAAACTTTGAAGAAGAACTTTTCTACTTCCCACAATTGTAAGCTTTTTTGATTGTCTCAAATGTCCTGAAACAATTAGTAAAAACAAACAAACAGAAACAAATAAAAAAAGTTAAAACCCTTTGTACAATTATGATGTCTCCTTTCCTTTTTCAATCACATTTGACAGAGGTAAGAATGAATTACAACCAAAAAATTGTAAATCTTAAATCCTCAGTTTGGCAAAATCCAATCCTACTCCCTGGGACAAGTTATTTTGGATTGCTTCAAAGTTTCATTTAGCAATTCCATGGCAGAGGAAATATCTTAAATGAAATTATTCTTTTTTTTTTTAAATGAGAAAGCTTATTTGTTTTGTTTCATTGTTCTCATAACTAGATAATAATAATAGCTAAAATTTAAAAAATTCTTTTCACGTATCAGGTGTTGTTCTAAGCATGTCATGCCTATGAGATAGGTGCTAATCCTATCACACTTTAAAAAGGAAGAACTGAAGTAGAGAAAGCAAATAACTTGCCCAAGATCACAGAGCTAGCTAAAGCCACTCAAGAATTTAACAATCTCATGTTTGAACTTTGCACACTCTTCTGCTTCACACTAGATGTCACAGGGCTTTAAAAATAAGGTTCCTTTAATAATGATAAATAATATAAATTATTGGGGTGAGAAATAGACATAGACTCCAAAATAAACACACAATCGTGATGCAGAATAATACACTTTCATTTTGCTTTCTTCTTCTCTACCTGACCAGTCAATAGCAACCTGCTGGCAAATTAAACCTGGCTATGCTTCAGTTGCTGAGACACCTCTCTAGGATCACAGCGTTCGGCACTTACTGCTATTCAGGCACTAGTTGTGTTGTATCTATTTTAAGGTCAAACTTTGTTTAATACCTTATTTTGCTATGTGAGCCCTTCCTATTCCCCCTCTAGCTAACTTTCTCCCATCTCTCTTTTTTTACTTCCCTCTCTTTCTTTAAAAAGTACATTTATGGCACTACCACTATGTTCTAGCCAGTGCACTAGAGCTTAAATGAATTAAATGTCACAACCACTGCTTTCCAGGATTTACAGCCCAGAAGGAAAGACAAGAAGATAAGTAAGTTCAATGAAATATCATATCTAGATGTATTTACTAGATAGGGCTATAAAAGGTACTGTGGTTCTACAAAGAACGTCATCATTGTTTAGAGAAGGATTTAAAGGGAAACTGATGATATTGTGTGAAATTTGCTTTAAAATACTACACTAATGAAAAATAGACCAAAGAGAAATAGACAAAAAATAATGGCAAAATTTGATAACTGCTCAAGCTGGGTGTTCAGTGTATGGATATTCATTATACCATGGTCTCTAATTTTGCACATATTTGGAATTTTTTATTAAAGTGTTTAAAAAGTACATCATCAGCAGAAGTACAGCTAACATTTATTGCATACTTACTATGTGGTAGATACTAAGTGCTTTTTCTGTACTAACTCATTCAACTCTTAAAAACACCCCATGAGGTAGGAACTACTATTGTACCCATTTTGCAGGTAAGAAAACTGACACAGAGGGTCCATTAACTTGACCAAATTCACAGAACACTAAGCACTGAAAGATAGGCAGTGTGACCATAAGTTTTGCTCATTTAACCACCATGTTAAATTGCCTCTCCAGTGTAATTATAATAACATGTTGAATGATGACAGTTTCAGGCATGGTGCTGAATAACTTACATATAGTGTTTCATCTAATCACTGCAAAAATATGAGGACTCGAATCTTAAGGAGCCATTCAATGGTGGCATGGCTTAGTCAGGAAACGTGGTAAGAAGGGAAGAAAGAGGTGTCTGAGTTGAGTTTCCAAAACTAAATCACTGTGTTTCAGGGTGAAAAAGGTGTGGTCTGATTCCAGGCAGTGGGAAAATCTTGGTAAAATGCACAGGTGAGATGCCTTCACACACTGCTGGTAGCATTGGTGGAAGATTAGGTATGAAGTGGCGGGCACAAGAGTGGAACGAGGTTGAATAATCAGGCAGAACTTGGATTTGGAAGTTCTCATAAAATGCTAAGGAACTGGGGCACTGCCTCATAAGTTATGAAAGAGGCAATATCAGACTTAAATTTTAAAAAGGTACCCAGTTACATATAAGACAGTGTCCCCTCTGACTCATACTGAAGAGTCTGACAAATTCTGTTTAATGTTGAATTACCTTATTTTTCTCTGGAAAAAAAAAAAAAACCCAAAGAATTAGCTTTGATGTTTTCTTCTGTTCTTTCTCATGTACACAGTGCCTACTGAAATGCTATGCTCTCAAAGGACATCAACACGTAAATGCAGTGCACACATTCATTTTCTTGAAGTAGTCTGATTATTCACTAGAAGAAAAGTTCCCTATAGGTCGAACTTGGTGAATTTCAAATCATCCAGGCCACAGGATGAATTTTTGAAATTCATCCATCCTGTGGCCTGGATGATTTGAAATTCACCTGAACTGTTAGAAAGCATGATTTTGTTTTAGCTTCAGTTAAATATTTAGCTATACTTCTTATGTTAATGAATTTTTTTTCCACGAATCTTGGAAAAAAAGAGAAAAAGAAAGGAAGCAATCTGAATTGCTTCATCTTCTGGCTTGCACTCTTTTCTGACAATTTATAGATGCTATTTCTAATGGGCAGCTTTACTGCTACACTGACCTTTCGTCAAAATTCCTGAGTCTGAAAAATTAGGTCACATCAATTAGCTCCTCTTGATCCTGTCATTACTGGAGCATCTTAAAAAGTATAAATGAACTTGTTGGCACAAATGAAGAAAAAGGAGGCTTATTTCAATAAGCACATGAATATCTGCTAAAATTTGTAGCTGATCTGTGCTTATTCACTGTATGCTTCAAATTCACCTTTGTTCTTTCCAAATTGCATCTGTTTTTATCTTCCGTGTCCGCTGTCTTGAAAGACTGATCTAGTATTTAACATGCATTAGTAATGTTCTAAATTTTGCATTATAGAAAATGTGTCATCTGTATGTGAAATCTTACTCCTAAAGCTTTAAAAAAGTATCACCATTTTTCTACTTTTATTTAAATGTTTAATTTTTATGTGTGTATGGGAAACAGGCAAGGAAGGACTTTAGTATTGCTTTTGTTATGAATAGCATTCAATAAAAGAGGCAAGGTTGGAAGTACATTAGGCTTAGGAAAAAAAGAGATGTTAAAGTAAGAATCCAGTTCATCCATAATTCTTACCACTTCCTCCCAGTACTCCATAGCCTCAGCCTTTGGCTACTGACATATGCTACACTCATTCCTTGAAATGTTATGTGTATTGCTACCTCCAACATTCAGTGCATTCTACAAAATTCCATATTCTTCTTGCCAGGAATCCCCTTTACTCTATGATGTTGATGTGGATCCCATTTTTCCTTCAGATTCTAGATCAATCTTCATCTTCCTCATAAAACCTTCCTTGTCTTCTCTAGTTCTTGTGTGATTGCTCCCTATGCTCTCTTCTGCTGAAGGCTCTGTAGGTAAAACCAATCATATCTCTACCTCAGGAACGATATAAATCCAAGCCAGAAGCAACTACAGCAACAGGTAAACACTGAGAGTTGAGCTAGGCAGTTCATTCACTCAACAGCATCTCTGTGCCAGGTACTGGGAATCTAGCTGTGCACCCAAGAGAAATTATGGAGTTAACAAAGCAGTTAATCTATAGTCGTAATTAATTTGTGCTCTAATATGAAGGGCCTGTTTTGATTAAGCATGTTCACATTGTAGCAAGCAGAGAAGCCTTCTGCATTTAATCACTTTGCTTGCGCTATTCAAAGTTCTTGCCCACGAGAAGAGGTAACAAGTTATGCTTGAGTAGAAATGAAGGCCGGGCACGGTGGCTCATGCCTATAATCCCAGAACTTTGGGAAGTCAAGGCAGGTGGATCACAAGGTCAGGAGATCGAGACCATCCTGACTAACATGGTGAAACCCTATGTCCACTAAAATTACAGAAAAATTAGCTAGGTGTGGTGGCAGGCACCTGTAGTCCCAGCTACTCAGGTGGCTGAGGCAGGAGAATTGTTTGAAACAGGAAGGTGGAGGTCGCAGTGAACTGAGATTGCACCACTGCACTCCAGCCTGGTCGCAGTGAACTGAGATTGCACCACTGCACTCCAGCCTGGGCAAAAACGCCGTCTCAGAAAAAAGAAACCAACATGCTACTTCCTTTATTGAAAAAGTTTTACTAAGAAAAAAACAGCAGCTGAAATTAAGAGTGTGCCTAGTGATGTAGGTGATTTACAGTTTGGCACAAGCTTTTTTTTTTCTTCTTTTTTCTTCGCTAATTGCGCTTATCATCTAGCGGTGGAGAAAGACACATGGCACAAGCTTCTTATCATGCCTATTCTACCAAGGTCGCTATCTCATGGCAAACAGGTAACAAACAATTTGCAGATGGGCAGCCAGTTTTCTGCCTTCACTTAGGACTGCATTATTTTAGGCCACACTCCTAGAATTGTTGAGAGATATCATCTGTAAAGACTCAGATGACAAAGGTTGTAATCTGAGTGCATGCGTAAAGGAAGACTAAATCCTAGTATTAAAGGCCTTGATAAATCTCAGTTCAGCGTAGACCCACAGGAAAATTTAGGACAGAACAACACTGAGATCATTCATTTAGTCACCCTGGTTAAGCTCTGCCATCAGTTTTTTTCTAGGAAGGAACTGGAGTGTGATCAATACTTAGTGCGTACTCATTAGAGTAGCTTCTTGAACTTAATGTGTGTACTGATTTTTTGGGGACCTTGCTAAAAAATGCAGATTCTGATTTAGTAAGTCAGTGGTGGGCCTTAGTTTCTACATTTCTAGTTAGCTTTCAGGTTATTTCAATGCTGATGACCAGGAGATCACACCGAGAAGCAAGATTTTGCTTGTGGCACATACAGCATATTGCACATATCCTTAGAGCAAATTTTATTCAGTCATTCTCAATATATTCTTTTGCTATTTTACAAAGGCATGAATTAAAGATCCTCTATGCAACTATCATATTCAAGATAATTGTCCTGAGAGTTATTAAAAGTTCACAAGTAGCATGTGTGGTATTCACTTTTATTTCTACCTTGATACGTTACAGATGTTTCCTGACTTTCAGTGGTTCTACTTATGCTTTTGTGACTTTATGATGGGCTTATCAGGGTATTAAATGCATTTTTTGACTTATGATGGATTTATCAGGATATAACCCCATTGTAAGTTAAGTAGAATCTGATTTGCACAGGTAGTATTGTTTTTTAACCATGTGCTGGGCACCTTTTCATGTAGTTGGACTGTGTAGGAAAAAAGGAGTGGGTCATTCCTAGGAAGTTGTTTAGATGGTTTCACATATCATGGGCATGTAGAATCCCCTCAGGAAGACATAAATAATGTTGTGTGAATAATACTAAGATAATCTATCCATTATATCCAATCTGTATGAGCTTGTATAGACTGAACCTTCATGTAAAACATATCCAGCCACTTTTGTACTTCTCCTCATCCAGTATATTGATTTTCTATTATTACTGTTTGTCTCGGGCCAACTGCTGACACAGGGCATATTCATAAATAATGAAGAAAAGACCTGGGATCCCAAGTGTAGCTGTTTATAACTTAGAGAAAAAAACTGCACAACTTGGCTTAGAAAAAGAGAAGAGCATGTTGGTAGTCAAAAAATAAAAAATAAAAATAAAAAAGTAATTCAGTGGCAAAACCACAGACAAGATATAAGAAACTGTTCATTTCTTAACAGAGGGCTGTCAGTAAAGACCCTGGGAAATTGGATTAAGAGAGGGAAACCAAGATGTAGTCTGACCATTAATCATGACATGTGGGAAATATTAAGTAAGCTTGAAACTCACGACAAGGGCACAGTATTGGGAAATGTTCCAAAGTTTTAAATCTGTGCCTTTCAGTGCTCCTCAATAAAATCTGTTTAATGAATATGAGGTAGACACTCTCCTAGGTACAGGAGAGGCAAGAATGACTAATAAATAGTTCCTGGCCTCAAGAGGTACAGACAGACAAATAAATTAGAGATTAAAATATAAGTGCTATTTGTCCCATTCTAATTACATAACACCTGAATTTAAATGAGAGACTTTATTGGAATTCTGACTTTAGGAAAGTTATTTATCTTGTTAGGTATCCTTGTGATTGTTATCTGTTGATACAGTTTTAGCATTCTGTCCCAAAATGGACATGTTTGCTCTCTTCTTTCTGACATACTTTCAATAGTTCAGGCTGGCTATGAATTAGATACTTCAAACTAAACACTTCTTTCTTTTTTCAAAGAATAATACAAAGACATGTAGCTAATTTTTAGCACATTATTTTACTTATGCAATCAACAGTGTAATAAATCCATTTTGAAACAGTGAATATTATGTGAGCTGCTAATTAGCTGAGACATAGCAAATAGCTTTTAGGTCTTTTTTTCTTTTTGACTTTGGGTAGCTTGATGGGCCAGGAAAAAAGAGAATTCAGGATATTTATGGATTTTCCAAAACCTTTGGGTATTTTCATGTGAAGTATGAACGGCAAGCCATATTCTTCCTTAGCCCCTCCACCTTTACTGTGACAGCTCTTTACCATTTCCCTGATTACAACTTCCCATGCATGAAATACTTAACACATCATCTTGGTGGAGTTTCTTTTGGAGCTTATTCCTGAAGAGATTAATAGATGGTATTGTTTTCATATTCTCCATGGTGTCATAAGTTTAAACAACAATTGGATAGATTTAGAGCAATATAGTATTCAAAATCAAGAACAGATTTGGGAATGGTACTTTTCTAAGAGACCATATTAGGTAATTCAATTCCCATTTACAAGAAAAACAATCCCATCCATTTCTTCCTTCTTAAAGGAAGAAATGCTTTTTAAAATAAATCATTAGTCCATACTTCCTTGGTTCTCTTACAAGTATTCAGATAATTAGGTTTCTGGCCAAGGTAAGTTTGAGGGAGAGAAGATATTCTAAAACATAACTTATCAGTGTGATTGAAGCAGCTGAATAAATTAAAATTTGAAATAAATACTGTCAGAAAGATGAGTCACACCATAATGGCTCTTAGAAAGATACTCGACAGAAAGGGCACACCTCTATAAAACAAGCAGACGTGCTCAATTTACCAGGATAAAGTAAAATGATTTCTATGCCAGCTCTAAGCTACGGCAAGAGAGAAAAAAGGAGGAAAGAAAGGAGATGTTTAATGCGACTGCGCCTCGCTAGATTCTGATTGAGTAATAAACATTTGTGGAGGACCTGCTAGATGAAGTGTCCTGTTCTGGGATCTTGCATGCTTCTGGAATGCTTTGCTAATCAAGATGTGGTCTGCAGAATAGCAGCATTAGTATCACCCAGGAGCTTGTAACACATAAATGTAAATCTGCATTTTAGTAAGACCCCTTAAACGTTATGAACATTATTCATGTGTGACTCAAAGTTGAAGAACACTTCTGTAATGCAAACAGGAGACCATTATTTTCTCAGCATATGTCATGACATGTTAAATTACTTTTGGGTAGCAGTATTTTAACAAGGTGCCCACGAGGTTATCATGGTTAGACAAGTTTGCCAAATATTGAACGTGATAAGTATCTGCACAAAGGCAGATAAGCTGAAGATCAATAATTTCCTTCCTAGCTACTTTGAAATTTATGATTTGTACTTAGGTAAACAGAAATATTTATTTAGCATATTGACACTTAAACTTCAATTTTCAATATATTACTTGTTTCTAAGTCAGAATCTTTAAAACTTGTTTTTTAGCTGAGGAATGCTTTGCTCAAATGAAATATTCTTACCACTTAAACAAAGTCTCAATCTTTTATTTATTTATTTTTATTGAGATGGAGTCTTGCTCTGCAGCCCAGGCTGGAGTGCTGTGGCACAGTCTTGGCTCACTGCAATCTCCGCCTTTTAGGTTCAAGTGATTCTCTCATCTCAGCCTCCCAAGTAGCTGGGACTACAGGTGTATGCCACCATGCCTGGCTAATTTTTGTATTTTTAGTAGAGACAGGGTTTCACTATGTTGGCCAGGCTGGTCTTGAACTCCTGACTTCAAATGGTCCACCTACCTGGGCCACCCAAAGTGCTGGGATTACAGGCTTGAGCCATTGTACCTGGCCTCAATCTTTTAAAATACCTTAAAATCTTTTTTTGATTTTGAAGTGTGATTTTAAAAATCTATTAATGTATTCTTATTCAAAGCATATGATCATTCACTATGTAAATCACACCCAATCATTAATTGTGTCAAGAATCTTTATTAGGCCAGGCATGGTGGCTTAAGCCTATAATCCCAGCACTTTGGGAGGCCCAGGTGGGTGGATCACTTGAGGTCAGGAGTTTGAGACCAGCCTGGGCAACATGGTGAAATTCTATATCTATAAAAAAACACACAAAAAAATATTGCTGGGCATGGTGGCAGGTGCCTGTAGTCCCAGCTACTTGGGAGGCTGAGGCACAAGAATTGCTTGAACCCGGGAGGCAGAGGTTGCAATGAGACAAGATGGTGCCACAGCATTCCGGCCTGGGTGACAGAGTGAGACCCTGTCACAAAAAACAAAAACAGAACAAAACAACAACAACAAAAAACCTTTATATACTGGGATGTTTTTAAAAATAAATACTAAAGGTGTTTTATAAAATGTTGCACTGCTTCCACTAATTAATGGCTAGTATTTGAAAGTGTAAATCTTTCTGGAGACTGTAAAGATCATCAAATATTCATTTATAAGAAGATACAGGCCGGGCGCGGTGGCTCAAGCCTGTAATCCCAGCACTTTGGGAGGCCGAGGCGGGTGGATCACGAGGTCGAGAGATCGAGATCATCCTGGTCAACATGGTGAAACCCCCGTCTCTACTAAAAATACAAAAAAAATGAACTGGACATGGTGGTGCATGCCTGTAATCCTAGCTACTCAGGAGGCTGAGGCAGGAGAATTGCCTGAACCCAGGAGGCGGAGGTTGCAGTGAGCCGAGATCGCGCCATTACACTCCAGCCTGGGTAACAAGAGCGAAACCCCGTCTCAAAAAAAAAAAAAAAAAAAAAAAGATACAAGATAAAATGTTATCCAAAACAGTTAACAGATTTGTTTATTAAAGTTGCTTTCCTGTAATGACTCAACTAGTTATAAAGAGGATGATGAGAAAGTTAGAAGTTACAGAAATGTTAATTATGGGTTTTCTTTATTTCAACAGCAGCAGCAGCTAAACTTAAAATGTCCTAAAAACAGAAAAAATATTTTTAGTGAGTTATCTAATGACCCCCTGATAGCCTTTCACATAGTGAAGCATTTTATTTTACAGCATTTTAAGGGCCAGATATATAACTGTTAATAAAAAAAGAATTTTATTTGTCTTAAAACACATATAAAATATTGTAACTGACACTGTACATCGGTTTAAGGACTTGCAAAGTATTGAAAAAATCTAATTTCTAAAAATTGGTTTTCAAAAGGGCAGGAAATAATGACACTGTAAGGCACTTTTCAAATGCTTTTCTTCCCAGAAAATTTGGCATTCCCAAATTAAAGATTCATAGTTTCAACTGCATGTGAATGATCCCAAGGACATTTTGTAATTTCGCTGACACAGGGTCTGAGGAGAGCTGTGTGAGGGTGTCTGGTGCATAAAACAATGAAAAGGGTAGTAAATGATCTTGGTGGATTATTCAACATGCCTCTCTCGATGAGGCTTGATGGCTCTCTTTTCTCTTATTCGGTAGTAATCATTTAGGATGTTTTCAGACAGTCCGATGCATGCTGCTGGGCTAATATAACTTATTTTGCCATCACTGTGGTAGGGCTAGGCTAAATGAGGTGAAATGATGCCTTGAGTCTTTGTAGCAAATAACAACCAATATGAGGATTAAAGTCTTGAAAAATGGAATACCAAGCCACCACTTTCTAAGTAGATTGTATTTCTGTTGCCCAATTGAAACATCATCGAAATATTTAGTTTTGTCCTTTAGACTCTCCATCTTAAACAGCAGATGAGTCCAGCAAGATCTTAGATGAGGGTTGAATGTGCTAAGCAGCATGGTAAAGCTTTGGAGTGGTAATGAGATACATGAAAGCATTCTGTATCACAGCTACGAATACACAGCTACTGCTGATTTTGTTGAGATCTCACAGTCCCACTATTTTGCTTTCAGGTTTTCCAGAGGCAGTCTCATCTTTTCAGTTCCCATTACAAGCAGAAGGCATATGCCCAGGAAGAACAAAGAAAGTGGATTCTTCTTTTTTTTTTTTTTTTTTTTTTTTTGAGATGGAGTCTTGCTCTGTCACCCAGGCTGGAGTGCAGTGGCATGATCTCGGCTCATTGCAACCTCCACTTCCCAGGTTCAAGCTATTCACCTGTCTCAGCCTCCTGCGTAGCTGGGACTACAGGCATGCATGACCACACCTGGCTAATTTTTGTATTTTTAGTAGAGACAAGGTTTCACCATGTTGGCCAGGATGGTCTTGAACTCCTGACCTTGCTGTTAGCCCACCTCAGCCTCCCAAAGTGCTGGAATTACAGGTGTGAGCCACTGTGCAAGGCCAGAAAGTGGATTCTTTAAAGAAGTAAAGCAAAGAAGTAAAAATGGGACTGCTCTCTCTGAAGCAAACTTGCTTTGGTTACCAGGAAAAAGAACTGCATGTCCCTCCTTATTTTATATTTTCACATAAAGCAATATCCTACGTTTTGTGTGTTGACAATGGAAGCAAAGATGAAGAAAAACTTAGGCAAATATAACTTTGACCATATCTATTTGTCTGAACAGAACAATTTAGGGAGCAGTGGGACAAAAATCTGGATAATTATTTTAATTGACTCTGGAAGTAAAGATGCACCTTAAATTATCAAGCATTCTTTTTTTTTCAGTTAAGTAATTTAAAAAAAATGACTTACTGACCTAAGGAGCATTAATTATCTGTAAGATACATTTCAAACTTCTTTTTCATAATCATCAACTTCATACTTCTCATAGCTTCCTCAGATTTTACTTCCTCAGATTTTAATTTAGTGAGCAAACACTTCTTCATTATCAAAAACATTGCAAAAACCCTTGTGTTTTCTTTAGGAAGTTAATTGCCTAGCATCCTGATTGCAGAAAATTAGCAGTCAGGGACATGTAATTTTTATGTGCCAAGATTCAAACTACTATTATTTCAACTTTATTGTCAAATATGAGGAGCTATGTTGGATGTAGAAGCCAATAAGTCACACTTTCAATCAGGACACTGTGGTTTCCTCATCCTAAACTATCTTAAATTTCAATCTCAAATTTAGGATTTGAGACCGACTAAAGTATTCTCTGTCACAATGCTTACATTTACATTAGGATGCAAATTGTATTAACTATATATTTTTAAGGACATTTATTGTAAGGTATTGGCTCATGATTATGGAGGCAAAGAAATCCCAAAATCTGCTGTCTGCAATCTAGACATGCAGGAAGGCTAGGTAAAGTTTAAAGGCCTGAAAGCTAGAGGGTCAACAGTGTAGATTCCAGTCTAAATCCAAGGCCTGAGAATGAGAAGCATCAAAGGTAGAAGACTGATGTCCCAGCCCAAGTAGTCCAGTGAGAGCAGGTGAACTGAGCATTCTTCCACCTTTTTGCTCTATTCAAGCCCTCAATGGACTGAATGATGCCCATCCACACGGGGCTGTGCCATCTGCTTTACTCAGTCCCTCAATTCTTCCAATACTTGCCTCTCCTGGAAACATCCTCACAGGCACTCCCAGAAATAATGTGTAATCAGGTATCTGAGCATCCATGGCCCAATCAAATTGATACATAAAATTAACTATGACATGTACATTTCATAAATTGTGTTTATTCATTTGATACTTCTGCCATTTTCATTCAAATATATTATTTTCTTGCACTTATCAAACTTTTTATTCCTGCTTTTTGTCTGTCTCTCTGTTTTCATTTTTCTTTAATGAATAACTCTTTCTTATACCTTAACAGGCAGGAGTCATTACCATGAGGCTCTCCAACTCCCTTTCCCTAAGGTTGTTAGATCTAGAGGTCGCTACCCAGAGGGTAACAGGGTGACATAATTTGAATCTGTGTCCCCACCCAAATCATATGTCCCCACTCATATTGAAATGTAATCCCCAATTTTGGCGATAGGGTCTGGTGGGAGGTGACTGAGTTATGAGGGTGAACTTCCCATGAAGGGTTCAGCACCATCCCCCTTGGTACTGTCCTTGAGATAGTGAGTGAGTTCTTGTGAGATCTGGTCATTTAAAAGTGTGCAGCACCTTCTCCCTTGCTCTCATTTGCACCTGCTATCACCATGCGACATGTAAGCTTCTACTTTGCCTTCTGCCATGATTGCAAAAGCTTCCCTAGGCTTCCTCAGAAGCAGATGCCAGTGCTCTACTGACTGTACAATCTGTAGAGCCATGAGCCCTTACACTTCTTTATGAATTATCCAGGACCATGCATTCCTTTATAGCAATATAAGAACAATCTAATACAC
Organism: Saimiri boliviensis; assembly: GCF_048565385.1. NCBI lineage: Eukaryota > Metazoa > Chordata > Mammalia > Primates > Cebidae > Saimiri > Saimiri boliviensis. The sequence continues at coordinate 114,771,310 of NC_133455.1, forward strand.
AAGGAGAGAAACAGCTTGTTATATATGAGGAAGTAAGAATCTGTCCTGTGGGTTGTCACTACTTTTGAACTCCAGTCTACTACTTAAAGAAGTATTGATGGTGCATTGATGAATGAAAGCAAATTCCCTCTTGGCTTATGCTGTTTTGTAACTGTCAGGAAAAACTTCTACATAAACCCATGTTTCTCAGCAGACGTGACCAACATATGATGGTTCTATGTAGCCTGACAAAACTTTTGAGCCTTTTGTTGTCAGGTATCTCAAAGTTGCAACACTTAGGGAAAAATAAATTGGCACAGTGAGAGACAGCTATACTGTGAATATTACGCAGCCATCAAAAACAATGAGTTCGTGTCCTTTGTAGGGACATGGATGAACCTGGAAACCATCATTCTCAGCAAACTGACACAAGAGCAGAAAATCAAACACCGCATATTCTCACTCATAGGCGGGTGTTGAACAATGAGAACACATGGACACGGGGAGGGGAGCACTACACACTGGGGTCCATTGGGGTCCGTTGGGGGAGGGATGGGGGTGGGGAGGTGGGGAGAGATAGCATGGGGAGAAATGACAGATATAGGTGAGGGGGAGGAAGGCAGCAAACCACACTGCCATGTGTGTACCTATGCAACAATCTTGCATGTTCTTCACATGTACCCCAAAACCTAAAATGCAATAAAAACTTTTTTTAAATTAAGTATTATTTGAAAAATAATAATTCTAGGATAATACGGAAATCTAATTTATTCAAGAAAGTGAATGGAAATAAATAGAATTATTCTCAAGTTTTACTGAGCATCTACTAGTCAGGAGGCACTCTGTTAGGTACTAGAGATACGAAGTGGCATTATTTATTATTTTTTATCTCTTGAGGTTTATAATGTAGTGGGAGAGATTGGACAAATATTTGTATCTATATCTCATAAATACAAAGTAGCATATATCAAAAGAGAAATGACAAATGGAGAAGGGTTTAAAGTGGGAAATAATTACAAATGATTGAATTCTCAGGAAAGGTCTTCTAGAGGACACCAGAACTTGAATTCAACCTTGAAGGAAAAGTACACTTAAGATATTAATAGTAGTAGAGTACCACTATGGGATCCACCTGTGCCAAACTTAGTGCTTTAAAAGCATCCAGCATTCATAACAGCTCAAGGAGGTAGATGTTAGTATTGATATTTTGCAGGTAAAGATACCAAGGCTAAGAGGAACTAACAGTGTTATATACCACTTATAAAATGGAAAATAAGATATATTTCACAACTCAGAGACAGTGTTTATAAAAACATTGACATAGAAACTTTGACTTCTGGCCAGGTGCAGTGGCTCACAACTGTCCAACACTTTGGGAGGCCAAGGCGGGCAGATTGCTTGAGGTCAGGAGTTCAAGACCAGCCTGGCCAACACGGTGAAACCCTGTCTCTACTAAGAATACAAAAATTAGCTGAGTGTGGTGGTGGATGCTTGTAGTCCCAGCTACTCGAGAGGCTGAAGCAGGAGGATGACATGGGCCCAGGAGACAGAGTTTGCAGTGAGGGAGATCATGCCACTGCACTCCAGCCTGGGTGACAAAGTGAAACTCTGTCTCAAACAACAACAACAACTACTACTACTACTACTACTACTACTACTACTACTATTTTGACTTCTCTTGAGGTTAAAAAACATTCTCAAGATGACATAAAGAAAGATGGTGAAGCAACACTATGGCCATTTTATCAAAACAAGATATGATTCATCTTATTTGGGGAGAGACACAGCCTTCCACAGAGTATAAAGGAAAAATGACTGAATTTATCTTTCTTTTCTCAATGTGAGATAATAAAGAAAAAGAACAGGTGATTCTAGCAGAGACCAATAATGACTAACATCTTTAAAAATCACCCACCCCCACAAGGAAGTATCCAGGCATATCCAAAGGAGGGAAAGATTCATATAAAATATGCATTCTTTCTTAGAACACTAGTATCTCAACCCTAGAGACTGAATTGGATGATAATAGAAAAGAATACTTAAGACAATAATCTTGGGCTAGAGTCTAGGATTTTAAGGAGATCAAATCAGTTCTTATCATTAAATCCTTCATCCCATCCCATCAGTGCCTGCTTCTCTCTCATCATTTAATTTCCTCATCTTGTAGGAGCAGTCAACTTTGAAATTACTAGGAAGGTAAAGTGAATGAGCTTGATAAATAAACAATTCGTTTCAAGTCTCTCATACAAAGATCAGAGAAAAATTTGAAGAAATGGTCATCTGTATGCTTTTCCTTTCTAGTTTTCATTTTCCCCTTCTTTTAAATATTTTATAATGCTCAATTTTCATAGCAATGAAGAAGAAGAGGAGTAAAAATGTTTTGGGCTTTTTAAAGAGAAAATTTAGAAATCTTAGCTGTAATTGCAGGTTGGATGTTGGCTGTGAGTTATAGTATATAACACACGCAGCTTTCATTCTTTAATTTTTCTGCTTTGGCACTCCAAGTAGCTAAGTGGATGCTAAAGTACCTGAAGGAAGAAATGCATCTTCTGATTTTTCTGTTTTTCTTACAGTACCTAGAATTGCCCCAAGACTAATATTTTGAAGTGTCTTCTGGATTAGACACTGCACTAGATTCTAAGGATTTATTCAATACTTTCAGATTTGGTGAGCAAATGAATTGCGGGGAAAACCTGATAGTTTTCTTTTTATGTACAAAATCAATTTCAATGACTCTTCGAATAAACTGAATTTCACATACAAGCCACACCAGGGTCCAGACTGACACTTGTCCTTAGATTTTTCTAAATCATGCTGAGTTAACAAAAGCGCCAGATTGGAGGTCAGAATATAAATTTGCCATTAACTGAGAGATAAAGCTTATCTTCAGGTAAACAATGAGGGGTCCAGAGTCCTGCAGTGGAGGAACAGCAGCATTCTCATTTCTGTGATCCAAAAGCTCAGGGAAACCACTGAGACTGTGACTGAATTAAATAGTGCAAAGAACAAATGGCAGAAACACACTTTATGTGCCAAACCATGGACTATTCCCATGCCTTTGTTTTAGCTCCTGTTTTCATCAGCATTCTACTATTTAATCGCTAAGTCTATGCTACTTTAGTAACAAGATAAAACAATCTGGAAAAACAAAATGTTCTATTTCACTTCATATTGACACAAAATAGTTCTTGTATTACTGTTTTTCAGTTTATCTTCTTATGTAAAATGAAAACTGACAGAAAGTTAACAAAATGTTATAAGGATCCTTTCTGAGACTCATCATTTATCTGACATTCTGGGCTGTCTTCCTTTACAAGCACGATACTACCGGGACACTTGCATTTATAGCATTTATTTCTTACTGTGACCATATTTCAAGCCCTTGAGGAGACAGTCATAATTACATTTAATCTCATATTATAGCATTATTGCTGTTCAACTAAGGAGGTCCATTAGAGAATGCATGTAATACAGACTAATCAGAAGTTGAACAAACAAAGGGGCTATAATACCAAAACAAGGATAAAAATCAGTATGGAAATTAATTTTTTAAATGCCAGTATTTCAAGGTGACCATTGTATGTATGACTGTAAGAAAAATTGATGCTGATCAAAGCATGTTCTTGCCGCGGATCATGATTGATTTGGCTGCCCCAGAAACACGAATTTCATTTAAAGTTTCATGGCTCCTTATATCTTTTCTGGGCTTACAGAAATCATTTATCTCTGCATGTATCCCTACATGTGCTATGCAATTTATTTCAACAGTATCATGTGCAACGGTTGCTTACACAGAAGTGGCCAGGAGAAGATAGATTGCATGTGTAATTGTGATAATTACAAATCAAATCATCCTCGAGTTAGTAGTGAAGTATGGTCATAAGAATACTGTAATGGACTCATGTGACCCCTGAATTCTACTCCCTACATTATCACTGACTTCCTGTGAGACGGTAGGCAAAAGACAACTCGACCAAACCGCAGATTAAAATAAAATAATTCAGTTAGAGAGTAGAAATTTAATGACTTTAATAACTTAATCGAAAGTAAGGTTTCCTTTAGCAATAACACCCAAATATTTGAATGTGCATTTGATTCCACATTTGAAAATATTGTATTACAACTCTCTCTACCTTCTCTGTCACTGCACCTCACGTCTTTCTCCTTTGGTTCTGCTTCATTCGTAACTATATAGGTCCATCACTCTTGATGAAATGGAGCAATTTATTATTAACTCATCTTCTAGTATTAAATAAGCTCGTGGGTCAGGATGCAATAATTAACTGACTTCTAATAAATTACAGATGAGAAGCAGTCATTTTAAAGTCCTTCATTCTCTTAACGGCCAATACTTTGTACAGTCAAATGAGAACAAAGGTGGTCCTAGATAATAACTTAAATTTCTTTTTGAAAAGAGTAATATTGTTATCTTCTCGCTTCATGGATTCTATATTAGAAAACATTTTTTGTCTACCTAATAGGTGATTAGGAAATAATGACTTTCCCCATTTGTATTAACCAAAGGCATGTGTAACTGATTAGAACTCATATCAATTAGAGGAGTTTCTGATTAATATGAGATACACTGTCACCACACTGAAATGGTAAAAGGTTGGTCCAAAGTTCAGAAACATAAAGTTTCAGTTGGCTGGTACAATCTAAATGCAGGCAAAGAAGCAATTTCTATTACAAACCACCAAGAAAGGCTTTCTAAAATTCAGGGTCCCTGGATCCCTTTTGTTAGATGGCATTCACGACATATTCATGTGACTATGACAGTTGAGCAATAAAACTTACTTCCTCCCTTAAACATATGCATAGAAATACAGATTTATTTAACCATCTGCTATGGACTAAATGTTTATATCACCCCAAATTCATATGCTGAAGCCTTAATTCCTAAGATGACGATATTTGGAGGTGAGGCTTTTGGGAGGTAATTAAGAAATGAAGGTGAAACCCTCACGAATGGGATTAATACCTTTATAAGAAAAGACATGAGAGAGATGATCTCTCTCCCACATGTGAGACACAGCAAGGAGGCATCCATCTTCAAATCAGGAAGACAGCCCTCACTAGGAACAACACTGGCCAGCACCTTGATCTTGGACTTTCCAGCCTCTAAAACCCTGAGAAATCAATTTCTGCCACCCAGTCCACAGTATTTTTGGTATAGCAGCTCGAATTGATGAAGACAACTATCTGCTGCCACAAGCTGCCTCTCCAGCTGTATGGAAGTCAGTTGACACATAGAGTGAAAAGAATATAGATTTTAGAGTTAGATAGATCTTACCAAACATGAGTCATTTGCAAGATTTTTTTTTCTCTTAGTCTAATAAGACTATTCGCTGATGAAATAGGATTAATAACATCCACTGGAAAAACACTGACTTTTCCCATTCATGCTATAAAAGGAAAGCATTGAGTACCAAAAGAAATCACAACACACTGAAAGCCAAAGAGCAAAGCGGAGACTTTTTTTTAGTACACAGATTAATTAAAGTATTATTTCTCTGATTATACAAATGACACAAATAAATATATTTTCCAACAGAAAAGTAGGCAAAGTACAGTATATGAAATTCCCTGACCATTATAAATTATGTATAGCCAATAGACATATTTAAATGTCCAGTGCTATGAGTAATCACAGAGGCAAATTAAAATAATAAAATGCCATTTTCCACTTATAAAATTAGCAAAGGCATATGGTTAAAAGAAATATAGTTCTGGACATGAGTGAGGGATGGATTTTGTTATTTAGTCAAATACTATTTATTTTAAGAAATGGGTATAAAATAAATAGTAAGACCATGGGATCTCTGTACTCATGAAACTCACATTCTGATGTGTGTTTGTGTCTATTCTATGTCTTGTGATTAGGGAAGTCAAGCAATAATCAGGTAAACAAAATAAAAAACTGATAATTGAACTAAGTACCATGAAGGAAATGAACAAGGGACTCTGCTAAGAAGTATTGGAAGGGGAGTAAATGGACTTCCCTTTAAATAGGGAAGTCAAGTAGGGCCACACCAAACAGGGAATAATTAAGCTATTTTTTTTTTTTTTTGAGATGGCATCTCACTGTGTCACCCAGGCTGGAGTCCAGTGGCGCGATTTCAGCTCACTGCAACCTCTACCTCCTGGGTTCAAGCAATTTTGCCTCAGATTCCTGAGTAGCTGGGACTACAGGCATGTGCCACCACACATGGCTAATTTTTGCATTTTTAGTAGACAAGGAGTTTTACCATTTCAGCCAGACTGGTCTCGAACTCCAAACCTCAGGTGATCTACCCATCTCAGACTCCCACAATGCTGAGATTACAGGGGTGAGCCATCGCACCCAGCTGAGAAGTACTTCTATTAAGAATCCTAGAGTTGTCCAGGCAGAAGGTACACCAGTACAAAAAGAACCACCAGAAAGGCCCATGGTGTTGGAGTGTGATGGTCAAAGGGTAGTGTGGCAAGGTGGCAACAAGCCACGTGGGAAGAGGCCATGTCATTTAGGGACTTACATATCATAGTAAGGGGTTTGAATTTTATTCTTAGTGAAGTCAAATCAGATATAAACTTTCAGATGAATAAGAAATCAAATGTTTATGGCACATATAGAATATAACACAATTTACCAATCAAGTAAAACTAAAAGACTTAGGATTTAAATTGTCAACATTGCCTTAACATGGCAGATGATCTTTGCTGTGACTACACTGAATTTGGTGAGTATAGTTAGTACGGACTGTGACAATGCAGGGTCTTTTTAGTTATATTTAGTTATGTTGACATTAATATTCTTATTTTAAAACTATCCTTTACTTAGCTTATTATTTATGTGATACTTGGCTTGAATCCACTATCCTTTCATTATTCTCTATATATTAAATGGTTAAAATAACTAAAGTAGTACAGTGATACCTGGTGTCAGTGAAATAACAAACATAAAAGCAAATGCCAACATTTTTTACCCTGGTTATGTAGAATATATAAATTTTGAACAATATGTACGTTGTCATCAAATAGAAACATAACATTTAACAATTTACATAGAGAATTCTTAGGCTCCTGAGTATATGTCTATGGAGCCCAGATGGGAAGCACTGATCTAAGATATAATATTGCAGATCGTTCCTTCAGAGGAGCTTATAATCAGAATTTTGTAGTTGAAGATTCCACTAAGCAGAAGCAAACAGATTTCACAAAAATCATATACCTTGAGGAGGAATTCATCTATCTATCTATCTATCTATCTATCTATCTATCTATCTATCTATATTTTTGCTTTTTGAGATGGAGTCTCACTCTGTCACCAGGCTGGAGTGCAGTGGTGTGATCAGAGCTCACTGCAATATCCGCCTCTGGGATTCAAGTGATTCTCCTGCCTCAGCCTCTTAAGTAGCTGGGACTACAGGCATGCACCACTATGCCCAGCTAATCCTTGTATTTTTAGTAAAGATGGCTTTCACCATGTTGACCAGGGTGGTCTCGATCTCCTGACATCATGATCCACCTGCCTCGGCCTCCCAAAGTGCTGGGATTACAGGCATGAGCCACCACATGCAGCCTTCTATTGGATTTTCTTATCACTCTGGATAAGCCTTCTAAATTAAGTCCCTAAGCTTCCTTTCATGCCCTAAATTAAAGAGAGAATTTAGTTAAACAAATACCAAATCCCCATCTGGGCCCCAAAATAATCCTGACAATTCTTCTACTTCATGTTGAAATAAAATGCTAGACCATTTCTGTGTTTAAGAGGCATGACCCATAGTTAGGATTCAATGAAATGATGAGATGCAATTTATACTCTAACAAATTTTAATTAATTTTAAATTAAATATAGAAAATTGAATGTTCAGGCAAAATACAAAATTATAGTCAGTGAGAAGACCAAGATGTGCAATCAATCTTACTTTCTAATCAACTCTGTGGACTGTGTCTAAGCCAGAGCAACCATGTGAGCCAGTCTAATGAAATTGACCTACGAAATATGTTATAGTTCATATGAAGAAGCAATTTTTAATATACAGTGAATTCTCAGTTATTTGTAGGATCTCTACTCCCTATGTTGTGGATAGCAAATTTGTGATTCTTGCTTGTGTTTAATCAAACTATCAGTAGATTTTGTAAGCTGAAATAATGTAAACTCATTTTATCATTAGTCTAATCTACACATGCTATGCACATCCTATAACATATAGTATTTCACAGAGAAAGAGGTAAGGCTCTTATCTGTGTCACAACAACTGTTTATTGTGATTCAGTCACCTTTTCCTCAAATATTTATTGTTTTTCATCTGAGATAGCCAGTAGCACAGCTGTCAATTAGAATATGGCTTTTCCTTTTGGTCACTTATCATTGACTATGGGAGATGACTAGTTTTGAGCAGTGATTCATAAGTGGAAACGTCTTGTGCATGTCTAAGCTGGAGTATTTAAGTTCTGGCTAAAACCCTGGGGAGCCAGTTAACTATTGGTTAAATCCTTGAATAGTTTTCTCTCTCTTCTGTCATAACAATGGGCAATATTTGAGATAATGTCTGTTCCACTGGCCCATGTTTCCGAATGACTGGCAAGTTAGGAAACATTCCCAGTTCACCTGATGGGTATATAGAATGACTTAAGAAAGAAAAAAAATACCAAACTCCTGCATTGCTTTAAGCCACTAAAATGTTAAGGTTCTTTGTTTTCATATCATTACCCAAGCTATTTTTACTGAAATCCATCATAAACAACAATTTATTCTAGGTGCTAGGGGATACATCAGTGGACAAGACAGAAATAGTCAGAGACCGTATGTAACTTGCATTTTAGTGAGGATACTTAGTGTTACTCACTGGAATGAAAAACACATGAAGGTAGGAGTTTTGCTATTTTCTTTTTCATGGATATATTTTGGGAATAGAAAAGCACCCAGTGTAAAATACATGCCCATCTACAAGTATCTGTTGAACAAATGATTAAGAAACTGAATAAGCTAATTAAAATATTGGTACTTTGCACAGTGGAAATGTACAGAGTGTGATGAAAGACTTTCATGATTCATGGTGCCCCAGTTGGAGGAGTTAGAGACTATGTCTTTGTCAGAGAGTAGCTTTTGGGGAATAGGAATGAACTAGGTAAGGATGGCAGTCCTTAGGATGGGAAAGGAGAGCATGGTCTAAGCCAATGGGATGGCATACACAGAGCCACTGACATGGGAATGACACTGTCATGAAGAGAAAATGGTGAGATAGGCTAAAGGCTGGTAACAATAGGCACAGTGGTACAAGATGCAGGAGGCAAGGCCACTGTGGGTTTCATCACACAGGATTTTGTAGGTCTTGTTTAGGACTTCAGGCTTTAGCCTAAGAAAATGGGGCACATTGGCATGGTGGCTCACACCTGTAATCCCAGCACTTTGGGAGGACAAGGCGAGAGAATCACCTGAGGTCAGGTGTTTGAGACCAGCCTGGCCAACATGGTGAAACCCTGTCTCTATGAAAAATATAAAATTAGCCTGTCACTGTGGTGTGTGCCTATAATCCCAGCTACTTGGGAGGCTGAGGCAGGATAATCACTTGAACCTGAGAGGTGGAGATTGCATTGAGCTGAGATGGCAACCTGGGTAAAAAGAGCAAAATGCCCTCTAAAAAAAAAAAAAAAAGACGGGAGGCACATTGAAGGAACTAAAAGTTATACTCAGGTTGCTCTGAGGAAAAAAAGACTGGGAAGATTTAAAAAGGTTAGACAGGATATTCCATCAATTCACTGCTACCTCTAACTCAGAATTACACACAGTGATTTGGAGTTTAGCAATTTGCCTTGACTTTCTGGCTAAAACACTGACTTGTTACAGAAGGAGAACCTGCTAACTGCACCACTCCCCCACTGCCGACACTTGGGATGATGCCTTAGTCTCATATTTATAGACAGCATAAAGATAATGCACACAGAATGTTGTAGAAGACGTTGTGCATTTCTTTACTGGGTTGTTCAGTAAACCTTTGGAAGAAATTTCTTCCTAGTTTGATCCTAAGAATAGAATTGTTTCTCCCAAAAAATATTCTTTTTATATTTTATGAGCAGGTAAAATCAGAAACAGATCAATTTTCTTTTTCCTTTGTAACTGCTGAAAAGCTAATGACAAATGTGTGACCCACTTGAAGTAACTGTATAGGATAGCAGGTGTATTTATATCAACCCATATCCAAGATATATTTCTGTCATGGTTTTGCTTTTTGTTCTTACCTACTTCTAATTTAGGTTATCCTACCATGTTTATGTATTCATGCTGTGTCATCATAAACATCTTTTGATTTCTTTTCTTTTCTTTTTTTGAGACCAAGTTTAGCTCTTGTACAGGCTGGAGTGCAGTGGTGGGATCTCGGCTCACTGAAACCTTTGCCTTCTGGGTTCAAGTAGTTCTCGCCTCAATCTCCCAAGTAGCTGAAATTATAGGCATGAGCCACCAAGCTCGACTTTGTATTTTTTTTTTTTTTAAGTAGAGACGGTGGGGAGGGGGTTCACCATTTTGGACAGGCTGGTCTTGAACTCCTGAACTCAGGTAATCCACCTACCTCGGCTTCCCAAAGTATGTTGGAATTACAGGTGGGAGCCACCAAGCCCTGCAGATTCCTTTTTTTGAGACAGAGTCTTTGTCACCCAGGCTGAAGTGTGTTGGTGTGATCTTGGCTCATTGCAACTTCCACCTCCTGGGTTCAAGCGGTTCTCCTGTTTCAGCCTCCTGAGTAACTGGGATTACAGGTGCTGGCCATCATGCCCATCTAATTTTTGTATTTTTAGTAGAGACAGGGTTTTGCCATGTTGGGCAGGCTGTTTTCCAATTCCTGACCTCAAGTCCTCAAGTGATCTGCCTGCCTCTGCCTCCCAAAGTGCTGGGATTACAGGCTTGAGCCACTAGGCCCAGCCAAAGGTCTTTTGATTTGAAATGTAATACAAATATTTCTGTACCACTTCTTACGTCTAAAGAGTAAATAATAACCTTGGTATGAAAGCTATGTTTTTCTATGATACAAGATATGAAAAATAGGGCTGATAATCTTTATATATGAAACAAATTTACTAATTAACTATTATATGTCAGGTACAGTAGGTACATTGGTGAATGAAAACAGAAATGGCTCCTGCCTTCAAAGTGCTTCTAGATTAGTGGGAAAAAGTCTGGATCTATGAGAAACCAGATTGCATGATGCAAGGCCCTTGGTACCACATGCTAGTAGACTTCAGAGCTGGACTGCCTGGACTCAAGTCCTAGCTCCAACATTTACTTTCTTACGTTACTTGGGGCAAGTCATTTAGCTTTTCTGTGCCTCGCTTTCCTTGGATACCACTAGTACATACTTCATAGGCTCTTTGTGAAAACTACGTACGTTAACATGTGTAAAAAGCTCAGAATAGTGCCTTGACAGGGCAATTTTATTGTGGGTGGTTAGTATTTTCTATAAAGGGAATTTGGAATGGAGTAATGCTCCAAGTACCCCTGTGAAATATGCAGTAGGAAATCAAAGCATCTTTTTTCTTACTTGCTTCTAAATGAAACACTTTATATTTAGTATTATGAGATCGTTGAGAGGAGACAACTTGGAAGTCATTTGGGGTTACTTTCAACCAATTTAAAAATCGTCTCTGACCACCTTCTTGATAGGTGTTCATTCAGCCTTTTTGCTAATATTTGTAGAAATGTGGAATTTACACCTGAACAATCCAAGTAATTCCATTGTGGAGCAGCTGTAATGGTTCGAGCCACACTCTAAAGAGAGAAAACACCAGGAAAACTTGTTTTTTATACTGAATTAATACACTCATGGAACAATGATTTGATATGCCCCAAATATGACAACCATCAAGTTGTACATAGTTACTTTCATTATATGCATTATGTTGAAAATATTTGAAATGTAAAATGTATGCATTTAATTCACAAGTATTCATTGAAGATCTACTTGAATCAGGCCCAAAATTAAAAAAAATAGTTTCTGTAAAATATTAAATTTATATGGTGTTGAAACTGAAGATATATTACTGGTATTTAGCTAAATTTACCAAATGCCGACTTCGGCATTTAGGCAAGTTAGTTTCATTTGCTTCTCAAAACACTCTATGGTAGGCATTATTGTTCCTATAGTAAAAATAAACTTTCTAAAAGCCAAGATTCAGAGAGTTATTTTTTCTGAAAAAAAAAAAAAAAAAAAAAAAAAAAAGAAGCTATAGCTAGTATATAAATAGCAGCACTGTAATTGGAACACGTCTGTTTTCTCTACTGTGCTCAGAGGGTCAACGACAAAATGTAACTAGAGAAAGTAAAAATGCACATGGGAGCAAGACTTGACTTCAGGGTGCCAAAGAACCATTATTTTAAAACAGTAAACCAAAACAAAAATTGGTGGGGGGTTATATTAAGAGATTGTTTCTGAACGTTTAAACAATATTGTGCTGCTGTGAACAACCGATTTCACTAACACAATAAGCAGCCTATTTATATGCCCCTAATGATGCTGTTAGCATTTAAAGTGGCTCCCATTCACTTAAATCAGACCCATCATGACCACTTTAGATTTCTCCCTTTTGCTCTCATATTAATCTTCACATAAACGTGGGAGCAGCATTGTGTTGGCAGCAACAGTTAACCCTTGCCTTGCCTCATCGTCTTGTTTTGTAGATACTGGTTTTGACTTGGGATTTATTTATTTTACTCTTAATAATTTTTCAAGGCAACTGTAAACTGGGGTGGGGTCAAGGCAGATGGTAATCCATTGCTATAGTAATGCATATCCCTAACATCCATAAGGCCTACCTTAGAAAGATTTAAGTCCTTAAGGAGGTATGTTTTTGGTGATATTGGTCAGACTATTCAGAGACTTATTTATCCATTTATCTGCCTCTCCCTACACTTAACCACACAGAACTGATAGAATGCAAGATTCACAAAGGCTGAAACTTTTTTTGCTTTTTTCCTAGCCCCTAAAATACCAAATGGACATAGGTACTCAATAATGGTTGGTTGACGGATACATGAATCGAGACCAAAGCCACAAACCCTATACCTTGTGGGCCATTGAGACTTCCAAGGGTTTTTCCAAGGGTTTTTCCAAGGCCATTGAGACTGAGGGTTGTGGATGTCCATAGTCTCACTTAGTTGGAGGTGAAATGAACTTGTAAAATCCAATTTCAGGCAAGTGTGGCTGGCTTGGAGAACACTGAATAACTGAAGTCCATTCAAGACAATCAAACTAAAGTCCTCATTCTCTCTGTCAGTTCAAAGTAGGAGCTTCTCAGTCAGAAAGAACTGGCTCTGAATCTAACTTTTTGGTTGTATTGTCTATAAAATGAGTTAATGATATTAATCTTTTGGAGTTATTGCAAGGAGTCAGCAATACATGTGAAAGCATATTTCACAGTGACAGGCACATAGTTGCTTCTTAATGAAAGCTTATTTCTGTTCTTTACTTGCATAAATGAAACACAGTTGTTAGAAATAGAAATATTATCTGTTACTTAGATCTTGGTGGCTAAGGAAAGCAAATGTAATTAGAAATAAATGTAGTCTTTAGGTTATAAATTTTTATGATATGCCAGTGGCTAAAATATTACATTATTTCAGTGTATTACAGGAACTTTCTACTGAGGACAATTATTGAATGGTCTTAGAATTTAGTGATGCATTATAAGAAAAAAAATCCAACTCATGCTGAAGTAAAGCTTCCGCATATCAAAAAATGGTAAAGCTCCCTGAGATTGACTTAATTATATCAGCCATAGAACTTAACCACTTCCTGAGAGAGCAGTTTCTAAAAATACTTGTCTGTGATATGTGTGGTCTTTCTACAATTCCATTTTTCTTTTGTTAGACTTCCCATGGGAAGGCAAAAGATTAAATCCATTTTTATTGTAAATGCTCAAAGGGAAAGACTATATTAAGCGGAGTAAATGGCCTAATAAAAATGCTTCCTTGACTTTCATTTTATTTTCTTCCTCTATAGAATCATAAAAGTCCATACAGTGTTGAAGAGCGAGCCTATATTAGATGAAAAATTTAATGGAGAATGAGCCTGTAGGTACTTGATCTGGCTCTATGAATTGCTGTTGCTAGATTCATCGTTTAATGAATAATTCCCTTTGGATTTTTCCTAAACATACATTATCACATCATTTTAAGAATAATATTTTGGATTCACATGTTTTATAGTTAATTCTTTACTATAAAAAGAATGCTGAGTTAGAGCAATTTTTTTCCGGTAGCTCCAATTTAATGTTTTTGTAATTTAGTAACATTTAACGCTATAGTATTTGTTAAGAAATCTATGCTTTTTATTAGTTAATTATACGTGCCTACTAGTTATTTTCTAACATTTTAAAGAAAAAGTTTTATAATATCTAAAGACACAAGTATGATTCAATTGAGTTCAGCACCTGTCATTAAGCCTTTTCATATGGAAATGCAAATATATATGCCCAAATATGTACATTTACATATGTGAGCTCATGTATTTCAATACAAATTCACACACGTCTTCTCAATACACATCACATATATTCAGATTTATTTCTATGAGAACATACTCAAAGAGTTACTCTATGAATAAAAAGCAATAAAGGACATTAACTTCTATAGAATACGGGATCTTCTAAAACAATGTACTACACACACAGATGATGCGTGTGCACACTGGTGATCTGTGTTCTCAGTGGTAAACGCATTCATCAGAAATTAGACACCTGCTTTCATTTATAACCTTAATAATCCCAAAGGCCTGATTATTTGGAAACAACCATACACTTTGTCTGTGGTTCATTGCTTAATCAATCTTTTCTGGCACACAAGAATATCCCATTTTGCAATACAAGAGTTTTCATCATCAGTGTGTGTGTGTGTGTGTGTGTGTGTGTGTGTGTGTGTGATCTTTAATTGTCCAGTGCTGTCATATATTAAGGAGTGATAAACTGAAATAGATTGCTGTCTCCTCAAAAACAATAGTAGTTCAAATTTGAACAGCTTCAATTTAGGCCAGGTAGTTGTGAAACTATTCCTTTCTTATCTCATGCTGTAGTCTAGAATTTAATAGTTTTGCAAGTTTTACCACATGAAGTCATCAGCAATAAATAAAATTAAAATATAGGACATAAATCAGCCAATATCAGAGACCAGTGATTCTAATCCAAGAGGGAGGCTATAGGATGATATATATATATGTATATAGATAGATAGATAGATAGATAGATAGATAGATAGATACATATTATCATTAACATTGGAATTAGAAGAATGGACACTTTTGAGACAAAAAAGAGTGTCTGAACACTCTTATATTTTGATTTCTGTTTGTGATCTGATTAAGACATAATAATACCATTCCAATCCTAAACAACAGCAGCAAGAACAACCACAACAATCTTACTCTGTTTCTTCCTCCCCTTCAAGCCATCATCCCTTCACCCCTCATCTTTCTTAAAATCAATTGCCTGCATTTCCTGTTTCCAGACACTCACCCTGCTGTGATACTACATCTGCTCCTGCTATTCTGCTTCAACTGCCCTAGCAAAGGGAAATAATGTTGTCCTGTTTTCCACAACTATTTGCCTCATTTCAGTGATATTTCACATTGGTGATCACTTCTTTCTCCTTAAAATATTTTCTTTCCTAGGTTTGCTGTACATTGCTCTCATTCGTTGTTCTGATCTCTCTCCCTCTGTCCCAAAATGAGTGTTTTTTTCCCTTTTACTGAGTGTTTTTCCTTTGTCTCCTTTTTAAATGGTAGTGTTACCAGAGTTCTCATCTGTTCTATTAGGTGTGATTTCTTCCATTCCTGTGGCATCTTCAGTTGATATTAGAGTTTGGGCTGAAGTCCATCTCAAATAAATCTAACAGGAACATAGACAAGCCCTGTAGCTATTTTCCGAGGCACCTAAATGTATAATTTGGGTAGATACACTCTACAGATGGAAGAATCTTACACTGACTACCTGATTAGGAAGTAGCAGCCATGATAGCTGGAAAGGCCAAGTAAAATCTCCTTAAACTGCATCCCCACCATGTACCATTCCAGCAAAGATGATAATCAGAAATTGCACTGCATGGCAAAAGGAATTTCAGAGGTTAAAACAACTACTAAATATATAAGTGTTGCATAAGTTATAAATACCCTCATAACACTAATTAATTCTTGTTCAACTTATGAATAAACCCAACAGGTCGGGCCATATAGCAATGAACTCTAAAAAGTAGCTAAATAATCATCCAAATTACAAGTTGAAGGTAGTATCTTTTCAAGAATGGATTAACTCAGCCTCTGGCAGTTGATATGCTGCTGCTTGGTACTACTGGTTTGGTGGATGTGATCCTTTCAGTCCTTCTCAGTAAGAGAAATAAAAAAACAGATGATTCTTACACAGACGGACAATAATTTACATTTATTGCTTTATCTCAGAGCTGTGTTAAATCTCCTGATCTCTGTTACTATAGTCTTCAGGACTTTGATCATTTTAATATTCTGAAACACATCATGTTGTCTCACTATATTGGTTATCGTTTGAATGTTTGTGCTCTCTGAAATTCATGTTGAAACATAATCTCCAATGTAACAGTATTGGGAGGTGGGGCTTTTAAGAGATTATTGGGTCATGAGGGCTCTGGCCTCATAAATGGATTTAGTCAATTCATGGCTTAATATATTAATGAATTAATAGATCAGTGGGTTATCACAGGAGCTGGTTTGCTGTCGCAAGAGTAGGTCTGTTATAAAAAGCCAGATTGGTCCTCTTTCATGATCCCCCTTGCCATGCAATGCCCCTGCATAGCCTCTGGGCTCTGTAGAGTCCCACTTTACCAGCAAGAAGGACTTCACAGGATGGGATCTCTTGATAGTGGATTTCCTAGCTTCCAAAATTGTAAGAAATAGATTTTTTTTTTGTATATTACCCAGTCCCAGGTATTCAGTCATAGCAACAGAAAGCTGACTAAGACAGTGACATAAATCTTAATTTAATACGATTAGCAAGAACTGCCTAGGATTTTAGATGTCCTGGCAAGTTGCCTATGTGTTGCAGAAGACAAACTTAAAGAGAAGACTCTCAGGAAAAAAATCCTAGTGTACCCGAGCAAGGCCATTCCTTTAATAACAGAGAATTATGGAACATTTGAAAAATAATTACTGACCTGATATGATACTGAATCCTAGTAGAGACAATGCACAATCTTGGAACACAAATTAACTATGAGACTGAGCTGGATATTATCAAATCTACTATGTCTTAAAGTTGAGCAGGAAGAGCAATGATCCATTATGAATGTACTATTTAATATTGGACCTGAGAAGTTCCAGGAGACATAGTAAGTTACATAAACAGGTGAGACAACTCCTAAGGTATCTGTGAGGTACCAGTCCCTTTCCCACCACTCATAACTATGGCATCATGGGCTTCCCTGTGACTACATGACAAAAGAGTAGAAATTTGAGCCTGATTCATAGATATGTTGGTGTGATTTTTTTTCATGTTAGTTTTTACTGAATCATCATTACACTACAGGTTCATCCAAGTATGGCTCTATGAAAACATTCTGAAAGCAGATCTTCAAAGATAACAATAGAGAGTTCACTTTGCATGGAAGAAAAAGTGATCTGAGTTTTGGGCTTCTGGGCAGTTAATGCTTTAGATAGTTGGTCAAGACTCCAAAGAAAGACAACCAGAAATAAACCAAGTCATAGAATGACACATGCAACTGGATCTATGAAAGTGTCCACAAAGTGTGCATTTGTGTCTCATTTTAATGCCCATTAAGGAGCATCTACCTCAGAAGAGGTACTCAGTAACCAAGTACATAGGATTTGTCCTGTGGATGTCAGCAAGCCTCTTCCTTTAACAACCCCAGTGCTAGCAGGATGGGACCATGAACAGAGTGCACAATAATAGGGATCTATCTATGCTGGTTCCACAGATGGGCTTCCTCCCTCCCTCCCTCCCTCCCTCCCTCCCTCCTTTCCTCCCTTCTTCATTCATCGTTCTTCTCTCTCCCTTCTTTCCTTCCTTCCTTGCTTTTTCATTAGTTCATTCGTTCTTCTCTCTCCCTTCCTTCCTGCCTTCTGCCTTCCTTCCTTCCTGCTCTTTCTTTCCTCCCTCCCCCTGTTCCTCCCTCCCTCCCTTCCTACCTTCCTTCCTTTCTTTTCTTCTTGACACGGGGTCTCACTCTGTCGTGCAAGCTGGAGTTCAGAGGCTCCATCTCATCTCACTGCAGCCTCTGCTTCCCAGATTCAAGCAATTCTCCGACCTCAGCTTCCCAAGTAGCTGGACTACAGGTGTGTGCCACTATGCCTGACTCATTTTTGTAGTTTTAGTAGAGATGGGTTTTCACTATATTGGTCAGGCTGATCTCAAACTCTTGACCTCAAATAATCCACCCACCTTGGCCTTCCAAAGTGCTGGGATTACAAGCATGATTCACCACGGCCGACCTGGTTTCCCTTTCTTTAAAGCTCATCTAACTACTGCCAACGAGCCAGTACACAAAAATGATGCTGAGCCCACATTTTAACACCATTCTTTAAGAATATGGCTATAGCCAGTTGGTGGTAGGCTGATTATATTAGACTTTGTTTCCCTGGAGGAGCAGAAATTAATTCTCTCATGAATTGACACCTTCTCATATGGATTTGCCTTTTCTTCCTCTAGGGTCATTACCAATACCATTATTGTCCTAGGGTTTATACAACATCTGATATATATTTGTACAGTTTCTTATACTAAATTTTCTCAGTCTAGGAGACCAGTTTTATGATACAGAAGGTTGAAGAATGGGCATATAAACATACATACCACTTGTCTGACTATATCTCATCACTTAGAACCAGAAAAATTGAATGGCTATTAGAGGCGCAGTGAAGAAACAAAGTTGGGTATAATACTGCATGGGTTGGGTTGCTGTTCTCTTGGATGTGGTGCGTGCACTAAATCAATGGCTGTTGCATGCTGCTGTCTGAAGTGGCTAAAATACATGGGTCCCAGAACCAAGGGGCAAAAGTAGAATTGGCTCCTCTCACTATCATTCCCAGTGACCCACTTGTGAAATCTGTGCTCCCCATCCCCACAAACAGGTTTTGCAGGATTCATAATGCTAATTTCTGGAAAAGGATTGTTTTGACCAGAAGGCAAAGTAGAACCTTTACTCTGTCTCACTTTAAGTTGAAACTACAGCTACCACTTGGTCACTTTGGGCTGCTCATGCTATTGCAGTAGCCAAAGTGAGTAATTACAATTCTAAGGGAGGGACTGACCCTAATTTCTATGAAGTGCTATGGTTGGTGATATGAAGGAGTGTGTGTGGAACCACAGTGTTCATGAGGGGTGAATATGTGTTTCCAGGTCTAGGGAAAATGCGAGTAGACAAGTATAGTAAATACAGCTCAACTAAGGTCTCAGATCTCTCATGTATAGAAGCCTGGGTCCAACTAGCAAAGAACTCTAGGCTAGCCAAAGTGTCAAAAATGGTGAGGGAAATGAATAGAATAAATATTTTTTTAAAAAAAGTGGGGGGATTATAAATATGAATTATGACCTTGAAATTGGCTGCAATAGTGAAGACTGGAATTTGTTCCAATAATAACTGGTACTAAACCTTTTCAGAGATTGTGACTTAAAATTACCTTGAAGGGGAATTCAGTGAAGGCTTGAACTTTATAAAAGGCATTGGAATCTGAATAGCACAAGGGATAGGGTGTGTCATAGACTGAATGCCTACATGCTCCTAAAATTCCATGTTGAACTCTAGCCCCTAATGTAATGGCATTGAAGGTAGGGCCTTTAGCAGGTACTTTAGATAAAGTCATGAGGATTTTTTTTTTTTTTATGGGATTAGTGTCCTCATAAGAAGAGACTAGAGAGAGCTTCCCCTCATTTTCTACCACCATGTGAGGATACAGCAAGGAGGGTGCTGTCTGAAAACGGTCAAAAGGACCCTTACCAGGAACTGAATGGTCTGGCACTTTGACCTTGGACTTCCCAGACTTCATGCCTGTGAGAAATCTATTGTTGTCATTTAAGTCATTCAGTCTATGCTATTTTGTTATAGAAGCCTGAGTAGACTAATACATGGTATATTGGCCATTTCATATCCTCTCAGACTATGCTAACTGTGCTAAGTTCCAGTAAATGCTTCAATCAGCTTTGCCCCAGTCCAGTCTTATGTATCTCACTTTGGGACTAAACCATGTAATTCTTATTTTCTGCTGTAAGTCTTCTCTAGCACCACTGTGTGGTTTGGCTGTGTCCCCATCCAGATCTCATCTTGAGTTGTAGCTCCCATAATTCCCTCGTGTTGCGGGTGGGAACCACTGGCAGGTGACTGAATCATGGGGGCAGGTCTTTCCCATTCTATTCTCATGATAGTGAATAAGTCTCATGAGAAGTGACGGTTTTATAAAGGGGACTTTCCCTGCACAAGTTCTCTTCTCTTGTCTGCTGCCATTTGAGATGTGCCTTTCACCTTCTGCCATGATTGTGAAGCCTTCCCAGCTACATAGAACTGCGAGTCCATTAAATCTTTTTCCTTATAAATTACCCAGTATCAGGTATGTCTGTATCAGCAGCATGAAAATGGACTAATCCACTATGGAACCACATTTGGCCTTCATTCATGCACAAGCAGAAGTGCATTACTTAAATTCCAACCTTAAGTAATGGGGATGGGGACCAATGGATAAATGCTTTCCCCTGTTGCCCCTAAGCTACTGGTTCTCAAACTTATTTCATAAGGCTCCCCAGAAAATCCTGTGATATTGAGCAACATTTGCTCTTGGGTAAGCTCATCAATAGCAGTTTTTTTTTCTCCTTCCCTGGTCAAAGCCGCTGCCTCTCATGCATATTCTCTACAATTATGTTCTCAAATAAAGTAAACTACTTTTATATAAACTTTGGTCTCTGGCTCTGCTTTGTGGTAGAATCTAGATTAAAACAGAGCTTGAAAAAGCTTTTGAAAGAAACTTTCATTTGGAGACTGTAGAAACATGAAGTGAAGAAGCAGAAAAGTCCAATTTTCCTGTCAATTTCTTGAGCAAGGGTAACTAACTAGTTGTGTTCATGAGAAATGAGCAATGTTGAAAGAAGAGCTACATCAATTGGGTAGATTAAATTTTAACCTCAGATGTGGAATTGAACACAAATTTTATGCAGAAGGTGTTTTGCATTAAAAATCTAGATTTAAGGTGAAAGGATGGGATTGTGTGATAGATGAAGCTGTGAGAAACAATGAGTTTAACACATTAAATGCATAACAGCAATTTACCCTATTGACAGCAATATTTGGAGAACATAGTTAGACAAAATCTCTTTATTAATAGACTGAGCCTCCACTGAATATGAAGAGAGAAAAGTTACCCTGTATGTCATTCTTCACTCTTGCATTCAGTATACTGCTCACTGTAAGAATTCTTATTACCTGGCTATTTAAAGATTCCCCTGGAGGAAAAAAAAATACTGTCAAAAAAGATAAAAAGACAGAAAAACTAAAATCCTTTTCCTTGATCAGTCAGTGAGAGTAAGGAAAGAGGTCAATAAGAGTAGATGTCTTTTCTAGAATGGAGAAAAGAATGAACACCTTCTATGGATTTCATTTTTTAAAAAAACCAGATATGACATGTGGTTATTAAACATGAAATCTTCCAACTAGCTCTGGCAAGAATTTCAGAGAATAAAATTATTTTAAGCAGCTTTGCTGTTAACACTTACAGAGGATGTGTTCACTAGAATTTTCTTTTTACGCCTCCGAAGCTAGTCAGATAGAGCATTTTAGAGTAACATACTAAAATTGCCACTAGATTTACATTAGAATTGGACACGCTGTTATCTATCCTCCTAAAAGAAACCCCACATGGTGTATCTATTAATCACTGCTTAATGTTGAATATTAATGCATGAACTTTTTCTAATTAAAGGTCTATTCTGCTCAGACACTAGCACCTTATCATTTTAGGTGTTTCATTATTCTCTTGGCATTCGGTAATGACAGGACTCTCTAGCTGTTAACGAAGGCTTTTCAAATCTTATAATTTCAGAATAGTTTAAAACACAGGAAGAAAAAAGCTTCAATATGGTTTCAATTAAAGAAGCAGAATTTTACAGTAAAACTCAGGGTGAGTGGGTGGCTATCTCTTCTATATTATCTAAAAGAAGTATATAAAATTTATATGCGATTTTATATACTTCTTTATATTCAAATTTACATTTTTATTAAATTTACATTTTTTCCTTGAATTTTTGGTAAAATTTAAAACTTTCTTGGGTAATCCATGTGTTACATTCTAACATGATAGAAATTAATTATCATTTCACCAGGATGACAAAACCGCACATTGCTTTTTACAGTTAAAAAATAATTTGTGCTTGCAAGGAAAAAAAAAATCCACTTTTTTTTTAAGTATTCCCTGAGGCCTTCTGCATTGGCCTGGCTGGAGGTTGTTCTATAATGAGAATTGCTTATAACTAAGTGGATTTCTTTTTACTTTCCTTATAGGGTATCACAATTCACATAAATCAAACTATGAGATCAGAAGAATAATTAGCCTTGTAGTTGTACAGCTGCAGTCTCTATAAGAACCAAGAAAAACCCTTTGAATTCCAGCATGATAATAGTAATACAGAAACTGTTCTTCTAAGGCTGGCATCATCAGGAAGATACACTTTTGAGTGTGAAGATCAATCTTTTAATCATTCTCTGGTTTGTTATGCAGTAAAATATTAGTATTTCTATCATGATTTCTCTTAAATAACTTGCATTCATTTGTTTATTAATTCATTCATTCAGCAGAAACATACAGTGTCAAGTTTTGCTTTAAACACTGGTGTACTCAGATGGCATGATCCTAACAAAAGTGAATTTACAGTCTAGTGGGAAAGACGAGTAGAGATGTGAATAAAGTACTAAGGGGACATAGAGGAAAAACCATTAAATGCTGCCAAAGACATCAAGGAGGACTTCACTGAGGGGTTTGCAATATTGGGGTTCAGGGTGCCCCCAGCTCCCCCGAGAGGACATTTCTCCAGGTTCTTAGTCTCCTGCCCTCTCAAGAATGAGAGAGGGGACCACAGCACAGTGTGCAGTAAATGCCGGACTCAAGAGTGTTTGCAGAAAATGATTTATTTAAAGAGAGAGAGAAACAGGAGAAGGAGAGAAAAAGAAACAGATAATGCTCACACTGAGTGAGAGAATCGAGAAAGATGGAATCCAGGAGAGGAAAGCAGCTTCCACATCAAGTGGCAGGGAATAGAGAGAGATGGAGTTTAGGAGGGGAAGACAGGCTTCCATGAGAGAGTGTGGAGGGGGACTCCAGAGGGGAAATCCAGGAGAGAGAAAGATGGCTTCCACAAGACTATTTGCGGAAGGGGATCCAAACATGGAGTCCAAAGGGGTGTGAAAGAAGGGGACTTTTAACTTGGGAGGAACCCCCACTTTCTCTAAGACCCCCTGGCCAATGAAAGGAGTTCCTTAGAACTTCCACTGAAGTGATTGACTCTTAGTTTCTTCCCACACCCAAGAAATTAAACATAAACTGTTAAATCTCCCAGATGGAGAGAGATGGGAGGGGAGCATGGTACTGGAAAATTCTTGCCCTTAAAACTATGCTCCCTTGTGGACCCAGAAAGAGAACACATTCCCTCAGGCTGACATATGAAGAGGGAAGTAGATTTTACCAGGTGGGTGAGAACAGCTTATAGGCAAAGAAAGCATGAGGAATGGCATTGTGTTCTTGAACAACTGATTGGGAAATTAGAAGTTCTGTGGAGTAAGGAGATCCTTTCCCCACTCCTCCCTGAGCTTTCAGAAAATAACATGTTAAAGACTTTGGACTTTTAACAACAACTCTTTTTACTGGAGAAGGCTAAAGACCAAATAGGTTTTGGAGGTCAGGTTGTATGTTTGGAATTGAGGTCTGGAGGCCAGTTTCAGGAGATTCTGAACACTGAATGAATGAATTTCAAGGATACCCTGCAAGCAATGAAGTGGGGTGGCATGATGAGAGCAATGTTTTCCCTGATATGCGTGCACACATGGAATAATTTTTCTTTAGGTTGCTCATGTTATTTTAATTCTGAGACAGATTTGGCTTGCAAGAGTTTTTGTATGCGATATATTCTGAAAATAGAAAAGCTTCCTGACAGATACTTCAAGCCAGTCTTCAATCTTCATCTTACAATAATCTAATATCAGGTGACACTAATAAATGGTGGGCTAAAATAAATGGCAAAGAAGGCATAGCTATCTCTGCAAGCAGGTTTTGGAGAAACAAGAGCCTTGGGTCTAGAAACTTGATGGTTGGAGAGGAAGGTGGGAAGATGTAGCATCTGACAAAGCCCATTTACTGTTGAGCATTGCTAGCAACAGCAGAACTGAGCATATGACCTGTGTGTGAATTGCACAATTGTGAGTAAAAAAAGTTACTGTCATGTAGACTCTTCACTGTGAGACAGAACTCTGAGAACTCTTAGAGCAAAAGAATATGTTTTCACCATTATATGGAAAACTTATATCATGCATCTTCAATCCAATATGCATATATAGGTATAACCATACGAATTGCCTATATGTGACTGTTTTTGCCATACAAGGTGGCAATTTCGTATAGTTCAACATGATACACACATGCACACATATAAGGTAATATATATATCAATAAATACATTTCAGGTTATCAGAGATACATATATATGTATATGTATATTTGTTTATATTTACCTCACAGTCTTTTTGTCAGTTGCATTCCACTAGTTAACAGCTCCATTTAATAATATTCATTAAAATTTCTCAGAAGCAGAAGTTACTTTTTGTTTTTTTTCAAACACAAGTGACCAGTTTTGATGGTCTCTTTATTTTTTCTTTATTTAAATATAACAGCTACTCATTTATTCTTATTTTAATTCTGTATCTGACAAGGCAAATCTCTGAAATCTCATGCAACTGGTTATGTTTCTTGTTGTTTCTGAGAATCTAGCACTTGCTTCCTTATGTTTTTTGTGTCTTTGAGCTTGAGTTCGTATTTGCGAGTTCTGGGAGGTTTGACTGAGGGATATATTTCTTCAGGTGCTTGAAAGATCTAGATTCATCATGAACAAAATATTCTCTGCAGTTTTGTGAGCTCTACAGTTAGTGTGATTTCTGGCTCCATAACCCTAAATATGATTTAGTTTGCATTTTACAAAATCTCAAAAAAATATTATTTTTAAACTTCCACCCTGAGCCAAGGCTAAGAGAAGTATATACCTTTATCTTTATAACCCTTTTTTTTTCCTATCTATCTAGCATTTATCCTTTTTTTTTTTTTTTTTTTTTTTTTTTTTTTGAGATGGAGTCTTTCTCTGTCACCCAGGCTAGAGTGCAGTGGCATGTTCTTGGCTCACTGCAACCTCTACCTCCCGGGTTTGAGCAATCTTCCTGCCTCAGTCCCCCAAGTAGCTGGGATTACAGGCACGCACCACAACACCTGGCTAATTTTTTTGTATTTTTAGTAGAGATGGGGTTTCACCATGTTAGCCAGGATGATCCTGATATCCTGAGCTAGTGGTTCACCCGCCTTGGCCTCCCAAAGTGCTGGGATTACAGGAGTGAGCCACTGCGCCCAGCCACATCTATCCTTCTATACTCTTTATCACTGCTGGTCAAGTTTTCTTGTAAGACACTCTCTCCGAACCTCCTTCCTCTACGCGGCCAAGTGGAGACCTTTCTGGATCCCAGCTGTGTATGACCTGGCCTCCAGTCTGGTTTCCTGCCTTGTGCTGGTATCAAATTCTAGGTCCCTGAATCCATAGTTGCCCACAGGTTGTAAGGGAGCATCAATGTTGTGCTTCTCCTTGGTACTCTGCTCTTGCCTATTCCTCTGCTCCCTGAATTTCCCCTACTTTCTTCAGCTCATTCATTCATGTTAAAGGTTGCATTTAACATACTTTCTATTTGGAAGATTCTTGGTGATTTAATCTGTCATATTGCTTGAAATAAAATGGATTTCAAGTTACAATTAATATTTTCAGTCTTATAAATTGTTGAATTGACTAAACGGATTATTGTATGGAAATCAGCCATGAATTTTCTGGCAAAAATAACTTAATCAAACTTATTCCATTTAAGGTTATGATACTATGGTTAGGCTCAGATAATCCTGTAGATACATTTGCTGGTTCATAAATGTAACAATTTTAGAAAAGTATCTCTAACTACAATTTTCTCATCTGAAAATGACAAGATCACAATGCTTTTAGAGTCCAGTAATAGTTTCTATTTGTTTTAGGTCATGTCTTTAAGATTAGAAAACTTTATACAAGAAAAATTGACAATTATTTGCATGCAGAAATATTTTAATTGTAGCATTCACAAAAATAAAAAGGTTTTTAACAACTCACATTCTTTATTGTATTAACATTTCTATGGATTTGTTTTCTGTGATATGCAAGTGCTGTGGACTAAATTGTGTTCCTCCAAAATTCATATGTTGAAGCCCTAACTCCCAGTGTGACTGCATTTGGAAATAGGACTTCTGGGAGGTAATTAAGGTTAAAGGTGGTCATAAAGTGAGGGTAGGAGGCCCTAATTTGATAAAATTGGTGGTCTTAGAAGAAGAGGAAGAAAGAGAGAAGTCTCTATCTCTGCCATGTGAGGATACAAAGAGAGGGTGACTAAGTACAAGCTAGGATGAGAGCTCTGTCTAGCAATCAAATCAGCCAGAACCTCGATCTTAGACATCCTTCAGAATTATGAGAAAACACATTTCTGTTGTTAAGCCACCCAGTCTATTGTACAGTATTTTTTTACGGCAGTTCAAACTGACTAAGACCTATTTAACAAAATTATAATACATACAAAGATTTATAATGATCCAGCAATCCAACCGCTAGGTAGATATCCAAAGGAATTGAAATCAGTATTTGTAAATCAAAAATAAAATTCTAAGCCCCCTGGCCCCCAACCAACTGAAGGGACCTCCTTCTTGGCCAAGGGGATCCCAAAGAAAACTTAAAATCTAATCCAGGCCATGACTGGAAGGGAAGTCTGACATGCCTTATTATACTCTCCTATCTTTGGCGTTTAGGCACAACTGACATTAAAACAGAGATCATAAGACTGAAAAATAGACTCTTTGTAGCACTAAGATACCCAACTCTAACCTGACTCTGGCATAACATCACATGACAGATAAAGACCCTGAAGGAAATCAAAGTGTTTTACACCAAAATAGATTTCTTTGACATATTTCGAAGTGGCTTTGCAAAGCCATCTCCTGAGGGGGGAAATTTGCATTCTATAGAGTGTCTCTTTCCCTTACTAGGCCTTTTCCAGAGACTCTGACACCTTTTAAGATCTAATAAGAGATCTTTAACCAGCAAACCTGGACTCTTTGAACTAATCGTCACTCAGAAAATCTTTGAACCCACCTATGACCTGGAAGCTCTTGTTTCGAGATGTCCAAACAATGTATGTTTTACATGTGTTGGTTTATGTCTTTGCCTGTAGCTTCTGTGCCCCAAACACGTATAAAAAGCTGGAACCCAATCACCTTGGGCACATGTTCTCAGGCTCTCCCGAGGCTGTATCATAAGCCCTGATTTGGCTCAGAATCAACCTTTCAAATATTTTGCAGCATTGCTTTTTATCATCAATATTAAGTCATTAATGTTCAATAGATAAATACGTTTTAAAAAATATTATATATATATATATATATATATATATATATATATATATATGCAATGGAATACTATTAGATCTTAAAAAGGAAGAAAATTCTGCCATTTGTGGCAACATGGATAGATATGGAGGACATTATTTTTTGTGAAGGAAGCCAGGCACAGAAAGACAATTACTATGTGATCTCACTTACATGTGGAATCAAAAAGAAGTCAAACTCAGAAGTAGAGTAGAATAGTGGTTATCAGGTGCTGCGGGGTAGGGTTGATGTTGGTCAAAGAGTGCCGAGCTTCAGTTAGGCGGGAGGAATAAGATCTG
Organism: Saimiri boliviensis; assembly: GCF_048565385.1. Taxonomy (NCBI): domain Eukaryota; kingdom Metazoa; phylum Chordata; class Mammalia; order Primates; family Cebidae; genus Saimiri; species Saimiri boliviensis. The sequence continues at coordinate 114,799,262 of NC_133455.1, forward strand.
CTGATCTATTGCACAGCATGATGATTATTGTTAATAATAATGCATTCTGTGTTTTAAAATTGCTAAATAAAAGAGTGAATTTTAATCTTCTCACTACAAAGAAATAATAAGTATGTACAGTGATGAATGCATTAACTAGTCTGATTTGACTATTCTACAATGTACATGTGTATCAAACCGTAACATTGTACCCATAAATATATACAATTACTTGTCAATTAAAAATAAAATTCTAAAAAGATTTACAATAAAAGCCAGAAGTTGTACTTAGCTGCATTGTCTTTAAGAAAATCTGTTTTTTATAGGTTTTTGTAGGTGATTATAATCAAGTTTTTTTATACTATCTTTTATCCTAAAATAGAACAAGAATATATTGATTGAAAAGGCTTTCTGTCACTTGACAAATGAATACACGGCCTACAAGACTTTGTTTTGAAGGATAGTGAACCAGACACTTCTGTATCTGCCCCATTTCTCTCAGCCTCACCTGTCTTGGAGGGCCCTGTTACTTTGGTGTGACCAGCTCTGCATAGGCTCTGAGAGGTCAAGGTGGACCATTCTCACAGAACTTCTGTCTCCACAGCCTGTGATTTGAAATTCTTCCTTCCTGTCCCAGGGCCTCCCTGTTGGTATTAAGATGTCAGATTCCAGGGATCTCCTCAGAACCCAGGCACTTACCACCTGGAAGTGTGGGGAAGTTAATGTCCCTCAAGGTGACTCTTTGAACATAAGGAGATAGGAACTAGCAGATCAATCCTTTTCTGTTTATTTCCCCAAATGGATTGACCTGAGCTGCAGTGATTCATCCAGGCTTTGGAAAGATTGTCAAAAATGTATGCAGTTTGCTTGGTACCAAGATGTGGCAGGCTTTGCAATCCCTTATATATATTGTTCTCACTTTTTCAATGCCAACTCTCTTTTTCCTTCCTCGTCTTTCCCTGAAATTACACTCTTGAATGAAATAATAGCCAATGAGCTTTTATCTTGGACTCTGTTTGCTAGAGAATCTGGGCTTAGAATGAAGATTGTAAAAATAGTAAGAAATACTGTTAGATGTTTCTAATTTATTTTGCTCAGTTAATCTTCCACAAAAGGCTATCATTATTAGGTATACCTCTATTTTAGAGATGGGGGAATTTCAAACTCAGAGTTTAAAAATTGCTTACGTTTAGAAGCTCACCAAACTTTCATTAAATATGGAAAAATTTTCCAACTCAAATGTTGAAGCTGAAATATAAAACACTGTTGAGAGGTCTTTTCCATTTAGAGGAAGAAAAGGGAGAAGGGAATTAGACACATTAAATCTATTATTGCCACTAACAAAAGCAAGTATGTTAGCAAATTTTCCATGGGAGTTGAGAAAAGGAGAAAATATCCAGGGAAAATATGTGCCAATAAACATAATCCCTTTCCCTTTCCACCGTAAAGCTGCTGCAAGGTGTCATTAAGAGGTTGCTGTTGCCTTTTTAATTATTTGTAAAGCAGCAATTGAGATTTGGAAGGGACAGGAGATTAATGATGAGAAGTAGGAACTGATACATAGCCTTAGAAATGTCATTTGCCCATCGTTGGCTGAAGAAATACTGCACATTCAGCATTCATGGCTTTATCACTGTTGTACTAGGGATATAGAAAACAACCATGGAGATGCACTTCTGGTAGGGATTATGTGACTCAAATTGCTCTGAGTAGAACATTGAGAGAAAACCATTATTAATCCCCAGTATCAATGCTTAATAGCAAGAATTAAAAAAAAAATCCTATCTATCCAACATTTAAATAATATTAATGCAAAGGAAAATGCAAAAACTGAAGAATAAACTTTGTGATGTAGATACAATAAGAATCTTAAAAATTATGTTTTTGAGAATATTTACTTAATGTAAACTATAAGGATACACCATTAATCAATTGTAGAAATTAGATAACTTTTATTCTCAAAGATAAATCTCATGAAGGCACAATATTCAGCCTATGATGTACTATCTTTAGGTTATTATATTGTAAAGACTTTATTATGCTGTATCTTTAAAACTACAAATTAGTCTTTAAATAATTATATTCTTTTATACTGCTATTCTATATAGTACGTCTCCTTCTTTAAAAAATCAATTCACAGAAGTAAAATTCTATCAAATACTATTGAATGTTCTAGGACCAGTGATTGAAATTCACTCAAATGAAAGTCTTACACATTTTGGTCTAAGTTTCTTTAGAATACAATTAATACAATTGAAAAGTCAATAAAAAAGCTTTAAATTTTTAGTGCAAGAAAAAATTTCAAAGTGCAATAGAGGTTACTTATTTGCTTAGTTATATTGGTGAAATTTATGTTTCTATGATTTTTCTACTTAATCATCCATGAGCCCATGGCCTCTGATGGGAGGAAGGAAGGAATTAGTATTCATTAGGAATCTAAAGTGTGCCATTACTTAATATATTTTCTCAAAATCCCTGTGATGTATTATTTCCTCCATTTTTAAGTGGAAATATCAGGATCTTGGAACATTCAAGTAACTTGTTTAAGGTCAAATGATTATTAGGTGATATGCTGGAGTTTGATGTGCAATTTATTACATGTTATCTGGAAGAAAATATTCTCAAGAAAGCAATAAACATAAACTAGCACTTCATTTCTCCACTGGCTTAAAAAAAAACAGTTGTTTTAAGATATAATTCCAATTACATTAAATTTATTCATTTAAAGTGTACAATCACTTTAAATGATATACTAAAGTGGTTTTTAGTATATTAACTGGGCTGTGCAACCATAACTACAACCTAATTTTAGAATATTTTCATCACCCCAAAAAGAAACTTTACCTACATTACCAGTCATGCCCCATTTCTTTCAGCCTCTCAGATCTAGGCAATCATTAATTATTTTAGGTCTGTATAAATTTACCTGTTTCATATAAATTGAATCATATATGTATACTTTTGTGATTGGCTTCCTTTACTCAGTGTATTTTCAAAGTCGATACATCTTGAGCATGTATCAGTAATTCATTACATATATTATTATATTATATATACAAATAATATTCTATTATATATACCAAATTTGTTTCTCCATTTACCTTTTTTTTTTTTTTTTTTTTTTGAGATTTTTTTCTGTCACTCAGGCTGGAGTGAAATGGCACGATCTGGGCTCACAGCAACCTCCACTTCCCGTGTTCAAGCCATTCTCCTGCCTCAGCTTCCCTAATAGCTGGAATTACAGCCATGTGCCAACAAGCTTGGCTAATTTTTTTTTATTTTTTATTTATTTTATTTTTAGTAGAGACAGGGTTTCACCATGTTGGCCAGGCTGGTCTCAAACTCCTTACCTAAAGTGATCCACCCACCTCGGCCTCTCAAAGTGCTGGGATTATAGGTGTGAGCCACCATGCCTGGTCCTCTCCATTCATCTTTGGTTGGTCCTGATTTTGACAATTTTGGAAATATGCTGTGAATATTCTGTACGATTTTTCTGTGGGTCATATGATTTTATATCTTTTGAACAGAGGTAATGCCTTCAGAGGTAAATGCTTTTTTGAAGTGGCCATACTATTTTACATTCTCACCAGCAATGTATGAGGGTTTTAAATTCTCCACTTTATTACCAGAGCTTTTAATTGTCTATTTTTCTTTATGGTAACCATCCCCAGTGGGCATAATGTGGTATCTCATTGTGATTTTGATTTGCATTTCTCCAATGACAAATGATTTTGAGTATCTTTTTATGTGCTTATTAGTCATTTTATATCTTCTTTTGGAAAAATGTCTATCCAAATCCATTGTCTACTTTACATTGTGTTGTCTTTTTATTACTGAGTCATTAAGTCTTTAACATATTCAAGATATAAATTCTTTCTCAGATACATGATTTGCACATATTTTCTCCCATTCTGTAGCTTTATATTCTTGTAATATCTTTATCCTGTTTTGATATTAGGATACTACTGGATTCTTGGAATGATTTAGAAAGTGTTTCCTTAGCGTCTATTTTTTAGAAGTGTGTGTGTAAAAAGTGTGTAGAAATGGTTGTATTTCTTCCATAAATGCTTGGTAAAATTCATCATAAAGCCACTGGGCCTGGAATTTTTAAATTACCGGAATATGTTAAATCACCAATTTAATTGCTTTACTTGTTATAGGTCTGTTCAGTTTCCATTACTGTTTAGTTACCTTTGGTATTTTGTGTTTTTCTAGAAATTTGTCAGTTTCATCTAAGTTGGCCACTTTGTTGGCATGTGGTTAATAGTATATTCTCTTACACATTGTTTTATCCTTGCCTTTATAAGGACAATGGGGCTGTCTCCTTTTTCATTCCTGATTTCAGTCTGAGCGTGCTCTATTTCTCGGTCAGTCTAGCTAAAGTTTATACATTTTGTTGATCTTTTCAAAAAAACAAATTTGGTTTCTTCGATTTTTGTCTATTGTATTAATTCTTCATTTCATTTATATTTACTCTAATTTTGGAAATTATTTCCTTCTTTTTGCTTCCTTTAGGTTTGGTTTGCCCTCCTTTTTTTGGGTTCTTAAGGTGGAAGATTAGGTATTGATGTACAATCTTTTTTGTTTTGTAATATAGATATCCACAGATGTAAATTTCTCTCTAAGCACCATTTTAGCTGTATATCATAAGTTTTAGTATGTTACATTCTCATTTTCATTCATTTCAAAGTATTTTAAAATTTCACTTGCTATTTATCCTTTGACTCACTGGATATTAGAAGTGTGTTTTTTAATTTTCACATATTTGTGAATTCCTCAAATTTCCCTGTTATTGGTTTCCAATTTTATTTTCTTGTGGTCAGAGAACATATTTCATATGATTTAAATTCTTTTAAATTTACTGAGGCTTGTTTAATGACTTAGCATATTGTCTGTCTTGTAAAATAGTCTGCGTATAGCTGAGAAAAAATGCATATTCTGCTGTCATTGAATGGAGTATCCTATAGATGTTTAAGTCTAGTTAGTGTATAGTGTTGTTCAAGTCTTCTAGTTCTTTGTTGACCTTTTGCTTAGGTGTTCTATCCATTTCTGATGGCTAGATATTAAATTCTCCAACTATAATTTTTAAATTATTTATATTTTTCCTTCAATTGTCTCAGTTTTTAATTTTGGTTACTGTTTGTATAGTATATATTTTCATCTATTTACTTTCAACCTATTTATTTGTTTGAATCTAAAGTGTGTCTCTTGCAGACAATGTATATTTGAATCACTTTGAAAATCTTTTCTGACATCATTTGCCTTTTTCTTTACTGATATTCTTTATTTGGGGAATTATTATCATGCTGTTCTTTAATTCTTTGAATAGGATATTTGTTAGTTCTTTAAACACATTTATAATAGCTTATTTAAAGTCTGTCTACTAAGTCTAAAGTTTGAGACCCCTCAGGACCACATTTTCTATTGACAACCCTTATTTCCCTCTGTATGCACCACAATTTTTCTCTTAAAAATTGGGCATTGCAAATCACAAAATGTGGCAAATCTCAAAGTCAGATATTTTCCCCAGGGTTTCTTGTTGATTTTTGTTATTGTTGCTGTCTGTTGTTTACAGATTTTCTAGGGCTAATCCTGCAAAGTCTGTATTTAATGTCCTGGGCAATCACTGAAGTCTCTGATTAGCTGAGTGGTCAGCTAGTGATTGCTCAAATATTTTTTAGAATACCTTGAACCAGTAAGTCAACCCTTTGCCAAAAAGCTTTGTGTGTGTTGGGGCACTCTGGCAATGCTCAGTTTTAAATTCTGCTTTTGCCTTTACTTCTTCCTGGTACAGAAGCTCAATATCAGTCAATAATATATAATAGAATATTATTTGTATATATAATAGAATAATATACATAATGAATTACTGTTACATGCTCAAGATGTATCGACTTTGAAAATACACTGATTAAAGGAAGCCAATCACAAAAGTATACATATATGATTCAATTTATATGAAACAGGCAAAGAGATGAGAGACTGGGGCACCCTTTGGTCTTTCCTCAGCATGCACACAGCCCTGCTTATACATGTGACTTCTAAATCCCTCACAATATGTCAGAGCTTTACAAAGACCCCTATGGATATCTCACTGGCAGGGCTTCCTTTTACGTTTTTGTTCAGGCTCTTGTTCAGCCCAACTGGTATTGTATCATCTGTGATGTTAAACAATTGCTGTTGTAATTGTTTCCAACAATGCCCTGCAGATAGGGCTTTTGGTTTCTGAATCAGGTCAAATAATGACAATGCCCTGTGGACACAGCTTTTTCAGAGAGCTTCGAGACAGATTAAATAGTGGTGATACTCTGGGGATGCTACTATTTGAGGAGTTCCAAAATTGGACTGCCCCCCTCCAGTGCTCCAAGACTGTTGGTTTTTAAGGCTACTCAAGACTGGGGAGAGGGGCAAGGGTTTAGGTCATGTTAAATAGCCATAAACTGAAAAAGCCATAAACTTTCTTGTTCTTACTAAAGTTAGCAGTTTTTTAAATAAACACTTCTCAAATTGTTACATGTATTTGGCTAATTTTCAGAGTTCTGAAACAGTTGATTTGGAAAATTTTTTCAGTGTTTTCACGAAGAAGTGAATTCATGGAAATCCTCTCTGAAGTCTCAGAAGTTTCAAGCCCCTGACTAAAACTTAACTGTTATTTTTATCTTCCTTCCTTCCCTCCCAGTATTTCAGTGACCCAGTTTCCATTTCAGAGAAGTAAGTTCTTCCTATAGATATTACTCCTGCCTTAAAATTGTTCTGTGCCATTCTAAAACTAGGTAATAAATATATTGTGTTTAAACATTTTCAAAGCAGTGATTAGCAAATGTCTGAACGAATTTGCATGTTCTCTACTTAACAGGCAGGCACATTCCTTTTCTTCAACCAATTGTTCTTTGAATTTTTGAGGTGACAGAGTCTTGAAAAAATATGATGAACTTACCTCCAAGATAGTGACCCATACCCTTCAAAATATACATTTAGGAGTGCAAAATGACACATTTTAAATAGGGTCATAGGCTCAAATCCCAAACATTCCTCTGGAACACATATTATGAATTCCTGTCTAAGAATTTTTGTACTACCTTTTCTTTATCATCTTTGTTCTTAAACATTCTACCATCTTTGTATCTTAGAAAATATATCCTTGCTTATAAAGAAGAAGAATGAAGTCAATATTTATTGAGTCAATCCTATGTTATATAAAATGATTTGCACATAGTAGGCGTTTAATATTTTGGATAAATACTAGTCCAAATATATGTCTTCAGCCTTTCTGTTTCCTTGGCTTTTGTCAGTTGAACATTTCCCTCCATAAAAAACTAGAATAGCTTGATAATATCTTACTTTCAAGAAAAAGCAGAGTGGGTGGGGAGAAGAAATGAAAAAGCACTGGTTAAATTAATAATAGATTCATGTAGACTTTTAGAAACTTAAGAGATCTATTTCCACCACACCTGAGATCTGTTTCTTCAAAAAATCCTTCAGGATGAAACTATATAAAACAACTGATGAAGAATTGTTCTCAGAGCCCTCAGTTGCGATGGCAATCTCAGCACCCAAATTGCTTTATTCTCCTGTCCTACAGTATGCTGCTCACAAGACAATTTGCTGACACCATGCTAGCATTAATCGTACAGAGCAGCAAAGCATACATTCAACTTCGTAATCTCACATTTATGTTTGTTTCTATAAAGCCACTACGCCACTTTACTTAGCATTTTAGTTATGGATCTGAACATGGTAACAGCATCTTATTGGTATTTTAATTACTTATACTTTATTTTTTCCATGTATTTTCACTTGATTCCATGTAAAACATCTGGAAACACTAATTACTGTCTGTCCTATAAACTTACACTCCAATTTGCCCTTGTGACAGTCATGCCATTGGCTGACTCAGAAGCAACTTCCAATTAATCAACTGACAAAAATAGACGGTCCACCTGCTTACGCCACTATTAGTCTGAATCCAGCACAAAATAATATCTGCTGCAGCACTGCCTATTTATATTATGGATACTGACTAAGACAGTCTATTTATTCACAGTCTACTAGAGAGGGAAACTGAGTATGATGATCACATTTCATAATAATAATTTATTTTATTTTTAGTGATAGGTTCAATTCACAGGCCAATAGAGAGTGTCCTGTGTATCCTCATGTACCTCCACCCAGCCCTCAACAATTTACTAGTATAGGGCAATACCTGGCACGGTGTTTCACTTTCAGGCAGTTAACTTTACTGTTTTGGCTTCTTTCCAATCCATGTAATTACACTGTCCTCCCACTTAAAGAAAAATAAAATCCCACAAAATCATAGTGGTTTTAATTAGATAAGTTATTCTTTCATTCCTTTCTGAAACAAGAAACTATCAAATTGCATTTTCACAGCCACATAGTAGCTGTGGGCAAACAAGAGGGACTGGGTTTTAAAAATAAGTGAGTCTCCTAATTAGCTTCATAATAGACTATAGGGGTCTTTTCAATGAAAGAAATTAAGGAATTAGAGATATTGTATAAGTGGTTCCTGCTACAGATAGTAGCTCTTTCTAGTTTATTCTTCTCAGGCACCAAGATTCATGTTAATCAAATATCTCAAGTTTTGAACTGCACCCCAACATGCTAAGAGGGCAGAAAATATTCTGAGGGTTTTTAAGTGATTCATTAGGGATAAATGCAATCACAAATATGCCACAAACACTAGGTACATATAAGAATTCTTGACCCACATTTAGTGAACAGAATTTTCTTTTAGAAGAGTTCACAATTTAAAGAATTTTGCAAAGTAAGATTGCCTTCAAAGACAATTTCAATTTGTAAAATGTAAGTATTAGTTTGGTTTCATACTGCTACAAATAACTGCCCAAGACTGGGCAATTTATAAAGGAAAGAGGTTTAGTTGACTCACAGTTCAGCATGACTGAAGAAGCCTCAGGAAACTTATAATCGTGGCAGAAGGTGAAGCAGAAGCAAGGCACCTTCTTCACAAGGTGGCTAGGAGGAGAAGTGCTGAGTGAAGGGGGAAGGACCCCTTATAAAACCATCAGATCTCTCGAGAACTCAATCACTATCAGGAGAACAGCAGCGGCGGAACTGCTCCCATGATTCAATTACCTCCACCTGGTCTCTTCCTTAACAAGACTATGGGGATTACAATTCAAGATGAGATTTGGTTCAGAAACAAAGCCTAATTATATCAGTAAGAAATAGAAAAGATTGTAGGCATACATTATAAAATCACAAACACACACATACAATACTCTGTCAGCTTTAGCAAATGCCTAGGGATGATCATTTTATTGTAATCAATGCTTAAAATAAAAATATGAGCTTGTAGGGCAGGATGGTTCATTCCTGTAATCCCAGTACTTTGGGAGGCTGAGGCAGGTGGATCACGAGGTCTGGAGTTCAAGACCAACCTGGCCAAGACGGTGAAATCCCGACTCTACTAAAAATACAAAATATTTGCCAGGTGTGGTGGTGGGCACCTGTAATCTCGTTTACTCAGGAAGCTAAGGCAGAGAATTGCTTAAACCTGGGAGGGAGGTGGAGGTCGCAGTAAGCCAAAATCACACCACTGCCCTGCAGCCTGGGCAACAGAATGAGACTCCATCTCAAAAACAAAGCAAAACAAAACAAATGTGAGCTTGAGGTTATGCTCCTTATTTAACATTAGAATATTATTTGCTGGATATAAAGTACTACAACTTTTACAAGATACCATCTTTTTAATATTTGCTTATTGCAGAAAATTTGGAAAATCATTATCTAACAAACTAGAAAAAGCTGACATGAATAGTTTGCTGAAGATCCAGATTACAATTTGCATTATTGTATTATATAATCCATTTTTTGTTTAGCAATACATCATGTACATTGGGTATTTTGTGCAGCATTACGGTTCCGGTTTGCAGAGTATGAATATGCCATGACTTAGAGTCTCTGATTGTTGGAAATTTAAGCTGTTTTAGTTTTTTGATATTCTAAGTAGTGTTTCAATGAACATTTTTCATAGGTACAATTGCATTTGTTTTTAACAAAATCTTAGCATTATCTTTGATTAGTTGTTCAGGTTAGATGCCTAAGTGGAATTATTAGATTAAATATATGCATATTTTCAAGACTTTTGATTTTTAACATTTTTTCATTTTTGTTGTTGTTGAAATATTCCTCTTCTGTATTGATTTGCAAAAATGCGTTATGGATTAAGAATATCAACAATATAAAAATTATGACAACTCTCATACATATATTGCCATTGTCCTTTTGCCTAAATTGTTTTGGACTTCCTAGATATTTATAATGAAATTTGACATACAGAAGATTAAAATTCTATGCCTTTAGACTTATTCTTTGGGAAGTTTTCTATATGCTATAATTAATATTCACACATAGTTCCTTTTAATTATTTTACAGTTTTAATTTGAAATTATGACTTTAATCACTTTGGAATTTATTTTGGGGTTACAGATTTGTTTTCACTGAATTGGTTATGACAGATGTGAAGTTGGTATTAAGACCTGTATTTACTACTTTTTTGTATATTTCACTGATGAATTCACACGTAAAGGAGGCTGGGATTTTAAGAATGCAGAGCAACAGGATGGAAATCATTATAATTTTTTCTTTAAAATATACTAAAGGCTCATACTAGTTTCTGTGAATATCTAGAATTCATAAAAAGGCTGTCTGTCTGCAAGAAGTTTACTCAAAGACCTTCTGTTAAAATATGTGTCACATAATTGAGACAACATATACTTCCTTGAAGAGGAAATATATGTGTGTGTGTGTGTGTGCATATATATGTATATATGTATATATATATATACAAGACTCTGTCTCAAATATATATATATATGCATGTGTGTGTATATATGTATGTGTATGTATATATACATATGTATGTATATGTATATATATATACACATGCACACACATATATATATTTGTATATATATACATATGTATGTGTATATATATATACACATATATGTATGTGTATATATATATATATATATACACATGCACATGCATATATGTATATATTTGAGACAGAGTCTTGTTCCTTTGCCTAGACTGGAGTGCAGTGGTGTGATCTCGGCTCACTGCAACCTCCGCTTCCCACGTTCAAGCAATTCTCCTGTCTCAGCCTCCTGAGCAGATGGGACTACAGGCACCTGCCACCACACCCAGCTAAGTTTTGTATTTTTAGTAGAGATGGCGTTTCACTGTTGGTCAGGCCGGTCTAGAACTCTTGGCCTCACGTGATCCACCTGCCTTGGCCTCCCGAAGTGCTAGAATTACAGGCGTGAGCCACTGAGCCAGGCCAGAAATATATTTTTTATTCTTGATTTATATACCTCAGTTTTTTATTTGTAAGAATTTTCTGTATTTTAGGATATACAATCAATATTTATGAAAGAAAAGTTTAGAAGCTGAAAATCATTTGTAGTTCCATAAAAAACTCAGGCATAACCAGTAAGCTATGTCTCATTAGGAAAAAGACATGAGTTAATACAACGACAAAGCTTATAGTTTATATAAGGTAACAAATTGAGAAGCTAGTAATTCCAATTGCCTATTTTAATTAAAGATCCATCATTTATTTTGAATTTAGGAAGGCTCACAAAGAAGGCAAAATTGGATGGATTGTTTAGTTGAAATAAACCATGAGGATATGACTAAGAAGGTTTCGCATCCTACCTGCTAGGTTCAGACTGAGCTCTGTACCTTTGAATGTTGATGCATCTGTAAGAGCAGGCGAATGAGAAACTGTAGTTGAAGACCCTAAGGTCAAGAGAAAAAATGGCTGCTTTCCTTTCCTGCCTCAACTTTTCAGTTGCACATTGCTTTTAATCATAGGTGTGTCCCCCTAACACATACTAACTCAAAGAAATCATTCCTTCTTATTTCAGATATTATGTCAGTCACCCTATCCACTGGGGCAGTTTCCTGTTAATTTTAGTTTTAGAAAACTGTATTGACTGAAAGCCCAATTAAAACTCCTTTCAAAACATTCAGCAGTCTCCCTCACACCCTCACGGTGGTTAGAGAATTAATGAAGCAGCACATTGGCAAACTAAGTGCCATCCATCTGACAGCCTTCCTTAGTGAGAGTAGGATTTGCCACCTCAGTGGTTCTCTGCCCTAAGATTTCACAGCCCCCATGGGAGTTGCTCGTAGAATGATAGGTTGTTATCTCTGTTCTCTTTCCACTCCCTGCAGCAAATACCCTTTATTTTCAACTAAGGGACAACCCTCTATGTCATCTTAAAAATATAACAGGTCTACTTAAGCATGTCTAAGAATTAAAGGTTCAGCAGTAAACACGAATTATGTGATAAAACATTCTTAATGTGCAATCTAATGTAACAAGGGGATATATTTTAAAAGAAACAAATATGATGGCCAGACAATAAACACTTTGGAGAAAATTATCTAGAGGATAAATCCAGGGCTCATGAATAAACTTCCTATTTATCTATGTTCTTAACATATATTCATTCTTTTCAAATGCCACCTTCATTCAACTCTATTTTTTGAGTGTCATTCTGGACTGTGTTTGCACTGCTGTTCTAGCTGCTGTAGTTGTAGCCATTCTGGGAACAGGAAAAGACCCTTGCCTACCTTGCGTAAAGGAAGACAATCAATAAAGATCAATCAATCAATCAATCAATTACTCAGTGGCAAAAGTGCTAACAAGGAAAATAAACAAAGGAATGGTGCTAGAAGGTGCTGCAGGTGATATGGAGATGGCTTAATTACATCTTTACATAAAGTGGCTACACAAGGCTCCCTAAGATTAAATTTAAGTCAATAGCCAAATGTGGTAAGGAAATAATATAAGACATAGCATGATGGTGGTGAGGGTGGGAGTGCTAGATAGAGAGAAGAGCTAGTGCAGAGCCATGGGCCGGAGGAAGCCTGGCATGTTGGGGGAACAGCAAATAGATTGGCAGGAAGGAAGTGAAACAGGTGTCAAGTAGGAGAACACAGAGGAGTCCAGATTCTGGTGTGTTTTGCACCTTGTTGTAATGACTTTTCCTCTTGATGGGACGCGAAGCTAAGGGTTTTAATGAGAAATGTTCAGATGACAGATCCATGAATTGATTAAATGAGTAAAGTAAGTAGTCTTGTTTATGGCCTCTTTAGTCACCCTGAGACGCAGAAAGGCATGAAGAGCAGGCACTACTGCCCAGGGCAGAGTAGAGCTATGACTCTCTCGTTTTTTTAAAATTTTACTTTAGGTTCTAGGGTACATGTGCAGGTCATGCAGGGTTTTTGCAAGGTGCACACATAACCAGGTGGTTTGCTGCCTCTATTACTCCTTCATCTATATCTGGCATTTCTCCCCATGTTATCCTTCCCCACCCTCCCCACCCCTGCTGTCCCTCCCCTAGCACCCCCCAACTGCTCCCAGTATGTCATGCTCCTCTCCCTGAGTCCACATGTTCTCATTGTTCAACACCCACTTATGAGTGAGAACATGTGGTGTTTGGTTTTCCATTCTTGTGTCAGTTTGCTGAGAATGATTGTTTCCAGATTCATCCTAATCCCTTCAAAGGACATGAACTCAACATTCTTTATGGCTCTGTAGTATTCCATGGTGTATATGTGGCACATTTTCTTTGTCCAGTCTATCATTGATGGGCATTTGGGTTGGTTCCAGGTCTTTGCTATTGTATACAGTGCTGCAATGAACATACGTGTGTATGTGTCTTTATAACAGAACGTTTTATAGTCCTTTGGGTATATACCCAGTAACGGGATTGCTGAGTCAAATGGAATTTCTATTTCTAGATCCTTGAGGAATCACCACATTGTCTTCCACAATGGTAGAACTAATTTATGCTCCCACCAACAGTGTAAAAGCATTCTTATTTCTCCACATCCTCTCTAGCATCTGTTGACTCCAGATTTTTTAATGATTTTCATTCTAACTGGCATGAGATGATACCTCAATGCGGTTTTGATTTGCATTTCTCTAACGACCAGTGATGATGAGCATTTTTTCATGTTTGTTGACCTCATATATGTCTTCTTTTAAGAAGTGTCTGTTGATATCCTTCACCCACTTTTGAATGGGTATGTTTGTTTTTTTTCTTGTACATCTGTTTTAGTTCTTTGTAGATTCTGGATATTAGCCCTTTGTCAGATGGGTAGATTGCAAAAATTTTTTCCCATTCTGTTGGTTGCTGGTTCACTCTAATGATTGTTTCTTTTGCTGTACAGAAGCTCTTAAGTTTAACTAGATCCCATTTGTCTATTTTGGTTTCGTTGCCATTGCTTTTGGTGTTTTAGTCGTGAAGTCCTTGCCTATGCCTATGTTCTGGATGGTTTTGCCTAGGTTTTCTTCTAGAGCTATGACTCTCTTAACTCCAGGTCGGGCTCAGTGCAGGATGAAGGTTATGAGCATGGTGGTTATTCCAACAACAGCCGTCAGGTCCATGGAGCTTTCTGTCCATTTCATCTCATTTAGGGTAGTCATTGTGGGGTGTGACAGAAAGAATGATGTCAAAAATAATTCACGCTTTTTGACCTCACCAACTGGGAGGGTGGAGTTGTTACTAACTGAGATGAGGAAGACTACAGGAGAATAGGCTTGGTGAGAGAATATGAGAAGCCCAATATCACCCCTGTTACATTTGAGACATCTATTAGACATTTAAGTGAAGAATGTAAGTATATAGTTGTATACGTGAATCTAGAGTTCCTTGGGAAGCTCAGGCTGAAGATATTAATTTAGGAGCCTGAGCAAATAGATATTTCCCTCACTGTCGTCCTACTTTAGACTTAGGTAAAGTCTATGACTCTACTAGTTAATTTGCTTTATTCATTCTTTGCAAGATTCTATTTAGCTGCATCTGAAATTTTGCTCACATTGTTCTGAAATCTTCTTTCCTCTTTTTTCCATTCTTCAGGCTCATGCCAACTTTTAAACTCCTTCCTTTATGTAAGGTTTCCCTCAGTCATCTTAGACTAGGGATTTGTTAGTGCCTTTTTGCAGTGCTTCTTATTATCTTGCATCGCTATTTGATTCTTGCTTTATAAATGTTTGTCTATAAATTTTCTTACTTTGAAGGATAAGACTAAAGATTGTACATATTTTCACCTTTCAGGAGCTTGGAACATTGCTTTGCCTAAAGTAGATGCTCAAAAAATGTATCAACTTTAGCTGTAATGACATTGTGCTATTTTTTAAATAAATGAATTATCATAACTTCCTTCTGCTTACTGTAATTGTGTTTACCTTGTTTGTATTCTAAAGTGGAGTTATTTCATTATGTTCATCATTAAATTTTTTTACTAATGAGTAACCTTTCATTTATTCCCCTTGATCTCCTTTTTATTTTAATTGCAAAATCCTTGGTTGACTTGAAACAAATGGTTAATTGATTAATTAAAATAGTCAAATGGCAACTATATACCCAGTTCTTATCTTTATTTACAGCTTTTGTCTAATTAAAATCTTCAATGAAATTCCTATAGGTATTTTACTGAATGTTGGTATGCATTAAGGAAAATGGAATTTGCATGTTTGAACTATGCCTTTCAAAAAGGATCAAAACTTTAAATTTAGAATATATTATTAAAATGTGTCAAAGTTGAAACATAATGAATCAAAATCTTAACTTAGACTCTGTCATTTCAATTCCCAACCCTCAGTTAGGGCACCATATACCATTGGTAACTTACCTACTAAATTTCAATCTACAAGTTCAGAAAAAGACAAACAACAGCTTCAATAGTAAAGATTAGGCTAAGGACTAGCCCCTCGAAGTATTTCTAAGCTCTAAGTAGATATAACTTATCTTCAGGGATACCACATGGAAATATCACAAGCAATGAAACAGAATACATGCATAAGTTTTATGCGATATTTGTCACCTACAAACTGTGACTTTTGCTTTGAGGATGAGCATGACCTACTCATTATTATCTTGCATTGTATTGCACCTGGCTGGTTTTGGTCCTGCCAACTTACTAAAGTCGTTTTTCTGATGTACGTAATTGTGATGTTCTACACTCTGTCAATTAGCTGTGAATTATATCAAGGTAGAAACTGTGTTTGCTAGCAATGGTTGCTTCAATATCTAATGGGTCGGGATTCAGAATTAATATTATTCCTTAGATATTTTTAATATTGCCTACCTAATAACAGCAAGCACTGCCCTTCATAGCCCTTTAGTGCAGGGATAGATGCTCATGACCCATCTGTAGACTCTGATTCTGCCTTTCTTTTATCACAGGCATGCACTTGCAAGAAAACTGATGGGGAATGAAAAGGATTTTCCTTTTTGATAGAATAAAGAAGAACTAATTTTTAAATAAGATACACCAGACAAATAAAAAGATGTTTTATATATCCAGAGAAGATTATCTATATCCATATCCAGTATCCAGTAAACTTTCTATAGGTAAGGAAAATTTCAGAGAATAGAGACTGGACCAATATAAAGCAAGTATTTTAATGTCTGTGTTGGAGGTTTAAATGACTCCAATGTTTATTGGTCTTATCCTGTAATAAAAGGGAGTCATAAAAAATACACTTCATTGATTTTGTTTGCTACCACTGTGGAATACATTTAGATTATGACCTTTAGATTTCTTTAGATGCAGTATAGCTTACTGGTTAAGTAGTCTGCTCCAGCACTTGTTAAGTGGGTTACTTTGCTTCCCTGTTCCTCAATTTGTATCTCTACACAGTGACAATAAAAATAAGGGCCAAATTTGGGAGTTGAAAAGGTACTTGTTGTGGTATAATAAAGAAAACATAAGAAATTATAAAGAGAAGATGAGAAAGTCCAGAAAGTAGAATTATTGTAAGCAACACAGGAATCAAACACAAACAGATAGCAAAGGCATCAAAAGTCAAGTTCCTCCTAAGTCTTACCCTGGAATCTTATCTCTCTTCTTGCAATTTCTTGACTTGTGTCTTCCCAGACTCAGGCCCTGTGCTGGAATCTTCCCATTTCCTTTTCCATAAGGACAAAAATTAGCAAACAGCATGATATACCCGGTAACTAGAAGCAGAATTTTGTAGCAAGGTCAGCCTTGCCATTTCCTATAGAGAGGGTGTTTTACCTTTTATAAGTGTGCTACAGAGACTAGAAAGAACGGTGAATACTAGTTCCAAGTAGAATACTAGTTACCAAGTGGAATACTAGTTACCAAGTGGAGCAGTGTGGTCTCCTCTAGCGAAACTTGGGCCCCTAAGGATAAGCCTGAAGTAAATCTTACCATCTAAGAATTTGCTCAGCTACTAGAAGCTATTTTGCTTTATATTTAGTTCACCTTCTTGAATTTTCCTTGAGTCTTCTTTCTCTTTAATGTAAATGTATTATTTAGATAAAATACAACTTCCATCTGCTCCCATTTACCTAAGGTAATATATTACTTTTTCAGAACATATACACCACACACACACTCACTGAAAAACTAGTTCAATATATATATACATGTACACACGTACACATATATAACCATATATAAAGCCATAACACAATATACATACACAGAAACATATATATACATACATATATATATATGCATACATATATATGTATGTATATTTATGTGTATATATATATATATATATATATATATATATATATATATACATATATATATATATATATAGCCATTCCCACAAAGGACCTAAACACATTTCAAACAGTAATATTCAAAAGACTGAATGGTTTTTACTTTTTGAAAACAAAGTTTTCCATGCTTTTGTTTGAATCTCACTCATGCACATTGGATGATCATGTGGACTGGCCCGATATGGGAGAAGGAGGTAGGAAGTTCGGTGGAAGAAGTGGGAAGAGACCAGGACACCCAGAATGTAGGGCTCCTAAGGACCTCCACTGAATGGTCAGGGGATATGTCCAGCATAGTAGAATCAATGTCTTGAAAATTAGATTCCAAATTCTTGGCAAAAGATAGAAGAAAATGGTCAAAGCTGGAGAAGTCATGCAGAAGGGGGACAAAGCCTAATTGTGAAAAGAAAAATGAGTCAAAATCAGAATAATAAATGATAAAGAATGGGTCCAAGTACCAAAAGCAAGAGATTTAGCAATCAGTCCTTTAAAAATGGCCTTATTTCTGGGCCCAGGCCAGAAGTCTGACTGCCATGAACTGACACTAGGGTAAAAAAAAATTTGGTATATCAATTTCTTTAAGAAGCATGCCTCTGTTGTTCGATTAATAGGACCAGTAATTCCAGGATTTAGTGCTTTATAAATATGTACTACTCTCTTGCAGAACAAAATTATCTGATCTTTTCTTACTTATCCAAACATGTACAGGCCCTGCAAAAATTCAGAGAAAGTTTTGGGGTAGGCATGTGGCATTGTTGCTAAGACTTATTAAATCCTGCAAATCATCCCACCCCTTTTCTTGTCAAACAAGCATAACTCCCTGTGAGTTTAATTACAGTCAATAATCTGGATTGCTGGGCTGCTGTGTGGAAAGTGCATCTTTCCTAATGTAGAGGCTCCTTCACAGCACTGCTCTGACCTGTCATGATAAAGTAATAGAAAACTGCAATTACAATAAAACAGACAGAAAGTTGATAAATGAGGTTTTGGATTACAGCATTTAGGAACCCACAAAAATCAATTATGGTAAATATTTCAAGAAAACCCACCTGACAGTCCTGTGAGAGTTTTTACTACAGTGATTTATTTGTAGAGAAAGAAGCCAAGAAAACATTTTTTCTACCTGGGAAATTTACTAATTCTATAGTAGTGAATATTTATAAAGATAATAATGACCTCTCTCTTTTATATGTGTTTAGAAGTTTAGTTTATTTTCTAGTAAATATATCATGTATTACTCTTTATGCTTTGAACTGAAGCCTCGAAATGTCTCATACAACATATTCCTTGGCTGAAGCCTCAAAATATTTTATGCATCATATTCCTAGATCTGTGATTTTTTTTACACAGGTCATATTTTGTTTCTCTATTACAAAATGGTCAGTTGTCAACCTTTGCCAGAATTATGAAAGTAATCTAGATTTAACAAATGTGACATAAGTTAAATGAATAGTTCAACACAATTGCATTAGGCTACACCTTGTTTCACTCATTTATGTGTGCTATATATGGTAATTTCTTTTTTTTTTTTTTTTTTTTTGAGACAGAGTTTTGCTCTTGTTATCAAGGCTGGAGTGCACTGGAGTGCAATGGCGCGATCTCAGCTCACCGCAACCTCCGCCTCCTGGGTTCAGCCAATTCTCCTGCCTCAGCCTCCTGAGTAGCTGGGATTACAGGGACGCGCCGCCATGCCCAGCTAATTTTTTGTATTTTTAGTAGAGATGGGGTTTCACCATGTTGACCAGGATGGTCTCGATCTCTTGACCTTGTGATCCACCCACCTCAGCCTCCCAAAGTGCTGGGATTACAGGCGTGAGCCACTGCGCCTGGCCCTGGTAATTTCTAATATACATAATATTCTGATGCTACCCAGTATCTAAGCATTTACAAATTTTATCATAACAGAAACTCTTGGAGTTTTAGTACAACTAGTAAAAGGGAGATTTTGTCAGTGTAGCTCCTTTGATCTCTGCTTGAACAAACATTAACATAATAGTGATAGGGTTGTTTGCAAAGAGCTGTAAGTTCCTCAAACTTATATTACGTTGTGTCAAACTAGGTTAGGTCTTCAATGATGAATGCTTTAGCTCATGTAGCATGCGCTACATTCTATTTTTTTTTAAATCAGATGAAACTGCCAACTCATATTTAATTTCTTGTCAAACACAGCTTCTAAATTCTGTGGTGCTTAATTCATTCTGTTGCCATTCAGTGATATCTTCCCCACCCCGTATTTGCTCACTGGGTTTCTTGGACCCAAGTATAGGACCTTACATTTATCCTTGATTACTTTCATCTTGTTTTCAGCTTATAGCTCTGGTCTATTAAAGTCTTTTTGAATTCAGATTCTGTCACCCAACATACTCATTATCTTTTAAATCTAAGCAAGCTGAAGGAGGTGTGTTTAATTTGTAGCCCAGCCAGTGCTGCACAGCTGTTCTTCGAAAAATAGAGCATGATTAAACATCATGTAGAGGAGAGGTAATTACTTTCTTTTGTCCCTGGAGAAGATGGTTTTAAAGTCTTGCAAAACTAAGGTATTGAGGAAGCTCGAGGAATTAATCTTCTAAATATTTACTTTCATTCCATATTCATTTCAAGCCTTGTTCTATGTAGAAACTAAGCTCTGGTTTGTTTTGTTAAGAGAGTGCCAATTTTCCTCCCTAGACATACTCAAGGTCGGCACAGAAATTAAACTTCAGCCCATCTTGAATTTATATCTTATTTCTTCTTCATTTCAACCACATTTTACAAGCATTCCAAGATTAGTTTAAATTACTAAGTTTAAAAAGCTCAAGTAATAATAGAAAAAAATATAGTGTTTAAAAATATTTCAGCTGAAAATATTTTGGTGTACAAGTTTAGCTTTTCAAATTTGAAATTAGAAAGTTGTGTATGTTTTAGTCTGTAACAGCAAGAACACTTAACTCAGATTTACATTTTAAAAAAAATGTTTCACACAATTTTATTAATACATTTGAATATGCATACCATAAAATCATTTTCTTTTCTTTATGTTGGAGCTATATTGGATTTATACTTCAAGCCACTTGGAGATTAGATCTTTGTTTTGATATATGGGTTCATATTTTACTGGACTTATTTCATGTTCTTAATTCACTTTCTAATGAACTCAATAAGTTTATAAACTCTACCATATAAGGAAGAGCATATAATAATAGATACATAACTGGGGAATGGAATATTTTCTGTAAATATTGTATCATATTTCCTATTTAGAATTTTCTCTATAAAAGGCTATCATATTCAGAGTAAATCTAACAGAAAGCATTACATTACTTAGATAAAATATATTTAAAACATTAAGAAATAGATGAACTTGTAATAATGGAATTACATTGAACTTGTGAAAATAAAAGCAAATATAACACATTTGGACAAAACCTGACATGAATCTCTGATGTATTTGGCCAAGAATAATGCATAGGGACTCAACATCCAATTCCCTATTTGCTTTCCAACCAGGGTTACACT
Organism: Saimiri boliviensis; assembly: GCF_048565385.1. NCBI lineage: Eukaryota > Metazoa > Chordata > Mammalia > Primates > Cebidae > Saimiri > Saimiri boliviensis. The sequence continues at coordinate 114,820,333 of NC_133455.1, forward strand.
TCAATTGCATTGCCTTCTCAGTAGTGGCTGCTGGCTTTCACAGTTCCTGGTGAATCCAGAGTCCTGAATGACTTTCAGTGATGCATCAGAAGCCTGAAGAATGGGATGCAATGGCAGTATGTGTTTCAGCAATAGCAACATCCCATTAAATGGCATTTATGGGATAGTTTGTGCTAACCAGCTATGTGGTACGAGAGGAGCTTGATATGAGAATGAAGAGAAGGAGGAGAATTTGTTCTCCTCCATACGGAAGTTTATTGTAGGTCTGATCTATGATTTGGACACTGTAATTCGTGCACAGTGTCTGTCTACAGTTAGTAGTACTGGGCACAAAATTAGCCTGGAAAGATGACCAGTCTAAACTAAGATGTAAGACATTTCTCCATTTCTATTGCAAATAATTTAATTTATAAAATGAATTAAAAATCACATTAAATGAACTTTAAGCTTCTAGTACACAATAGCTTGATTAATGTTGCACATTAGAGGCTAAATAGAAATTAAAATGCAGCATAACATCTGCATAGTGATAAAGCTTTGCTGATTCTTTTTTTACATTTCCTAAACAACCAGATAACTAACTCAATTTTAAAATTCATTCATTCATTTAGTCATTCTGCTCTTCAACAAACTAAATGCACTGCTGAATGTAGTAAGTACTTGGTAAAATTTACTTGACAGATCGAAATATCGTTTTCTGTGGCCAATGCAAGGTTCATTAACAGAACACTGTAAATGATCCTTGAACAAATAAGCCCTATTCTTCTATTGATACGCTAGGTGTTGGATACATGTTCTGAATTTTTCTTTTCTTTTCTTTCTCTCTTTCTTTCTTTCTTTCTTTTTCTTTCCTTTCTTTCTTTCTCTTTTTCTTCTTTCTCTCATTCTTTCTTCTTTCCTTCCTTCTTTTTTCTTTCTCTATTTTTCCTTCCTTCCTTCCTTCTCTCTGTCTCTTTCTTTCTTTCTCTCTTTCTTTCTTTTGATGGAGTCTTGCTCTGTCCCCAGGATGGAGTGCAGTGGCGCAATCTCGGCTCACTGCAACCTCCACCTCGTGGGTTCAAGCAATTCTCCTGCCTCAGCCTCTTGAGTAGCTGGGACTGCAGGTACACACCACTATACCTGCCTAATTTGTTTTGTATTTTTAGTAGAGGCTCCGCCTGCGCTGGCCTCCCAAAGTGGTAGAATTACAGGTGTGAGCCACTGCATCTGGCCCATGTTGTGAATTTCTGCAGCAAGTGATTCTTGAGCTATTTATTAAATATTTACTGTATTTTCTCTTATATTGGTATGTGTTTCAACATATACAAATTTTCTCTTATATTGGTGTATGTTTCAACATATACCTAGACACATGTATGTGTATGTGTGTGTGCGTGTATATATATATATACATATATATATATATATATATATATAGAGAGAGAGAGAGAGAGAGAGAGAGAGAGAGAGAGGAGAGAGAGAGAGACTAAATCGGTCATAAACTGTTTAAATTCCGGAGGCTCATACCATACTTGGGGGTTGAGTCCCTATGCATGATTCTTGGCTTTTTGTTGTTCCCGCATGGCACTTAACGGCACTTAGGGACAGGACTTGGACCAGAAAATTTCAAATGTTTCGTTGTCATGGATATTCGTTATGATTATAGTTTATTTTTGTTCTTTTAAAATGGAGACAGAATGTATCACTATATGTTTAAAATGTATTTTCTACTTATAATCAGAGATGTTAAATCATTAGTCTCAGGTCACTCTTGTATTCTTATAGTTTCTGATCACCCAGAATTTGTCAGACACAGCTTTAGGTGCTAAGAAGGTAACAGTGAGCCACACTGATAAGCTCCCTCTCTTATGAAACTCATATTTTCATGTAAAAATGCAAGTAAATAAAATGATTCCAGCTTGTGATACATTTTAAGAAGGATATAAAGGTGATGCTGGGGATTTTGAAAAAGCACACTAGAGGGAAGGGTCCACACTGGATAGTATAATTAAGGAACAGTCTCTGGAATAAGTTGATTTTTAAAATAAGGCTTGGAAGATAAAGAGAATGGAGCTAACCACTTGGGCTGAAGAACATCTGACACAGGAAAAACAAAGGCTCTGGATGAGGAAAATGCTTGGGTAATTCTAGGAACTATTTGAAGGTTTGTGTCATTGGAACAAAGCTTGGGGCGGGGGGGGGGGGGGGCTGTTGAAGATAAGATTAGAAAGAGAAAGATAAACTACATGAACTAAGAAGAAATTCCTAGAGAGATACTGAACATGGAATCAACATTAAAAAATCAATTTTTCTGTAGTGAGTCAACAAAAACAAACTTGGAAAACACGACAGAAAAGTGGATCCAATGGCCGGGTGTGGTGGCTCATGCCCGTCATTCCACTACCTTGGAAGGCCCAGGTGGGTGGATCACTTGATCTGCACATGAGAGTTTGCTCAAGGCCAGCCAGGCCCATATGGTGAAACTGCGTCTTTACTAAACGCACGCACACACACACACACACACACACATACACACACACATTAGCTGGGTGTGGTGGCAGGTTCCTGTAGTCCCAGCTATTGAGGAGGCAGAGGCAGAAGAATCACTTGATCCTAGAAGATCACGCCACTACACTCCAGCCTGGCTGACAGAGCAAGACTCCAGCTCAAAAAAAAAAAAAAAAATCAATGATCAATTTACAAGAGTAATCAAACCTTTATAGTATCCGAGAATGAATCTAATAAGGCCATTAAAAATAAATAAAATAAAAATGATAGATCTAAAAGAATGCCTGAATAAATTAAAATATCATCTGTACTCATACATAGGTAAGAATCAATTTATTATAACTGTTAATTACCCCTCAGCCACCAATCTATAGTTTAAAATACAATTTACATTTAGTGGTCTACAAAATAATGTTATTTTTTTTTAGAAACAGCAGGTCTGGTGATCTGGAAAATACATGATGATCTTGTCTGTCATTTATATCAAACTTGCTTTTCAGCATAGCCCAGTTCCAACTGAGGTTTTATTTTACAGAATTAGACCAAATTCTAGGTGCATGTAAAATTCAAGTTTGAGTGCACAGTGTAAACTGTACATGCTTTGATCATTTTGGCCTGACTCCATAAAACATAAAGAGCAGGAGGAAACAAAAGTGATGTAAAAATGCCAAGGATCTTTTGGAAGATTCAGGTACACTGTGCTTAGAATCCTTAACCGATGTAACTAAAACTGAACAGAAGTTCTGGCAGTGACGAACTTTCCATGTTGGCCTGGGATTTGTACCTGCCACTGACAACTTCTGTTCACATTTTATCAGAAACACCTGTTAGATTAAATAACAGGGAAAAGATACAATTAAATGAGGCCAGAGCATACAATATCAACAGTTGGGAATGCTGGGTTTGTGTGCTGTCCTTGCTTAAACTACTATGAGATCTTGGACAGTTTATGTAGCACGGAATTTCTTCATCTGTAAAACTTAGGAACTAGATTAGAGAGTCTCTAAGACCCAAAGCCTGACTTAAAAGAGCTGGCTGTCTGCAGCAGAAAGTATATCAGGTCATGGTCGAAGATTGTTTGAAATGCATGGAGACGTGGGGTAGTTAGGTAGGAGTAGGGATGGAATTTAATAGCTGTCTTCACCAAAATCAGGAAAGTTGGGCTCAAGAATGCATAGATCATCTTAACTAAACAATTTCTGTGACTGTTCCACTTTCCTTTACACAGAGCAAACCCAGGATGAACATCTGCTGATTTGAAAATATTTTCTTAATGTTCATTTCTATTTCATTCAAACCATTCGGCATACTGAAATAAATCAGTCATGTTATTGAACACATTGATGTAGCGGGGCAAAGGGAGAATGAGTAGAATGAGAAGAAGTCCCTTGAGCACAATCTGAAAGAATCACCTGCAGCCATCAGTTGTTGGGAAATGACAGCAGCAGTCAGAATACTTTGGCATGAAGTAATTAGAGATGGAGAGGCATAATTTCAACTAACATGTTCTATTATTAGTTATTTCAGCAGCAGAGCTGCTAAGAGAACAAAGACAATAGTCTGTCTGCTTACACTGAATTACTTGAGGCAGCAGGGCCTGTTTATACCCCCACAGCCAAGGTTCACACCACATGCATGGCACAAAACTGCTGTCACCCAGGTGACAGCCACCCCCACAGTGGCTGTGTGCAGGGATAAACAACAGAATGAAGGCAACAAGGCAGCTGAAAACAGCAATTATTTACAGCATTGACCGTGACCCCTTAAGCCTCCCTAGCCAATAACACACCCCCTACTTGTCTACTATAGCACAGAAAGGAGAAAAGATGTATAATAAAAAAGATGATTAACAAATAATTATAAAGGAGAAAAATTAAAAAGAAGAAAAAGATAGTGAGCAATTACTATATTTAAGATTTAAACATGATTCTCCTATTTCAACCATATAAAGAAGTGAATTGGTTTTCAGGGAGGTTAAGTTCTTTGCTCAGAGTTACAATGAATATAAAATGTTTGATGTAAAGCACAATGAAAATTCTGCTATACTAGTCAGCCATTAAAGGTAGAAGAGAAAAGGTGAAGAAGAGAATACTGTCCCAAATAATGAAGTGCGGCTTCATTTCTCTTTCATCCTATCTTATAAGTATCAACATTTAGAGGGCAACGAACCCCAGGGCCCAGGGATACCCACCCCTCCGTTTACAGGCGTTACTTAGTATTATTAAAACAGAAGAATCAGCAAGTATGAGATATTTTGTCTTCATTATTGTTAGAGCACCTAGGAAAAACAAATAGAATTGAGAGTGACTTCTTCGCAGAGAGTGGAGAGGAAAATTGGGAGAAAGAATTTAATTCTTAAAGGTATCTCTAGGAAATTCACTTATGTCAAACATTTCTTGCTCCAAGACAAAAATCACGTGTATGAAGTATTATTGTATATAATGTTCAATATCAAATGGTGATTATGTACCATGATTTCTCTAAATATGTTACGGCATTATATTTAAATTTCCTTTGCCAGATTAAAATTCTGAATTTTAATTTTATTTTAGTTGCTATTAACGTCTATACAATTTGGACAGCAAAAAAAAAAACAAAAAAAAAAACAAAACAAAAAAACCAGCAACAACAAAAGACTACTTATTAATTCAATGAGTCTCTGAGCAACATTTTTGCCCATAACAATCTCAGGCAAGGCTCCAGTCACAACTTACGCCTGTCATTTTCTGTAATTAAAAGTACACAGTCATATTTATGCATTCTGCCTCCTAGCAGCTGCAGTTAGATTAACTGTGAACAAAGAAAACATTTTGACACAGTTAATTACATGGCAGTTCTCCTTTGCTGGCAAATACCAGCTACCTCCTTAAACGAATAAAGATACTTTTTTGTTATTTTTCTTTTATATAATAATAGAAATAGCCGTAAAAACTTTAGTTTATACTTACAAAGAGGTTTAACCCTATCAATTTAGTTCAGTAAACATTAAAACTCTCTGAAAACTTAATGAAGACATGTGAATATCACATTAAAATGGTTTGATCAAAATGCTCTATTTTGGGGAGCAAAATTTCAAGCATTTTTTAAAAATTTCAGATGAGGAGAAAGACAGAAATATAATTTAATTTTACCTTCGCAACAGAGTAGACATGAAAGTTAATTTCCACATCTCTCATCTGTATGTGAAGGCAACACTGCTTTTCAGGAAAGTCCTCACCAAGTGTTACATTTACATGCTGGGAGGGTTTTCTTCATAGTGGGAACTCAGCCAGACTGGGTTTTTGAGTGCAAAGAGGGAAAATCTGTAGCCCAGGCACCTGACTAAGGCCATGAAATGAACGTGGCAATCAGTGGGAGAGAGCGCCCCTACTATAGTTTATTACATGAAATCCCTTAACTAGGACTATTTCTGGTCATTATTTTCAGTTTGCTTTCAGGATCATCTTAGTAAAACAGGCATTCAGTCTTTTGTAGGGGAAGGTTCTCGGGAGTGAAAGAGCAAGAACTGAGGAACAGATGTTCAACACAATCTTTAAAGGCCCATCTCAGTTAAGACCATTGCAAAGACACACAGGGAAATGCCACCAATGTGAGCCATAGTTGTCTTAATTCCTAAATTCATTTTAATCAGTATGATTCTGTCTTCCTTTCTCTCTCTCTTCATTCTCCCTCTCCCAAATTCCTTTACTACTCAAAATTTCAGAAGTAATAGAACAAAAATGATAGGTATAGACCAGAAGAAAATGTATTGGCAGAACATGAAGAATGGTGCTTGTAACTAAATGCACAGAGAATTTGGTCTTTAGAGACCTTTTATAAAATTCAGTAAAAATATACAACAATGCACTGACATTTATTAGTGGCTAGAATAAGCTTTGAATCAAACTCATTAGCTGGGCATTTCATGTCTTTGTCTCATTGGGCTGTTGTGAGTATCCAGAAAGAAAATGTATATAATGTGCTTATTATACCATATAACAAACCTTTTTTATACGGTTTCTTTTATCATACGCAGTAAGAAACAAATGCACACCTTAACGTAGATGAAAAACAAGCAGTCAAATAAATCCTTAGTGATTCTCTTAGCTGAGTGAAGCTACTTAAATCTTAACATTTTTTTAGATTTATGATGGAAAAGAGGTCTTTAAAAAGTTCATGGAAAATGCATTTATGAAAAAAACTATAGATGCATTTCAAAATATTTTTGTACCAAAATAAACTCTTACTAACTTATTATACTGTGTATAATTACAGTCTAGTTTGAAGCACTAAGAAAGATAAGGCATCCATTTGAAAAGACCCCCTGTGAAAGCAACATGAATTCTACTAAAATTAAGGCAAGAACAAAGATCAAAATTACTGTGATGCTTGAGTGGATGAATGGTGAAATTATTGATGCTTTATGAAAAGTTTATGGAGACAATGCCACAAAGAAATCAGTTTACAAATGGATCACTCATTTTAAGAAGGAATGAGGCAATGTTGAAGATTCAGCCCACAGTGGCAGACCATCCATATCAATTTGTGTAGAAAAATTTAATCTTGTTAGTGCCCTACTTGTTTTTGTTTGTTTGTTTGTTTGTTTTTTGTTGTTGTTGTTGTTTTAAATTTAGTGCTCTATTTGAGCAGGACCAACAGTCAACAGCAAAAACAATTGTCAGCACCATCGATATCTTAGTCTGTTCAGCGTACACAGCTCTGACTGAAACAAACTGAGCAAACTTTCCACTTGATGGTTGCCAAAACCATTGTGCCCAGATCAGCTGCAGCCGAGAGGGGAGCTTTTATGGAAACTTCAAATGAGTGGGATCAAGACCTCGAAACATTCCTTGGAAGAACCGTCACCAGAAATGAAACATGCCTTTACTAGCATGATCCTGAAAACAAAGCAGAATCAAAATAATGGTTTACCAAGAGGTGGAAATGGTACAATCAAAGCAAAAGTGGACTGGTCAAAGGCCATGGTCATGGCAAATATTTTTTGGAATGCTCAGGGCAATTTTGCTTGTTGACATACCGGATGGCCAACGAACAATAGCATCTGCCTATTATGAGTGTTTTGAGAGAGTTAACCAAAGCCTTTGAGGAAAAAATGCCCAGAAAAGCTTCATGACCGTGCTTCTCCACCGTAACAATGCTTTGGCTCATGGCTCTCATCAAACAAGGGCAATATTGTGAGGATATTGATGGGAATTCATTAGACATCCACCTTATAGTCCTGATTTGGCTCATTCTGATATCATTTTGCTGTTAATATTAATAAAATCTGTAAAGGGCACCCATTTTTCTTCACTCAATAATGTAAATAAGACTGCATCGACATGGTTAAATTCTTAGGCACCTTAGTTCTTTAGAACTAAGTTCTTAGGCACCTAAATTCTTAGGCACCTAAAGAATTAAGAACCTGATGACATCCCTAAAGAACTTGATGACACTTATGTTGAGAAATAAAGTTCATGTTTTTAATTTTATCTTTTAATTCCATTTGCCCTTGAACTTTTTGAAGTCTTCTCATGTGTGTGTGGGAGGTAGGGTGGGGTGGGTGAGTGAGTGGGTGGATGTTTTTTCATGTGTGGTAAGTGGAACATCTATGTCTAATGGATACTGTAACCTGCACATAAATGAGAGTATTAAGGTAACTGTCTGGAAAATTAGTAATATGTGAGGAAAAAAACACTGATAATGATGCAAGAAATCAGACCATGCTGAAAGCAAACAATTTCTTCAACAATTAAATGAAATTCCTCAGGCAGTAGATAACTTATTCCTAAGACATATTTTCTGGATGATTAATGGGAATCTATTGCACAATATATTGACATATGAGACCTATATTTTCTAGGTGAATGATTGGAATCTACTGCACGATAAACTATTAAGATTTTGCATAGATTCATTACTGTGCCAAATAGACATAACTAAGACTGTTTATGTAAGCTATTCTTCCAATTCATGTGTATCAAGGCTGAATCACATTCTCCTAATTTTAGGATGGCCCAGATGTCCTAAATTGTGAAATCCAAACCTCACAATGGCAGAAGACCCATATCCCTAGAACCTTCCCATTTCTGAAAGCATCTTCCTTTATACCTCCATTCTTGGCGTTCACTTATCTGAAAATAGTGGCATCCTGGCTACCAGTCATGAACAGTTCCTAACTTTCTCTAAAAATGTCAATCAAATAATTTGGAGAGAACCGATGTAATGATGGCTGGTCAAGTGTAATGAAGCTTGTAACTGTCTACCTGTCACTATCTCCATTACCAGAGCTACATGTTAGGCTCAGTCTCCATCAGGGCACCACATTGGGCAACAGCCAAAAGTCAAAATAATGGGATGCTTTCTCAAAGTGCATCCACAAAGGGCATCCTCCACTGGCTTCCTCTTTCCCAACAGAGCAGAGACATGGAGACATTGTGTGGTTTGCATTCTCTAATATAATCTTCCCATTTATCTGATTAGGGTGCAGAGCATCCACCATAATCTGCAAATCACATGTCTTTCCTGAGATTATTTATTTAGGAAAGTTTCAGTATATACAGAGATGGTGAAATCTGAGTGTTTGCATGTGATAGAAAAAAATATATTTTGGCAGAGAAAATTTCCAGAGTGAATGAAGGAGCAATGTTTTTGTTAAATCTCTATAGGTTATAAGTTACTAGAGATTCAACTCAAACCATTTTAAGAATAAAAGGGGTTAATTTTTTTTCATAGTGGGAATATCCAGGGATTTAAATACTATAAAAACATTTTATCTTCTTACATCTTTAGTTTCCTCCCTGTTGGCTTCATTACCTGCCAGTTTTCCCTGAGTGGTACAAAACTGGCCCCCAAAAGTTAAAGATTTTGTATCCTTTCATCTCCTGACCTCAGAAGGAGAGCCTGTTTCCCTGTTCCATAAAATCTTTGAAATATCTTACGCTGATTGCCTTTCCTTGGTTCGTAGGACTTTTGTGTTCAAGAGAACTGGATACACTGATTGCCTAGCCTGGCATGTACCATTACAATGAGGCAGGAGTCTTGCTGACAGTCCCACCAAAATCATTTGAACTACAGAACAGGCAATTACTATAAGAAGATTAAGAGTATATATTAATGACAGGTTTCAAATATTCTCTGGAATATGTAATCTGTAAATTAAATATTGGACTTGATATTCATGTGTTTAAAAGTTGTTTCATGGCATCTTTTGCTTTTATTTCAAGATGACTGTGAAGCCAAGCTGTTAGTCTGCATCCTGGGAACTGTAGCACACTTATGTAAAACTATTTTGTCAAGTTTTTGAGTCAAAAAACTTGTATGGTCTTTGTTTCTCTAAGTCCCCCACGCAGTTGATTCTATGCAAGAAGCCCATTGCTGCCAGTAGTTTATCGAGTTTCCGTTTTGTTTTTCAAGATCAAGATAAAGAGGGGAGAAAGAAAGAAAATAAATCAAGAACTCCTCTTCTAAAAGCACATGTGCTAAGAGATCCAGTTCTGAAGTTGTCACAGTGAGTAAAAGAATGCCAAGCCTTGCAGCTCAGTGGGCCAAATTCTGTACTCAGCCACATGTCCGCAGCTTCCATTGATATCAATGGGAGTTGTGTGTATATGTGAACTGAGGACAGAAGCTGGCTGTGTATAAATAGCTCTGCAATGGTGAAAATCTCTTCTTGTGCGTCTGGTACAACAGAGGTAGTCTTTTGCAGTTACTGGCTGCATCCCTCTCTAGTAAAGTAACCAGGCAGTTTCAAGAATTCCTATATCAGAATATTTTATGGCAAATATTTTGTCTAAAAGATTCTGGTAAGGGGTACAGGGAGTAGTATTTGCCTCCAACTTCTCTCATTTTCCAATAGCAAATTCAAGACAGATTTAACAATCAGTTGCAACACCAGCCTTCACTGTTCCTTGGCTGAGCTGTCAATCTGCTAATTGACTGATTGATATGCAGCTAATTGGGGGGTACGGTGGGAAGTCAGTATGCTCATTAAGAGGTTAAAAATAGTGTCTGTAGCACAGTATTTACCTTCAGACTGGCTGCTGATGCAGCAGAGCTGTATGACATAGTGGGTCTTCCGTAAGAACAAGGTTCTGACCTCATGAAACAGGACACAGGCAAAGCCCTTGGCACGCTCAGTTTGCCATTTTGCCAGCACCCACAGCCTGGCAGTCAGTGTTGGTGTTAGGCTGAGCCATCTTCTCAGGGAGTCTCAGATGAAAGTTTCTTTCAGAGCACAGATGAGGATAGATTCTTTCACTATTCATTAGAAACAGGAGATTCTCCAACATTTTTATAGGAAGGGTTTCAGGGCGTGAAAGTTACCTACAGGTAGATGATTTTCAGATCCTTCTCTTCAGTCCATGTCCCAGTTCTAAATTCCAGACCGGCTTCTGGGCATCTCTACCTGGCTATCCAATACACACCTTAAATTCATCCAAAGCTTAACTTTTATCCCACACTGTACCTGACTCAGAAAATGTCTTCTGCTTTGGTCCCTATCTTAGCTGCAACTCCTTTGTCCTATAACTCAAATCTGAAAACTGTCAGTAAGCCACAATTCCTCTCTTTCCCTTGTCCTATATGTAATCAGTAATAAGCTTAGTTAACTTTACCTACGAAATCTCTCTCTATCTTCTGATTTTGATTCCCTGTTCCTGCCATGGTAGAGTGTATTAAAGCGTAGGCTTTCATGTGATTAACACCTGGGCTTGAATCCACTTTCGTTAGCTTTCGTGGAGTATTTCTATTTTAATAGGACATCTGTCTAAAGTTTGGTTTCTTAATCTGTGAAATGGAAATGACATCCGCTTTGCAGAACTAACGGATAGAGACTAAATGGGATTATATATGTAAAATGTTGCTATAGTTGCTGACACAGAGCCAAGCTCCAATAAATGGTGGCTACTATGAGGCAGAAACCTCGTCCTTTCTGACTTAGCCTATGATAGCAGTCGCTGCTTACAGGGTTACCCCTTTTCTATTCTCCCTATATTGCAGCTGGAACAAACTTTCTAAATGCGAATTACTCCACATTGTACATCCAAATACATTTTGTGTGACAAACAAGTCCTCACTTCACTCATTCATCTATCACTGACTCATTTCCAATTGCACTCCTTCATAGCCTAACATTGTACTAAATGGTATTCCCCCATCTATGCAATTGGAAAACTGGTATTTGTCCCTTAAAGACTCATCTTAAAATGCTTTGTTCTCTGAAATTTTCCCTGATCCCAATCCTAATAGATTTGGTATCTTCTTTAATTCCATCACTATTTCTTGAAGTATAAAACTTACATACATCTACTGTACGTTTTATTATGATATACTCATATTATTTTTTCCATAAATCTGTTTGCAGGCCAGACTATTCTATGGTCTTTAAAAATGCCAGAAGACAGAGACAGTAATTAAGAGTATCTCTTTATTGTTCTCTCCCAAGCATTTAGACCAGTGCTGCATTAGTTTTCTATTGCTGCCATAACAAATTTATACAAATATAATGACTCAAAACAGATGTATTATCCTACAGTTCTATTGGTCAGAAGTTTGGCATGGGTCTCACTGGGATAAAATCAAGGTGTCAGAAGAAGAGTTTTGTTTCTTTCTGGGGGCCCTAGAATTTTTTTTTAACTTATTTACTGTTGTTGGCAGAATTTAGTTTCTTCCTGTTGTAAGGATTGAGGTTGCCATTTCCTTGCTGGTGGTCACCTGAGGACTGCTCCCAGATTCTAGAGATGGCCTGCATACCTTGGCTCATGACCTTCCTCCTGCATCTTCAAAGCCACCAATGGCAGGTGGAATCTCTCTGTGGGCATTGCCCAACCTACTCTTTTACCTTCCTTTTCTGGTTTTAAGGACTTACATGATTGGAAAGCCCAGCTAGAAATTCCAGAATAATCTTGCTGTTGTAAGGGCCTTAGTTTTAATCCCATCTGCAAAGTCTCTTTTGTCATGTAAGGAAACACATTTACAGGTTCCACAGTTAGAGTTAGGGTTAGGGTATGGACATCTTTTGGGGTGCATTATTTTTTCTGTCAACAGAGCCTAGCATATTTTAGATGACCTCTAAACAATGCTTGTTGAAAAAAATAAATGTATGCAGAGGATATTAAGCATGTCTGACCATTTTTAGGGCCATAGGCAAATTGGATAATCTGATATTCTTATCTGATTTATTTGTTGTAACTTTTCATAAGTGTTATTTCTTCTAGATCTCTGCCCTGCATGGGACCATGCAAATGAATTATAACTACATAGACCTGATTAATTTTCTATAATCTCCAGTTTATCATACATTATCAACATTAGTAGAGGCTACAGAAAACTACCCAGAGTCTCTGGTTCAGCACTTTTTATTAATACTTGCAGAAAAAATTATCTTTTGTATACAAATACAAGCTCATATACTCATTCTAAAAGTATCTGTCTATGTGCCAAGCTTTGTGAAACATGGTAGGTAAAGAGTGGTGAATTAAACATGGTCCCTCATTTAGAAGGCTTACAGACTAGCAGAGAGATAGGTAACTAAAAATTAATTACATGTGTAAGACCAACAGGTGAGGAAAGAGTATATTTGGGGATAAAAGGGTAACAGTAAATATATAACAGTCTCTTTCTTTAAGGAGATCATATTATTGCCTGGTTGGGAGTATAAATATACAGGGGAATCTTGTCATGGCCGTGTAGTTTAATCAATAATAGACGTATCTTCAAGTTATGGTGATTCATTAAGAAGGAAAATCATCAACTGCCCTTGGAGTAGGCTGGGATGGCTTCAAGGAATAGAAAATTTTAAAGTTGCGTCTTGATAAATAAATAGGACTTTTACAGATAGACAATTAAGGATGGAGTGGGGAAGGTTTCTAGAGAAGAGGAAAAAACTTAAGCACTTCTCCCAGTTTTAAAGGAGAAGAGGTCAGCAATGCATTTGTGAATAGTGTGTCATCTTAGCTGAGACCTGGAGCATGAGGAGGTACTTGTTGGGTTCAGGGGAGAGTGTAGAGTTAGGAATTTTCCAGGCAGAGAAAATGGTATATGCAAAGGATTAGAGGAAGCTGAGAATGAGTATCAGGTTTGGGAACTGAGAAAACTTCAGAATGAATACAACATAAAAAGTGAGGAATGGACAAAAGATGATATGAACAAAGTGAGAATAAATCAGATCATGAAAGACTTTAAGCCCCTGAAGAAGTGTGAGCATTAACTGAAGAACCATGAAAAACTATTTGTAAGTTTTAAACATGGACGTAAGATGACAGATTTTCATCTTACTCTATTCCATTATCCTTTAACTAACTGAATTAGCTGTTGGTCTCCCTATCCTCATGATAGAACTAATCTATTCTTTCCATATCAAGAAAATCCTCTTTCATTAATCATCACAATTTCTCTTTTTATCTACACCAAATAGACAATTCAGTATTCTTGAGAAACACTGGCTAATCTCCTAGTCGACAAAGTCACACTCAAGGAAAGCACCAAATTTCTCTGAGGTCAGTATTATGTTGGATTGAGCAGAGGCTGTTCCATAAAGATCTATATGTGCCTTGCAAGCTAAAGACAACTTCCTGCAGCTCTGCTTCTGCGAGAATAGGAAATAGAAGCTGATATCCATGTATAAAGATGATGCAGGTATATTGTTATCTGACCCAACCTGGAGATACAATGGGAGAAATAAAATAACATATAGAGTAGCATTTTGAAAACTTAAGTAAAAAGATTTGAGTTCCTGGAGGCAAAGTTCTCTATGACATGATCTGTTCTTATAGTGATAGTACATTTATGGTAGTCAGTTATTGATAAGTGAATAAAAAGATTTAGCAGACAGTTGGGCTTGATATTCAAAACATGAAGGTGAAGATATAAGCAGTTTAATGTTTACCAGAGAATACAGATACAGTAAAGTCTAAAAGTCAAGAATGAGAGAAGAAAAAAATAACTTGGAAGCTAAAATTCACCATATTGAAAGAAAGATGATCAAGGAACCAGAGAAATGAGACCTGTCATATTCATCAAAGTTTCTTATTTGGACTCTAATCTTGAAAACTAAATGGCTAGAAGAATTTATAAAACTTATGAGAGGCTCAGAGGGGAAAAGTAGGGGCAGGAATGGGGGAAGATAGTGAGGTCAGATGTGATCTGTAAGCTAGGAGAAAAAAGATCTTTCTTCAGATCTTTGTCCTTCACAGTTTGTTTTTCAGTGCCTCCCTGGTATTTGTAAAGGCAAAAGGAAGAAGGAAGGGTTCTAAGAATCTTTTCCCAGGCAGTATCTTTTAAATATGTAGTGATACTATAAAATAATTGACAGATAATTCAGTTTTGTATTTGTGCAGCATCAACTAACTGCTTGCTAGGTTCAGGAAGACATGAACCACAGCTCAAAACTCTCGTGCTTTCTGACACTTTAAAGTATACATTCCAATGATTTATGTATGTGGAGGAGGAGAAGGAAAAAGAATGGAATCTCTCTGTAAAGTATAAATTATAAAAGTATAGGCCAGGGAGTAGTAAGCGAAACAGAATAAGAAAAGAGATTGTAGAAAGATAGGATGATAGGAGCTTGGTGGTGTATTCAGCTGGAATCACTTAATTCCTCTGAGCCATAGAATAATTTAGCACCCAGTGGAAACTATATCCCATTTCAACCTTGGGAAATGACGTGGGCCACGATGAAGTGGTTCTTTTTTCTTTTTCTTTTCTTTCTTTTTTTCTTTTTTTTTTTTAAACAGAGTCTTGCTCTGTACCCAGGCGCCAGGCTGGAGTGCAGTGGCGCGATCTTGGCTCACTGCAACCTCCGCCTCCCAGGTTCAAGCAATTCTCCTGCCTCAGCCTCCCGAGTAGTCGGGATTACAGATGCACACCACCATGCCCAGCTAATTTTTTTGTATTTTTAGTAGAGACGGAGTTTCACCATGTTGGCCAGGGTGGTCTCGATCTCTTGACCTCATGATCCACCCGCCTCGGCCTCCCAAAATGCTGGGATTGCAGGCGTAAGCCACCGTGCCCGGCTGAAGTGGTTCTTAAGGCGTGAGCTGTGGAGTTCTTCCTGAGTAGAAACATTGTATTAAGCATCCCAGGATTTATCATGGAGGGATAGTGCCACGGAAGTGCGAGGTTGGTATGCTAGGCCATCTGGTGAGATGCAGCTTGTCAATCTCCCAGATGGTTTGTGAAAAGAGAGAGACGATATTGAATTGAGATCAGCATATGAAAAAAGCCATGCAATCACAAACTTACCCTTTTTTCCATATACTATTTTGAAAACTTCATTAAGTAAATTTTATGAGTTTTATATAATCTGAGAGATCATGTATAAAAGTTTTAACTTTCAATGTGGAGCAATATCAGTAATGTATACCATATCTGCTTTCACCTGTTTAATAGGGGTAATATTAATCTTAAGTGGCTGAGTTAAGAGGAAGATAGAGCTATTCTTTTCATTGACTTATCTGCATTTACATGAGTTTTATGAGATTTCTGTATAGGGAGGTCTAGTAGAATTTGGCTATCCAGAATTATTTCTTTGCAAAAAGTGCTCTGAAGAGTCATGGCCATATTTGTGAAAGACATTTTACACTTAAAAAATATATTTTAGAACCATTTGGATGATACCTACTATTAATTCTAAAAATGGATGTGATCACAGTATGGCATATTTCCAATGTTTCCATAACCCTGGGGCTTCAACATTAACAATGTTCAAATGTGAGAGTTTTGAAATGTTGCATAGTTCTCATTATTATTTTTTGTGTTCTTCAAGTCATAAAGCCTGTTTTTTGTTTGTTTGTTTGTTTTTTCCTTAGATGGAATCTCGCTCTGTCACCCAGGCTGGAGTGCAGTGGTGTGATCTCAGCTCACAGCAACCTCTGCCTCCCTGGTTCAAGCAATTCTTCTGCCTCAGCCTCCCAAGTAGCTGGGACTACAGGCATGTGCCATCATGTCTGGCTAAGTTTTGTATTATATTTTTTAGTAGACACAGGGTTTCACCATATTGGTCAGGCTTGTCTCAAACTCCTGACCTTGTGATCCACCTGCCTCAGCCTCTCCAAGTGTTGGGATTACAGGTATGAGCCACTGCACCTGGCCAAAGCCTGGTTTTTAGATTTGCTTTATTTTTAGTTAGAACTTGATAATGACTAGATAGACTCAGATTAAAACACTCCTTCAATGTAGGATATGTTTCTATAAAGAATAAAATTTTTCTTAAAAAATTATTTATTTTTTTTTGAGACAGGGTCTTACTCTGTAACCCAGTCTGGGTGCACTTGCAAAACCATGCTCACTGCAACCTCGTCTTCCCATGCTCAAACAATTCTCTCATCTCAGCCTCTCAAGTAACTGAGACTACAGGCACAGTCCACCAGGCCCAGGTAATTTTGAAATTTTTTATAGAAATGGGGGTCTAACCATATTGCCCGGACTATTCTGAAACTCCTGGGCTTATGTGAAATGCATGGGCTTAAGTGATCCTCCTGCCTTGGCCTCCCAAAGTGCTGTGATTACAGATATGAACTACCTCATCCAGCGTTTAAATTTTAATTTTAAATTCATGTTAAATGGTTGCTTATTTAGGACATTGCACATCAAATGCAAATATGTTTGAGATAATTAGGACTTTCAATAATTTGTAATATCTCAACCACTGTGGAATTTTGAAATAAATACATGGTGCCCTGTATCAAACAAAAATAAACTTTTTACCTTGTATCTATTTTGACATTCAATTAAGATGTCAAAACTTTTACAAACAGAATAAATTCAACACAGGCTTTAAAAAGTTAGATTGTATTTATGTCTTTTCATCTTTCTGTATGGTATCCTGCATTCGATTATTTCACTGTCCACTAGAAGATGGACAAGGTGAATTAGAGGAAGATAAAATTAGGCAAGTAATATTTGCTCTTCTTTTTTTAAATTATAACTTCAAGTTTTGGGGTACATGTGCAGAATGTACAAGTTTGTTACATAGGTATACATGGGAGTGGGGCAAGGGGAGGGATTTTTGATATTCTTAATGTGACGGAGTGGAGAGTGGAGATCCCAACTAAGTGGACTTCACACACCTTCACACACAATTTTTCAGGTACACATACAGAATAATTAGTGGGACTGAAATTCCAGAAACCTATTGGCCCACAACAAGGTGAAAAACAAACAAAAACCAAAGCAACAGCTTGACACACTAAGAAAGGCTTTGTTTTTTCAAGGGATGGGAAGATTTGGGTACATCAAGGGAGGTGCTGAGGTTGACAGTGATAGCATCTGGTGGAGCAGGGCAGATGTCTAACAGGGAAACTTCAAGGCTGGAAGGGCAGAGGTAGTGCCCAGAAAAACGAGGGTTCCACAGCAAAGCCCCACTGGGCACTGAGCAAAACCTACAAGGACTCTTCCTAGGAAAAAGGCTGATGTTGGGAGTGTACTGGTGGAACCAACTGCACTATAACTGGAGTTATTATTATAATGTAACAATTTTTACCTACAAATAAGTGAAATCTGAGGAGGCAGTGAATGATTAGCACAGTATTTGTCATACAATTGACTCTCTATCAATGTTCATAGAAAGAATGAATAAATTATGGTCAAATATAACATATGAAAGATGATTGGTAACCATAGACATAAAATGCTGTACAAATAGAATGCTTGATGGTTATAGGTATGAAGTTAGATGAACAATTTTTAATGAGAATGATCTGGTCAGTATACAAAAGATGGAGCTGACACGAAAACATTTGACATTAGACAGAAATCTTTTATGACTTATATATTAAATCATTCCAGGCACATAATTAAGCTGTGAGTTCAGGTGACAGAAAGGGCACTTGGGTATGGGAAACTTTACTTTTTTTAAAAAAAGAAAATGAAAGTACTCCAGTGTTAATTATAGCCTTCTATGAAACACTACACACATGCACAGATACACATAAATGTAGAAAAGAAAACATCTCTGTCCCAGAGTCAATAAAAGAAGTGATGCAGGCATTTCTTTTTTTTTTTTTTTTTTTTTTTTTTTAGACGGAGTTTCGCTCTTGTTACCCAGGCTGGAGTGCAATGGCGCGATCTCGGCTCACCGCAACCTCCGTCTCCTGGGTTCAGGCAATTCTCCTGTCTCAGCCTCCTGAGTAGCTGGGATTACAGGCACGCGCCACCACGCTCAGCTAATTTTTTGTATTTTTAGTAGAGACAGGATTTCACCATGTTGACCAGGATGGTCTCGATCTCTTGACCTCGTGATCCACCGTCCTTGGCCTCCCAAAGTGCTGGGATTACAGGCTTGAGCCACCGCACCCGGCCTGATGCAGGCATTTTTAATAAGATAATATGTATTGAAATGGTGCTTTACAGTTTACAAAGTGCTTTCACAGATTAGCTCATTTAGACCTCACAGTAATCCCGCGAGGTAGAAGTGATTATGACTCATTTTTACAGAGAGGTGAAGTGACTAAGTGATTGCAGGCAAGTAATCTTTGCTTTACGCTGCCTAGCTCCATTCACAATGCTACCATCTTTTTTTTTTCTTTTTTTTTTTAAATCAGGCACTTGGTTTCCTCTTACCTGAGGCACATACTATATTTTATTTAATAGCTGTTAAAAAACCTCAGAAGATATGCACATTCAAGAATTCTTCCCAGCTATTGCTTTGTTTCAAGTGATGAATTCTGTAAAGGCAGTGTGCCTTTAATAATAGTACAGCACATTTTGTCATAAGCAGTCTGTTCCTTCAAAAATTATCATGAAACAGATTGAGAGCTAAATATGAAATGCTGAGCTCTCCAGTTGAAGCAGAGACCTCATTTCATTCAGATCAACTCTAGACAGATAAGACAAGAAAAGGCTGGAAAATTATGCTATATTTTTTTTAGTCATGGCAATACACTTCCCAGCTCAAGGTTGAGACAATTTACAGAGGAGAGGGTATGGCATAGCTTGCTTGGCTAATAACTTTCTCTGCAGTATATACACTAAAGAGACAATAGGCATATTCTGGGGTCTTCCTGCTGTAGAAGCATCATCACCTTATAACTTTCATATGCAAAGTAATATCTCATGGACAAACTAAAAAATAAAAGGAAAAACAATGTATGCTGGGGCAAATGAATTAAGCTCTCTAATTTTGTATTAAGAACTAATGTTGTTCTTCCACATTTTTTTGCAGATACTCTAATAAATTAAATAAAAAGAAAAGAAAAACAAAACGCTTATCTTAAGGTGTGCTCTTTCTTTGCAAAACTAATTTCGCTGAACAGTCAGATATGTAATAATGGGTCTCCTGGGGATGTAATTTTTTATGCAACTTGACATGCAAGTCATGAGTAATTAATTGTGTCTTCTATTTACACTTTGTCAGATAAGAGTATTAAATAGAAGAGTCGAGAGGAACACAGAACACTACTATTAATCTGTTTAATTTGCAAATCTAATGTAATCAAAAGGAAGACATTAGTGTTAAAATTGTTGTTGTCTGGTGGTATCTTTCTTGGAGGGAAAGGTTGATCTGTGGTTGCATAAAGCCAACAAGCCACAAAATCTCATGTAGGCTTCTAAAGCCAAGGCATAGATCTGCCATGGTGCTTCTGTCATTGACCATAAAAGCCCCCAATTTAAAAGAATTTAAAACACCAGTTCTCCCCATTAGCACATAACATTACATTCAGCTCTGTGTAATTATCTTACAAGTACAGAAGCATCAAATCTATTACAATAAAGAAGATGAAAAACAAAAAGTAAGTCTGAGATTTATAAATACATAGGAATCCCCTGATAGCAGCTTTTTTTTTTTTTTTTTTTTTTTTTTTTTTTTTTCTGGGAACATGTACCTGACAGACTGATGGACAGAAAGAAGCGGCTGCAAGAATGATTTTGGATGGGCATGAGTCAGCTGTCTCCAGGAGCAATCTCTACCCCGTTTCTGTCCAAAAAGCAGTCCCAACCAAGGACTTAGAAGCTGATTCAGTCACCTACATCTCAAGATATTTCTATAGTAAGTAGAAGAGGGAGAAGTGGTAAACCCATGAATGGGGAAATACAAGCCATGTCAGAGTTTTCAGACAGAGCAGTATGGTATGTAGTAATGTGTGTAGAGGTCAATGGTCAGATGGACCAGACTTTCACTCCTAACTCCTTTAGTTCCTCTCTGAAACTCAGTTTCCTCATTACTGAAATGATGATAATGATATATAGGAGTATATAAGGATTCGATGAAATAATGTCTGTTAAGTTCCTGGGAGAGTTCCCAATTAACAGCAGTCACTCAGTAAATGGTAATGATAATCAATAGCATCTCTATCATTATCAATAAGGCAGTGAGGCTTGAAAGAACTAAACCATCTAATTTCTTCTTGGTTTACCTATATTGATTAGTTCCTTTGGGACATATCTTATATACAGGTGAGGCACTATTGATAGAACCTTGATTGTTGAGTTGGTGGTATGCTTATGTACATAGTAGTGAGGTTTCGATTCTCTACGTAGCTTTGGCTAGCGACATGTAGTTTTAAATAAAATATAAATATGTAGAAGAAATTTTGCAAGTATGGGGGCATATATATGAATTGCAATTACTATAGTAAACAATGGCAAATTTTTAGTCACATGCAGAGGATATAAATTTGAAAGTATGCTGACAGTTACAACTTGTCTCTGAAAAAAATCCATTTATTTTTTCATTTATCTCTCAGAGTGCATACCGATTAATGCATAAACAATATGATCTAGGGAGTTTAAGTCTAGGGACTAATTTACTGAACTACCCAAGCAACAGAGGATTATTTTATCTAATTAAGACAAAGCACACGTATTTAGAATTAAGCGTTTGCATTTAACAGCAAATTCAGAATTATAAAAGCAATTAAAGCTAAAATGAGGTATGATAATTTTTTTTTCTGCACATCACTGCTGAACTAAAGCTCATTTTAATGTTTGCCTTTGTAGCATTATTGAATAGATTATTATGAATAGAAGTTCATGGCTGGGCAAAACCACCCTTTCAACCTCATTTCCAACTTCTCATTCTCCTTAGGACCTGACTCCATCCCCATTGTTTTATTCGAGACTCCTAAATATGACTTACATTTTCTCGTGTTTCTACTTCTATTCTTCTGTTTCTCCAATCTGAAATGTTTTCCTTAACCAACTCTAACTATTTAAACTCTACTGGACTTATATTAAATTTTGTTTTCCTTCATGAAATCAGTGCTTCTTCCAGCCCAAGAGCTTTTTCCTTTATCCTAATGCAAGGACAGTTATTTGAATACAGTTCTCTGTCTCATTCATTTACAAATTAATAGGTTAACACTTCAAAGCTTCCATTATAGTATTAACTCATACATTGTCCTTTAGCTTCTTACATGTTTATGTTATTTTCACTTATATTACAGACTTCTTAAGGGGATAACTTTGTTTTATACTCTTAAAAAAACGAGGAACACAGTGCCTTTCTTACATGTGTACCTTAATACATGTTTGATGATTGACTCATGGAAATATCTGAATATCTGTTCGTCTTCACATTAATACTCCATTCATCCTTTTTTTCCCTCCCACTCCTGTTTCACTCAAACCTTGTAAGCTTATCTTATACTTTCTATTTTTTTAAACTTATTTATGCCATTTCCAGATATGCTACTTAATAATCTAAAAGAATGGAAGAATATTACTTTATCAATTGATATTTTGCCCTTATCTCCTACAATGGTAATTTCCATTTTTATCTGATTCTCTGAAGAGTCATTAAAATATTGCCTTTAATAGTGCTGTGGGAATTATGAATGGGAATGCCTTAACACTTGGTCCTTTCAAGAGCTTTCTAGATAAACCTTGTAAGAATATAGTCCAACATACAGCCTGCTTCATAATGAATTTGAGTTTGCAGCTAATGGTGTTTTATTGAGGTCCTTGTGTATTTTGTGTATGTTCCTAAATTGCTTCACATTTGCTTCAATAACTTATTTTCCCTGCTGTTGTAGTTATTGTTTTTCTGAGACAGTCCCTATAGGGCAAAGACTGTACCTATCAACTATTGAAATATGTAGTACAGTGCCATATGCACACACACACACACACACACAAACAAAGCAAGATTTGAAAACCCTAATAAAGTTTTTAAAAAACTTTTTCCTGGAGATAACTATAGATTTATAGGAAGTTGCAAAGAAATATACAGAAAAGTTTCAGGTATCCTTGACCCTGCCTCCCCTAATGTTGATATTTTAGATATTAAAACGAGAAAATCCAAACGGTGAAACTGACATTAGTACATCACTAATTGATATTAGGGCACATACAGATTTCACCAGCTACATACGTGCTTATTGATATGTCTAGATCTTACAGTTTATCACATGTATAACTTTATGTAATTACCCCATCACAATCAAGATACATAACTGTGTCATTATTACAAGGCTTCCTCAAGTTACCGCCTTTTAGCCACCTGCATCTATTCCTCATTACCCTAATCCCTTGGAAACCATGAATCTTTTCTTCATCATAAGGTTATATAATAGAATCATACAGAATGAGACCTTTTGAGATGGACTTTTTCCACTCAGCATAATTTTCTTGAAGTTCATTTAAGTGGCTATGTGTATCAATGGTTCATTCCTTTTCATTGCTGAATAATATTACATGGTATACATGTACTACAGTTTTTAAACTTTTTGCTTATTGAAGGATATTTTTGTTAATCTCAGTTTTGGGCTAGTACGAAGTTTCTATGAATATGTTGGAGGTGTAGAGGTTTTAGTATTTGATTAAGATAATTGCAATTCCTCTTCTATGGTTAGTTTATTTTAATTAGAGCAGAGATTTTCAGGGATGAGTGAGACGGGCGAGGAACTAGTGCATACTGTACAAAACATGGAACTAGGAACTACTGCATACTGTACAAAACATGTTTGTTTGTGTTTTCAGGAAGAGGTAACCATTCATCCTGGTTTTCCCAGAACAGGCCAATTTGTGGCATAAGGATCCCTTCACTCTCGGAAGTGTTCTGGTTGGTATGGTAAATTATATAATTACTCTGATTCAGTTTATGTAAGGATTCCCAGGATCACTATTATGCCTGCTTGCTTCTGATGGAATTGAATTTAGTAAATTTGTAATTTTTCTAAGTCCCTTTGGAGTGACTCACTGGAGTCTGAGGAACAAGATCATCTTCCTGCAATGAATGATAGTCGTGCTGAAGTCTCTACTATTCCTGCCGGCTTCTTTTCTGATACAAAATGTGTCTTCCTACAAAATGTTTCTTCCTGAGTCAGTTTTACGGTTGAGGACTGTCCAAGCTCATGTCTTAGCTCCACAACTGGAGAGGAAAATATTTTTTCACCTCCACTGCCATTGCCCGTTTGAAAATAATTGCATGACTAGGTTCTGATTGTTCTGGCTTAGATCACGTGACAGTTTCAAAGACAGTGGTCAGCTAGGTGCACTCCCCTCATGGGGTTAGGTCCGATGTTCACCTCTTAGTTGTTTGCTCTGCCCAGAGCACTGAGGTCAAGTAGGAGACTGGTATCCCCCCTTCAGACTATGTAGACCAAAGAAGAGAAGAAATTTTCCTCCAAGATTAGCAAGATATTAGCAAGGTTGGGGTGGAGTGAGGCTGACCAGGTGGGATGCCAGGCTGGGCTGCTGGAGGAATAGTAATCTGGGCCGCCACTGTGATGTGTCTTCTATGAGATCAATACACTGCCAAATGCCATAGTTAGTAAAGAATACAGCCAGAATTCAACCCTATATCTTTTTTTTTTTTTTTTTTTTTTTTTTTTTTTTTTTTTTTTTTTTTTACTAGCCAGGCTATTTTCTTAAGTTCTTTATGCACAGTATTTAGCTGTGAAAAAATAGAAGATAAATGCCTGCCAGTATAGCATCTGAAGTTGTTCTGTGTGTGTAGTCCTTAAGCAGTTACACTAACAGTGGGCACACACATAGACGACAATCCCCTTACTCAACAACTTTCTGTTCTCCACATCATGGTTATAATCAATATCTATGATCATCTGCATCCTTAACAATGCAAATACACTTGAGGATTGCATGCAATTGACCTGGATGTATGAATTAATGTCCTAAATTGCAGAAGAGTGAAAATTTCAGATCTTGAAACAATTATCACAATAACTTTAAGTGAAAAAAGTATGTATCGTAGGGAAGCTTTATACTTTTTTAAAAAACATATATACTCAAATGCACAGACATAGGAAAAGATTTGGAAAGATATGTCTCCAGATGGTAGCTATTTTGAAATGCAGTGTCTAGGAATGATGATATTCTTTTTCTGCCTGTTGTATTTTATACATTTCCACTGTGAGCATCTATGAGTTTTCCAGTTCTTTGTATGTTATAACGAAATTCTTGTGCATGATGATGCACACCTGATTCAGGCTTAAAGATTTCAAATTAAAAATGCCTTACTTCAGAAACATAAGCAACCATCAAGTACAGAGGCAAATTGAAGGCCTTGGTGTAGCAACAAGAACTTCAATGGAAAGATTCTCATTAGTTTCTCAATTATCCTTCAGAAAAGAAAGATGTTCTATCAATCTAGCAGTAGAAATGAACCAAGGTAATAGCATAGAGATTTCAAAAAAAAGGCTTTAAAGATGCAACTGTATTTTATTTTTTGCAAATCAACAAAACGTAAATCCAAGGAGGCAACCTGGGACACATCATAAGGGTGGCTCTCTTTTAGCAAATTTGGCTAATTGAAAAACAAAACAAAACCTCATAAACGAAGTTTTTACAATGAAGTCCAAAGTATTTAGTTCTAAGTCCTTGCAATTATTTTAGCAAAGCTTTATCAACACCAGAATTTCCATATTACAAGTCTCAAGTATCTAACCACTTTGAACAAGGCCTATAGTCATTTCTAAAAGACTAATTAAAAAGTATAATTTAGTTAGGGAAAATTGCAGAGAAAATTCCCCCATGACAATGCAGAGTAAACTTGGCCACATCTCATCCCTATGTTTATATGTAAACAAGGCTATTACACCAATGCATTTCATAATAACCTTTTTTTCTGTAATCCTTTGAGGAAGGACCACATGACTCCATGTTTAATAATATATGCAGACAATATACCATTACCTTGGTCTTTTACTATTTGCCTTATTAATCAACTTAACATTCACAAACTTTAGAAGTCAATTTTTTTTCCTAGATAAAAAGCTAAGAATTTTAAGTACCTCCAAATAATAAGGTATTTCTTATGGTGATGGTGTCAGTGTTTATTATTATAAATATGATGCCTGTAGTTTTTGGCATTTGGCAATACCAATTTTTATAATTACACTTCAGTTATCAGCACAATATCCAAGTAAATAGAAAGCCCATAGTAATTTTACTAGGATATGTATTTTATGGATCACCAACTTGACTTAAATTGGAAATTCCTGGCTTATCTCAGAGAAAGGATGATTAGCTTAATTCTAGTGTAGCCACTCTAGAGTCAGAAAGAGACTTGTGTAAACGTGTTCTCAAATGTTTCCAGAAATGTTGATTTGATATTAAAGATTATAAATTTTAAGAAAAACAATTCATTAAGCAAAGAATTATTAATGTTATTTTTATACTCTCCGGAAGTGATTCTCCTGATCACAAATTTATGAAGTCAGGGGCAAAAACTCCTTTCAGTCATGTGTATGAGAGTGTAAATAATTTGATCACAATTTTCCTTCTATTTTTGGCTTTGGAGAATATATTGATTTGCCAACAAACATAAGCAAAATTAAAGCTGTAGAACAAAAATTACAGCTAACTCAAACGTCAGTACTTTTTCAGTACAGTTAATAGACTATGGATAGAGATCAGTGCATTACAAGATTATGCCATACTTTTCAACTTACCAGAGAAATACTGAATTATTTAAGTTATAGTATTTATCTTAAGCATATATTATGTATGTTAGTCACTTGAAAATCTTTATAATCCAGGTTTTTGGTATGTATATACTAACACTTTAATGTATGTAGCACTCATTTAATCAGCATGTTTAACTCACTGTCTATGTTGCATAATAAATATTTATCACTTTGTATTTCAACTGAATATAAAAATTACCAGTTGTTTCTATACAAAGTTACCCAATTGAATCTTATCCAGGAAAAGACATTTTAGAAAAGTCATTTAAAAATTTCCGTGAGGTACCCATACACACTTAAAAATAAAAATATAATTTTCAAAATAAAGGCAGTCATAAAAGTTTTAGGTTTTGTTAAAAAAAAAAAAAACACAATAATTTATCATCTGAGCTTCAATTAGTTGAGTGAGTTTCCAGAAATGCCTTTTGAGGTCAAGAGCCAATCTGGTTATATTGACATGCATGGCGAGAGAAAAAAAAGATTTACAAATTAATTTTCAATTTGGCATTTTCAAACTGTAGAGCCAAGATAAAAACAAAGTTTTACATTTTAAAAACTCAGAAAACCTTTCTCATAAGTAAGTAAATTACAGGCACAGTCAGTGAATAAGATGGAGAATAAATGATCAGAAAAGCTATCTTTTTGCTTCTTTACACAAGTGAACCTATTTATCACTTGGACACTCATCATTCGTCCTCAATGGCTTACTCTGACCGAGTAAAATAAAGAGAAAAAAATAGTATGAGGAGCATTATCCTGATGTCTAAAGGAGTTCATTTTCACTTGCGGTAAGAAAACCTCTGTTCTCTCCACAAGAGCAAAATGGCCTCTCCAGGTCATCTTCTACCCCGATGCCTCCGCCTCCCGAGCTCAACTCAGCAATGCCTGCCTGATAGACTTTCCCTCTCAGCTCATCTCACTGTGCAGCTTCTCTACGCCCTGTGCTTGTACATCTGCATCCTGTTCTTCCTCTGTCTGAAGTCTGTCCCATATCTTCTGTTTGACCTCCCTCACTCCATTTATTTATTCAACACTCATTTGTTCATTCATTCACAAATCTTCACTGGACATTGCTATGGGCCAGGCACTCTTCCAGGAGCTGAGAATACAGCAATTAACATAACAGACAAAGTCCTTGCTCTCATGAAACCTGTAAGTATTCCAGTGGAGGGGCCAAGTTATCAGTAAAAACACAACGTGATGTCATGTAGTGAGTGACACTTTCTCTGGAGAAAAAGAAGCTTAGGTAAGAGTGGTAAAATGTTAGAGTGATAGGGCCGATTTTAGATTGATTGTTGAGAAAGACAAGCTGAATAAAAACATTTTTTGAGAAGAGATTGGAATAACATAGAATCTGCATGTATAGAATACTTACTTTGTGCCATGAATTTTCTCACACTAGCATTCCCAACTCCTTACCATGGTTCATCATGGTACCCCCTCAGGAAGAATAAAAACTGTCTTCCACTCAATTTGTTATTGTGACTATAAAAAAAGAAAAAAATGACAATAGGCAGAAAAATTTGGACTGGTGTAAATAGCTTAAAGTGCTGTGATGGAGGATGAAGACAGAACAGTGAGATGACAAGCTTCTCATATTTTATCTTTATAAGCCATCAGGTCTGTTGGCAAAACAGTGAATTCATAACATGCATTAGAGCAAGAGCAGTTACTATATAGTGCTTTACTAAACTCAGAGATGGAAGTAACACATGAAAGCTACAACCAGAAATAGTTAATCTCAAGACCAAACCAAATCAAACCAAAACACAGCAGCGACAAGACATCGAAACTATTGTCTAAAGGTGGAATGACTGCTTTTCACCTCTTGGCAATTTCACCATTTATGGCTAATTGGCAGTGATATTAGAGACAAGATCTAAACATCAGCTTAAATTTTGAACTAGATGGTCTTTGAAAAAACATGGCTTTATGATTCAATGGCATATACTGAACAAAGTTGATTGGTCTGTTAAGCTATATATTAAGATTATCACATTGGAAAAGAATATTAAAATGTATGTTTCATTTTTTTAATCAAAATTCAAAGAAACATTTTACATATATAATTACTGAAGCCAGAGTTAGTACAATCCATAAAATAGAATCATTTTTCTGAACATCAGTGTTTTATAATAAAGTTGAGATGATTGCTTTCCAAACAAATTATCCTGATTCTGAGATTTAAATTAAAGTTGATCTTGCTGCTATGTTGTCTTTATCCTTAAGGGTACAGTTATAATTTTTTAAACAAAGAGAAAAATAAAACATCTAGCATATGAGCATAAATATTGTTTCTTAGAGCATATTCATTATTCTCCTGAGGTCAGGAGTTCAAGACCAGCCTGGCCAACATGGTGAAACCACAACTCTACTGAAAATACAAAAATTAGTCAATCATGGTGTTGCATGCCTATAATCCCAGCTAACTGGGAGGCTGAGGCAGGAGAATTGCTTCAACCAGGAGGCAGAGGTTGTAATGAGCTGAGATCATGCCACTGCATTCCAGCTGGGTGATAGTGCAAGACTCCATTTCAAAAAAAAAAAAAAAAAGATATTACAGTCAAACCACTTTGAAAATGTATACAGTATATTTCTCCTTTGGAAGACACAATATATGTTAGCATATTAAAAGTTCTAAAATATCTTGGCACATAAAAATAAGTTAATACTACTTTAAACAAATTTAAACTAATAATCTCCCAAATTCATGTTACCACAAAGATATTCATTTTTAGTAACATTCAGTTGAAGAATATTGCCAACCTCTCTAATGTACTATGGAGCACATTTTGGAAATTCCTGCTTTGTACACTTTTTTACTGCCCTACCTCTTTGACTTTGCCTATTTTTATTATTTTTCCCTCCAGTTTATTGTTGTACATAATATTAATTGAGTATTACTGTATTCTAGGCACTGTTCCCAGGACTTCACTTCATTTTCCCATCTATTCCTGATGATAATTCTAAGACATATGTATAAGAGATGACCAAAAGGGAATCCAGAGAGATGAAATAACTTTCCCAACATCCTACTGCCGGTAAATAGCACAGCTGAAGAATTGATATTGACCTCAGGTATCTCTGATCTGTCCTGGCACCTATGCTCTTATCAAATAAGAGGATGCTTTTTGATTCTTCAGTTCCCAGAAGCATTTATACTTGCCAGTCTTCATAGTATCCAATAGCCTACCTATTTCTTAATACAAAGATATTTTCCAGACTTTAGCTTGCAGGACCTCTCTGCTGCATTGGATGCTGTTTGCCAGCAAGTCCTCCACTTGAAATTTCCTAGATCTTGGGTTTCCCTAATTGTGCTTTCCTCCTGTACCTCTCTGGCTGTGCCTTCATCTTCTTAGATTCCTTATTTGCCTGACATTAAAAATTGGTGCCTTTCAAGATCTCATTCTGGCCCACTGCCCTTCTCTCCCTTTCTCTCTGCCAGGTACCACTCACATCTCCAGGCCTTCCATCTCCTCTACCCTTCAGGTTCATAATCAAGTACCTGTTTTGTTTGTTTATTTGTTTTCAACCTATTCAAACTCAAAGGTCTACCGCTAACCCATCATGTCTTATATCAGTCAGGGTCCCAGCAGGAGGCTCAAAAAAGAAATCCAAGAGAATGTAACAAAGGGATGGACTATTGATCAAGGTATGGAGCAGAAGTAATGCACTAAGCATGAAGAAAAAACATATAGGGTCTAGAAGCAGAGAGAAGTTATTGCTCTCAAGGGATAAGGACAGATAACTATTTCAGGAATTTGGCCAGAACATCAGCCTTCTAAGAGGAGCTGACTATAGAATTGGAAGAGATAATGAAACCACTGCCTAGTAGGGGCTGGCCAGGGTGGAGACTGGGAGAATAAATGATTTGATTTCTCCCTCCTTCTAGCAGTAATCTTCTGTTAGTGCCTTCTATTGGCCAGACTCACTAGGAGCTAAAGAGCAAGGGAACAGGAAGAAACGGTCCATAGAGGGAAGCTTCCTGGCACGGGACACAGTGGAGGGGTGAGTTGATCTTGATGATAGACTATCCAGCACACATGCTATCTTGAGACCACTGCTCTCCCAGGAAAGAGGGTTGGTTACCAAGAAATTACCCTATATCCTGCTCTACCCAATTTCCCACATCTAATCAGTCTTGCCAATTTAGCTATTTTCAATATTGCCTCTCTTTTACAGTCTGTCACCCTAAGGCCAATGTTGGTCATCTCTTAATTGGATAATTACAATAACGTGCTACCAGTTTAATTCTTCCAGGCTTACTCTACCTTTGGGATAGCCTTTCTTGCAGGCAAAAAGCTCTATCTGAAATGCAACTCTTACCTCACTAATGCTTTGATTAAACCCTTCAATAAGGCCTAGAGAATACGGAGATCCTACTTTCTGGCTCAGCATATAGGTCTCCCTGATCTGGCTCCCGTCGCTTCATTGCCTTTGATGTACATCTGCATTTTCCTAAACTCTGCCATACTTTTCACAACACTGCGCCTTTTCCCATGCAGTTTTCTCTGCCTATGTGTCTATATTTTTGACCCTAACTCATATATATGCTTCAGGACTCAACTCCAGAATCATCTTAAAAGAAATCATTTTCCAAACCACTTAATAGTTAAATGTCTCTCTTCTAGCAGCCCACATTTTCCTTCTTAAAACAAAACACCACACTTTAATGACCGCAGTCTGTGTCCCTGTTCCCACTATGCCATTGGCCGAGATTCAGTTGGTATTATCCACTTCTGTACCTATAATATCTGGTAAAATTCCTGGCACATATTAAATGCTTAATGGATATTTGATTAACTAAATGGAATTGGGCAGTAAGTCTTTATTCTGGAATACAAAAGACAGTATTGAAGAAGAAAAGGAACTTCTCAATCTTGCCATTTTGGCTTTGGGGAAAGATTGGTCAGCCAAAAAATGTTTATAGGATGCTCTTTCAAGGAAACTAAAAGACAAGGAGAGATAAATTATAATTAATGCCAGTATCCAAAAGCAGGAATGCTATAGTTAATCAAAACAGAATATTGATTCAGAAAGTAATACAGAGAGGTAGGAATCAGATTCCAGATAGGACCAAAGACACAAAGGGCACTGAAGATTCTCTTGAATTCTCTGACATCTGGTTTGTACATGCCAATCACAAATTCCTATGGGTGGAACCAAGAGGGAATCACAAGATACGGATCAACGCAGCAGGCTCATAATTGGTCTCTGACATGGTTAAGTGTAGAGAGAACCAGGGTCAGAAATTCCTCTACACTTAATTTGGTCAATGGCGGGTAATAATGAAGGAACAGTATTGAGGGCATGGTAGAGTCATATGATGCTCTTCCTCACCCGTACATAAATCACTGATATTAAAAACCTAGTGGGCAGAAAGAAGAAAATAAAACAAAAGTCTCAATTATCTGAAAACAGTAAAATAAAATAGCACAAAAAAAGAAAATATTTATCATTTAAATCTCACAGAGATTACTATTAATAGATATAATTTTGATCTTGGACCATTACTTGTACGTAAATTGCATTCCTATTCTTCTAATTTGCTAGTAAATGTACAAAAATTATACTTTTTAAAAACAGGTTTATTTAGTTTAAATTTTCATTAA
The DNA here is from genome assembly GCF_048565385.1 of Saimiri boliviensis. Classification (NCBI taxonomy): domain Eukaryota; kingdom Metazoa; phylum Chordata; class Mammalia; order Primates; family Cebidae; genus Saimiri; species Saimiri boliviensis. The sequence goes on from NC_133455.1 coordinate 114,852,275, forward strand.
CATAGGAATAGTCTTGTTAGAAAAATGAACTGCGCAGCATTCCTATTTATAAAGAGTAAAAAACCAAATAAAGAATATTTGATAAGAAAACACATTTATTTGCATGTAAATAGAATAGCAGTATATTTGTTTTCATCAAATGTTGTTCATTTCATTCTCTTATTTTCCCTGTATTCATTTTCTTACAGAAATTACCATTCATACTTATAATTTGCAGTACTGCTCTCAAGCTTGAAGTCCTATTTTCATTTCTGATTCTCTGTTTCTGAAATGTTTTTCCAAGTATATATCACTTTTCTCCCTTTCATCTCACTTTCTTGAAAAAGGGAAAGAAAAAAACACTTTTATCAAGAAATCCCCACAACCTTGTTTCAAACATCTTCTGTTTGTTTGGTGGTTTAAAAATATTCAGAAGAAAAAGGAGCTGGCCTTTAAGTAACTAGAACGCCTAGGGGAAGAAACCTTTCACTGGAGAATTAGATGCTGAAAAAATTGAGAATCCTTTTCTGGCACAAGGATGAGACATGATCCTACTCATAGAAATAAATTCGAAGGCACAATGTGCAGAGAAAAAAAAAGTCTAAGGATTGGTGCTCTGAAGACCTAGAACAAGCTTGGAAAAGGAAACATTAGGAGTAATCGACAATAGCAGATTACATGAGAGGTGTTTAATTAAGGAGGTTATTCACATATTCTTCTTATTGGCTTATAGGAACCATCTAGGACCTGCTGGAGTCAATATCACCAGGAGAGAAGGAACCCATTCACATTCCTCCCAATCCATTTACACTCTTGCTTACTCTACTTGGGCCACATTAACCTTGTTTGGGTTCCTCAAATCAATGACACCAGTCCACAAAAAAGTCTTACATATTTATTTATGAAAAAATAGCTGATATAATGGGTCTTTAAGATGACTATCAAAAAGTTCTGTAAGAAATTGGGTTATATGACCTTGGATTAAACACCGCCATAGGTATAACCAAGACCAGGGTGTAGAAGAGACTTCATCTCTTAAGGGCAATGTCTGATAAAACATTAGGAGGATTTAGACTAGGAACACAGAAATCTTGGTCAGTTCTGGTTGGTTGTGGTTGTAGGGGAGTGGTGATGTGGAAGAGGATGCAAAAATATTACCTGTATATTTGGGTACTGGCTGAAGTTGTAGATCACCCACAGAGGGTAAAAAAAAAAAAAAAAAAAAAAAAAAATCAATTTTCTCTAGTATGTCATTTGCTACTTTTAAATTAATAACATTAAACAGAGGTGAGGCAACATTAACAAATAAATAAACAATTGAGGGTATTACATTTTTGGGAAAAATAACACATTGACATTTTGATTTATGGTTTTAATAAGATCCTAATATAAGTGATTGGTAAAATTTTTACTATTTTAATGTAATGAGTGCATTATATCATTGTAGTTATGATTGTTTAGCTCACACAATAATTTTCTTGCATTTTTCTTAAAGATATGTTCACAAGTTAATATTGTAATATTTCATAATTCTCAGTCAGAAGCTTTTATGTAATGCAGAAAATTTAAATCCTGTTTATTAAGCTTCTATTAAATCCCTAACACCCCATACTAACACCACGGAAGATAGATATATTACAATAGACATTCCTTTATTTCAAAAATATTTACAATGTATTTGGAGTAATTAAATGAAAACATTAAGTACTTTATAGTAAAGCTCATCATTGCATTAGGCTGTGTTTCTGAAAATGCAACATCACTGGAACTGTGTATGGAGAGGCATTAAATTAGGGAGAAAATGAGAACTTGATATCTGTGGTCATTGTTGTTAAGCCTTCTATTGTGCCACACTGCTACCAACTGCAATGTTTTATATAGGTGCATTAAGTGTATCCGACATCAAATATTCTTTCACAAACCCTCAAGCCTCAAGTTAGAATAATATTGATAAGGTTCAGGAGTAAATCTGCTTATAAGTTTGAATACCTTTAACTTGGATATTTAGATAGTAGAAATAGTGTTACATTTAAAAATAAAGTACAACTCATATTGTTTTTAATCACTTATGCATATAAATGTGCATTTTCTTTTGGGTCAAAATGAGGCAGAGGTGTAATGTGAATTTTCAATTCCTTTGTACAACAATAGACTCTCACATAACAAAGAACAAAAGCAAACATATGTTCACAGTGGGAAGATTATTACTCGATCATCTGTAGAAGCATGGCCCAGGGAGCCTTTGCCAACCTACTGGGGATGTCACATGTAAAAAGATTTCTCCAACAGGATAGCAATATGATTTATTAAAGAACTCAGATGACACAGGAGTTAAGGGAAGCAAACTTCATTGTGATGGAAAGAGTCTAAGCTGCTCTAGCAAAATGAAAGGATTATGGTTCACCTGCCAACACTGTGCAATATATGAATGGAACCTCAACCATGAAAAGAGAAACTTATTTGTGTGTGTGTATGGGGCGGGGGGCGGACATAGGAAAGGGGAGAAAGGCAGATGGACCATGGAAAGCAGATATTTCTCCTGGATAAGAGTGGAATTGCCAATATCATAACACTATAATATAATTCTATATTATAGAATTAAACATGAACCTGTGTCAGAAAATAAAATATTAAGACTCTTTTTAAACATAATATTCTTTGATGATATCTCTAGTAAAGGCAGAAATAGAAAGAAATACAGAGAAGGAGTTAAAAAACGACAGATGCCAAGACCATGAGTTTAGGAAAATATTCCAGCTGACTACTAAAAAGCAACATTTCAGGGAAGGCCAACTTCAAATTCCTATGATGTCATATTCCACAATCTACATCTTAGTAGACAGAGTACTTATACTGAGTAAACTGATACAGGAAGACGTTTTCCGGGAGGACTTCAGTAGAGATAGGACAAGTGTAGAAAGTTAAATTTCTTTCACTGGGAATTGTGGGAAGATGGACAACAGCCAGGCTCACCAGATAAATACCTCACTTGCATTCATCCATAGAAGACTTTGAAATTAGTAGCTTTCCATTTAACAAGAGAGTTCCATTTTTTGCTTCTATTTTACATACATCATCAATATTGAAAAGAAAATAAAAATTTTCATAACCAACATTGTGTTTAGGCAAGATCAGTTATGCAGCTATTAGCTTCATAATGTGCAGTGGATGATTTAGACAATCTTAGACACCCAATTCTCTGTGCTCATCACTGCTGCACGGATAAGGAATGTGGCACAGAGACTTTTTTTGCCAGTCACATTTAGGTTCTCTCAATGGAACTGGTTATAGTCATTTATAACCATTCGAACTTTTGTATTTTCCACCATTGATATCCAGCTGCTTATTTTTGAGTTGTGGAAAATATAAAACTACAAATTAAGCTTCATACTTGAATTTCTCTGTCTTATGGTCTTTCAGGGTTTTCACTCTTATATGAAGGATACTCACATGGAGTAGTGAAAAATGTATTAACTATGGTGAAAACTATGGAATATTTTTGGCAGGGGAGAGTTGAGACAGTGTTTTATTTCTGACTCAGCACATGTGGAACATTTTAGATTTTATTATCGAGATACAGTCAGCAGTTTGGTATTTAATAATGGAATTTTTCCCATCCTCCTATCACCACCTGCTTGAGTAGATATATTTTACTGGCACTTATTCAGGACCTAGAATTTAAAAATATCTCCACATTACAAAGAGACTATACTATGTGGCCAACATACCATGTAATATACTATCCCCGAAATGTAAGGTGTTACCTTATGTGCCCAATTTACCACTTTGAACAACTCTTGCCAACTGCAACAAAATAGGAGCAAATGAAATAACATATGTAAAGTAAAATACCTGGAAAACTGGCACAGAGAAGATATTTAATATGTACAGTTTTGTCTTCTTTCCTCTGGTATATTTTATATTCAGATGACAAAAATATTACATTCACATAAACTAAAAGACAATGATTTTTCTTATAAAATTGTGTCCCATTACAATAATTATTATTTAAATGGCAAACTTTGCCAATGTATTTACTATGTGATGCGGTTTGCCATAATTGACATTTACCAGCAATGTTCAGGAATGCACCTATTACGTGAAGCAGGTGGGACCTTTATGGCAATCACTAACATTATCATTATGGCATAACTAACTGCATTTTCTCATTCCAATATTGAGTTTTATGTCAAACCATGGCAACATTTATTTCATTTAATTGCAAAACCTTACCACTACTCCCAACCAAATCATTCTCTCATTTCTGGAATTTTCTCATGAAGAACTCAAGCAAAAACCTGCAGTTGTGCTAAAGGTTAGGTTTGGATCAGATGTCATGTATATAACTCTTAGCTGTTAGTAAAATGTATAGTGACTTGATTTCTCATTTTGAGTTCATGACAATTATTGCATGGGTAAAATAGTCGTGACAGTTTGATAAATAGACAATGACTAATAGACAATTTAATAAGTCTAATACATTTGTGATGTGTACAAAAGAACAACCCCCTACAGTAAAAACATATAACTGAGCTTATTATTTACCGTATTTTAAAATAAAATGACTATTGATCACTTAAGAAAAAAACGTAAAAGCATATTCATATAATTTAAGGTCTTACTTAGGCATTCTGCTGCTCTTTCTCCCTGAAAATTTTTTTCTATTTTGCGTTAAGACAAATAAAAGTATGGAGCATTTAAAATTAATGCTGTTCTTTATCCATTGGTCCTGTTCCACTATATTCTTTTTCAGGTATCCATAATTAATGGTGCATATAAGCAAGAAGTGACTCAATAATAAGAAAACCTTTAGCTCCATTAACCTTGCATCCATTTCTAGGGTAGGTATCACTGTGGTCCTGAAAGGATAGCTCCGAGTCACCTGTCGACATTCTTGAGTTTGCTTTGCGGAGAAGGGAAAGGACTAATGACAGAACTGCAGTAGACCCACTAAAGACAGGAGTGATAGACATTCATTTCACAACTTCACATCGCCTTCCAAGAAAACATCTGGCTGACATTTATTCAAAAAATTTATATACAGTATCGTTGTCAGACTGATTTTTCAAAAGCAACTCCTTTTCATTTTTCTCAAAGTAAAACCGAGGGGTAGCACATGCCAAAGATGATAGGAAAAAGTTAATTATTATATATTTTTCCACCATTAAATCTGGGGGTAGTATCATCTCTAAATATAGTGGAGAAAGTCTGGAGACTTTTTAAAAGGAATCCTAAAGATGTTGATAGGAGTTGGGGAAAGGAATCCTTGCCAAGCTCTATCTGACACTCCTTATTCAAGGAAAATTCTGCCCTAACGCAGCCCTGGCAGTCTATTTGCGGCCAGGGAGCTCAGTCTCTCTCCATTCCCCAGTGTATAATTCCAGCTGTAAGGAAAATTAAGACAAAGCAGCCACACATTCTGTGCGAGGGAGGTCGGAAAGGTTAAGCAGCGTTGGGGGGCAGTGGAAACCAGAAAAGAGAGTGACCTCATTTTGCCTGAGAAAGCACGATCCAACAAGCCCACCTTTGATGTGGGTATCAGCGGCGGTAAAAGAGCACAAAGGGCGAAAGCTGGAGAGCGCAAACTTCCCTTATTCTTCCGCCCCCACCTCTCAAGACCTCCAGGAACACGCACACGCAAGGACAACAAAGCGTGCGCCCAGGCTGCACGGCGGGCGCTTCCCGCGGCCGGGTCATCGCGCCCGGGTCATCGCGCCCAGGGGCGCGCCGCTGCTCACCGCAGAGCGAGGGCGCCTGAGCACGGCTGCCGCCTGGTCCGCGGGGAAGGAGGGGTGGGGGGGGAGCTCCCTACCTTGAACAGCACAAAGAGCCAGAGCAGAGGCAGGAGACGGAGGCCGCCGTGTATCCCCGTGGGCAGGTGCCCCATCGCTGCGCGGACAGGGAACCGGGGGCACGGCTGCGCTAGCGGACTCCCCCGGCGGCGGCTCACAATGGCGAACTGGGGCTGCGGCCTCAGACCGTGGGCGCCGAGGTTGCTCCTGGCGGGCGCATGCTGCCTTTCCAGTCCCCCTGCGCCTGCTCCCTTTCCTCCTCTGCGCCCGGGGTCCTCCAAGAACGTGCCAGGCGCTGCTGTTCTTTAATGACTAAGGATGTAGAGGGTGGGGATTGGAGTGGGCGAGGCTCTGCCGCCGCCACCACCGTGGCTGCCGGAGGAGGCGCGGGGTACGCGTGGTGAGCGAGAGGCGGGGGCCCAGGTGCCCAGCCCGCCGTGGTCCTCTGGCAGCAGGGACACTCACTCTGCCTACCCATGAAATGACAGCAGCCTCCCAACCCTCCCGCTGCCTGCTACTGCTGGACAGCCCCCACTGCAGACTCCGCCTCAACCCTTCCAACAGTCTCCGGAGTTCTGTGGGGTTTCCCTGACCCCTCTTGAGCAATCCGGGCGCCAGATCCCAGTTCCCTCTCAATCTTCCTACATCTGTACTCAACTGCAGTTATAAAGGATCAGTAACACCTGTGTGGTTGTGACTGTAGAAACAGTGTGCAGTGTGAGTGCGTGTGTGTGTGTTAGGAAGGGTATTTTCGCCCCTTTCCCACTGCTTCCTTTCTCTCCATCCGGTTTAAACACTCTCATCCTCTCCGTCCCACACTCAACCAGAAACAAACAGCACAATTATGTACGTTTTCCATTTGAAATGAGCCGTTCTTGTACATTTCAGATTCTCTTTTGATACCAGTCTGTCGGGTCCCCTGAAGCTGAGTATAGAAGAGGGGGGAAAACACAATATTTTACATGTAAGACCCTTGAACAACACGTTTTTGAACTCGTGGGTCCAATTATATGCAGATTTTCTTCCACCTCTGCCGGGCTTGAGACAGCAAGACCAAACTCTCCTCCTCCTCCTCAGCCTGCTCAACCTGAAAAGGATGACGTTAAAAACTTTTATGAGAATTCATTTCTACTCAATGAATGTAAATGTATTTTCTCCTCCTTATGATTTTCTTAGTAACATTTTCTATTCACCAGCATACTTAATTGTAAGAATACAGTATATCATACATACAACACAAATTATGTGTTAATCAACTGTATACTACGCTATCAGTAAGGCTTCCAGTTAAGAGTAGGCTATTAGTAGTTAAGTTTTTGGTGAGTCCAAAGTTATATGTGGATTTTCGACGGCATGAATCCCTGTGTTGTCCAAGTGTCAGTGGTATGTACAAACAGTTGTTTTTTTTTAACAATTATCTATGAATAATTTTCCTGGGACTTTTTAGAATCACAAGCAATGACTTTCAAGCTGTGAGTCCCTGATTTACTACCTGTCTCCTTTTTTGTTATGTGTATTTTTTGAAAAATAAGTCTGTCAAAATCAACCCTGGCATGCACTGTTCAGACAGAAATCACTTCTTAATGTCCTGTAAATTACCCTACTGTGCCCTGTTGGTATTGGAACTTATTTATCCCGGAGGCATGCTTGGGCACCAGGAGTCAGGAAAGGCCACCCTGGTCATGAATGTAGTTGTTCAGGCACAGACTTTGTCTTGGTCACACAGCTAGGGAGTGGTGGTCCGAAAAAGGATCCAGGCCTGTGTTTACTCAGCTTTTTCTGGATGAGAAGTGGCCAAATAATAATCATTTGGTGGTTGTATGTATGTGTCTTAAGGAAGTTTCAGATTCAGTATATTTACCTAAGTGTGAATATATATATGTATCCGTATACATATATATAGGTATACATATGTATATATACATATATATATATACACACACACACACACACATAAACATACACACATATATATATATATGTATTAATGTCATATGGATGAAAGTATAGAATGATGGTCTGAATTTATGTGAGAATATTATCCATGGTGTCTTTGTTTAGAAGCTTCTTTAGTTTTCCCCGTCTTCCTATCACATGCTCTCTTCAGTGCCCTCATGTCCACTCTTCATCGGTTCGCACTTTTTCTTTCTTTTGAGAAAATGTTAGCTGCTCCTCTCTCCCACTGAGTCAGACTTACGGGCTATCTGACCACTTAATCCTTGGGATTGCGCTTGTAGGAACTTTGGTTTCATATGTTTTCTTTTTATTTTGATGCTCCTGAAGCAGCATTTTATTTCCATTCATCCTCAGAACTGGCTATAAAGTGATCTAACCTCTAGAACATAAGATATGTGTAGGCCAAAGGCAACAATCACACTCACAGGATGCCAACAATTGCTCTTTGGAGAAGCATTTAGTTCTAAATGGGTCTGTGAATTATGGGACTGCACGATGATATTCATGTGTGTGTATGTGTATGCATATACATGCATATAGTCTTGCCTGATGTGTGTAGAGCATTTGAAAGCAGTTCTGATCATACATTACTCTCATAAATGCAACAAGAACTTTCACAATCAGGCACACTTTAGATAATCATATTTTGCTATGTCTTTCTGTTTTTCTGTTAGTCATATATCACAATCTGTTGAGCTCTTTCTGTCTGTGCACATGTACATGTGGACCACTTTGGAGGAACAATAGCAGCAAACAGTTAAGTCATAAAGCATTAGCAATTGGCACTGTTGTTATTTTATTAGTATCATTGTGGTTAGATGGGCTGAAGACTGAAAGGATTATTTTATAATCACAGAAAATTCCCTCTCTAGAGAAAAGTATTTTACATTGCTATTGCTGGATAAAATACTTTCATTTGTTTTTATGGCACTTAAACCGTAACAGTCCTTTGAATTGTCCTAGAAGAGACTCTCATAAAGAATGTGAATGCTGTGTCATCAGTAGTGTGGGGTTTTCAATTCAGAGAGCATGTTTTGTGTTTCTTTGAACTATTGACTGGTTTCTCAATACAATACTTCCAAAGTATGATAAATCTTATTAGGCTATTTTCAAGACTCCAAATCAACCGAACAGCCAGAGGCAACGTACAGTGCCTATAGTAATTTATGTTTCACCAATTGCTTCTACATATTTGTCCAGATTTCTTTATGACAACCACACTGTTAGGTAAAGAAGGCTGAGATTGTTATCACCAACTGTTTTCCCCCAATGCTACTTTTCCTGGAGAAAAAATAAACACAGAAAAATAATAAAAAATAATAAAATATATTACATTCCATAAAATAAGCATTGAAAACATAAATTCTCACAAATTGAAATAAAGTTCTCTGCTTCCTTTGAAAATTAAAAAAAAAGATGTTTAATGATTATGAAACTGGCAGGTCTTTTTAAAATCTGTAGGAGACTTTGTTTTTACTAAGAGAAGTGATCTTTTCCTAAATATGTAGAAATGTATCTCTGCTTATGTGGTTCACATCTATCTCTTTTATACAAAAGCAAGAGCAGACACAGAGATGACGCTAGAATCCCTGTGAGAGGTTTAATGAGGAGTCAAATGGAACTCTTACGGTGCCCTTGCCAATGAAGCTCAATTCTGTCCTCCAGGGACCAACTCTAATGCAGTTCATTGTGTTTAGTCCTGGCTTCCACTACTGAAATAGCCTACAAGGCTGTCAGCAGTTTCAGTATCAGATAGTTGTATTTATGGGGGATGCTCAGTGACAAATAATTTACTTTATATGGAATAAAAAGAAAAATTCAAGCCATTGATCTCTAGACTGTATTCCACTAGAAAAGTAATAGCCATTCAGTTTGTTTCCCATATCTCACGTTATGATTTTTATAGCCTATGAACTGTAGATTATGTGCATTAAGCACTTAGAAGAAAATGACCAGGAAGCATTTTGATTTTCTATTTATTTGAGCATTTGTTTTAATTCTTTCTCTTGATGAGTAGTGGTTTCTCGCCTTAATGATGTGTTGACAATTCATAAGTTTTGTGTCTTTCAAAATGAGAGTGATTGACAGCCCTCAGGTGAGTGGCATGTTCTGACTGCCAAGACTTATTACTCTTGCTACACTTGAAAAACAGTGGAAATACACTAAAGAAGGTCATTTATGCTTTTACAGGAAGAGAGTTTTTTTCCATTACATTCCCCCCTCCCAAAAGGTTTCTATTAAGAGACTTCTTTGTACTTGACTCTTACATGTTTTAAAAAATCAAATAAGAATAATATTGCATTACAAGATATGTTTTATAACACAAAACTATATACTTAAAGAAATAAGGAAATATACATAGAAAGTGTGATATATATATATATATATATATATATGTATGTGTGTGTGTGTGTGTGTGTATTATGTGTATATATATATATATATCACTGAACACAAATTACAGGCTATAGAATAAACAACCCTAAACCCTACATTAGAAATGCAGATTGTCATGTTTTTAGATATTATACCTTCATTCAGTCATATACTAGGATTACTATTTGTTACTAGCATTTCATTTAATTGCTCTGAAACTTTAATAAAAGACATTAGACACCCTTAAGTTCTAAAATTTTATCCCATATTTTATTTATATGAAATGCCTCAACTAATGAATTTCTAAATTTTTTTTTCTTAAATATTCCAGACATTGCTATCATCCACTTACTTAGCTTTTATTCATAACTAGGTTTTTTGGCTAACTATGAAGTATTAGCATCCCTGCACTGGATGATTCACTTTATCTTGGCATAAATGGCAAGAATAGAACCTGAGTGTAATTTACAGCTAAAGGAAGACATAGTGTTTGCTAAGTGGAAATGGTGTCTGCTGATGCTTTCTTCCCTTCTTTCTTTACTTCCTTTCAAATTAAAAATGCAATGCAACCTTTACAGTCAACTCTGTGTCATACATAGTGCCTACAGATGTGCCACTTGAAAGCAGTTACCAATATCTAATTATGAAAAATTTAGTGATGGTGATTTCCAGTACTATGTAAAAACTATGAAAACATTAATTACATATTTTGAAAATCCACTGCCTTAACTGCTAAGGATATTGTATCTCAGCAGTTACAGTAGCATAGCAGGTATAGCAACATTGCATTGACAATCATACTTTAAATCAATCACACCAAATCAATTTTTATGCTAAAGTCACAAAGCTAATGATATACTCAAATCTAACTGAGAGAAGGGGTCAAGATGACCGTACTCAGAAGACATGAGGGGATGCCACTGACAGATTGGTATTGTTACCTGTCTTAGCAGAAGGAATTAGAGGAAAAAAATTAAAGAAGGCACAGTAATTTTAGAGAAAATTGAAGTGCCCAAGGGAAAACTAAAACATCCTCCTCATCAAAAGACAAAGAGAAAAGGCAAAACAGGAAAATCACACATTTCTAGATGCAGTTGCTTAGTGTGAATATCTGTAAGAAAAGCAGTTTGGGAGTGGGGGTTATATGTAGAGATATCACTTGTTTTGGTTAATAATTTGATAATATGGAAAAATTATAAAGGTAAGCATTTAATGTATCTTAAAAGTATGATTTGAATGAAATCTGATCAGGGATCAATATATGTAAAGCCTATGGCCATTCTACATTAACTCACTATCTCACTCTGCAGTGACCATTTTCAGCCTTTTCTACTCAACTCAAAGCTTCAACCCTCTCCCCTGCAGAAATTTTCAGTGTTTTGCCTTCACCTTCTATTTTACAGAGGAAATAGAGGGGACAACTTTTTTATCTTCCTTGCCAGTAGACATAACCCCAACCCATATTCAATTCCTTTGTCTTGTTGAGAACAAGGAGCTCTTCTCTCTCTCTCTCTCTCTCTCTCTCTCTCTCTCTCTCTCTCTGTCTCTCTCTCTCTCTCTCTCTCTCTCTCACACACACACACACACACACACAATAAACAATATAAGGCAAATTTCACCACCTATTTTCTGGAGCTTTTACTTCCAGCCTTTTCTGTGCTATTTTTAACCTCTACCTTTTCATGGATTCCATCCTTTGGGTTTTTAACCGTGTTCATATCTTTAAAATTGAAGGACAGGAAGTCTTCACAGGACTCTGCTTGTCCCTGGCTGGTACCTTTCCTTTCTTTCACCACTGCCACTGTCTCTTCCCAGTGATAGTTTTTTTTTTTTTTTTTTTTTTTTTTTTTTTTGTTTTGTTTTTGAGGAGTTTCGCTCTTGTTACCCAGGCTGGAGTGCAATGGCGCGATCTCCGCTCACCACAACCTCCGCCTCCTGGGCTCAGGCAATTCTCCTGCCTCAGCCTCCTGAGTAGCTGGGATTACAGGTATGCGCCACCATGCCCAGCTAATTTTTTGTATTTTTGGTAGAGACGGGGTTTCACCATGTTAACCAGGATGGTCTCGATCTCTCGACCTCGTGATCCACCCGCCTCGGCCTCCCAAAGTGCTGGGATTACAGGCGTGAGCCACCGCGCCCGGCCCCCAGTGATAGTTTTTGAAGGGTTGTGTATACTTTGTCTCCATATTTTTTAGCTTCTACTTACTCTTCAACCCACCCTGTAGGGCTTCTGTTCCCATGATCTCTTGAGCACTGCTCTCACCAAGGTCCACAAGGAACCTCTTGGGATAATATGCTATGTTTGCTATCCCTCATTCCTCAAGCATTATCGTCTCCAGTTTTCCATAACCTTACACAACCCTGTTTTTTGTCTATATCTCTGGAGGTTCTTTTGGTATCTCCCTTGCTCGTTCATATTCCCCTTCCTGTCCATTTAATGTTGCAATTTTCAATACTTAATCCTAGACTCTCCCTGTTTTCCTCTGTATTCTTGTCTTAGCCAATCGACTAATTGGCCATGTCTTCAATCCCCCCATGCAGATGATCCACAGTGTCCTGTCAGCAGCCTTAGTAAAACACTCCTTTGTATTTCATACTCACAAAACTAACTGCATGCTTGGATCTCCTTGTATGTGTTTCAAACTTCTCAAACTTAACAGGTCTGTAACTGAACTCAATAATCCCCCCCAGAAACTTCTATCTTTGTAAATTATACCAAGACCAAACCATCCACAAAAGCCAGAAGCCCAGGTGTCATTCTTTATGCTTTCTTCTCTATACACCCATTCTCAATAGCACCAAATCCAATGTGATCCGATGTCCTGTTCTTTTGCTTCTGAAATAGTTGTTATGTCAGCTCATTTTTCTCTATCCCACCCTACCTGTAAGTTAGTTCAAATTGCCTTTATCTTTTGCCTGAAGTATTGCAATACCTTCATGAATACCTAATTGCGTAAGTGTAGTCTACGTCTATCCTCTCTGGCTTCCTCCACTTCAGCCTGGAGTACAACAAAAAAGTATTTCCAACTGCATCAAGGTAAAGCCAGTTTTTGTAACTTCAATCTGATTAATCAGACTCTTCTACATAAAACTAGGCAATGCTTCTAAGACAGTAGTAGGATTCCTTAGCTTGGGCTGGGCATGGTGGCTTATGCCTGTGTTAATCCCAGAACGTTGGGAGGCTGAGGTGGGTGGATCACCTGAGGTGAGGAGTTTGAGACCAGCCTGGCCAACTGTGAAACCCCATCTCTACTAAAATACAAAAGTTAGCTGGGTATGGTGTTAGGCACTTGTAATCCCAGCTCCTTGGGAGGCTGAGACAGGAGAATCGCTAGAACCTGGGAGGTGGAGGTTTCAATGAGCCAATTGCACTCCAGCCTGGGTGAAAAGAGTGAAAATCTGTATTAAAAAAAAAAAAAAAGAAGAAGAATTTCTGAGTTTGGTCCATAGGCTCTATACAATCTATCCCTTACCTGAATCTCAAATATCTTGTGATATCTCTTTCTCCTTTGGTCTCTGAACTTTTAAAACTCATTCATACAATTCTCCAACCCGATACTGAAATGTTTGCTGTGCTCTCTGCCTGGAATGTTCCTCTCCTAAATGTAGTCCTATTTCTGCTCGAACTTTACTTCCTCAGCCTACTCCTACAGTTGAAGTTTTCATAACCCATCTAGTCTATTTAGTATTGATATTTTCTTTTCTTTTTCATCACTGTGAACTCTGTAAGAGCAGGGGTTACGTCAGGTACTTTCTGAACAATTTCTCCTGAGCCCTTAATTACAGGAAATAAGTATCTACTCAGAGAGTATGGGTTGAATGAATAAAGTAGAATAATTGCCAATGGTAATTGTTCCACCAAATATTGAAATATAATATGTTTATTTTAATGTTTTGGTTTAGTTGTCTGTGGTAAGATATGAAACTTTACCCTAGGTTCACATCCACTTTTTGTAGGGAATGACAAACAGGAGAGAACAAGGTAACAATATCTGCATATGATTGATCCTGGGGAACCCTGTGCAGAACGAAAGGTTGGTGAGTGATCGAGGAGAGAACACATAGGTGAAAGTCATTTTCATGAGGGTGATAACTCAAAATCCAGGCAATCTTTCCATTGTAAGTGAGTAGACAAACCATAGTCCCTGCATTCAACAGAATATTACTCAGAAATAAAAGTGACTGAGCTGCAGATACATGCAACAATATAAATGACTCTCCATAAGTGTTAAGTGAAGTCAGAAACAAAAAGTCGCAAACTGTATGTACCCATTTATGAGTAACTTTAGAAATGGCAAAACTATGGAGAACAAAACCAGATTGATGGTTGTCAAGGGGTAATGAAAGGGTTAACTTAAAAGATACACAAGACTTTGGGGGTGAGGAAAATATTCTAAATCTTTATTTTCTTGGCAGTTACACAACTTTATCCTTTTTCAAAACTCATCAAACTTTATACTAAAAAGCATGAATTTTAATGCATTTTTTAAAATTAAGAAAACCAAAAACCAGGGAACAAAATGAAAACTCCAAGCAAGAATTCAGTATAGAGAGAGGTGGAGCAAGATGGTGGAATGGAAAGCTCCACCTGTTGCCCCCCACCACAAGGACACCAAGTTAACAACTATCTACACAGAAAAAACACCTACATAAGAATCAAAAATCAGGTGAACTCTCATAATACCTGGTTTTCACTTCAAATCACTGAAAGAGACACTGAAGAGATAGAAAACACAGGTCTGAGTCTCCCAACATGACCCTGAGCAGCAGCAGCTTGGTGTGGAGAGCATCTCTGGGTGCTGACAGAAGAAGACAGCAATCTATGACTCATTGAACCCAGTGCTATCCTGTTAGAGCAGTAGGGAAAGCCAGACCAAACTCAGCTGATGTCCACACATAGAGGGAACATTTAAACCAGCTCTAGCCGGAGGGGAATCACTGATACCAGTGGTCTAAACCTGAGTGCCCACAAACCTTGCCAAGGGCCGCAGTGCTCTCAATCTCTACATAAACTTGAGAGGCAGTCTAGACCATAAGGATGGGAACTCTTAGGTGAGCTATAGAGTTGGACTAGGACCAGAGACAGTGGACTTGGGGATATGTGACATACTGAGACACCAGTTGGGGCAGCTAAAGGAGTGCTGGCATCACCCCTCTCTTAACCCATGGTAGCACAGCTACCAAAACAAAAAGGGTTTTTTTGAAAAGTTAAATAAAATTGACAAAACTTTAGCCAGACTAAGAAAAAACAAACACGATTCAAATCAGAAATCATTACAATAGGTACCGCAGAAATTCAAAGGATCATTAGTTGCTACCATGAGCAACTATATGTCAATAAATTGGAAAATCAAGAATAAATGAAAAATACCTAGATACATACAACTTATCAAGATTGAACCAGAAAGAAACCCAAAATATAGAGACACCAATGACAAGTAATGAGATTGAAGGTATAATAAAAACTTACCAGTAAAGAAAAGCCAGGACTTGATGGGCTTACTGCTGAATTCTACCAAACACTTAAAGAGGAACTAATAGCAATCTTACTCAAAACTATCCCACAAAATAATGAAGGAGTGAATACTTCCAAACTCATCCTGCAAGGCCAGTGTTATCCTGATACCAAAACCAGACAAAGACACATTACAGAAATAAAGGCAAAAAAGAAAGAAAGAGGAAGAAAGAGGAGGAAAGAAAGAAGAGAGAGAGAAAGAAAGAAAGAAAGAAAGAAAGAAAGAAAGAAAGAAAGAAAGAAAGGAAGGAAGGAAGGAAGGAAGGAAGGAAGGAAGGAAGGAAGGAAGGAAGGAAGGAAAGAAAGAAAGAGAAAATGCCCATGTTTTTGGCCTGGGCAGAAATGAACTTGCCATCATTTGAAAATAAAAAGCATTTGGGAGGCTGAGATAGGCGGATCACTTGAACCCAGGAGTTTGAAGCTGCAATGAGCTATGATTCTACCACACCATTCCAGCATGGGCAACAAAATGATACCTCTCTTTTAAAAAGTATATTTTAAAAATGTGAAGAGAGAAGTAGTGCAGGTTTTGAAGAAATATTAGTTCAGATTGGGCATGTTAATTTTGAGATATTTATTAGACATCTAAACAAGGATTCTGAATAGGAATTAGACAAATTATTCTATAAATGAGGGATTAGGTCTGGACTGAAGTAATATATTTAGGTATCTTCAATGTTTAAAATGATATTTAAAACTTTGAAACTGCCTGAGATCACTAACGGAGAGTGTAGATACTGAAAAGAAGAAATCCAAAGACTGAGAATTAGTCTGATTTTCATTTTCCAGTTTTTCAGAATGCAGCGGTAGGCTCTCTAGAAACAGATGGAGGGAAAATTCCTCCTCCCCCTCCATCAGAATGAAGACAAAAGTTTCCATACATAAGTCTGTGGAGGGCTTCTCTTAAATAGCTATGATGGCATAACCTCTTTATAAAATAAGTATCATAGTCTTACTTAACGGAGCAATCTGAATATGTAAATGTAAGAATCCAACATAAAAATTTCTATGTGTATATATGATTTATTAAACATTTTGTCAATAGTATTTTAGTCTTATTTGGTTTAGTGTTTTTTCATTATTACATAGTCTTTAGTTAGGCAAAGCCTTTCATGCAATTATTTATTCTTTTATTCAGTAGGCTCCTATTAAGTGTTAATTATATGTTAAGTATTTTTGGCTAAGTCCTATGGCTATAAATCTTGTTGGTTTTATTATGTTTCTGTTCCTTACTTTTTGAAAAACTTTCTTTCAGACTTGAATATTGTTATTTTTAGAAAGTTGAAATAAGATAGGCAAAAATCAAATCTGTATGCATCTCCTATTTTATAATTGTAGCAATATCAACAAATTTTATGTTCAGAAACTTTGTTATGAGAAAATGATTTTTTAAAATTTCAACTACTGACACATTCAGAGATATTATAAAGCAAAATGAGTTAAGTTACTCTGAATGTAAGAAGCCAATAAAATATTGGTACCATGAGGGTCCTTCAGCAATGACCTTGAAGAGCTAAAGGATATCCTAGGAAACTTACTGCTAACTCTCAGAGCCACTAATTTTTGTAGATCTCCACTGACCCACATCAACTACTGTTGTGCTATTGATCCTAAATTAAATACACTGGCTTGTTCTTGGTATTAAAAGCTCTGATGTTTTCATTTATCTAAATATAAAATCTTAGTGTTCCTTAAGGTCATTTTCCAGATGATAATATCAAAGTTACATAAACATTAAGAAAGAGCTTACAGAAGGTTTGTTTCTAGACTCTAGCGTTTTACAAATTATTAGACCTTGTGAAAGATAATCTGAAAACGTGATTCACTTGCTTTGATAACATGTGTCCCTTCTTAATCTTCCTTATGACCTTTGAAATTTAAAATGGTCAAAAAACAAAGTTCACTCTAAATTATCATGTCACATAATATCAGTAACTGCCGAAACCAAGCAATTTACATTTCCAATTGTTATAAACACAATACCCAAAGTCATTCAAAGTTCTTTACAAACCATGAAGTCACCTTCTGTTATTGAGTTGTGCAGTGGAACTGGAGCATAAAATAAAAGTAGAGATCCATATGAATGTGAAGTAGAGCATTTTTCTACTTACAGATGTCCAAAGAAAACCTCGAATATATGACAGGCCCTGAGAAAGTGGCAAAGACGTTCTGCTAAAAAGGATTTAGTAACTTCATGCTTCTGGGCAATGGAATTTAGAAAATACTAACATAGGAAAATTCTGCTACAGAAAATGAAAGTCAACCCAAAACCAAAAACTTTAAATGTCATTACTTGCATTCAGTGAGAAACACGTATTTAGGAATGCTGAGAGATCAATAACTAAATGCCAAGCTTTCCTTGAATTGTTCATGAAATTTGCATCTACCCACTGAACTGTGCAAAATAACGGGTGTCCTGGAATTTGTTGGTCTGAAGTTTTGTATTTCACAAACTTAGAAAATAGATTAACTTTAAATGTGAATATGTTAGTCCATTTTGTGTTGCTACAAATAAATACCTGAGGCTGGGCAATTTATAAAGAAAAGAATTTTATTCTGGTGCACAGCTCTGCAGACTGTACAAGAAGCATAGTGCCAAAATACCCTCCTGGTGAGGGCCCCAGGAAGCTTGCAATCATGATGAGAGGTGAGGGCGCAGCAGGCGTGTCACGCAGTGAGAGACATCACAAGAGAAATGTCAGACTCTTTTAAAACAACCAACTCTTGCTTGAACTAACTGAGTGAGAACTGTCATTGCCTCAGGAAAGGCACCGAGCTATACAGGAGGGACCCACTACCAGAAGCCAAATACCTCCCACCAGGCTCCACCTCCAAAACTGAGGCATTTCAACATGAGATTTGCAAGAGCCAAATATCCAAACTTATCAATTAACAAACATAAAGCAGAGGAAAGCTAAAAGAAGATAACAAACAGACAAACAGTCAAGCATAATGTTCTCTAGGCTCACCTATGTTTTTGGAAATTGATCTCATAGAAGTTGAGAGTAGAATATTGGTTACCAGAGATTGGGGAGAATAGAGGCAAAGGGGATATGGAGGATGTTGCTCAACAATTACAATGTAATAGTTAGTAGGAATATGTTCTGGTACTTTATTACATGGTGGAGTAGCTATAGCTAACAATCTTATATTACAAATAGCTAGAAGAGAGGATTTTGAATGTTCTTACGACAAACAAATAATAAATGTTTAAGGTAATGGATATACTAATTACCATGATTTGATCATTACACAATGTGTGCATACATTGAAACATCACCTTGTACCTTCAAAAGATATACAGTTATCATGTATCAATGAAAAAAGAAAGCAAACATAAACTAGAAAGTTACTAAAATTATGCTTAAAATTACATAATGACAGCATGGCGTAAGAAGATGCAAGTTGAGGTGGAGCAAGATGGCAGAATAAAAGGCTCCACTAATCATCAACCCCTGCAATGACACCAAGTTCACAACTATCTACACAGAAAAAATACCTTCATAAGAACCAAAATCAAGTGAGCATTATTGTACCTGGTTCACACTTCACATCCCTGAAAGATGCACTGAACACATAGAAAACACAGTCCTGAATCACCAGTGCAGCCCCTCCTCCACCCCTGGAAGTGGCAGCATGGCATGGAAAGGAGAGCATCTCTGGGCACTAGGGCAGGGAGAGCAGAGCAATTGTGAGGCATTAAACTCTGTGCTGTCCTGTTAGAGCAGAAAAGAAAACTGGACCAAACTCAGCTGATGCCTATCCACAGAGGAAGCATTGAACCAGTCCTAGCCAGAGGAGAATCACGGATCCCAGTGGAAAGGATTTGAGTGCCTGCAAATTATGGATCCTAGTGGACAGGATTTGAGTGCCAGCAAAGGCTATAGCACTCTGTGTCTCCAAGTAAACTTGAAAGACAGTTTAGGCCATAAAGACTGCAATCTTAGGTGAGTACTACTGCTGAACTAGACCCAGAGACAATAGACTGGCAGGGGTGTGGGGAGGTGGGGGCATGTGACATACTGAGACACAATTGGAGCAGCCAAGGGAGTGGTGGCAACATCCCTCCCCTAACCCCAGGCTGCACAGTTCATGGTTCCAAAAAAGTCATGAGCCATGACCCCTTCCTTTTATTTGAGGAGTGGAAAGAAAAAAGTTAGAAGGACTTTGTCTTGCATCTTGGATATCAGCTTAGCCATAGCAGGATAGGGCACCAAACAGTCACGAGGCCCCTGTACAAGGCTCTAGCTCTCAGATGACATTTCTAGACACACCCTGGATGGGAATTTAAACTACTGCCTTGAAGAAAAGGACCCAGTCCTGCCAGCATTCATCATGGTATAACCAAAGAGCCCTTGGGGTATGAACAACCAGCAGCAATACCTAGGTACTATGTCAAGGGCTTTGAGTGAGCCTCTTAGACTTGCTGGCTTCAGGTGGGATGCAGCACCTTACAAGCTGTGGTGGCTACAGGACAAAACTCCTTCTGTTTGAGAAAAGCAGAGGGGAAAGTAAAGGGAACTTTGTCTTTCGCTTTTGGTACCACTGTAGCCACAAAGGAGCAGAGCACCAAGTGGGCTCTTGGAGTCCCTGATTAGATTTTACTCTTGAACAGCATTTCTGGGCCTTCACAGAGAGGAACCCAGCTCCCTGAAGGGTGAGTCCTAGGCCAGGCAGCATTCAGAACAAACTGACTTAAGAAAACTTGCTCTTTAATGGAACATTGGTTAGTTGTCTAGCAGTACTCTTTGTGGCCTGGTTAGGGGGCAGAGGGCAGTGGTAGTGGCAAAAGAGTGTGATTCCTCTGCCTTTGAAAAGGGGTGGAAAGAGTGGGAAGTACTTCTGCTTGTGGTTTGAGTGTTAGCTCAGCCACAATAGAACATAATGTAGACTTCAAAGATTTTTGACTCTACTCCCTGACTCCTAGACACCTCTGAACCCACCTGGGACCTGGAGGACATCAAGAAGAACACAGGCCTGCCTGGCTCTGCACATGCTAACTGTAGAGCCCCAGGGTCTTCAGTGAACATAAGAAGTAGCCAGGGAGTGGTTTTGGCAGGCTTTAGGTGAGAGCTAGCTATGTGCTGGCTTCAGGTCTGACCCAGCATAGTCATTGTGGTGGTGGCCACAGGGGTGATTCTGTTACTCTGTTCCTAGCTTCGGGTAGCACAAAACAGAGATGGAGACTCTGTATGTTTGGGAGAAAGTAAGGGAAGAGAAATGAGTGTCTGCCTGGTAATCCAGAGAATTCTCTAAGATTTTGTCTAACACTATCAAAGTGGTATATCTATGAGTCTGAAAGAACCCCAACATTACTGAGCTTGGGGTGGCCACTAAAGTAGGTACAGCTTAGAAATCAACACCCAAGTCCTCTTAAATATCTTAAAAGCCTTTCCAAGAGAAACAGCTACAAATAAACCTAGACAGTGAAGACTATAATGAATATCTAGCTCTTCAATGCCCAGATGCCGAACAACATATGCTAGCATCAACACCATCCAGGAAAACATGACCTTACCAAATGAACTAAATAAAGCACCAGGTACCAATCTTGGAAAAACAGAAATATGTGACTGTTCAGAAAGAGAATTCAAAATAACCATGTAGAAGAAATTTAAAGAAATTCAGGGTAACACAGAGAAAAAATTCAGAATTCTATCAGATAAATTAAACAAGGAAATTGAAACAAAAAGAATCAAGCAAAAAGTCTGGAGCTGGAAAATGTAATTGGTATACTGAAAAGTGTATCAGGGTCCTTTAATAAAACAATGGATCAAGCAGAAGAAAGACTCAGTAAGCTTGAAGACAGGCTATTTGAAAATACATAGTCAGAGAAGACAAAAGAGAAAATGATCTAAAAAATGAAGCATACCTACAGTATCTAGAAAATAGCATCAAAAGAGCAAACCCAAGAGTCATTGGCCTTAAATAAGGGTAGAGAAAGATATAGGTGTAGGCAGTTTATTCAAGGAGATAATATAACAGAGAACTTCTCAAACCTACAGACATATATCAATATCCAAGTGCAAGAGGATTATGGGATGCCAAGCCAAGCACATTAACCCAAAGAAGACTACCTGAAAACATTTAGCAATCAAATTCCCAACAGTCAAGGATAGAGAAAGGATTCTAAAAGCAGCAAGAGAAAAGAAACAAATAACACTCAATGGAACACTAATATGTCTGGTAGCAGACATGTGACAAACCCACAGCTAGTATCATACTAAATGGAGAAAAACTGAAAGAATTTTCTCAAAGATCTGGAACAAGACAAGGATAATCACTGTCACCACAGTTACTCAACAAAATACTGGAAGTCCTAGCCAGAGCATTCAGGCAAGAGAAAGATATAAAAGCATCCAAATTAGAATAGAAGGAGTCAAATTATCCTTGCTTGAAGATGATATGATTTTATATTTGGAAAAACCAAAAGACTCCACAAGAAAATTATTAGAACTGATAAATGAATTCAGTAAAGTTGTAGGATACAAAATTAATGTACAAAAAATCAGTAGCATTTCTATGCACCCACAATGGGCAATGTGAAAAGTAAATAAAACAGTAATACTATTTACAATAGTCACACGTAAAATTAAATACATAGGAATTAACCAAAGAAGTGAAAGATCTCTTGTGAAAACTATAAAACACTAGTGAAAGAAATTGAAGAGAACATAAAAATAGAAAAACACTCCATGTTCATAGATGGAAAGAATTAATATTGTTAAAATGTTCATACTACCCCAAACAATCTACACATTCAATGTAATTCTTATGAAAATGACAATGACATTCTTCAGAGAAACAGAAAAAAGAATCCTAAAGTTTATATAGAACCACAAAAGACCCAGAATAGACAAAACT
The DNA here is from genome assembly GCF_048565385.1 of Saimiri boliviensis. Lineage (NCBI taxonomy): Eukaryota > Metazoa > Chordata > Mammalia > Primates > Cebidae > Saimiri > Saimiri boliviensis. The sequence goes on from NC_133455.1 coordinate 114,874,757, forward strand.
AGCCTACACAAAAAGAACAAAATTGAAGGAATCACATTATCTGACTTGAATGTATACTATAGAGCTATAGTAACCAAGACAGCATGATACCGTCGTAAAAACAGACACACAGACTAATGGAACAGGATAGAGAGCACAGGAACAAATCCACACACCTACAGTGTACTCTACAAAGGTGCCAAGAACATACACTGGGAAAAAGACAGTCTTTTCAATAAATGGTACTGGAAAAACTGGATGTCCTTATGCAGAAGAATAAAACTAGGCTCCATCTCTCACCATTTACCAGGGGAAAAAATCAACATGGATTAAGAATTTAAATCTAAAACCTCAAACTATGAAAATACTACAAGGAAACATTGAGGAAAATCTCCAGGACATGGGTCTGGGCAAAGATTTCTTGAGCAATACCCCACAAACACAGGCCACCAAAACCAAAATGGACAAATTGGATCACGTCAGGTTAAAACACTTCTGGACAGCAAAGGATACAATCAACAAAGTGATGAGAAAACACACAGGTTGGGATGAAATATTTGGAAACTACCTATCTATATGATGAGTAATTAATAAACAGAATATGTAAGGAGCTCAAACAACTCTATAAAAAATCTAATAATATAATCAAAACAGGAAAATCCAATTTTTCATCAGATTATTAAACATACAAATGGCAAACAGGTATATGAAAAGGTGCTCAACATCACTAATCATCAGGCAAATGCAAATCAAAACTACAATGAGGTACCTTGTCACCCCAGTTAAAATGGCTTATATCCAAAGACAGGCAATAAAAAGTGTTGGCAAGGATGTGGAGAAAAGGGAACTCCCATATGATGTTTGGTGGGAATGTAAATTAGTACAACCACTATGGAGAACAGTCCAGAGGTTTCTCGAAAAACTAAAAACTGAGCTATCGTATGAGTAAGCAATCCCACTTTTGGGTATATAGCCAAAATAAAGGAAATCAGTATAAGGAACAGTTATCTCCACTCCTAAGTTTGTTGCAGCACTGTTTGTAATAGCTAACATTTGGAAGTAAACTAAGGATCCATTGACAGATGAACGGATAAAGAAAATGGGGTATATATACACAACAGAATATTTCAGCCATAGAAAAGAATGAGATCCCATCATTTGCAACAACATAAATGGAAATGGAGATTATTATGATAAGTGAAATAAGGAAGACACAGCAAGACAAACATCTTATGGTCTCATATTTTGTGGGATTTAAAAATCAAAACAATTGAATAAACTGCCATAAGAGAATACTATTAGCACCTCTACATAAATAAACTAGGAAATCTAGAAGAAATGGATAAATTCCTAAACACATACACCCTCAAGACTAAACCAAGAAGAAGTAGAATCCCTGAATAGACCAATAACAAGTTTTGAAGTTGAGGTGCAATTAACAGCCTACCAACTGAAAAAAAAAAAAAGCCCAGGACCAGACAGATTCACAGCCAAATTCTACCAGAAGTACAAACAGGAGCTGATACCATTTCTTCTAAAACTATTCCAAACAATTGAAAAGAAGAAACTCCTCTTAATTCATTTTATGAATCATTCGGATACCAAAACCAGGAAGAGACACGAGAAAGAAAAAAAAAACTGACCAATATCCCTGATGAACATTCATGCAAACTCCTCAAGAAAATAATGGCAGACCAAATCCAGTAGCACATCAAAAACATATCCACCATGATCAAGTCAGCTTCATTCCTGGGAGGCAAGTCTAGTTCAACACATGCAAATCAATAAATGTAATCCGTAAGATAAACAACAAAAAAAAAAACCCACATGATTAACCTAAGTAGATGCAGAAAAAGCCTTTGATAAAATTCAATATCATGTTATGTTAAAAACTCTCAATAAACTAGGTATTGATGGAACATATCTCAAAATAAGAGCTATTTGTGACAAACCCACAGCCAATAACCTATTGATAGGCAAAAGCTGGAAGCATTCTTTTTGAAAACCAGTACAAGACAATGATGCTGTCTCTTACCATTCATTTTCAACATAATATTGGAAGTTCTGGCCAGGGAAATCAGGCAAGAGTAAGAAATAAAGGGTACTCAAATAGAAAGAGAGGAAGTGAAATTTTGTCTGCTTGCAGATGACAAGATTTTATATTTAGAAACCCCATCAACTCAGCCCCAAAACTCCTTAAACTGATAAGCAACTTCAGCAAAGTTTCAGGATATAAAAAGAGAATGCAAAAATCACAAGTGTTTCTTTACACCAACAATAGACAAGCAGAGAGCCAAATCATGAATGAACTCCCATTCACAGTTGCTACAAAGGGAGTAAAATACTTAGGAATGTGGCTAACAAGGGATGTGAAGGACCTCTTTGAGGAGAACTACAAACAACTGCTCAAAGAAATAAGAGAGGACACAAACAAATGGAAAAACATTCCTTCCTCATGGATAGGAAGAATCAATATCATGAAAATGGCCATACTGTCCAAAATAATTTATAGATTCAATGCTATTCCCATCAAGCTGCCATTGACATTCTTCACATAATTAGAACAAACTACTTTAAATTTCATGTGGAATCAAAGAAGACCCTGTATCGCCAAGACAATCTTAAGCAAAAAGAACAAATCTGTAGGCATCACATTACCCGATTTCAAACTATACTGCGAGGCTACAGTGACCAAAACACCTTGGTACTGGTATCAAAACAGATATATAGACCAATGGAATGGAACACATACCTCAGAAATAATGCCAAACATTTACAACCATCTGATCTTAGGCAAACCTGACAAAAACAAGCAATGGTTCCGGAAAGACCTCCTGCTCGCTAAATGGCACTGGAAAAACTGTCTAGCCATAAGCAGAAAATGGAAAGTGGACCCTTTCCTTATACCTTATACAAAAATTAACTCAAGATCAATTAAAGACTTAAGTGTAAAACCCCAAACCATAAAAAAACCTAGAAGAAAACCTAGGCAATACCATGTAGGAGATAGGCATGGGCAAAGACTTCATGACAAAAATGCCAAAAGCAATTGCAACTAAAACCCAAATTTGACAGATGGGATCTAATTAAACTAAAGAGCTTCTGCACAGCAAAAGAAACTATGATTAGAGTCAACAGGCAACCTACCGAATGGGAGAAACTTTTTGCAATCTACCCATCTGACAAAGGTCTAGTACCCAGAATTTATAAGGAACTTAAACACATTTACAAGAAAATAACAACCCCAACAAAAAGTGGGCAAAAAATTTGAACAGACTAATCAAAAGAAGACATTTATGCATCCAACAAACATATGAAAAAAAGCACAATATCACTGATCATCAGAGAAATGCAAATCAAAACCACAATGAGATACTATCTCATGCCAGTCAGAATGGTAATTATTAAAAAGTCAGAAAACAATATATGCTGGTAAGTCTGTGGAGAAACAGGAATGCTTTCATGCTGTTCGTGGGAATGTAAATTAGTTCAACCATTTTGTAGAAAACAATATGATGATTCTTCAAGGATCTAGAACTAGAAATACCATTTGACTCAGCAATCCTGTTACTGGGTATATATAAATCATAAAGACACATGCACACATCTTTGTTGCAGCACTATTTACGATAGCAAAGACATGGAACCAACCTAAATGACTATCAATGATAAACTGGGAAAAGAAATGTGGTACATATACACCATGGAATACTATGTAGCCACAAAAAAATAAGATCATATCCTTTGCAGAGACATGGGTGAAGCTGAAAACCATCGTCCTCAGCAAACTAACACGGGAATAGAAAAAAAACAAAACAAAACACCACATGTTCTGATTCATTAAGTGGGAGATGAACAATGAGAACACATGGACACAGAGCAGGGCCTGTTGTTGGGTTGGGGTGAGGAGTGGGAACTTAGAGAATGGGTCCATAGGTGAAGTAAACTATCATGGCACACCTATATCTAGGTAACAAAGCTGCACATTCTGCACATGTAACCTGTTGGTTTTTTATTTTAGGAAGAAATATAGAAAAAAGAGTTTTTAAAAAGATTTAACTGGCTCGTGTTCTGCAGTCTGTACAGGAACATCAACACAAGTATCTGCTTTGGGGAGGCATCAGGAAGCTTCCAGTCATGATGGAAGGCAAAGAAGGAGCAGGCATATCTCATGGCAAGAGCAGGAGCAAAACAGAGTGAAGAGGTGCCACACACTTTGAAGTGACTGTCACTTTCCATCATGAGGAGAGTACCAAGAGGATGGTGCTAAATGACTCATGAGAAATCCACTCATCCTCCAGGCCCCACCTACATTATCCACTCATCCTCCTCCAGGCCCCACCTACAACACTGGAAATTACATTTTAACATAAGATTTTGGTGGAGATAACATTCAAACTATTTGCAGTATTAATTTAAATTTCCATCATCAGTGTGCAAGGGTTTCCTTTTTTTACATCATCTTCTCTGCTACACCCAGGTGCTGTAATCTTTCCTTGGCTTCTTTGTTCTTGTGAAGGTGTTTTTGTGCATGGATATGTGTTTCAATGGATGTTCCTGTAAGGGTTCAAGTGCTGGAAAGTCATAGTCTGTCCCTAACTGATGTCTATCTTCTATATAACATTTTTATTAAATAATAATTTACAAAAAACAAAATACTTAGATCTTAAGTTCACAGATTTATGAGTTCTAACACTTACGTAACCACCACTCTATCTTTATATACAGTAAACAGTTGCTAATTTCTTTACTAATTTCTTCTGGCTTCTTTGCAGTCTTATCACCTCCCCTGCCTCCTAAGAGCAACCACAATTTAGATTTCTTTTATCATATAAATGGATTATAAGGGGTATACTTTTTTTTAAATCTTCCCTCTTTCTGTTCCCATGATAGAGTTCTCATGAGAATATTTAAATAAATGTTCTACCTCCTCTTAGAAACCAATAATTCTTATATTTTCTCTTTTAAGGCTATTTTCTAGATTGTGTAGGCATAATTCATTGTTTTTTATTCTTTTTTCATTTGTCTCCTCTGACTGTATTGTCAAATAGCCTGTCTTGAAGCTCATTAATATTTTCTTCTGCTTGATCTATTTTGCTATTGAAATACTCTGATGTATTCTTCAGTAGGTCATTTCCATTTTTCAGTTCCAAAATTTCTACTTGATTTTTAAAAAATTATTTCAATTTCAATTATGTTCTTTGTTAAATTTATCTGTGAAAATTCTGAATGCCTTCTTTATGTTACTTTGAATTTATTTGAGTTTGATCAAAACAGCTTGTATTAGTTAATTTTCACACCAATATAAATAACTACCTAAGACTGGGTAATTTATAAAGAAAAGAGATTTCATTGATACAGAATTTCTCAGGCTGTACAGGAAGTATGGCTGTGGAGGCCTCTAGAAACTTACAATCATGGTGGAACATAAAGGGAAAAATGTCACATTCTACATGGCCTGCAGGAGGAATAGAGAGAGAAAGGGGAAGGGTTACAAACTTTTAAACAACCAGATCTCATGAGAACTCTATCATGAGAACAGAAAGAGGGAAGTCTGCACCCATGATTCAATCACCTCTAGCAGGCCCTTATCCAACACTGGGAATGACATTTCGACATGATTTGGGTGGGGACACAGAGCCAAATCATGTCACAGCCATTTTGAATTATCTGTGTGAAAGATCACATATCTTTGTCTCTCCAGAATTTGTTTCTGATTTCTATTTAGTTTGTTTGGTGAGGTCATGTTTTCCCAGATGGTCTTGATGCTTGTGATTGTTAGTTGGTTTCTGGCCGTTGAAGAGTTCAGTATTTTATAGAGTTCAGTCTTTGTAGTGTAAACTTTTTTGTAACTGCCCTTCTTTGGAAGGCTTTCCAGGTATTCAAAAAACTTGGGTGTTGTAATCTAAGTTTTTGTTCTCTGAAGTTTTATCTGCACTGGGGGGCACTCCAAGTCCAGTAATGCTGTAGCTCTTACTAATTGGTAGAGCTGTCACCTTGTTGATCTTGGATAAAATCTGGAAAATTTCTCTGGATTATCAGGAAGAAACTCTTGTACTCTTCCTTTACTTTCTCCCAAACAAACCAAGTCCCTCTCTGTGCTGAGCTCCAGAGCTAGGGGAGGAGTGACACATCATTCCTGTGGCCACCACCACTGGATTTGCTGGGTCAGACCTGAAGTCTGCACATTCCAGAGTCTAACCCATGTCCCATGGTGAGTACTATGTGAGTACTGCTGCTGATTTTCAGAGATCAAGGGCTCTTCAGTCATCAGATGGTAGTAAATCCTGCAGGATTGTGTCCTTCTTTTCAAGGGAGCAAGTGTCCAGAAACGTCATCCAGGAGCCACTGCCTGGAATGGGGGCCTTATGACTGTGTCCTGTGCCCTCCCCTACCGTGGCTGAGCTGGTATCCAATTTACAAGACAAAGTCCTCTTTACTCTTCCTTCTGTATCTCCATAAGCTGAAGAAATGGATCTCTTTTGGAGCTGTGAATCATGCTACCTGAAGTTGAAAAAATGGTAATGCAAACAATCCCTTAGCTTCCTCTGCCAGTGTCTCATTAAGGCGCATGCCCATGAAGTCCACTGGCTCCAAGCACAGCACAGCACTAGTGCTTGCGCAGGAACTGCAGTCAGTAGCCTAGACAGTCTTTTAAGTTTATTTAGAACTCCAGAGCAGTTTAGCCTGTGGTGGTGAGGCTTGACAAAACTCTAGTTCTGACTGATGAGATGGGTGATTTCCCTCTGGCTAGTGCTGATCTAAATGCTCCCTTCGTGGGCATTGACTGAGTTCCACCTACTGTTTGCAGCACTGAGTTCTAATGCAAGGTCCCACAGTTGCTGCACTTTCTTCCCTATGTGCACACATTCCCTCCATGTGCAACACAGCTGCTGCCAGGGAGTGGGTGGGGCTAGCATTGGCAATTCAAGACTGTCTTTCCTACCCTCTTCATGGGTTCTTGCAGTGATATGAAGTTAAAACTAGGTACTGCAATCACTTGTCTAATTTTTGGTTCTGACGAAGACGCTTTGTTAATGTAGAATATTAATAGCTGTTAAATTTGGTATTCATGTGGGGACAATGATCAGAAGTGTCTTCTATTCAGTCATTTTGGTCTGCTTCCCATTTTATATGACATTTTATCAAAATAAACATCAGTAGGAAAAAGCCCCTTGAACATGATACACATTAAGATCAATGGTGTTCATACCTTGGTTGGCAAAATTCCACTTCAGCAGCTATGACAAAATACAGGTGTCAGAAGTACTATGAATTTAAGATATTCTTAGTCTACATTTTGAAAAATAATCAATATTATTATAGCATATTACATTAGAATAGTGATAGATTAGAAAATATATTATTCTGTATAATATCTAATACATTAATTATTTGCCACTCCTTTGGAATAAATTTCTTCCCAATTCATTATGTCAGTATCAGTCATTTGTGCTGCTTAGTATTCTGCAGTGAGCTAGGAAGATCCTTCAATGAGGTTAACTTTCCCTTAGGATTATAAATTTCATTAGAAACCAACAGCAATTAAACTATGTCTGAGAGAAGTTAGTGATATCTGTATTGAAATAACGGATCTAGTAAGATATCTCCATTAATGTACCGTGGTTAGGCAGAGATAAGGATGATGAGAAAACAAGAACTATATTTTGGTCGCTTCCTTCCACACATACACATCCAATTCTATACATACTTCGATTCTGTAATATATAGAAATAAAATATCTTTTTATATGTCTGATTCAATCAAGCACATGTTTCACTATAGGACATTTTGTGTGTGTGTGTGTGTATGTGTGTGTGTGTATTATTGGTTTTTCTGATATTCTAAATCTAAGGACATGATAATTTATTTCATCACAAAGGGAGTTATTTATTTATACTATTATATATATATTACTTATATCTACTCTCAGATGATATCAGAGAGAATTTAAAACACTTTTAAAATCTCCATATTTTATGTGATATGTACTAAGTTATTAATAAGAGTCCAGATTATTGGTACCGATCACTGAACGCACACATGCATTTTAGAAACAAGTGAAATGTAAACAGAGCTTATCTTCAAAAGTAAATAAATAAATAACTACTTAAAATCATTCTGCAGTATTCTAGTCAGGTTATTAAAATGAGGTCACTTTCATATGTGAGTGATGTATCATATACTTGTGCTTTAGAATACTTGGGTCCTGTGAAGCTTGGTTTAAACAATTCTATTTTGAATCCTCTAGCCAGTAACTAATGTCAAATTCCTAAGTCGCCTTAATAATAGAGCAAAGGAGAGTGACCATCCTAGGCTCTTTATATGGTGATAGCCTGGAACTGTGTGTTGGTGAGGAAAAAATGACTTGGTCAAATCACACTGAGCAACTTTAGAGGCAAAGGTAGATACACAGCTTTAAGGCTTACACTACTTGGAAAGCTTTTTAAGAAAAAGAATACCCAACTGAAACTACAATATTACATGTAAAAGAAAATATTCATTTTGAATGAGAAAAAGTCACAATAAATTAAACAAATTTTAATAAATACCACAAACATTATTAAAAATCCAGAAAAATAACCTATATTTGTATCTGTCATATCTTTATTATAATTTTTCCTACAGTTTCTAGTGCATACTCTGGTTGCCTCTTTATTTGAAAACAATGTTGCAATATCATTTTCAATTAAAGAATGTAAGTATTATGAATCTTGGAGTTCGATTTTAAAAACATATAAATATAATTCAGTTTTTCCTAGCTGCTTGATTAAAAATTATATTTTATTATTAATATTTGGACTTCATAAGAAATCCACTTTTCACATCTTCAAATTACATGTGTGGTTTTGTTTGGGCCCTAAATATACAGAAATTTGGATTCCATGTTGCTTAATTACTATCATGAAAGAAAAAACTATGGTCTTTTTATAATAGTATTTTGTGAATATTTCTGACAGGAGAGAATATCCACTTTCACAAGGTACTAAAGATCAAATCCTCTCCTTATTTTATATGTCTGATAACTGGAATAATTTTTACAGACTCCACATATGCTCATGATGCTACTGATGAAAGAAGACAATTTTAAAAACAGGACCGAAATAAACCAATCACAGAGGACAAAACAGTGATCCTGACAACCGCAATGGGAGAGTTTCAACATAACTAACCTACCAACAGGTAGCAAACTCAAACCTTGGACGGTGGGTCATGTGAGGGACTCATCATCAACCTCATAAGGCTGGCAGGTTAGGAATTCAGCAGGGGCAATAGCTGGATCAGTCTTGGTGAAGAGACAGTTCTGCTGATGAGATCACACATCACCTTCATCCCTAATGGATACTGTGTAAACAGTTCCATACATTGTCTGTTGGCTGGGTGATGGCACATATCATATCCAAAAGGACAGCATCCCATACTTAAGGAATTGCATGCCAGCTGGTACCATAATGAATCCTCAACTGCTTGGTTTTTCTGGGTGATAAGATACATGAAACATCAGGAAATCATGAGTAGAGCTCATTGTTTCACTTTATAGGCATCAAAGATATCCCAGTTGGATGTGATGTTAAATGTGATATCACAACAATGAAGATTGTTTTCTCTAAGTCTACAAATGGTTACTGGATAGAAACCCTGCAGAGAGGAAAGACATTTCCATAATCCAGAATAGCTGCATACCATGAGCCAGATGCTCTGCTAATTTTCTCTAACAAAGATACCACATTCTGAGCTACATCTGTGATTAGCATTACCTCTGATTAAGTTGTCAATAATTCACTGTCATTCTTCTAGAACCTGTCTGGTCTCTGCACCAGCCAAATGCCCAAGTTAAATGGCAAAAACTCTCCCCAGAGATGTTCAGGTCTTAGATGGTAGCACTAATCTCTTTAATACAACAAGAGACATGTGTTGTTTTTGACTTACTGCTTTGGTGACAGGGTTAGACAAGGGTTTGACTGGAGGAACTTTCACTTGATCCTTCATATTGTGATAGCCCTCATGCCATGAATCAGGGAACCAACCTAATGTTTCTGTCTTTTACCAATTACAGTAGTACCCCCCACGAACCCCTTAGTGTGGAAGATACCTTCCAAGGCCCACACTGGATGCCTGAAACCTTGTATAATTCCAAACTCCATAAAGAGTCCTGTTCCACATGACAATATTTTGGTGAATAATGGACCACATATATGACGATAGTCCCATAAGATTGCAATAGTCGGCTCCATTGCAAATTTCCTATCGCCTGGTATTTGCTATGCTATACTTTTTATTGCTACTTTAGAGTTTATTCCTTCTTATTATTAAAAACATAGGTTAACTGTAAAACAGCCTCAGGCAGCTCCTTCAGAACTATTCCTCTGGAAGGCATTGTTAGCATAGGAAATGGCAGTCCATGAGTGCTATTGCCCATGAGGACCTTCCAATGGGACAGGATGTGGAAGTAGAAGGCAGTGATAATGATCCTGACCCTGCGTAGGCTTAGGCTAATATGCATACTTGAGTCTCAATTTTTAACAACAAAAACAAAAAACTACAGAAGAAAATTATAGAAAAAGCATATAGGGAAGAAAATGGTTTTTTAGAGTTGTGCAATGTGTTTGTGTTTTAAGCTAAATGTTATTACAAGAGTCAAAAGTTAAAAAAATTAAAAGTATATAAAGTAAAAAACATTGCAGTAACTAAGGTTGATTTGCTACTGAAGAAAATGTTTTTATAAATTTAATGTGGATTAAGTGTACAGTGTTTATAAAGTCTACATTAGTGTACAATAATGTCCTAGGGCTTCACATTCACTCACCATCCTCTCACTTGCTCACCCAGAGCGACTTCCAGTCCTGAAACTCCATTTATAGTAAGTGCCCTATACAGGGGTACCATTTATATATACTGTATATAGATAGATTTTTTTCAGACAGGATCTCACTCTGTCACCCAGGCAGATGATCACTCTGTTATCATGTGGTTGCACGATTTTGGCTCACTGCAACCTCTGCCTCCTGAGTTCAAAGGATTCTGTGTCTCAGACTCCCAAGTAGCCAGGATTACAGGTAGGTGCCAACACGCCTGGCACATTTTTAAGATTTTTGTATCTTTAGTAGAGACAGGGTTTCACCATGGTGGCCAGATTGGTCTTGAACTCCTGACCTCAAATGATCTGTCTGCATTGGTCTGTCAAAGTGCTGGGATTACAGTGTGAGCCACCATGCCCAGCCTCCATTTTTGTATTTCATACTGTATTTTTACTGTGCCTTATCTATGTTTAGAGAAGCATATGTCCATTCAAAAACTTGTACATGAATGTTCAAATCAGTTTAAATTGTAATAGCTACAAACTGGAATCAATCCAAATATTCATCAACAGGTAAATGAATAAATAAATTATGGCATATTTATACAGTGGAATTCTATTTAGCATTGATGGATAGAAGCAACAACATGTATGATTCTTAAAGTGATTATGCTGAGTGAAATAAACTATACATAAAAAGGTATGTACTGTATGATTCCACTTATAGAAATTTCTAGAAAATGCAAACAAATGTATATTAAAGAAAGTAAATCAGTGATTGCCTTAGAATTAAGGAGGAGGGGCAGGAAGGAGGGCTTATGAAGGGATACATGGTAACTTTATGATTGTTTTCATTATCTTGACTATAGTGATGGCTTTATAGGTATACATTTGTCAAAATATTTCACTGTGCATTTTAAATATGTACACTTTATGTATACTAAACTATACTTCAATAAACATATTAGAAACATTTTTGTCTTTTATTATTATTATTTTTCTTCTTCAACTTTTATTTAACATTCGGGGGTATATGTACAAGTTTGTTTCCTGGATATATTGCATGACGTTGACTCAAACCTTGGAGTTTATTCTCGGTACCCATCAGCCAGGTACTAAGAATAAAAAGAAATAGTTTAAAAATACTGAATTTAATACACCATGGAATATTACGCAGCCATCAAAAATGATGAGTTCACGTCCTTTGTAGGGACATGGATGAACCTGGAAACCATCATTCTCAGCAAACTGACACAAGAGCAGAAAATCAAACACTGCATATTCTCACTCATAGGTGGGTGTTGAACAATGAGAACACATGGACACAGGGAGGGGAGCACTACACACTGGGGTCCGTTGGGGGGAAATGGGGGAGGGACGGGGGTGTGGGGAGGTGGGAAGAGAAAGCATGGGGAGAAATGACAGATACAGGTGAGGGGACGGAAGGCAGAAAACCACACTGCCATGTGTGTACCTATGCAACAATCTTGCATGTTCTTCACATGTACCCCAAAACCTAAAATGCAATTAAAAATATATATATATTTTTAAAATACTGAATTTAAACCCAGACTTTGAATCACTACATCAGAAAATGTTAAAATTAAGATTTTAATGTTAATGAGCCTTCAGAAAGGGTTTACAGCTTCTCAGCTAGTTTTCACTCCTCAGTTCACAAGCTTTAAATGTCTCAGATAAAGTGGAGACCACGTTTTACAACCAGTCCCAAACCTTCTCTAAAGAGACCTATGGCCATTAACTAGAGCAGCTGTAAAATGGGAACAGGAAAATGCCCAGAGTTCCCAGGAATTATTAGATACTGACTGAATAGACATTAATGCTTGGAGACTCATAATGACACATCAGTCTGATTATCAGAGTGGAGGTTTATGAAGGACAAGACCTAATTAAATAGATTGACCTTGGCCAAATCTATCTCACAGTTGGTCCAATAGATTTAGACCTATTCTATAGCTGTTTCTGCAGAACCAGAATGATTAGGAAATAAATTTACAATGGGTCCCTCTTATTGTGGTTTTGCCTTCTGTGGCTTCAGTTACCCACAGTCAACCATGGTCCAAAAATAGGTGACTGCTTCATAATAAGATAAGTGTGTGTGTGTGTGTGTGTGTGTGTGTGTGTGTGTGACAGAGAGAGAGAGCAAGCAATTGAGATGTTACATTAACATAATTTTTATTACAGTGTATTATAATTGTTTCACTTTATTATTATTTATTATCACTAATCTCTTACTGTACCTAAATTATAAATTAATTTTACCATAGGTGTTTATTTTCTATTCATTTATTTTATTTGGTAAACTGTCTGTTCAAACCTTTTTCCCATTTTTTGTATAAGTTGTTAATTTTCTTATTTGTTCCAAGAGTTATTTATATATTTTAGATAACATTTCTTTATCATATGCAATTTGCAACCATTTTATTCCAGTCTATCCCTTGTTGTTTATTCTCTCTCTCTTTTTCTCTCTGTCTCCTTTGAGACAGAGTCTTGCTCTGTCACCCAGGCTGGAGTGCAATGTCATGATCTCAGCTCACTGCAACCTCTGCCTCTCAGGTTCAAGCAATTCTCCTGCCTTTTTCCCTTTTTCAGAATAAACCAAATTTAGCTTTTATTTATTTTACCTATTGTTTTTCATTTTTAAACATTGATTTCTGCTCAAGTCTTTATTATTTTTTCTCTTTTGCTTTGGGTTTAATTTGACCTTATAGTTTCTTAAAGCAGAAATGGAATTCATTTATTTGATAATTGTTCTTTTTAAATATGAGTGTTTAGTACTATAAAGTTTTCCCTTATTATTGGTTAAGATCAAGATTTCTCGGTAGAGGTACTATTGACATTTTGGGACCAGATACTGCTTTATTATGGGGAGCTATCCTGTGCATTGTAGGGGGTTTAGCAGAATCCCTGATTCCTTCCTACTAGATGCCAGTAGCATCTCTCCTCTCCCCAACCATTGTAACAATCAAAAATATCTATAGACATCGCTAAATGTTCCCTGAGGGTGAGCGGGCAAAATTACCCAGGCTGAGAATCACTATTTAGGAACATCTCATGAATGTTGGTATATAGTGTTTTCATTTATGTTTAGCTCAAAATACTTTATAATTACCCCCTTTGATTTATTTCTTGATCCATGGGCTTAGTTTACAAACATTTGGGTATTTTTCCAGAGATCTTCCAGTTCTGTTTTGGTTTTTGATTTAAGTCACTGTGCCCAGAGAATGTACTTCTTATGATCTAAATCTTTTTAACTTTATCAAAGGTTAGGCACAAAACATGGTCTATTGTAGTAAATATTCCTTGTGCACTTGAAAATAATGTGTATTCTGCTGCTGTTGGGTGAAATATCATCTAGATGTCAGATAGGTCAAGTTGGTTGATAGTGTTGTTCAAGTCTTCTATATACTTACTTATATTTTCTATAGTTCTATTATCTATTGAGAAAATGGTGTTGAAATCTCAAACAATTATTATAGATATGTCTATTTCTCCTTACAGTTCTATCAATTTTTTCCTTATGTATCCAAAAGCTCTGTTATTAGGGGTACAAAAACTTAGGACTGTTATGTTCTCTGGATAGACTGAACTTGTTTTCATTGTGAAATGACACTAGGTTAATATTCTTTGCTCTGAAATATATTCGGCTTGATACTAATGTAGCCACGCCCGTCTCTTTGGATTAATGTAGGCATGGCATATCTTTTTCTATTCTTTTACTTTTAACCTACACTGTCTTTATTTTTGAAGTGTTTCCCACAGTAAACATATAGAGAGGTTTGGCTTTTTTTTTTTTTAATCAAATCTGTTAATCTTAACATTTTAAAAGGGTTTTTACCTAAATTCAATTTAATAAGATTATTAATATGGTTGGGTTTAAATATATGATCTTATTTTATCTTTGTTTTATCTGTTTTTTTGTTTCCATTTTATCCCTTTCTTATCTTCCTTTGGATAAATCATAAATTTTTATGATTCAACTTTATCTACTTTTTGACTTACTAGCTATAATTCTTTATGCATTACTTTACTAGTTGGTTTAAGGTTTATAGTACACACAGTCTTTTTTTTCTGGTAATATCATACTACTTTATGTATAGTATAAGAAACTTATAGCAGTAGTATACTTTCATTTTTTCTCTCCCATCCTTGTGCTGTTACTGTTACACATTTTATTTGTACGTATTTTATTACCAGTACATTGTAATTATTTTTGCTTAAATGATCTATTACTCTTTAAGGAAATTTAAATAACAAGGAAACAATCTTACAGATTTCCCTGCAGAGGCATCAGTTACAGTGCTCTTTGTATATTTGTGTAGACCCACAGTTCCTTCTGCTGTAATTTTAATTATTCCTGAAGGATTTTCTTGAACATTTATTAAAGTTTAAGTAGTTGCAGATAAAGTTTTAAAATTTTTATGTGTTAATATGTCTTTATTTTGTCTTCATTTTCAAAATATGTATTATCTGGGTATAAAATCTGGCTGGCAGTAGTTTTCTTTTAGTACTTCAAAGATTTCACTCCATTCATTTCTCACTTGATTGTTTCTAATGAGAAATTACCATTATGCTTATTATTTCTGTTCTTTTGTACCTAACATATCTCATTTCTCAGGCTGCTTTTAGAATTTTCTCTTTATCACTGGTTTTGAGCAGTTTGCATACAATGTATTTTGGTGTGGTATTCTTCATATCTCTCAACATATACTTAGCATTGATTGAGATTATTGGATCTATGCATTTATATTATATATTTCTTCAGATTTGGAAAAAAAACTTATCTATATTTCATCTTATATTTCTTCTCCTTCCTCCCAACTCCTTTGAGGACTCCAATTACATGAATATTAGGCTGCTAGAAATTGTCCCACAGGTCAGTGATGCTCTTTCCTTTTTCTATTCTGTTTCATTTCAGAAAGTTTCTATTACTATGTCTTTACATTCAGCAATATGTTTTCAGCAATATCTAATCTGCTGTTTTCCCTATCTAGTTTATTTTTCACTATGGGCAGTATCATTTCCATTTCCAAAGGCTTTATTTGGGTCTTTTAAATAAAAGTATCTTCCATGCTTCTACTTAACTTTTCAACATACGGAACACAATTACAATAACTGTTAGATGTTGTTGTCTGCTAACTAAAATTTCTGACAGCTCTGGGTCAGCTTCAGTTAATTTATTTTTGTCTTTTTCATGGATTGCAACCTCCTTCTTTATGTGTTGAATAATTTTTGAATGGGCATCCAAAGTTATGAATTTTACATTGTTGTGTGCTGTGTATTTTGTGTTTTGACATATATTCTTGAATTTAGGTCTGTGACACAGTAAAGTTAGTGTTAAACAGTTTATCCCATTGAGACAGTTTTTGATTTGGCAGGTGGAACCTGCGCACACTAATTATTCACCTTCCTGAGGCAATACTCTTTATGAGTACTCTAACCACCGGACTGGTATTTATGAAGTTTTCCAGTCTGGCTAGTGGAAACGAGCACTGTTCCCAGTCCTGTATGAGCATTGGCTGTTGTCTTCTCTAATCCTTTCAGGTGGTTCTTCCCTGAAAGTGGGCAGCTTCCTCACATATATGCATTAATAAGCATTCTGCTTATCACTTGAGGATGTATCCTCTGCAGATCTTTGAGGTTCTCTCACTTTGTATCTTTCTCTTTCCCGCTACTCTGCTTTGCAAAGTCTAGCTATCTTGGATTTTACAGACTCTCATTTTATTCCGTCAATTCAAGGAGTTCACTTGACTTCATCTATGTTTCCCCTACTTGAGCTGCTGCCTGGAATTTCTCTGAAGGGAGTAAGCTAGAACCAACTTAGTCTTGTCTCATTTATCTCCCATTTGTCATGGGTCACTGTTTTTTGTTGCCTGATGTCCAACGTCATAAAAAAAAACTTGGTTCGACTTATTGACTCTAGTTTTTTTCTCCCCATTTCAAGTTAAAATGGGAAATCTGGTTTCCATTAGTCTATTTTTGGAAGAAGTGGAAGTTTCTAATTTCAGTTCATTTTAGAAATTGATTGAAATCTCTATCATATTTTTTAAAAATCCTCAAATATGTAGAGAGCTACAGTATAGAGTTGTCTATGCTTATTGTATTATGATAATGATTTTTATATTCCAACCATCAATTATACAAAGGTTTTTGTTAAGGTTCAGGTATTGTATTTCTGTTTTCCCTAATGTTATCACTGTTCTTGAAAATAAGTAGAAATATGTTGTATTTATATTTTTAAAAATATGATTTAAAATCCATCAAAACTATTTGGGATATATTTTATGTAGGTTAAGTAATAAATTTATGGCTGTATTTTTAAACATGCAGATATGAGAGTTTTTATAAGTAACATATAATTTTCAGCAACAAAATCACAGTGATGCAAACATTAGCTGATGGCAGTTCTTAAATGTATTTTGCATGACAAGTTCCTTTAAAGAACATGTAGGTTCTCACTTTTTGGTTAAAAAAAAAAAGCTAAGCTTTACCTTGAAGGAATAGATTATATGTTTATTTTCAGAAATATACCTTCTGGGTACCACATTACTGAGAATCACTAGTTCTCCCTGGACAGGTCAACAAATTGGGCTTAATGTGGCTTGAAACATCACTGGGAAAAAACTGTAAAGGTTTGTCTGCATTCTCTGGATGCTCAGATCCCAAATGACTCACTAATTCTGACGGCTCTACATTATCATTTACAAACATTTTAAGGCAGCAAACATACCTAGTGTGAGATCCAAACAGCCTGGACAATTTCAAATCATTTTGGCTTACTTCTTGTCTTATCTAACTATATCTTCATTGTTTTCAACCTTTGATGTATTTGGTAAAGAGATCAAACTGGAAATGGAAGTTTCTGCCAATTTTTCTTTATGAATTATCGGCATTATGTTTAGTTCATGCTTTTTGCAAGATGGCATGAAGTCTATGGCATGCACCCAGCATTGACCCCTCCTTTATACTTAGAACCTCTGCATGCCTCAGTGACAATACGTGACACTTGCCTGACTTCCATATGAATACATTAGGATACCGGTATGAATCCATATATGATATGTTAGAAAAGCCTAATTTCCTATTTTTAAAATTTAAATATACAATTCCACCACGAAGAGAAGATTGGCTTGGCTTTAAAGTATAATGTCTCTTGTTGATATATACAGCTAAATTAGAGAGCCTCAAGAAAGGACAGAATTAGACTCCTGAGGGTATAACTATTGGGTAATGGAAGCAGACAGACCACTCAAGCAACAACTGTCACAATAAGGAGCCTTTAAGAAGAAAATCTTCTGAGAATGAAGGGCCATATAGGAATTTTACTAAAAAATTTACACTCATGTCACTACTGGAATATATAACCAAACCTCTTGTAAAAGAAAACTCCTTGCCAGTTAGAGAAGATCAAGATGATGTACTCTCCTGCATCAGAGAAATCCTATACCCAGTACCAGGAAATTCTATGCACAAATACATTAATCGATGTATTAATGGAGCTGAAGTTCTGCTGTCAGCAGATCTTGTCATTCAATGAAGCATGCCCAGGTGGATAAAAACATCAAGAATTACATTTTAAAGAACAGGTTTTCATTTTGGAAAGAATTTTATGACTTAGTTAAGTAGGTTTTTTTAAAATACCAAGATTACACTCATTTCCCTGTTTTACAGGTGCTGTGTTTCCTTAGTGTCTAATTTTAAACTTGTCCTGTCAGGTTCAAAATGTATGATTTTGGCAAGGCTTGCAACTGTACAAAGCATGCCTTTCAAATACAGTGGTCTTCAGGTTTCTACTTCCTCAATACTATATTGTTTCCAAAAGAATGTATAAAAGATTAATGGATCAGAAAAGACATTATGCTGGAGATGAGAATCAAAATCCTGACCCTAAAGTATTTTGTTGACAGTGGGCTTTTTACCTTCCACGTTGTGTGAGGGTCATGTGATCTAGCTCCTTGCTGCGACTTGGAGGAAAAGGTGCAATATCAAGCATCCCCATATGGCCCCAAACCTGACCTAATGGCCACCAGTGCCTCTTCCTTTTCTGAGAGGAGTATCTGAGTTTCATGATGTCAGATAATCATCCTTGCAATAGGAGTTTCAAGTTTCTGGAGGCTCCTCTTTCCTTGCAAGTCATTGTCAATTTGATCATCGAGTAAAATGTTCCTGTGTGACAGGAGCAGATTGGCAGATGATCCCAGAAAAATCTAAACACTGAAGATAGAATGCTAAAAGATTTTTGAATTATTTCTTTATTTTAAAAAATTAATAGTTCTTTCCTCTTTTTACTCCATGTCTTGGCATCCTCCTTAGAACTATTGCAAGATGGGGAGCTAAGAGAAAATTAAAAAGTATTGATTGAATTTAGAAACATCAGCAAGAATTTATTCTACCTTCAATATAAGATAGCTCTGGCCGGGCGCGGTGGCTCAAGCCTGTAATCCCAGCACTTTGGGAGGCCGAGGAGGGTGGATCACGAGGTCAACAGATCGAGACCATCCTGGTCAACATGGTGAAACCCCGTCTCTACTAAAAATACAAAAAAATTAGCTGGGCATGGTGGCACGTGCCTGTAATTCCAGCTACTCAGGAGGCTGAGGCAGGAGAATTGCCTGAACCCAGGAGGCGGAGGTTGCGGTGAGCCGAGATCGCGCCATTGCACTCCAGCCTGGGTAACAAGAGCGAAACTCCGTCTCAAAAAAAAAAAAAAAAAAAAAAAAAAAAGATAGCTCTGTAGTAGTACTATAAAGTAGTAACAAATTTTACAAAACATGCTTTTCATTTTATGATGTTTTTAAAGATGTGGTTCATGTGCATATAATTCATGGTGAAAGATGGAATAATTTTAAGTTGTACATAGATTAATGCCCATATGTAAATATACATACATGCATTATTTCACTATGTAATTGATAAACCTCATTAGTGCCTCAAAATCATGGTTGCATAATTATGATTTTTTTTTAGGGTAAAGCCAGTTTTTTGAGAAAGAAGTTAGTTTAAAAACTACTTACAAACAACTGTTAGGTAAATAGCTGTATAGGCAATATACAAATATGGGAAAATAATGTAGGTGGTATATGGATAGCTGAGATTAGGGAAACTGCATTATATTGCTCTGGTGCATGTGTTTACTATAAGGTCTTTGCTGGCACGGATTTTACATGCTGTTTTAGGCCAGGGTCTAAGAAGCAGAGCCTGAGGCAAGGATTTTTGTACAGGCGAATTATTGAGGGGACACTTTCAGGATAAATCTACAAGGGAGGAAAGAAAGTGAGATAGCTCAAGGTAAGAAGCTAGGCAAATCATGGCTTTAGGAGAATATTAGCCTCAGACTGATTCCACAAGGACTTTTGGTGTTTAAATGGCACAAAAAGTTTGTGTTGCCTGTGGGTAAGGTGACTGAACTGTCATAACCTCACTTCAGTCTGCCGTAGGCCAAAGGCCACTCTTGGGATTAGTACAATTTCCCAGTCATTTCCTGGTGAGGTGACAATCTGCTGGAACAGTCACAGCAACTGGATGATGAGTACACTGGCCTGGTAAGGCAATTTGGACAGGACACCAGGAGTGTCTGCAATGCAATCTTAGGAGAAAAAAAAAAAATACTCAGAACAATAGTAAACACCCCAAGTATACTGAGATTGTCAGCTGGTAGCTGTTAATTCAGGAAGATTTTGAAGCCAACTAGCAACGAGGATATGTCATTTGTGGAAATTCCTGGCAGAAAAGGAAGCTCATTAATCCTCAGGGTTATCTTGACCCTCTCCATAATGGTTTCATGTTTTCTGTGCCAGCCTCCCTGGGCTTGATGCATCAGTTGACATTTGCTGTGTAGTAACCTGCTAAGGTAGAAGACTGGCCTTATCTGATGGGGACCTGCCCTGGGTATGCCATGGAGATGATCCTACTAACTTTATGCACTCTCAATTTCCTTTGAGCCATCACACAAAAAAAGAAATATTTCCTCTTCCTTAGATAGTATATCATACAGAGACAAAATGTTCATAATCAGTTAGTTGTGGCAGGCACTCAGAGTAGAGAAAGATTAGGTTTCAGTTTGCAGGAGGCATGGTTTCCGGCAATGGCTGGCCCACTCCAGGGCATGCCAATTCATTGCAGTTGACCACATATTTCCGCCTAATATCTTGTGAACACGAACCGGATGCTTCCGATTAAGTGCTCCCAGCTCTGGCTGTAATAAGTGGCTTGCTGGCAGTGTGCCTCCTTCCAGCTATCCTGGGAGCTGGACTTGGAGCGGCTGAGGTTTGGCATGCACACCTCAGAGGTTTCCTCAGCTGGGCCAGGTGCCTGGCAGCGCTCCTCTTCATTATTTTATTCTGACTCCTTGTAGCTTCTCCCCTCCACCCTACTTTTCCCTCCAAGCCATGCCTTGCTCAGCAGACCTCGCCTTGCTCAGCAGACCTCGCCTTGCTCTGTTCCCCATGGATGCTACGTATCTTCTTTTGGCCTGGATGCCTAATTTGGAGGAGTACAGCGCCCCACGCCAGGATCAGCTGGAGCGCCACATGCAGTGAGCACGTTGATTAAATTTGGTCAATGACAGCCAGTTCGGGTCCCTGGCAAGCAAGCCTGTACAAAGTATTTCCTGTTGGAGATGATGATAGATGGTTTAGTGATTAACAATACAGCCTCTAGAGCCAGACTCACTGCATTTTGGCAATGTAACTTATTGGCTGTGTTGCCTTGAGCAATTTACTGACTTTCCCATGACTCAGAATGATCATCTATAAAATGGGAGTAATAATTGTATCTCCTCCATAGGGTTGTTATGAGTATTAAATGAGTTATTGCATATAAATGACTATGAGTAGGTCCTGGGATATAGAAAAATGGTGGTGAAGTATTAGCCACCTTTATTAGCATTGTTTATATAGGTAATGTCATTTTTATTATTTTTGTGGCTCACTTGTTCTAAGCAACTGAAGATCTTGAATGTTGTAGCTGAATAATTCTCATTATAACTGTTAAATTATGTTCTGTCCTGTCAATAACAAAATTACACCACTGAGAAATAGACCTTGTCTCACATTAAAGTACTAATTTTATTCAGTAATTTTAAAAAATGAGTTTGACATTTCTAATGACTTGGAAAGATCCACCAAATATGTAAACAGGGAGCAACTGAATATCAGAAAGCAATATGCATAATATGATTGTATGATCCCATTTCATGTTAAAAACATTTATACATGTAATTATGTATGCTGTTATAGGCATATAGACATTATAATGTGGAGAAAATTATTAATCTTTATGATAACTGGCCCAGAAATTATTTTGAGGGAAAGGGTCATCTTTGTTGAAAAGCAGCTTTGGAAGACCCTTGTACATTAGAAAAGTGCCTCAACCTGAGGGCTGAAGTTCATGGGGAAGGAGGCAGAGTCTCGGTATGATAAATGAGGGCAATGGGCAGGTTCAAGGCTCAGCACAGTGTTAGGGAAGGTCCAAGAGAAGCAAATTCCTTACTGCTGGTGGCGGTGGTGAAGGAAGACTTAGAAAAGAATAGCCACAGGGTGAAGAAGATTTCAGCAAATTCTACATCGCTCCCTAATGCTCTGTGGAGTGAATTTCCTTTGGGTATATGCTACCTTCACCTTCCAGGTTGGAAAGGGGAAAAGATGGGGTTTATCTGGAGGTGGCCAGCATCTGAGTTACAGGTACAGGTACATGGACATGCATATATGGGAATATACACATGCATGCACATACACGCACGCATACACAGACACACACACACATGTAAACATATACACACACACATACATACATCCACTCATCAGCCAAAAGCTAGACCACATCCCAGACTGTTGTGTGGTTACATGAACAGGAGTATGGGATTGTACTGTGTAAAGAGGGTTCATAGTTTAAACTCTCTATCTCTCTCTCTTTCTCTTTATCATGAGGAGCATGCATATATGTTTATGTAAAAAGGCAAACAGTGTGTTTCCATGCCCCTTGGTGGAATGCAGCATGGGGCCTCTATCAATCTATCTCAGGATTTCTGAGCCCAGGAATCCACCACAGTTGCCTTTACTGCAGTTATGAGTACTGAGGAGGAGCTGAAAGTGTGTCTGTTTAGCTTTTCAGCATGGAGGGCCCTGCTCTCCCTATATTTTCTGCTAACTTTCTTAAATGATCCGGCAGGGACGAAGAGCAACTTATGTTATGTAATGAACAATTCTTATGTTTTCACCTTTATCATCCTTACTAGCTCCCTGAGTTAGTGATTGCAGGCTCCATTTTACAGATGAAGGAATCGAAGCTTAGAAAGAATTAGCTAATTGCTCAAGGTCATACAACGAGGCAGTCCTGAAATGGCTTATGAAACTCAAGTACTTTTTGTTGTCTTTATTCCAGTCCCAGGGTCCTTCCACCACATGGGGTCCCAACCTCACAAATAAATGTTCAATCCCCAACTCCCCAGAAGGACCCCGTTTCTGAGTTCTTATCTGATCTCATGCCCCCTTTTACTGCTTGTTGTTAGTACCTGCTGGGCACACGCTTCGTTCTTCACATGGTTTGTAATTCTGCCAATTCTTTTTCCAATTGCTCTGTAGTTTTTGTTTGTTTTGTTTGTTTTTTGTTTTGTTTTGTTTTTGCTTTTGCTTTAGTCTAGTTATCATATAGAATTTTTCTTTTTCTCAGTAATTTCAAGAAATATTCTACTGGACTGGCTCTTTGAAGGTAGAACTTTTTTTCCATTCCTTGAGAGCAGTATACTACCTAGTGAGACACAATTGTTCAATAAATATTGGATGGACAAATGAATGAATGAATACATGAATGAATGAATGTGTTAGCGCTGTATCACAGTCTGCGGTTTTCTGACAGGCTGTACCCTGATGGACACTTCTTTGTCCATCTTTCCTTAACTCAAAGTGAAAACATTCTCTTTCCCTTCGCAACCTTTTCTTTTCTTTTCTTTTTTTTTTTTTTTTTTGACACAGTCCCACTCCATCACCAGGCACCAGGCTGGAGTGCAATGGCGCAATCTCAGTTCACTGCAACCTCCGCCTCCCGGGTTCAAACAATTCTCCTGCCTCAGCCTCCCGAGTAGCTGGGACTACAGGCGTGCGCCACCCCGCCCAGCTACTTTTTTTGTATTTTTAGTAGAGACGGGGTTTCACCATGTTGGCCAGGATGGTCTCGATCTGTTGACCTCGTGATCCACCTGCCTCGGCCTCCCAAAGTGCTGGGATTACAGGCGCGAGCCACTGCGCCCGGCCACTTTTCTTTTATTTCTACCATCAAAGTCTGCTTCCCTTCCTTTCTCCCCGCGTGGTCCTGTGGAATGCCCAGAAGCTATGTGTCCACAGTAACAGCAATACCTGCTCTTTCTGAGAAAGGCTTAGCGCAGGAAAACGGAGGCCGCGTGGTTCGCAGGCCTCATCCGGTGAGATAGATGAGAGGCCCATTAAGAAAACTAGAACCTTTTCCATAGCTTTAATATTTTTGGATGCCAATTATGTGAATCGCTGACTGTTGATATTTTAAAAACATAGAGCATAAGTCCTTGAAGCATATTCCCATATTCGTATTTCATTTATGAGAATATGAAGACTCTTGAGAGGAGAGTGTCAAGCTTAAATCACGACCAACCTTTAATCCTGATGGAGAGAGGAGGCCGTTATCTGCAGGAATGTGCCGAAATCCTGCCATCTTGTGGCCAGTTGAAATATGGCATTTGTTGGTTTTTAAAATTCTGACACCGAGTGAGGGACTGCGAGTTGCCAGGAATTCCTTGCTTTAGAATCAAGTCTTCTTCACTGCACTGGGGAAATACTGACCTTCCTGCCAGCTCGTCTCTCTGGGGCTTAGCATTTCCTCTTCTGAAAAGAAAGAAAAAAAAGATTTCATTTTTTCCAAAAGTTCTTTCATATTGTGGAAGATTGGATTGTTGATCCATGCAGTAAAATGACTGTGCTGCTAAAAGGGACGTGCTAGGTTTTCTTTAGAATTATATTGGATATTTTTATTTATTTGAATTTTAGGAAGCAAAACCAATCAATCAATACCTCACATGTGCTTCCTTCACTTTTCTCCCGTTGCTTGATTGCACAGATTATCAATCATGATCCTAAGAAGCCTCTAGTAGGCATGAAGGTAAATGAAAGAAAAATAGGCCAGGTGCGGTGGCTCACACCTGTCATCCTAGCACTTTGAGAGGCGGAGGCAGGTGGATCACTTGAGGTCAGGAGTTCAAGATCATCCTGGCCAACGTGGCGAAACCCTGTCTCTACTAAAAACACAAAAATTGGTTGGGTGTAATCCCAGCTACTCAGAAGGCTGAGGTAGGAGAATTGCTTGATTGAACCCAGGAGAGGGAGGTTGAAGGGAGCCAAGATTGCACTGCTGCACTCCAGCCTGTGTGACAGAGTGAGACCCTGTCAAAAATAAAAAAATAAAAAAAAGAAGAAGTGATAAGATGGTTATCTTCAATGAGACTGTGAAATACCTATGTGAAATTCCACTAGGATGTCAGTAGATGAGGAAGCCAGGCTTAATGGGGATCTCACTGATTACTTTAATTACATTTATCCTAGTAATGCCGGAAGAAGGAGGAAGATTCTGAAATGCCACTGCCACACACAGGTCCTGCAAATGCAGGAAGTGAAATCATGTGGGAACTACTGATTTTAGGTCCCTATACATTATACATGGTATAGTAACCCTGTAAAAACAACGGATTTGGTACACATTTAACAAATTTGATTAGAAATTTTGGTGACTAACACTGATGCCTTAAAAGGTAAGTTATTATTAATTTTTAAATATTGCAATGGAATAAAAATGAGCTTTTGGTTCTGCTAATTTTTAAAGCAACCCTAAGCACAGTCAAAGGAATAAAAATCTTTCTAGATGTTTCAAATTATTAGCAGTTATTCATTCCTCTTCTATGCTAATAAAAAGCATACTCCCAAGGGCAATCATAGAGACTATGAATCGTTCTGGGGAAGCTCATTGTCTTTTTTTTTTTTCGCCTGAGATTTATCTCAGTAATGACACTCAGAGGTTAAGTAAAATAGGATGTGGGTGAAATGTTTTCTGCGTGTGGGATCATTTTTAATGGTAAGGAGTAGAGCTGCTGGTGCAGGTTGTACTTTGTAATAATGATTCATTCCTGTAAATTATAGTTCTGTAAACACTTGAGTTGATGTGAAACTTTTAACAAAGCAAGTTTTGTGAATTTAGAAGGCGTCTGCTTTTGTTAGTCCTGAAATGAAGTCCTGGGGCTCCTAGGTCAGGAGCCCTGGTGTGCTGATATAGGTTCTTGGACCGCAGCCAGTCCTATCGGATCAGACTATCTGGAAATGGAGCCCTGGACTGCGTTTTTGACAGTCAGGTCAGGTGATTCTAGCACTCACCAATATTTGAAAACCATTGCTCTGGAGTTCTCAACTTCATAGAGATCTTTTAAAAAATGATGCCTAGTTGCACCCCCGTGAGGTTCTGAATTAATTGATCTGGTGTGTGGCATAGGCATCTGGAATTTTAAAAGTTCCCCAGGTGATTGTAATGTGTACCCTAGTTTAGCAGCCAGTACTCTAGGACAGGGATTGGCATTTCTTTAAAAAAAAAAAAAAAATCAAAAGGACTAGATAATAGATTTTTTGTCTTTACAGGCGTTGCATCCCTGCAGCAACCCTCCTGTAGCAATGTCTACAGATAATTTTAGAATCATACTTATCACAACACTCCAGGCAATCTCAGTAAGGAACTACGCAATACGGGACATAGCAGCTAACGGTACTATTTCCTCATCTACTAAAGTATGTAGTCTAGAAGATTTCCAAGTGCTTTTTCTTCCTAACCTTTTGTAATTCTGTCCAAACACGACCCAAATAATGGAAATAAACTAGTTTAAAAATAAATAGTTAAAAATTAAGCTAACTGAAAACAAAAACCAGAAAATACTTTTTCTTACTCTAGAAATTGAGAAAAATATTCTAGTGCCAAATTACCAAAGGGAATTTTACAAAATGCTTGGAAGAAAAGGAAAAAACTTTATCTGAAGAAATATCAGATGTCTCCTAGAAATATCACATAACTATCAAGTAAGAAACAAAAGAAGATGTTGGAGAGTCATTTAAAAAAATATATCGAAAGAGGACTGTTCCAATGGATCAAAGAGAAAAGGAGAATGTATCCACCCGTGAATACACATCTTCCTCAGGAACGAGGATGGGATTTGAATACAAAAATTTAACTTAATATTTTTTGCACAAATATGAAAATATTTATCTGCCTCTACATTAAAAGTTCACTGTTGTGAAGTTCAGTGATTTGTGGCGCACATCCCATTCTTCAGCTGTTTGGATCAGAAACTGGCCTGCGCACCACGCTGGTCAGTTTTAGGTCACGTTAACTCAGGTCAAGGCTGTGTGGTGACTCCAGGCAGGTTAGGGTTTGAGGAACCCATATGTGGGCTCCCAAGTAAGTTCTCAATGACTGTGCAGATTCAGATCGGGCCCAACTTAGAATTGCTCTCACTTTCACATAATAGGATATGAGAAATTAAAGAACCGTTTCAGCAAAATGGACTACATTTGACCCTCCCCACACCACTATACCATTGCTTTGAATTGGGTTAAACCACTTACCATCTCTGAGTTTGTATCCTCATCTGTGAAACAATAACATGTCCGAGCTTCTTTGGGGGCATTGAAGCGGACGGAGAAGATACAGTGCTGAATTCACAGTTCACAACAATAAATACTGGCTTCCTTCCTTAGCCTCCTTCTTTAGTTTTTCAGAGAGATGAAACTGGTTTCCCCCCCCCCCCCCCCCGCCCCCGGTGTGTGCCTAGTGATAAATATATTCTTTATACAAATTTTAAAATCAGCAATGGTGTAAAGAGACCATAATGCCCACAAGTAATCAGCTTTAATGGATGAGCTGACTTAGCAGGCACGACCCGAACACAGTTTCATGTTTTTCTTCCAGCTACTTCCTTCGGGTTTGCTCTATCTTATCTCTCTTCATCCCTTAATGTATCTTGGGTGATTCCAGTTTTCCAGTCACTTTTAGGTCATATAAGAACACCGTTACTAGTATTTTTTTTTTAGCTATTAAAATGCCTCATCAAATCAAAATAGGACTTTAACGCCCTTTTAGTTCAAAGCTTTTCTCCTCTCAGCTTGGTCCTGACTTAGGGCCTGGGAACATGCAGAGGGGAAGGGATGTGATCAGGGCCACAAGTAGCACAAAAGACACCTGAGGGTCTTCTGCTCCCAGTCAGGTGGGACAAGAGGGAAATTAGCTGGGTTTCAGCAGCTACCTGGGCCCCCTCGCCAGACTTCGTACAGGATCAATGCAGCTGAATGGGGGTGGTGTTTATGGAAGCTTCTTCTTGCTTTTTGTGCCAACTTTTTCACTTCTATTTCCCCAGATTTTCTTTTGCTTCTGTTTCCAGGCTGTCCAATAAGAGTCTTGTATTTCCCTGGACATGGTGATTGGTGTAGGGACTGGTCGCATGACTCCATCAGGACCAATCAGAACGAATCCTGGGATTTTTATTAAGGCACCTTGTAAAGAGATACTTCTTTCTTTTTCTCCTGCTGTCATTGCTCAAAGAATGAAGCTATTGCCAATCATCTTGCTACCACAAAGAAATAGTTTTCCTGAAAATAAGATCAGATAAAATAAAAAGCAGAACTAAGAGAGGAAGAGAGTCTTAACAATATCGTATTAATACTTGGATCTATACATGTAGAAGCTAAGCGCCTTAGCCTTCCAGATAATATTAGGTCTGGTTAGCACAACTTTCATGGTAGAATTCACTCCCATGGAATGGTATTTTATACGGTAGATGTTTATGTAGATGAGTGTTATATATACTCATCTAATCCTGACAACCACCCTGTTAGGTGTGTATTAATATCTTCCATTCTACAGATGAGTAAATGGAGCAGTAAGGAGGACAAGAGATTTTTCCAAGTCACATAGCTACATATATAGCAGGAAGTAGCAGAGCCATGATGAAAACGGAAGTCTCAAGCTATGCTCCTGACCTGGATTTAACTTGGCTCTGCAAATGTTGCGAGTGCATGCAGACACAGGACTTAGGAGAGAGATCAGAACTCAAGGCAGAGCTGAAGCATGAGAAAGCTAAAGGCAAAGCCATTCTGGGATAACAGGCAAAGTAAGAAGTTGGTATTTTCCAGTTCTGTTGGAGAAGGCAAAACCTTAGGAAAGTATTGATGAAAAAGTCTAGAAGCAATTAACATTTGACATACTGAGAATCTTTTACAATTTGTGATAAATGTTTCGGTACAAGAAAATGGTGTTGCAACACAAACTGGGTCAGAACAGCATAGAAAATCTGGTGACAATTCAGTAACACCTGTAAAGCACAGGAAAAAACCCAAATGCAGATTGGCCAGTAACTGAGATATTTTGCCTTCTATATTACATTTTTACTTGTTCCTGATTATATATGTGCCTCTGTGTGTGTGTGTGTGTGTGTGTGTGCGCACACATATATACACACACATCTGTATAAAATATATATGTGAAAAACATGCATATATATAAGTATATATGTGCACACACATATATAGAGAGGTTTTGAAATAAATTGCTCATATATACTGTATATTGCATATGAACAATTTGTATATATAAACTAAAGAAATGACTATAACTCTTTTTTTTTTTTTTTGAGACAGAGTCTTGCTCTCTCAACAAGCTGGAGTGTAGTGGTGCAATCTTGGTTCAATGCAACCTCTGACTCCCTAGTTCAAGAGATTCTCCTGCCTCAGCCTCCCAGGTAGCTAGGATTACAGCCATACACCCATGCTTAGCTAATTTTTGTATTTTTAGTAGAGACAGGGTTTCATCATGTTGGCCAGGATGGTCTCGATCTCCTAACCTTATGATCCACCAGCCTCCGCTTCCCAAAGTGCTGGGATTACGGGAGTGAGCCACTGCCCCCAAACTCTACTGGCTGCTTTTAATTAAAAGCCTTGTTTTCATAAATTACCCAGTCTCAAGTATTTCTTTATAGCAGTACAAGAATGGACTAACACACTGGGCTAAAATCAAGGTGCCCTCAAGGCAGTGTTTCTTTCTGAGAGTTCTTAGGAAGAATCTGTTTTCTTGCTTTTTCTAGCTTTTAGAGGCTGCCCTCTTCACTCCTGACCTTCTTCCTCCATCTACAAAGCCAGGAAAGTCAGGCTGAGGTTCTTCTCATGCTATCACCTCCAGTGCACTCTCCTGATGCTCTCTTCCACTTTTAAGGATCCTCAGGATTACATTCAGCCCACCTCGATAAGCCAGGCTAAACTTTCTATTTTAAGGTCAGTTGGTTAGCAACTATAGTTTTATCAGCAACCTTAGCCTGTCTTTGCTATGTTATATAGAATATTCACACATTCTAGGGGCTAGAATGAGGAAACAAAGCATCGTAGGTGTTTTTACATTCTGTATTTGCATGAACTTCACATACATGCAAATTACGCAGACCAGCGTCTTTATTGTGAATCTAATATTGTTTACATTTTTAAAAGACTAGCATATAAGATTCCTTAAAATGTACATTTGATATCAGGTCTCCTGGGATCAAATAAAATATTTATATTATTTTTTATTCATTGTTATTTCTATTATTTTGCTATTATCTATCATTTCTACCTGAACTCATTCAGTATTAATTACGTTTTTAAAAAATTATAATTTCTCTGAATGAGTTGAACATTGTGATTCTTTAATGATATGTTTATTTAACAATCTGACATAACATTTGTGGAAGATGATGTTTGTAGATATAGTACTTGAATAATTTTTCTCACGTGACACACAACGTTTGATAAATTAGGAAATAGAATACAGTAGAAAAGATGACTACATCAATGTTACTTTGTAAAAATCATAGACTTGACCATTTTCTTTTATAAGCACCTAATTATTGTCATGGAAAAGAAGAGAAATTCCATTATCTTATTTTTTATTCTAGCTACAAAGTGTACAGCAGTGTGACTTCCAGCATAAAACAGAGAAAGAAAATAATTGTTGATCAAATACACAAAGACAAAAGGAACTAAAATCAATTTATTTGTACGTTATGCTCAACATTCTGTTTTGCACACCTATTTAATTCCATATGTATTCATTGGACACAAGGCAAGGATCTCTTGAGTAATGAGTCACTTTTGAGGAAGCAGCTCCCAGGCTATAGAAGAGGCGGACATACATAAATGATATGAACCAACTGTGATAAATAGCACATCAGAGTAAAAATCTTACTAGTACAACAAACTCCATGAAGGCAGAGGTTTTACTAAATCCAAAGCAAAGAAATATGCTCAGTGTTATAAATAGAATGTGCTATGGGAATACAAATAAGAAGACACAAAATTTCATAAGGCAGCAAGGGGAAAAAGGCTTTAAACACCATGATTTTGGAAAGTTTCACACATTAAGAATTTAAGAAAAAAATGGATAATCGGAATGGGTTTCATGCTCCACCCTTGACTTCTAAATGTTATTATCCCTCTCTGACACTAGATGGCACTACAGATGCAGGCATGGGCAGAAAATTTATTTCAAAGATTTGTGCCTACCTATTTATGATGGGATTCTTCTACTCCTGCTGCACTTTGCCTGGGGTAGCCAGACTAGAGGAAAACAAATACTGAAAGGAATAAAACAGGTGGAGATTTTGTTCAGGAACAGGAATTCTATCCAAAACTTGGATTTTAATCAATATTTATTTGATTAAAGGTACAGTTTTTAAATTTAAAAATTTTAAGACTTTAAGTTTGAATTCTAAATCTTATTTTAGGTTTACATTTAGTAATTTTGAATTTAGTATGTGAGTTCGAATTCTTTTTCAAACAATTAACACCATCTTATATATTTAATAAGATAGGCTTGGGTATGTTAAACTACAATGACAAATTTAATACATCTGTATTATCTCAAATGTTTAATTAGGATACACAGAGATTTTATTTTAAACACTCAAATATAGATCTAACAACATCTTGCTAAGTACTGAAATTGTAAATCAAGTAAATCAGATTTACAAACATAGTAGATCAAATTCTTCTAAGCATTTTCCAATGGCTTGAGGCCCAGACCACACACACAACACATTGTGATTCCCTCCCTACTTACTGGACTCAGTTGGAAATGATGCTATAGGCTGTTTTGTATAGTCACATTTTTTATTGCCAGTGAGCAGGGGTTTTCTAAAACTCAGTCTTTTCCTCTGAAGTTAACGACTTAATTTTGTATGTTGCAATGCTGTGCCTTTTCCCTGGGTAA
The DNA here is from genome assembly GCF_048565385.1 of Saimiri boliviensis. Lineage (NCBI taxonomy): Eukaryota > Metazoa > Chordata > Mammalia > Primates > Cebidae > Saimiri > Saimiri boliviensis. The sequence continues at coordinate 114,906,843 of NC_133455.1, forward strand.
CCTGTCCCTTAAATTCAAAAGGGATTTTCAGGGCCCCGTGCTTATAACGCCTTTTCTATAATAATTATGTTACCTCCTCATATAGACCTAGTGTGTGCTGATGGAATTTAGAACACCTTCCTTAGGTTGGTTACATCCCTTTCCACTTTCATTGTATATGTGCCTCACTCATCCACACTTCGTAGACGTTTCATTAATACCAGCCTATAACTTCTCTTTTATCCTAGAGCAAGGGAAGCAACTTTGTCTCAGATAGACTTCCCAGCTCTGGACACCAGAGTCAAGAGGCACAGATGTGAAGCTTTGATCAAAATGGTGCCAAACATCCAAGTCTCAGCAGTTGATCCTAAAATATGGTGACGGCCAAGTGAACTCTTCCAGCTTTGAACTCACTTCTGTTTTCACATGTTGTCTGCCCATCATGACCAATAGTATCAGACATTTTTATCTGATACCTACAACATGAGAGACTATTAGAGATCATATTCACTCAACTATAATCCTACACAGAAGGGATCTGTGCTTTCTCTGCTGACCTAGTAGGCAGTGGTGGAGCTGGGACTAGAACTCAAGGATCAGTTTCCTTCTCTGCAACTCCACCTGTCTGAGATGTTGGTTTATCACAGGGTCAACTTTTGTCATATGTATTTTTAGAATATTAGAGAGTCAGTTTGTCGAATCCATTTATTATATAAAAGAAGAATCAATTGCCTCAAGAAGAATCAATTGACATAACTAGTGACCTTAGGGAATGACTTGACTTTGTGTCCATGTGTCATTGTTCAACACCCACCTATGAATAAGAACATGCACTGTTTGATTTTCTGTTCTTGTGTCAGTTTGCTGAGAATGATAGTTTCCAGGTTCATCCATGTCCCAACAAAGGACACAAACTCATCGTTATTGATGGCTGCATAATATTCCATGGTGTATATGTGTCACCGTTTCCCTGTCCAATCTATCATCGATGGGACTTTGGGTTGGTTCCAGGTCTTGGCTACTGTAAACAGTGCTACAATGAACATACATGTGCATGTGTCTTTAAATAGAATGATTTATAGTCCTTTGGGTATATATCCAGTAATGGGGTTGCTGGGTCAAATGGAATTTCTATTTCTAGATCCTTGAGAAATCACTACACTGTCTTCCACAATGGTTGAACTAATTTACACTCCCTCCAACAGTGTAAAAGTGTTCCTGTTTCTCCACATCCTCTCCAGCATCTGTTGTCTCCAGATTTTTTAATGATCACCATTCTAACTGGTGTGAGATGGTATCTCAATGTGGTTTTGATTTGCATTTCTCTAATGACCAGTGATGATGAGCATTTTTTCTTTTTTCTATTCTTTCTTTCTTTCTTTCTTTCTTTCTTTTTTGAGACAGAATTTTGCTCTTGTTACCCAGGCTGGAGTGCAATGGCGTGATCTCGGCTCACTGCAACCTCCGCCTCCTGGGTTCAGGCAATTCTCCTGCCTCAGCCTCCTGAGTAGCTGAGATTACAGGCACGTGCCACCATGCCCAGCTAATTTTTTGCATTTTTAGTAGAGACAGGGTTTCACCATGTTGACCAGGATGGTCTGGATCTCTTGACCTCGTGATCCACCCGCCTCGGCCTCCCAAAGTGCTGGGATTACAGGTATGAGCCACCGTGCCCAGCTAAGCATTTTTTCATATGTTTTTTGGCCTCATGTATGTTGGGATCTTTATAGCAGCAAGAGAACAGACTAATACACTGTCATTCAGTAATTTATATGACATAGGACCCTGGATGGGGCCCTACAACAGTGGCTTCTATTTATCTACAAGTAGACAGAGTGAGAAATAATTTTTATGTTCTAATACTTCTGGAATGCATCTTAGGATGTAGCCTCTGCATCTAACTGCATGTGATGTGAAGAGTCTATAGGTAGGCTGCCCTGGGCTGGGGCAAGCGTTCAGCAGTGCTCACTGGGATTTGGGTTTGGTCCAAGTTCTGCTCCACAGTCCATGTATATGTTTGCTGTAGTCCCCTTGCTTGCTGCATCACACCTGCCAACATCTCCACAACATTCTGTACAGGAAGAAAAGATCCCTTTGTGTCAAGGAAGCAAAAGTTCTCGAAGTAGCCCTCCCCAGCAGACTTCCACTTCTGTCTCTCCCGACTTCCATATAGGCCCCTTACACAGGTTACCAGGAAAAAGAAAATTATGAGTAAGGGTTGGCTCAGGCATCACACAGAAGATTTTAGATTACCAAACACCTCTGAAATTTAGAAAAAAAGAGTGATCCTAAGATAAAAATTCAATTATAAATTCTGAAAAGTATAATCCCGTTTATATCCTTAGCACTTCAGCAGAATCAGGAAATAGTTCAGAGCCTGCCCTCTCTAGAGAGGTGCCAAGTTGGGTGAGATGCCAACTCCACAGTCTATATCTGTCTCACAGAGGGATTAGCTCTTGAGGATTCACACTTTCGCTTGAAAGTTTTTTTAAAAATAAATCAAGGTAACCGCTGACATACTGATTCTCAGCAAGTTCAATGTAGAAAATTTCTTCTTCGAGTTTTAGAGCAGACCTCATTTATCCACATTGTTGTATGAAAAAATATATACCTTAAAAGTATATACCAAAAGAAAAATATGTCACACATACACACAGGTATGTCAAACAACAACTAACATGAAGGAAGCAGGTACTACTAATTTCTTACCAAATATCTACCTTCTTTTTTCTTGAACAGGATCTTGTTATTATTGCTGCTTTTCCTCTTCTGGGTGGCGTATTTAGAGGTAGCCAAGTGACAAATTTCTGCCTAAAGACTGAAGCCACTGGGCGGGGTTTTCCTCAAATAGAAAAGAAAAATTAGAATTTTTAAATTGTGAAATATAACTACAGAAAAACAAATAATGTGCTGATTTGGGTTAACAAATAATCATAAAGCAAACACCCATGTAACCATCTGTATCGTGTTTTAAAAGTTTTGTTCGTGATAGTCATCCATATTGCTGTGTTTAGTTTTACTTTTTTTTCATTGCTGCAAGGAATACAGTTGGCCTTCAGTATTCATGAGAGATTGGTTCCAGGACTGCCCATGAATACCAAACTCGGCACATACTCAAGTCTCACTGTTGGCCCTGCAGATATGAAACGTTAAGCCTCTCTAGAGGGTTTCACATTCTGTGAATGCTGTACAGTATTTTTGATCCACGTGCAGATGTGGAACCTGCCCATACAGAAGGCCTGCTGTTTTTACTGAAAAATAAAATTTCTATTTAAGAGGACCCATGCAGTCAGAACCTGTGTTGTTCAAGGGTCAACCGTATACCTTGATCTGTTTATTTACTTTGCTATTGATAGATTTAGTTTGTTTCTCATTTGGCTTCTAATTACACATTTTTGTGTATGTATCCTGGGTGCATAGAAATTTTATACACACTGATTAGTCACTAGGGTATACACCTGATAGAATTTCTGAATTAAGAAGTAATGTAAGTTGTTCCAAACTTGATATCATCTGATAAACTAAATATATACATTATTTCTTTATTAAATATATATGCATCTGATAAATTAAATAAATACATTACGTCAAGTTGTTCCAAACTTGATATCATCTGATAAATTAAATACATACATGATCTCAATGCATATATTTGGAAAGTGGTGGTCAAAAGTCCTGGATGACAAGTGAGTCCTATTTCTCTACATCTTCACCATTCATTGGTATTTTTGTACTATTGCCAATCCAATGAGTGTGTAGAAATGGATTATTATTATTTTGATTTTTCTAATTACTAGCTTGGTCACATTTTCTTAGGTTAATTGACCATGAATTAGTTTGCTTGGGCTGCTGTAACAAAGACCACAAACTGCGTGGCTTAAACAGACACTTACTGTCTCACAGTTCTGGAGGCTGGAAGTCTGTGGGCTGAGAAAGAATCTCTTCTGTGCCTCTTCTCTTGATCCTGGTGATTTGTTGGCAGTCTTTCGTGTTTCTTGGTTTGCAGATGAACTGGCATCTCTGCCATAATGTTCACATGTTATTCTCCCTGTCCGTATTTCCTTTTTTTTTTTTTTTTTTTTTTTATAAGACAACAGTCAAATTAGATTAGGATCTCACCTTACTTCAGTGTGACCTCATACTAATTACATAAGCAACAATCCTATTTCTGAATTTTATTGCATTCTGAAGTTTTGGGGGTTAGGACTTTATGAACTTTTGAGAGACACAGGTCAATCCATTACAGGCTGCCTGGATGTCATCTTTTGTAAGGAAACTGTTAAAGTCTTATTTCCTCATTTTCTTTTAGGTGGTGTTATATTTATTCTTGATTTGTAGGATTTGTGTGGTATAGCAGATATTTGTTCAAGATATGTGTTGCAAACGTAATTTCTCTTTTGGTGGCTTATCTTTTCACTCTTATTAATATTGTTTCTATAAATGGGCTTTAAAAATTTGAATGTGTTTAAATTTATAGATCTTTCTTTTTCACTTAGTAAGTTTTGCATATTGTTTAAGAAATATTCTCCTACCCTGACTTCATGGAGTTTTTTTTTTTTTTTTTTTTTTGATACAAACTGAAATTTACAGACGTGGGGATATAGTGGGAAAATGCATCTTACAGAGTCTAAATCCCTACTATGATGTGAATGTTTGTGCCCCTCCAATATTTTTGATTTTTTGTTGTTGTTGTTTTCTTTTTTTCTTTTTTTTTTTTTTTATGATTATAGGCATGAGCCACCATGCCTGGCCCACAAAGACATTTTTTTTTTTTTAAAGAATAATAAGAAAAAGAATAAAGAAGAGGTAGAAAGAGAAAGAGAAAGAGGGAGAGAGAATGAGGGTATTGCTTTGTTGCCCCGGCTAGAATGCAGTCTAAATATGGGTATGCTTATAATTGTGCTTAATAATGAAGACATGAAAGAAAATGAGGGAAGAGAATAACAAACAAGGAGCCAACCAACATTTCGTTTAAACTTCTTTTTTTTTTTTTTTTTTTTTTTTTTTTTTTTTTTTTTTGAGACGGAGTTTCGCTCTTGTTACCCAGGCTGGAGTGCAATGGCGCGATCTCGGCTCACCGCAACCTCCGCCTCCTGGGTTCAGGCAGTTCTCCTGCCTCAGCCTCCTGAGTAGCTGGGATTACAGGCACGCGCCACTGTGCCCAGCTAATTTTTTGTATTTTTAGTAGAGACGGGGTTTCACCATGTTGACCAGGATGGTCTCGATCTCTGGACCTCGTGATCCACCCACCTCGGCCTCCCAAAGTGCTGGGATTACAGGCTTGAGCCACCGCGCCCGGCCTCGTTTAAACTTCTAAGTTGATATGATGTGGTACTGATAAGAGTGTATATTTTGTGTAAAGTGGAGAGTTCTATAAATATTAATTACATTTACTTGTTCCAGATCTGAGTTCAAGTCCTGGATATCGTTGTTAATTTTCTGTCGCATTGATCTGTCTAATATTAATGTTGAAGTCTCCCACTATTATTATGTGGGAGTCTAAGTCTCTTTATAAGTCTTGTATGTCTGGGTATTCCTGTATTGAGTGCGTATATACTTAGGATCTTTAGTTCTTCTTGTTGTTGCATTGATTCTTTTATCATTATATAATGTCCTTCTTTGCTTCTTTTGATCTTTGTTGCTTTAAATACTATTTCATCAGAGGCAAAAATTGTAACTTCTGCTTTTTATTTATTTATTTTTGCTCTCTGTTTGGTTGGTAAATCTTTCTCCATCCCTTGTTTTGAGTCCTTGTGAATCCTTGAATGTGAGATGGGTCTGGATGCAGCATACGGATGGGTTTTAGTTTTTTGTCCAAATTGCCTGTCTGTCTTTGAATTGGGGAATTTAGTCAATTTAAATTTAGAATTAATAATGATATATGTGAGTTTAATACTGTCATTTAATATTAGCTGGCTATTTTGCCCATTAGTTGATGTACATTCTTCATTATATTGATGTTCTTTACTTTTTGGTATTTTTTAGAAAGGCTGATACTGTTTGTTCCTTTCTATGTGTAGTGGTTCTTTCAGAAGCTCTTGTAAAGCAGGCCTGGTGATGATGAATTCTCTGAGTGCTTGCTTGTTCACAAAAAACTTTATTTTTCCTTCACTTTTGAAGCTTAGTTTGGCTGGATGTGAAATTCTTGGTTGAAAGTTCTTTTCTTTAAGGATGTTGAATATTGGTCCCCACTCTCTTCTGGCTTGTAGGGTTTCTGCTGAGAGATCTCCTGTAAGTCTGATAGGCTTCCCTTTGTGGGTAACCTGACCTTTCTCTCTGGCTGCCCTTAGTATTTTCTCCTTCATTTCAACCCTGGTGAATCTGACGATTATGTGCCTTGGAGTTGCTCTTCTTGAGGAATATCTTTGTGGTGTTCTCTGTATTACCTGGAGTTGAATATTATCCTGCCTTACTAAGTTGGGAAAATTTTCCTGAATAATATCCTGAAGCATATTTTCCAGCTTGGATTCATTCTCTTCGTCACATTCAGGTACACCTATCAAGCATAGATTAGGTCTTTTCACATAGTCCCATATTTCTTGGAGACTTTGCTCGTTCCTTTTTATCCTTTTTTCTCTAATCTTGTCTTCTAGTTTTATTTCATTGAGTTGGTCTTCGACCTCTGATATCCTTTCTTCTGCTTGATCAATTCGGCTCTTAAAACTTGTGCATACTTCACGTAGTTCTCGTATTGTGTTTTTCAGCTCCATCAATTCGCTTGTTTTCCTCTCTAAATTTTGTATTCTTGTTGACATTTCGTCAAACCTTTTTTCAAAGTTCTTAGTTTCTTTAGATTGTGTTAGAACAAGTTCTTTTAATTCACAGAAGTTTCTTATTATCCACATTTTGAAGCCTGCTTCTGTAATTGGAACACACTCGTTCTCCATCAAGCCTTGTTCCGTTGCTGATGAGGAACTGTGATCCCCTGCTGAGGGAGAGGCGTTCTGATCTTGGGTATTCTCAGCCTTTTTTGACTGTTTTCTCCCCTTCCTTGTAGATTTATCCATCTGTGGTCTTTGTATTTACCGTCTTTGTAATTGGGTTTCTGAGTGGAAGTCCAACTTATTGATTCTCAGCGCCGAAATCTGAGCAACCCACTGCGCCGACTCAATCAGCGGTGTTAAGATTGTTGGTGCTTCTCTGACTCTGCACCAAGAACTGACGCTCAGAGGCGCCAGCAAAACCGCCTCACCGGTCACAAGAGTCGCGCTGGCGACCCGTGGGGCTCCTCCGCTCGGAATCTCCTGGTGCGTGAGCAACAAGAATTCATGTGAAGGTATGGCGTCCTCTCGTTCTTTGCACTTTTACTGGGAGCTACAATCCTGAGCTGCTAGTGATCAGCCATCTTGGATCTCTCTGATATTTTCTTATCTCCTAGAGTTTTATAGATTTGTCTTTCAGACTCTTCATCTATCTGGAAATACCCTTTAACTTTTTTTTCAAGTGACCATTTCACAGTCCCAGTTCCATTTGTTGACGCTTGCTAATTATCCATTTACATATTGCAGTGTCTCTGTCATATTGTGTCCATATATGTGTGAGCCTATATTTGAACTCCTGATCTGTGTCACTTGTCTATGCTCCATATCTCTGTGCTAAAAAATAAAAATAAAAACGCTGTCTTAACTACCATAGCTTCAAGCAAATTCTATTATCTGATAGATGACTTTTTTGTCTAATATATCTTCTTCAAGAGTGTCTTACCTTTTCTTGGCTCTTCTCATTTTTCTGTGAGAATTTTATAGAATGTATAGATCAATTCTGATAAAATTTACAACTGAAAATTGTTTTTCCCATAACACAGCATATTTTCCTTTTACTTTTGGTCTTTTTCATATTCCTCAATAAAATCATAATTTTCTCCATGGAGATTTTCACATATTTTACGTATTCCTAATATTTTTAGATTGTTTAATGCTATTGTGATACTTTTTTTTAGTTGTTTCTTTCTGTTATATATGTGCATATTTAGGTTGTATCCAGATACTCTATTAGATTCTTTGGTTAATTTAAAAATGTATTTAGATTATTCTAGATTTCCATGTTTGCAATCACTTTACCTATGAATAGTGAAAGTGTTGTATTTCCTTCCAGATTATTTATATCCAGTTTTCCCCCAAAGCTATGTATCAAACAGGTTATCCTTTTCATGTTGTATATTCTTGGGCCATTATCATAGATTAGTTGACTGTTGTCTTAGTCCATTTGTGATGCTGTAACAGAATACTACAGACTGGGTAATGTATAAAGAATAGAAACTTATTTCTCACAGTTGTAGAGGCTGAGAAGTCCAAGATTAAGGTACCAGCAGGTTTCGTCATCTGGTGAGGCCTATATTCTTTGAAAAAGAGAAACTTGTGACTATATGACAAAAGTCAGAAAGACAAGCTGATGAATGCTGCATAAAGCCTCTTTGATGTAGACTTTAATCTCATTTATGTGGAAGGAGCTCTCATAGTGTAATCCTCTTTTAAAGGTACAACCCCTTAATGCCATCACATTGGCAACATCTGAATTTTGGAGGGGATACATTCAAGCCATAACAATTGAATTTGTGTGTGTTTGTTTCTGGGTTCTCCATTCTGTTCCATTGGTCCATGTTTGCTTCTTGCCATTACCAAACTGTTTTGATTACTATACATTGTAATACGGTTAAAAATCAGGAAGCGTGATGCCTCCCACTTTGTTCTTCTTAGTGAAGGTTATGTTATTTAGTGTCTTTTGTAATTTCACAGAATTTTAAGGTTTTTAAAAAATTTCTGTGAAAATTCCCATTGTAATTTTGATAAGGAGTTAATTGATTCTGTGGATTGCTTTATATAGTATAGATACTTTAACAGTATTAACTTTCCAATCCATGAACATGAGATACCTCTACATTTACTTGTGTCTCCTTCAATTTCTTTCATCAATGTACAGATCTTTCACCTCTTTCATTAAATTTAATCCTAAGTATTGTATTTGCTTTAAGGCTATTCTAAATTGGGTTGTTTTCTTATTTTTTGGAATAGTTTGTCATCAGTATATAGAAATTCAATTGATCTTTACATATTGATGTTTATATCTTGCTACTTTACTGTATTTGTTTTTTAGTTCTAACAGTTTTGAGAGGAATCTTCAGAGTTTTCTATATAGAAGATTATGTCATCTGCAAGCAGACAATTTAATTATTTCTTTCTGATTTGGGTGTATTTTATTTTGTTTTCTTGCCTGATTGCTCTGGCTAAGACTTTAAGTACGATTTTAAATGGTAGTGGTGAGAGTAGGCAGTTTCACTTACTCCTGATGTTGGAGGTAAAGCTTTCAGATGGTCACTGTTAAGTATGTTGTTAACTGTGTGCTTGTCATATGTGGCCTTTAGTATGTTGAAATGTATTTATTTTATCCTTATGTTATTATCATAAAAGAGTATTGAATTTTGTCAAATACGTTTCTGTATCTGTTGAGATGATCATATGAGTTTTTTCCTTTATTTTGCTAGTGTGCTGTATCACATTTATTGATTATGTTGGACCATTCTGACATCCCAGAAATAACTCCCCCTGGATCATGGTGAATGATCCTCTTAGTGTGCTTTTGGATTTGCTAGTATTGAGGATGTTTGCATCTATAATTATCAGGGATATTGGTCTGTAAATTTCTTTTCTTGTAGTGTTCTTTTCTGGCTTTGGTCTCAGGGTAGTGCTGACCTTATAAAATGAATTGGAAGTCTACCCTTCTTCTCAATTTTTAAAAAATTTTGAGAATAATCAGCACCAGTTCCTTTTAGAATATTTGGTAGAATTCAGCTGTGCAGCTATCATGGCCTGAGCTTTTACTTGGGGACCTTTGTTATATTTTTATTAATTATTTTCAAAGAACCAGCTTTTAGTCCTATTCTTTTTGTGTTTTAAATTCCATTGAATATTGCTCTTATTTTTACTATGTCCCTTTGTTTTCATGCTTTGAGTTTAAGTTGCTCCCCTTATTTTTTTCTGGTTTCTTAAAATCTTATAATACTGTTTCAAAAACTCTATTATTTTTCAAAAGTTGACATTTAATGTTACATAAGTGTCCATTTAAGCATGGTTTTAAATGTGTTTCATATGGTTGTGTTTTCACTTTCATTCAGTGCAAAATAATTTTAAGTTTCGATTGCTCTTTACACTTTGACTCATGGACTATTTAAAGTATGTTATTTAGTTTCAAATATTTGAGCATTTCCAGATTTCTTTCTGTTATTGAGTTTTATTTTAATTCCATTTGGTGAGAGAGCATATGTTGCCTGATTTCAATTGTTCAAAATTTGTTAATGTTTCTTTACAATTGAGAACACAGTCTATCTTGGCAAAAGTTTCATGTGCATATGCAAAGAATATGTATTTAGTTCATAGTGTATAGTGTAATCAAAATATTAATTAAGTCAAGTTGTTGGTAGTATTGTCCAGGTTTTCTATATCCTTACTGATTCCCATTTACTTATTCTATCAGTTACTGAAGTAGGAGTATTGAGGTGTCCAATACAATTGTATAGTTTTCTATTTCTCTTTATTTCTCTTTGAAGGTCTGCTATTTTTTGCTTTATGCATTCTGAAACTGCATGGTTTGATGCATATACATATAGGATTGTTAGACCCAATTACTTGATTCTTTTTATTATTATATAATATCTCTTTTTCCCTCTGGCACTATTTGTTTTGAAATCTACTTTATCTGATATAAATAGTGATTATAGCATTCCTGGGTTAATGCTTTCATACTATAATTATTTTCTATCATTTAACTTTAAATCTCTATACATCTTTATAATTAAATTGAATTTCTTGTAGACAGCCTTTTTTTTTTTTTTTTTTTTTTTTTTTTTTTTGAGACAGAGTTTTCGTTCTTGTTACCCAGGCTGGAGTGCAATGGCACGATCTCGGCTCACCTCAACCTCTGCCTCCTGAGTTCAGGCAATTCTCCTGCCTCAGCCTCCCGAGTAGTTGGGATTACAGACATGCACCACCATGCCCAGCTAATTTTTGTATTTTTAATAGAGATGGGGTTTCACTTTGGGGTTGACCAGGATGGTCTCAATCTCTTGACCTTGTGATCTACCCACCTTGGCCTCCCAAAGTGCTGGGATTACAGGCTTGAGACAGCCTTTTAGACAGTTTCTTTTTAATCAAACTTGTAGACAGTTTATTTTTAACCAATCTGTCAATGGTGTTTTTAGACATTTGATTTGGGTGTTTTTAGACATTTACATTATATATAATTATTAATATAATTGTATTTGTATTTACTAATTCATGAGTGTATTCTATTTGAACACATTGAAGTTCATTCACTTTTTTTCTGCTTTCTTTTGGATTAACTGAATTTTTTAAAAAGTGTTATTTAATTTTTACTATTGGTTTACTAGTTACACACATTGTTAGTACTTTCTTTATAGATTACAATAAGAACCATTAACTTACCATGATTATCTTTAAATATTTACCACCTCATTTACAGTGTGTAAGAACCTCACAATTATATACTTTCAAGTTTACCCCCATTCTCCTTTCCATGATTATTGTCATTCAATTTATTCTGAACAGGATTATTGGATGAACAACTTAGTTTCATATGTTTTAAACCTATGACTTTTTACTTTAGACATTCAATTATCTTTTATGGTTATTAAAAATTAGATTAAAACATCCATCTTATTGGCCTCATTTTTATCATTTCCTGCACTCTTCATTTATTTGTGTGGATCCAAGCTTTGATCTGGTTTCACTTTTCCTTTACCTGAAGGTCTATTATTACCATTTTTTAAAACATACTCTTCTACTAGCAGTGAATTCTCTCGTTTGTTTTTCTGAGAACATGTTTATTTCATCTTTTGACATTTGTGTCTCTCACTTAAAAAAATATGTTTTCTGGGTATGGAATTTTGGGTTGACAACATTTTAAAGATAACACTTTGTCTTTTGGTGCATGATATGGTCATATAGTACAGTATAGGGTGGTATAATATAGTTTCTAATGAGAATTCTATAATTCTTGTCTTTATTTTTGTGTATTTTATTTATAATGTTTCTTTTTTTTCCTCTGTCTGCCTTTTTTCTTTAGCTTTGGTTTTTAGCTGTTTGACTGTAATGTATCTATTTTTAAAAATTATTATGTTGACATTTTGGATAAATGGTTTGATATATTCCACTATTTTTGGTACATTTTGGCAATTATCTTTTCACATAATCTTCTACTCTGTTCTGTCTCCTCCAAGAATACCAAGTCAGGCTGACAAATATGTCAGGCTGACAACTATCCTCACAGCATTTGGATGCCCTTTACTGTTGTTTTCATTTTCCACTCTATTTTCCCCTTGTGTTTCAGTTCTGGTGATTTTTACTTACTTATTTTCATGTTTACTCATTATTTCTTCTGCTCTTTCAAGTCTATTGATGGTCCATATGAAAAAATTCTTTATTGCTTTAAAATTTAAAATTAAAAAAAAATTCCGAGTCGTTTTACTTGACACTTTCTTATAGCTTTCATTTTTTTGCTGAACATTAGAAAGGGCTATTATAATGGTGTCTGAAACCTATTACTGTAGTTGCTGAAATCTTGAACAAAATTGCCTGGCATCCTGCTACTTTGAGAGAAAGTTTAAAAAAAACTTTACCCGGGGGGGATAAATTACCCAGGGAACTGTAGAGAACAAATTAACTTTCATTTGTTAACAAAATAAAATTTCGTTTTATGTTAAATTAATTTTAACATAACACAAAATGAAAAATGGCATAAAGAAGTATCAGAAATACAGCTTCTGCCTTATTTAAATATAACAATATTAAAACAATTATATAAGATTACAAGAATCTCTTCCTGTGCTCTGGGATAAAAGGGTTTTCTACTCCTGCCCCAGGGGCTGAGATCTTTGGCTACAAGAAGGGAAGAATCCAGGGAAGTGGGTGATGATTTGTGCATGACTCTAGAAGCATACAATCACCTTCTCACATATGCACTACTAAGCAGGAGGTTCTCACCAATTTCTTCCCTTTTCTCCAGTCTTATAAGCACCCAGTAAAGGACCATGAAAGTGATCTGGGTCTCCTGGTTATTCCAAATTGATATGCTAGCTGGAGTCATCTTCATAAATAAGTCTAGGCACAAACAATCAAAATCTACTTCAATCAATGTAAAAGTATCTACTTTAGAAGTCATTTAACTAATCTTATCTCACAACTTTTTTTTCTAGAATGGAAAACTATTAAGGCTAATTATTTATTCAGGTTCAGTAATAAGAATACTCATTTATTCATTTATTTTAAAATTATTTATTGTCTATTTCATACCAGGCATTCTCATTTCTCGGGATAAAGAAGTATCAAAACATACAGACACCCTTTTTTATTTTCAAGGAACAAACATTCTAATGTGCAGAAAGACAATAAAAAAGTAATTTCCCAAGATATAAAGTGATAGAAGATATATGTGTTAGAAGATATATCTATACACGATGCACTGTATCCTTGGAATGTTATTTCCTCAACATAGACAATGTTTTATGGAAGATAAAGTAATCTGTGAATTCTGTCAAATGCTGCTGCTTAGTTAAGTAAGATGAGAACTGAGAATTGGACAGCATTTTGATTTAGCAATGTAGAGGGGATTGGAAAGAAGATTCAGAAGAAAAAGGAGAAGATGGATTAGATCATGAAAATAAAGACTTTTTTAGGAAAGCCTTAAGAAAAAAATGAAGCAGATAAATAATATTTTATAATTGCAGAATGTTTAGCAATTTGAATGGTAATTTTCCCCTTGTTATTTCCTTTGAAACTCTCCATAAGACAGGGGCAATGATTTCCCATTTTAAAATTAGGAAATTAAAACTCAGGAAGGTGAAGTGTCTTGGCTACCATTATGTAGCTATCAGGTGCCAGAGCTGGAAACAGAATCCAGTTCTGACGTCCAGTCCAAACAGTTCTAGATTGCACAACGGAGACATTATCCATAGTGAAAATAAATTCCTCCTGCTTAATTGTTCTGCTTGGGGCAATGCTCAGCTGAGTTTATTGTTCAGCTTAGTCTATTAGTTGATGTTTTGCAGGTTGATGAAGTAATTTGTTTGTTCAGTTACAGGAATCCTGTGGGTGTTTAATATGTGTTAATTTATCTGACTAAGTCTCAGAGGAGACTTGTAAATCCCAGCATGTTACTTTATTGAAGAATATAACCACATTTCACACATAATCACTAAAATCACAAATTTATTCCTCAAAGTAAGATCCTTTTGATGTTCTCAGTGACAATCGGGGGCCTCATTTCGGTTGATGCTTGTAACGTAGAATCATCCAAAGGGGCCATTATTGTTCCAATTAGCATGTAAATTTAATTTAATATTTATACCAGGCAGAAGAAATTTTTCAAGTACGTAATATTCTTCATTGGCCCTTGGAATTTCATTTTTAAACAAAACTAAGTCAAAATTAATGGCCATCAGTTATGGAGAGGATATTTTGTCAGAGATATATATAAATGTGTACTTATGTTCTTATGATGTAAACAAGGCATTTATGAGAGTTCATCAGACCACCAAGTGAAACTTTTGGCTGAGTGTTTGTGTTGCTATAATCCAGTACAGAGAAAGAAAGCAATGAGTTTCTGGAATGGAGAGCCAGTAACAGGAAATAATGTTTTAAAATGAGAAATGCTAATGCTATAGAAAAATAGAGGAATAATCCTCCAAATGGACACATACATGTGTATGCACATGGGCGCACGCATACACGTGCACACACATACACAAACTACTTGTTACTAAATAGAGGAAATGGAGACTTGGAGAGACATACTTGAGGATCTGCCACAATCCTGTAGGTTTCCATTTGCTGAGATGTGAGGAACTTGTGTCTTAAAATGTTTAACATGCTGACATAGGCTTGCATTCTGCCTCAGAGAATTAAGGTAGCAAATGTTTTAAATGGAATTGCACTATGACAGTTGAAAACAAAGAACTCTCTTTAGTTTTGAACTACATGGTGAGTCAAGATCATCAGTGTTAGAATTCTGCAAGCACACGAGAGGGGCTCTGGGGCAAAGGACTCCATTAGTGAAGAATTCCTGACCATAATAAGGCTCATAACCCTTAAAGGGGAGACTAATATTTGCTTAAAAGGATTGTTAACTTCTACATGTAATCTACAGCAATAATTTTTTGATAATTGTATACAATCATACACATATAAACATATATCGTGATTGTGTATTTTTTCTATGTGTATCTTTTTACATTAATCATACTTGTAGAGTGGTCAGAATAAGAAACATCACATTTCTTGATTTCATAAAATCAATTTAAATCCAAATCTAAACTCCTGTGCCACCAATCTCTCTCACGAAATCCTCAATGTTCTTCTAGGATTGTGCGAAAGTCCTGGAATTTTACACAAAGCAAATATTTTAGGAGGCACCTCAAATATGGGATTCATGCTGGTACCTGCTCAGATGCCTGTTGTTTCTAAACCCTCAGAATCCTTCGGTGTTCAGGATCCTTGGAGTTCTGATACTTTTTTGCAGACTGGTCTTTATTGGTGCTAAAACTCAGCTGCCCAAACTTCATCCCCAAGGCATTGCTAGAAACAGAGTTCGCATTGCTCTTGCCTACCAAGTTCTGTCCTTTCCCACTCTGCTGCTTGGTTCTCTCTCTCTCTCTCTCTCTCTCTCTCTCTCTCTCTCTCTCTCTCTCTCCCCCCACAAAGATACTTCTCCTTTTCCTCTCCACATCCTGTAAGCATGTAATAATCTCTTTAATGAGTCTAGGCTTTTATAAGATACAAACGATTGGCTTCATACAGTTTCAATAATCCACCAGTTCAATTACAAACTACTAGCTTGGGTAGAAGTGAGAGAAGATAAACAGCCACAATTGCTAAGTAGAGAAAGAGAGAGCATTGCTTGTTCAGTATGTTAGATGGTCCAGAAATGCTTTTGAGGACAGGAGAAACAAATGGGCTAACCCACAGGTTACTCTGGGCTCTCTCTGACAGTAATATTTGACCAGAAGTCTGTGTATTTTTATGAATATCCTCACAATAACCTTTACCTTACCTTCAACTTGAGAGAAGGAGAAAAGGAAGAATTTCAGAGAGATCACAAGTGATCATAGGAGTGGAAAGGTTGCAGAAAGTTGATGTGTTCAGTTACTTGCTACTGAAATTCCAGGCGGCAGCAGCAGCTGCTGCTATGGAAATGAGATTGGAAAGCTTGCTTGTATCTCTTTTTTAGCAATGCCCTTTCTGGTGTAAACAGTAAGGAGCAAGGTGGTTGTACAGAAAGTGGAAAACATTATAAAATTAGAGGACTAGGAGATAATGAATGTTCCAGCTTCTGTAAATCTTGTGAAAAAAAAAAAAAAATGTGAGCGGTCTCCTTGTGTAGCTTTTCTCTTCACCCTCACAGGTTTTTTCTTCCTTCTCTTCCTCTTTGTTCTCCTCGTCCTCTGAAACACAGACACATAGACACAGACACATAGATACACACACACACACACACACACACACACACACACACACACACAATCTCTCTTTGCCTTTATCTTTCCTGTGCACTGCTAGTTTCCTCTAGTTTCCCTGATTTCTAGAATCTTTTAACTCTTTTAGGTATTTGTAGTTTTTGTTGATACATAATAGATGTACATATTTTAGGGATACATGTGATAACTTCATACAGTAATATAATTTGTAAATATCAAATCAGGGTAATTGAGATAGCCATCATTTTAAATATTCATCTTTACACTAGAACATTCAAATTATTCTCCTTTAGTTATTTTGAAATGTACAGTACATTAACATTGACTATAATCATCCTACTGATCTATTGAACACTATGTCTTTTTACTTCTATCAAACCATATAATTATACTCATTAATCAACGTCTCCTCACAGACCTCCAGACTTCCTGGGCTCTGGTAACCATTATTCTGCTCTCTATCTTCATGAGATCCACTTTGTAAGCTTCCACATGCATGAGAACATGTGATATTTGTCTGTCTATGTTTGGCTTATTTCACTTAACATAATGACCTCCATTTTTATCCATGTTGCTACAATGCATTAGTCCATTCTCATGCTGCTACGAAGAAATATCCAAGACTGGGTAATGTATAAAGAAAAGAGGTTTATTTAATTGACTCACAGTATGCGTGGCTGGGAAGACCTCAGGAAACTTAAAATCATGGCAGAAGGCACCTCTTCATAGGGTGCCAGGAGACAGAATGGGTGCCAACTGAAAGGGGATGCTCCTTACGAAACCATAAAATCTTGTGAGGACTTACTAACCATCATGGCTATCATGAGAACAGCATGGGGAAAACCACACCCATGATTAAATTATTTTCATCTGGTCCTGCCCTTGACAATTGGGAATTACTACAATTCCAGGTGAGATTTTGCTGGGGACTTAGAACCAAACCATATCAAACAGCATCTCATTCTTTTTATGGTTAAATAATGTTTCATTTTTAAAATAAATATCACATTTTCTTCATCCACTCATTCACTGATTTATACTTTGTTTGATTTCGTATCTTGGCTACTGTGAGTATTGCTGCTATAAACGTGAGAGTACAACCATCTCTTTAATATACTGATTTCCTTTCTTTTGGGTGTATACCTAGGGGTTATTGTGGGATAACTGGCTCATATGGTGGGATTGCTGGCTCATATGGTAGTCCTATTTTCAGAAACTTTCATACCATTCTCCATGATGACTGTACTAATTTACATTCTCACTGACAGTGTACAAGTGTTCCTCTGACTCCTCATTCATTCCAGCATCCACTATTCCGGGTCTTCTTGATACAAGCCATTTTAACTAAAATGAGAGAATATGGTAGTTTTGATTTGCATTTCTATGATGATTAGCAATGTCGAGAATTTTTGAAATATATCTGTTGGCATTAGTATGTCTTCTTTTGAAAAATGTCTGCTCAGATCTTTTGCCCATTTTAAAATCTGATTATTTGTTTTTTGCTATTGAATTCTTGCCATTAATCACTTGTTAGATAGATAGTTTGCAAATATTTTATACCATTTTGTTGATTATCTCGCCACTTTCTTGATTGTTATTTGCTTATTTTTTATTTTTTATTTTATTTTATTTTATTTTATTTTTTCTGTGCAGAAGCTTTTTAGCTTGATGAAATTCCATTGGTCTATTTTTGCTTTAATTGCCCATGCTTTTGAAGTCTTACACAAAATATCTTTGCCAAGAACAATATCTTGGAGAGTTTTCCTGACATTTTCTTATAGTAGTGTTATAGTTTCAGGTCATATATTTAAGTCTGTAACCTATTTTGACTTTTATGTGTGATAAGAGATAGGGATCCTGTTTCATTCTTCTGCATATGGCTCTCTAGTTTTCCCAGAATGATTTATTGAAAAGACTGTCTTTCCTCATTGTATGTTCTTGATATCTTTGTTGAAGATGAGTTGGCTGTAAATGTGGGGATTTATGTCTGGGTTCTCTGTTCTGTTCCATTGGTTTATGTGTCTGTTTTTATGGAAGGACAATGCTGTTTTGGTTACTATAGCTTTGCAGTAGATTTTGAAGTCGGTTAGTGCCTCAAGCTGTGTTCTTCTTGCTCAGGACAGCTTTAACTATTTGGGGTCTTTTGTGCTCCCATATACATTTTTAGAATTGTTTTTTCTATTTATTTAAAGAATGTTACTGGTACTTTGATAGAGATTGCATTAAATTTGTAAATTGCTGTGGGTAGTACTGTTATTTTAACAATGATAATTATTCCAATTCATGAACATGGAATATCTTTCTATTCTGTGTCATCTTTAATTTCTTTTATCAGAGTTTTATAGTTTTTCTTGAATAGATCTTCTACTCCGATTAGATTGATTCCTAGATATTTAATATTTTTGTAACTATTGGAACTAGGATGGCTTTCTTGATTTCTTTTTCACCTTATGTGCTATTTGCACATATAAATGCTACTAATTTTAGTATGTTGATTTTGTATCCTAAAACTAATTAATTTGTTTTTACAGTTGTTTTGGTGGAATCTTTAGACTTTTCTAAGTGTAAAATCTTGTTGTCTATAAATAAGGCTAATTTGACTTTTTCCTTTTCAACTTGAATGTCCTTTATTGCTTTGTCTTACCTAACTGCGTTAGCCAGGAATTCCAGTGTTATACTGAATAAAAGTAGTGAAAGTGGGCATTTTTGTCTTGTTCCAGTTCTTAAACAAAACCTTCAGTTTTTTCTCATTAAATATGATGTTGTCATATATGGCCTTTGTTATTTTGAGGTATGTTCCTTCTACACAGTTTGATGAAGATTTTTATCATAAACAGATGCCTATTTAATCAATTATTAGAATTGATTGAAATGATTAAAGGTTTTTGGTTCTTAGCTATCTTAATGTGATGTATCACATTTATTGATTTGCATAAGTTGAACGATTCCTTGCATCCCTGGGACAAGTTCTATCTGGTTATAGTGAGTGACTTTTTTTCTAATATGTGTTGATTTGGGTTTTTTAAAATTTTGCTAAGAACTTTTGTATATATGCTCATCAGTGATACTGGGCTATAGGCTTCTTTTACCATTGTGTCATTGTCTTGTCTTGGTATCAAGGTAATGTACCAATGAGTTCCTCTTTCATTTTTTTCAAGAGTTTGAGAGGGATTTGCATTCTTCTTTAAATGTTTAGTGTAATTCAGCAGTGAAGCCATCAGGTCCTGTGCTATGTACTACAGCTTCCATTGTATTATTCATTATTGGTTTATTAGGATTTTTTTTTCTGCATGGTTCAATCTTAGTAGGTTTTATATATATACAGGAATTTATCAATTTCTTCTAGGTTTTCCAATTTCTTGGCATGTAGTTGTTTATAATAGTCTCTAATGTATAGTTAGTCTCTTCTTTGCATTCCTAAGATGTCAATAGTTATGTCTCCTTTTTTGTTTCTGTTGTTATTTATTTGGGTGTTCTCTCTTTTGTTGTTAGTCTAGCTAAACGTTTGTCCATTTGAATTATCTTTTCAAATAACTTTGCCCAGGTGTGGTGGCTCACATAGGTAATCCCAGCACTTGGGGAGGCCAGGGCAGGAGGATCACCTGATATCAGGAGTTTGAGACCAGCCTGGCCAACATGGTGAAACCTCATCTCTACTAAAAATACAAAAATTAGCCAGACAAGGTGGCAGGTGCCTGTAATTCCAGCTACAGGGAGGCAGGGCTGCAGTAAGCCAAGATAGCACCACTACACTCCAGCCTGGGCAAAAAGAGCAAAACTCCATCTCAAAACAAAACCAAAACAAATAACCAATTTTCTTATTTTGTTGATCTTCTTTAATGTTTCTTTATCTCCGTTTTATTTATTTCTGCTCCCATCCTTATTATTTCTTTCTTTCTATAGTTTTTGTTTTGATTTGTTCTTGATTTTCTACTTCCTAGAGGCTAGGTTATTTGATGCTTTTCTACTTTTTGGATATAGGCATTTATTGCGATAAACTTCTCTTAGCATTTCTTTTGTCATATCCCACAGATTTTGCTATGAAGTGTTTCCATTATCATTTGTTTCAAGAAATGTTTTCATTTCCTTCTTTTTTAAAAAAAAAAAAAATTAACCTACTGATCCTTCAGGAGCATGCTGTTTAATTTCTATGTGTTTGTGTGTTTTCTGAAATTCCTCATTATTAATTTCTAGTTTTATTCCACTGTGGTCAGAAAAGATACCGATATGATTTCTATTTTTTAAAAATTTGTTTTGACTGCTTTGTGGCCTAAGACATGCTGTATTCTGGAGAATGTTCTATATGCTGAAAAAAAAAAAAAAAAAAAAACATGTATTCTGCAGCAGTTGGGTGAAATGTTCTGTAAATGTTAGGTAAGCCTATTAGATCCCCTGTATGGTTTAACTCTGCTTTCTTTGTTGATTTTCTGTCTGGATGATCTGTTCATTGCTAAGAGTGGGATGTTTAAGTCCCCTTCTATTACTGTATTGCAGTCTATCTCTTCCTTTAAATCTATTAATGTTTGCTTTATATACTTGGAAGTTCCAGTACTGGGTGCATAGATATTTTTATAATTGCTATATCCTCTTGCTGAATTGACCCCTTTATCATTATATAGTGACCATTTTACCTCTTTTTACAACTTTAAATGTGTAATCTATTTTATCTAAGTATAGCTACTTATTCTTTTTAGTTTCCAGTTTTTTTTAATGTCTTTTCTCACCTCTTCAGTTTCAGTCTATGTGCATTTTTATAGGTGAAGTGGGTTTCTTGGAAGCAGCATATAGTTGGGTCTCTCTCTCTCTCTCTTTTTTAATCTATTCCGCCACTCTGTGCCATTTAATTGGAGAATTGAGACCTTTACATCCATCTTTCTTATTGGTAAATAAAGGGACTTACTACTGACATTTTGTTGCCTGTTTTTTTGGTTGTTCTGCAGCTCTTTCCTTTCATTCTTACTGTCTTCCTTTGATATTAAGTGATTTCTTTGGTAGTATACTTTACTTTGTTGCTTTTTGTATGTAGTGTATGTTGTAGGTTTTTGCACTGTAGTTACTATGATGGTTACAAAAGATATTAGAGATATAAGAAGTTACTTTAAAGACATGACAACTTATCCTAGATCACAAAAAAAGATAATAGAAATAAGCAAACAAGGGAACAACTAAAAAAACTTCTCTATACTTCAGCTTCATCTCTCTCACATTTTGAAGTTTAGTTGCTTCAATTTACACATTTTCATATTGCCTGTCCCTTACATTTTGCTGTACCTATTTTTGTTTTAGATAGATTGGTCTTGTAGGCTTCATATTAGAGATGTGAGTGGATTACACACCACAATTGTAGTATCTGAATATTCTGGGGTTGTTGGTGCACTTATTTTTAGCAGTGAGTTTTAACCTTCAAATGTTTTCTTTTTACATGTTAGTGTATTCTTTTCTTTCAGATTAAATAATTTCTTATAGTATTTCTTCTAAGACCAGTCTGATGGTGGTTAAGTCTCTTAAATTTTGTCCGGCAAAGACTTTATCTCTCCTTCACATTTGAAGAATAGCTTTGTCAGGTACAATATTCTTAGATTGCAGGGCTTTTTTTTTTTTTTTTTTTACTTTGGGAACTTTGGAAATGTCATTCTACTTCCTCCTGGCCTATATGATTTCTGTTGATAAGTCTGTGGCCAAATGAATTGGCATTCCTTTATAAGTTATTTTCTTCTTTTCTCTTGCTGTTTTTAAAATCTTCTCTTTGTCCTTGACCTTTGAAAATTTGAATATTTTATGCTTTGAGGTAGTCTTATTTGAATTGAAACCGGTGTTCTCTGACCTTCCTGTACCTGAATATTTATATCTTTCTCAAGTTTTAGAAAGTTTTCTGTTATTATTCCTTTGAATAATCTTTCTATCCATTGCTCTTGCTCAGCTCCCTCCTGAATACCAATAATCCTTAATTTTGGTCTTTTGAGGTAATTTTCCATATCTTGCAGATGATTATAGTTTTTTTCTATTCTTTTTTTTTCTCCTGACAGTATATTTTCAACTAGCCTGTCTTTGAGCTCTTAGATTCTTTCATGTGCTTGTTCCAATCTACTGTCAAAAACCTGTAATAAAGTTTTCAGTTCAGTAAATGTACTTCTCAGTTCCAAGATTTTTTTTTAATTACTACAATGTCTTTGTTTAACTTCTCTGATAACTTTCTGAATTGCTTTTTGTTGTTTTCTTGGGGATTGCTTCGTTTCCCTAAGACTGCTACTTTGAATTCTCGGTCAGGGAGCTCATAGTTCACCATCTCTTTAAGGACAATCATCAGTTTTTTGCTTTGTCCTTTGGGGGAGGTCATGGTTCCCTGTCTCTTATGTATGTATGTATGTATGTATGTCTATGCTCATGTCTCTTATGTATGTATGTCTATGTTTTTGCACTGAAGGATTAGCTATTTATTCCAGTCTTCTCTCTATGGCTTATTTTGTTTTTTATTTGCTTAGAGGTTCTTTACCATTTGGTAACTGCTTCCTTCTAGGTTCTAGGTGGCACTTTATTTGTAGATTTGCCTCAGCTCTAATAAGTGATTTGGAGTCCCAAAGGGGATATCTGTTCAGTGTGTCAAGGCTGGGTAGATATTTATGCCCAGGGGATTTGTGGAACTTACCTTCCACAGTGTAGTGGTGCTGAATAGCTATTTTGATTTTGTCTCCTTTGGCTGAGTTACAGAGCAGTTTTCAGAGCGGATAATGGCAGTCCTGCCTCCCCTTATATCTCTGGCTCTTCTCGGGGACATTTCTCCCTAAGGCACTCAAGATGCTTCCCAATGGGTTGAGGCACGAACAGATCTACTGCCAAAAATCCCAAGATGGTGGGAAACTGGTCATCCACCTATATCTCATTATTCCAGTGTAGAAACTGTGAGTCGGGAGGAAACTTTTCATATGGTTGGTGCTAGGCAGACTGTGGGGAAAGGCATCATGGATATGGAAATTCAATTACCTTACCATCTGCTCAGAGGTGTGTCCCTAGGAGCTATCTCATTCTCATATTTGGGTTCTGGGATATCACAAATGATAACGTTGGCTCTATGCATTTGCTTCCAGTTTTTTGTAAAATAAGGGAAGTGATGTCAGGGTGCTTCTATGCCACCATTTTGGAACAGGAAGTTTGCATTTATAGTTTTACTGTAATATGTTTTTAAACATTTAAACATTTAAAAAATAAAATATGCTTTTTCTTAACTTGCAGTATTCCAAGTACATTCTCCATTTTCTATGGTTTTGGTTTAGCAAAATATTTAACCAAGTGAAATATGTATAAGGACCCAGTATTTCTTCATTTTGTTTTACTATCTCACAGGCAGATAATATCTTTGGCATATTTACTAGACATGGAAGAGCAAAATAACCTTGAACTAACATTGACACAAAGCCAAATATGACTGAGGGAAAGGCAATCCTTCAGTTGATCCTTAGCAAAATGTTTTATTGTTGATAAATACTGAACCACAATAATCATACTGAAATAAACTCAACTGATATTAATTTGTTTATCTTATTTTTTAATTAGGAGGTTTCTAACAGACTGCATTCAGAAAAATGTGTAACAACATTGATACATAAACATTTTTTAATGTTCTTCTTAATATTTGCTTTTCCTAATGCAAATTGATTCATTAGTTTTCCCGAAGAATTTTTTTAAAAAAAGAGGTTTTATGCAAACTGTGAAATGTTTGGCACAAAATGTGAGCATTCAATTTTGTTATAAACGTTAAGGAAATTTAGGCAAAAATCAATAACAGGGCATGACAGATTATCAAAGATTATGACCCATTTTGGGTCACAAGACCATTTTCATTTAGGCACTATGATATTTGTTCATTTCATTTTAAACAGTATTTCAAACAGCATCAGAATTGAAGAAAACTGTAGTGGCTGGCAGTATGGTGATGAGGAAATTGGCTGGGTAGGTGGGGAAATGAATAGGTGTATATAGCTGCTTGGGTGGGAAGAAGAACATCAGTGGGAGGGAGAAGTAAATTATCAGCTCAGAGAACTAAAGTTGTGGAGTTGGGCATTTATGTATTTACTTTTTTACTTACCACTTTGTACAAGGAATTGTATATAGTTTACAGAGAATATATAATATATACTAGTGCAATAATACTTAAACTATTTGTGGCAAAGGGCCAGCCTTTTCCCTTCCCTCTCTTAACCCCTCATCCCTCCCTTCCCCTTCCCTCTGCCTCCTTCTCCTCCCTATTCCCTTCCTCTCCTCCTTCCCTCTCCTTCTCTCTCTCCCTCTCTGCTCTTTTCTTCCTTCTCCCTTCTGTTCCCTTCCCCCCTTCCTTTCCCCTCTCCTCCCATCCCTTTCCCCTCCTGTCCACTTCCTATTCTCCTCTCCTCCCCTTCCTCTCTCTTCCCCTTTCTATTCTCCTCTCCTTTCCTTCCTTTTCCCTTCTTCTCTCCTTCTTTTCCCTCTGCCCCTTTTTCTCCTTACTTTCCCGCTTCATCACAGAATTCTACCTTTGACAAAACAGTAAGAGTGGATTATTAGAAAATGAAATAAGAATAAACACTCAAACCAGTCAATTTTTTTTTTCAGCAAGATAAGTTCACTGATCACATGCTTGGATGCCATGACAATGCCAAATTGCTCTCAATTCTGTGTGCTTTCTGTGTTTATTCTGTCATGGACAGCACTTTTAGTAGTACTGTTCTATTTAAACATGGATTCAAATAAAAGAAAACAAAGCAAGCAAGCAAAAAATCAGCCACAGATCCTGGAAAGTCATTATTTAGAATAGAAAGCAGTCCTGCTAAATTTGCACCAGTGCTTGGTCCTTGGCTCTCTTTGTATTGACATAAACCTATTTTCTTTCTGTTGTGGTAGTCACTGTTTTTTTGGTTTGTCATGGATGGAAATATAACTAAACTGACATAAGCTGAAATGTATTCATTTATATAAATCCTAGGAAGAACAGAGTTAAAACAAATTTCAGAGATCCTTGGGAACCTGAAAATGTGGTTATTACATAATCTCCATTTTCTTTTCTGCCTCCTTTCTAAACAAGGCTTGGAGTTTATTCAGGGAAGCAAAGGAGATGAAAGAAAGGAGAGTTTGACAATTAGGACTTGATTAGATGGGGGTCTAGTCTGAATCCTACCAACCCCTGTGCTATAGTGTAGGGGTGTTGTAGGGTTTGGAGGATGACTTGTAGGCCTGTTGGGGACATGATGTTGAACAAGAAGTGCAGATGCCATAAAACTACAGCATGAGGTTGTCATGGCAAGGACTCAGCCAGAGACATTTCTGAATTTTACAAGGGGCAGCTAATGTCCAGGAGGGTGCTGTCACCTGTCCACTGCAGGTCATGGACAATGAAGCTAGAACAGCAGTTCCCAAGCAAACAAGGAGAAGGCTATGGTCTTGCAAAGAAATCACAAAGGATATCACTCTGTCACCCTGGCCTGTTCTGCTTCCCCAGATCTAGAGAGCCAACAAGAAACAGCCCTTCTGTTCAGGGCCATGAGAACTACAAGAGTTACCTGGGCAGAGCAGATGTGGAAAAGATCTGAAATGGATACAGAGTTAGTGTTCAAACAAACTGGTCTGTCTTAGAAGCTGAATGAGACCAACTTGTAAGAAGTGACTGAGAACTCAGGAAATCAGGCTAAGATATTGCTCAGGAAGACATTCCCCATTGGGAAACAATGGCTCAGCAACAACTAGAAAAAGAAAAACTTGGTTTATGTTTATACTGTACAAGTTGAAACACCTCAATAAAATGGTTGCTTAATTAATACTGTGTCTGTTACGTTGAAAGATTGAACAAAGGCAACCATAGATGTGGAGAGACCAGTTAGAGGATTTCTGTTGTGTGGTTTGGGTGAAAGATGATTGTGCTCTGGATGAGAGCTATAATAACGGTTACAGATACGTGTAGATGGGTTTGTTATGCATTTTGCTGATAGAATAAACAGGACTTGTTAAAATACTAGACACATGGCCGGGCACGGTGGCTCTCGCCTGTAACCCCAGCACTTTGGGAGGCTGAGGGAGGAGAATCACAAGGTCAAGAGATCAAGGCTATCTTGGCCAACATTGTGAATCCCCGTCTCAACTAAAAATACAAAAAACAGCCGGGCATGGTGGCACATGCCTGTGGTCCCAGCTACTCGGGAGGCTGAGGAAGAAGAATCACTTGAATCCAGGAGGCAGAGGTTGCAGTGAGCCGAGATTGCATCACTGCACTCCAGCCTGGCAGTAGAGCAAGACTTCATCTCAAAAAACAAAAACAAAAACAAAAACAAAAACAAAAAAACTAGACACACGTGGTGGGTAGAGGGAGAGTTATCCCTCTCTGTTTGCTAGGTTGGGAGGGTGGGTGGGTGATAATGCCTTGTAAAGAAATGAGAAAGGCTAGAAGAAGGAGGAAGAATTGGATCAGCATTGAAAGGAGCTGGAATCAATTTTTGGACTTGCTAAGGTAGAGATGCCTACAAAGCATCTAAATGTAGATATCAAGTGTTTGGTTACATATTTAATTTAGAGCTTAGAGGTGAAGTCTAAGTGTGACCTAAAATGGCAACGGTTATTTGGGAGGACTTGCATGCAGTAGGTTGCAAGCAGAAAGATGTCTTAAATTTTCTCCAGCTGGTCCTTTTAACTCCTTTCTGTTGAGTTGCTCTTTCCCTCCCCCTGAATGGCAAATCTCATGGCTTTTAAGATAGTTTCAAGCAATGTAAAAATCCACTGTCATTTCCGAACTATAAAAATTCCAGATTCTCATCCAACTTGAAACTTGTCCTCTCCCCCAGCTGTTTTGTATTTGGACTCTTGAGCTCCGCAGTGGGGCATACCCTCACCATTTCAGTAGCTTATGATTGTTCTGAGCCTCTGCGGATTCCAAGCAGCTTGAAGGATAGAGGATAAATAACTGGTATGATGAAAATATGGGATTGGTGTCCTCTGGATAGGGGGAAAATGAACTGCTGATTGACCCTAGTCAATTCCCTGACAGGAAACCTTCCTCAGCAGAACTATTTTCAAGGCAGCTCATGAAGTTCACATCTGGCACCTGGAAAACATGCACCATTATCCTGAGTCTGTGAACTTGTAACACACCCAAATACAACCGTCTCTTAGAGTAAGTCTGATACTAGTTCTGGTGTGCTTCAAAATGTGTGTGCTTTGGCCCTGTGTGGTGGTTCATGTATGTAATCCCAGAATCTTGGGAGGCCAAGGTGAGAGAATTGCTTGAATCCAGGAGTTTGTCACCAGCTTGGGCAACAGAGTGTGACCCTGCCTATACAAAAAATATTTTTCTTTAAAAAACATTTTTTTGTATAGGCAGGGTCACGCTGTGTTGGGTAGGGTGGCATGTGTCTGTGGTCCCAGCTACTCGTAAGGCTGAGGTGGGAAAATTGCTTGAGCCCAGGAGGTCGAGGCTTCAGCGAGCCACGATTGCACCACTGCAATCCAGCCTGAGCAACAGAGTGAGACCTCATCTCAAAAAAGTGCGTACTACACTCAAAATATTTCTCACAAACTCCAACTCACATGGTTGAAGAGGAGAAGCAAGTACATGAGGGAAATGGATAGCACATAGACAATTCCCTTTTAAATAAATTCTTTAGGAAGTGGCTGGTTTAACCTCCATTGGGTCTGCTGCCTTCCTTCACAGATTCGTAAGGCAGGCAGCAGACCAATGCTGGCAGTACCAGTTTTATAATCCATTAGCATGACCACCCTGTAGGGAACATTCCCGTGTGAGACTCCCAAAAGGCGTAAGTCTCACTATACGGTGAGTTTGATCCCAAACACAGTTTCCTACTGGAGGCAGTCGAGCTATCCGGAACAAAGGAACTTAAAGATGGATGATCAGTTTCTAATATCAACCACAATATCATTTGGGCCTAAAACTATGCGGTGCTGCTAGACCGAGTGACCCCCTGCCAGCAACTGGTTCCTGCTTTTAACTTTTTTATGACTCTTTAAGAATAAGCCTTAAACCTTTTCTTTACTTACATGACTGCCTTGTACCCTAGATAATGGTTTAACTGTCGGGATATTTGCAAAGCAAATGCCACCATAAGGGATGGCTTTGATCCCTGACTCAGAGACTCCTGAATGGGGGAGTTGAGATAAGTTGAGTCAGGAGCAGACAAAGGAGAATCTGGTTAAAAGATATTCTGATGAGCAAAACCAGAAAACCTTTTCACATCTCAGTTCTAGAACAAGATCAAACCAGAGATACCTGCAGCCAGGAGGAATAA
This sequence comes from Saimiri boliviensis, assembly GCF_048565385.1. NCBI lineage: Eukaryota > Metazoa > Chordata > Mammalia > Primates > Cebidae > Saimiri > Saimiri boliviensis. The sequence continues at coordinate 114,935,565 of NC_133455.1, forward strand.
TGTCTGGATGTAAACAAGCTGTGTGATCACAGGAAATTCTGTTACTTTTTACAACCACTGATTGTGTATCTGACTTCTCTATTGTATAGGCCATGTAAGGTATACATTTGCATTTCCTCTTGCTATGACGTAAACCAGAGCAGAAGAAAGTGTATTTATTCCTGGCCTTTGAAAAATAAAATTTGCTGTTTAGGCACGGCCTATCAGCCCTCCAGATCCCCGTTCAAGCGCACTCTCTCTTCCAGGTATTGGGACCCTCTTGCAGGTCGAGAGACCCCCGGCAGACGTGCCTACCCATCCTGGAAAGTCCCCGACACCACCCTATCTGCTTTGGCATCTTCTCTAGGACGTAAGATACCTGCCTTGTATTGTGTTGCTCTCAGCCTTTGGGGCCTCTGCTCCAGACACAGGAAAGCTCACAGATATCACAGTGTTATATAAACGTAGGATTCATCTGCTCAGAGATAGCACTTGAACTGTAGGTCTGCCCGACAACACTGAGGAAGAGAGAGAGAGAGGAGAAAAGGGATCTCATCTAAGGGATTCAAAGAGCTCCAATGTTTAGAGGTAAGGCACAGAAGGAACTTTATGAGAATGTTTAAGAGAGATGAGGGGAAAAAATCATCATTGGTATCACAGCATTTTGAACGATAAAAGGCAAAGCAATATTGTGATAGATTTTTTTCTAGCAGAGAAGTTTGCTCCTGTCACTTCTGATCCTTGACAGATACAAGTCCATTAGTTAATGTTGGAATGGGCTGTAATTTTATGAGAAGATTGAAAGCATTGATGAACCAAAATATAAGCGGACTTTTTAAATACAAGTAAATGGCTTTTAGTTAATTAAATCAGTAACAAAGTCTTACAAAAGAAAATTACCACATTTCAGTCTGCAAGTTTTATGGGGCAAGGAGGAGAAGTGAAATCAAAAATCAAAAAGGAAAATAAAAACAAAAGCAGAAAACAATGAAGCGGGCAGCAAGTATTCCTTTTCACTCTCAGATCTAAATGTTAGAACATAATTGCTGGCTCTTCTATTTGGTTTTAAAAGTTGACATATGAGCTGAGACAACAGTTTCTAGGCTGAAGTAGAATTAAGCATATTGTATACTGACATTTTTCACTGTCCAAATAAGCTTAAAACGAATTATCTTAGAAATGTTTGTTTGGCATCAGTGAATATATAAATGAATTAAGGAATGTATGTAATATGTCCATACCTCAAACAACATGAAATATTTGAGAATGCATGAAAGGTCACATTTATATTTTTCCCCTGCATTCCAAGCAGAGCCTCATGTTCTAGTTAAGAAATATGGTATAACATATTTTATGGACTAAAATGGTTTTCATTATAAATTTTGTTTTAATTTTGTAGTTGTTCAAATTATTTTAACCACTAATGGAGGTAACTATTGTGAAAATAGTCTTAAATGGAGATTTAACTATTAGGATTAAGAATTAGTTTCTACATTCATTTAGTTGCATTCTGTTTCTTTAAAAAAAAAAGGCTTCAATATAAGACAAAAGTATTTGAGCAATACTTTTTGCATCGCTGGAACAACAATTAATGTCTGTGAAGCCATTCTGGACCAAAAGATGTTTAGCATTTTCTAAACTCTAGTTAAAAAAAAGTTGAACTTTGGAACCTAGGAATTTTGACTAAGGCATCAACACTCTTCTTGTGAGCAGTGGTAATTAGGACTTTGCCAAGTGGGAATGGGGCTTTCTGGCACAAAGATATGCTTTCGTGATAATATAAAGTGGTAATTATTTCCATTCAAGGCTATTTTTAAGTCGCTTCCACCTGCTTGCATGTTTGTGAAAATCAGTTCTGGCCATGGTAAAGCTTGACCTAACTAGATGGCTGGCATAAACATCACTAATGATTTGCTCTGATAAACATGAAGAGAAAAACGTGATTCCCATTTTCATTCGAGTCCTTAATTGTAGGAATTCACATTTGAATCATTATTATCCTTTGTTCTCAAATCACTCATTGGCCAATCATACATCTTGGTTTATTTCTGCAGATTTTCTACATGTGTGCTGCACTGGGACCAGTCACCCAGAAAGACTGGCTAGAGTTTCAGTTTCGGACAAATACATCCAAGCATAAGTGATAAATATGAAGGGGATTGGTTAATGCTTAGTCAACTTAGATTGTTCAGTTGCCATAAAATACGGAGGTAAAACCAAGTCAAGGAGTTGCCTATTGACAATGAGATCAGGATCAATGACCCCTGAGGTTTCCAGGAGTCAATATAGCTTCACATCAACGGGAGTCAAGAATGGTATCCTTGCAGGCTACGTGACACCAAAAGAGCATAGCTGGGAAGTTCAGCATTAAAGAGTTCTCGCCAGCCTGGGAAATGAGCAGCAGTTCTTAAAGGATTATGCTATCTTCTGAAACAACTTTTGTCATTTGACTTAAAATTTCAGATTTGCATAAGTAATTACATACACACAATAAAATATTCAAAAGGTTCAAACAGGTGTATAATGACAGGGAAGTCCCTCTCCAAGCCCTCAGTTCTCTTCCCCGGAAGAAAACACTGTCCCAGCAGCTCTGTATCCTTCTAGAGATATTCTCTGTGCCTGAGCACAGTGCATATATACAATTACAATTTTTAAATATAGAAATTGTATCTTACTGATTTGCTCTTTCTTGTCTACTTAACAGTGTGGCTTTGAGTTCATTTCTTATCCCCACACAAAGAGGTTATTTATTTATTTTAAGGGCTTCTGTTATCTTTTTATCTGGTGATTGAGGCTGTCAGTTTAACCCCATTTCATCTAACTCATTTCACTTAAAGAAACTTTACCTTACGTTTAATTTAGATCATATGTAGTAAGCACCACCTGCTGGCAGGAGGTAAACCAGCACACAAATAGAATGTTAACCAAAACTAAAAACTCTCACAGGGTCCATTTAACCTCCCTGCCACCTCCACTGGAACAGGTGCTGATATCCATGGGTGAGAAGCCTACGGATGGTTCACTAGCCCAGAGCTGGGTAGACTTACTGAGTGGCTAGACCCAAAAGAGAGATAACGAACACTGAAGCTTGGCCCACAGGAGGCCAGATCCATAGGAAAAGGGGGAGAGTACTACATCAAGAGAACAACACATAGGAGAAAAGAATCTGAACAGCCTTGAGCCCTAGACCTTCCCTCTGACAGTTTACTCAAATGAGAAGGAACCAGAAAACCAACTCTGATAATATGACAAAACAAGGCTCTTTAACACTCCCCCCCAAAAACACTCTAGCTCACCAGCAATGCATCCAACTAAGAAGAAATCCCTGATTTACCTGAAAACAAATTCAGAAAGTTAGTTATTAAACTAATAAGGTAGGCATCAGAGAAAGGCAAAGCCTAGTGCAAGGAAATCAATAAAATGATACAAGAAGTGAAGTGAGAAATATTCAAGGAAATAGATAGCATAAATAAAAAACAATCAAAAGTTCAGAAAACACTGGTCATGCTTATAGAAATGCAAAATGGTCTGGAAAGTCTCAGCAATCAAATTGAACAAGTAGGAGAAAGAAATTCAGAACTCAAGGACAAGTTCTTTGAATTAACCAAACCAAAAATGACAAAGAAAAAAAGAATAAGAAAATATGACCAAAGCCTCCAGGAGGTCTGGAATTATGTTAAACAACAAATCCTAAGAATAATTGGTGTTCCTAAGGAAGAAGAGAAATCTGAAAGTTTGGAAAACATATTTGGGAGAATAATTGAGGAAATCTTCTCTGGCCTTGCTAGAGACCTAGACATCCAAATACAAGAAGCACAGAGAACACCTGGAAAATTCATCACAAAAAGATCATTGCCTTGGGACAGTTAGATCACTTCAGATTATCTAAAATTAAGATGAAGGAAAGAATCTTAAGAGCTGTGAGACAAAAGCACCAGGTGGCCTATCACCTGTCAGATTAACAGCAGATTTCTCAGCAGAAACTTCACAAGCTAGTAGGAATTGGGGCCCTGTCTTCAGCCTTCTCAAACGAAGCAATTATCAGCCAAGAATTTTGTATCCAGAAAAACTAGGCATCACGTATGAAGAAAAGATACAGCGTTTTTCAGACAAACAAATGTTGAAAGAATTTGCCACTACCAAGTCACCACTACAAGAACTGCTCAAAGGAGCTCTAAATCTTGAAACAAATCCTAGAAACACATCAAAACAGAACCTCTTTAAAGAATAAATCACACAGGACATACGAAATAAGAAAATAATTTTAAAAGCAAAAACAAAAAATGAACAACCAAGGTACACAGGCAACAAATAGCATGATGAATCCAATGGTACCTCACATCTCAATGCTAACATTGAATGTAAATGGCCTAAATATATATATTCAATTGGGTTGTTTGGTTTTTTTCTTTCTTGTAAATCTGTTAAGTTCTCTGTAGATTCTGTATATTAGCCCTTTGTCTGATGGGTAGATTGAAAAATATTTTTTCTCATTCTGTTGGTTGCCAGTTCACTCTATTGATAGTTTCTTTTGCTGTGCAGAAGCTCTTAAGTTTAATTAGATCCCACTTGCCTATTTTGGTTTCTGTTGCCATTGCTTTTGTTGTTTTATTCATGAAGTCCTTGCCTATGCCTATGTCCTGGATGGTATTCCTAGGTTTTCTTCTAGAGTTTTTATGGTGTTAGGCCTCATGTTTAATTCTTTAATCCATCTAGAGTTAATTTTTGTATACGGTGTAAGGAAGGGATCCAGTTTCAGCTTTCTGCACATGGCTAGCCAGTTTTTCCCAACACCATTTGTTAAACAAGGAATCATTTTCCCATGGCTTATTTTTGTCAGATTTGTCAAGGATCAAATGGTTGTAGCTGTGTGGCATTCCTTCTGAGGCCTCTGTTCTGTTCCATTGGTCTATATCTCTGTTTTGGTACCAGTACCATGCTGTTTTGATTATAGTAGCCTTCTAATATAGTTTGAAGTCAGGTAGCATGATGCCTCCAGCTTTGTTTTTTTTGTTTTGTTTTTTGTTTTTTTGTTTTGCTTAGGATTGTCTTGGCTATATGGGCTCCCTTTTCATTTCATTTGAGGGTGGGCAAAATGGAACTGAATGGGTAAAAGCTGGAAGCATTCCCTTTGAAAACTGGCACAAGACAAGGATGCCCTCTCTCACCACTCCTATTTGACATAGTATTGGAAGTTCTGGCCAGGGCCATCAGGCAAGAGAAAGAAATAAAGGGTATTCGAATAGGAAGAGAGGACGTCAAATTGTCCCTGTTTGCAGATGACATGGTTGTATATTTAGAAAACCCCATCGTCTCAGCCCCAAATCTCCTTAAGCTGATAAGCAACTTCAGCAAATCTCAGAATACAAAATCAATGTGCAAAAATCACAAGCATTCCTACACACCAATAATAGACAGTGGGTCAAATCATGAGTGAGCTCCCATTCACAATTGCTATAAAGAGAATAAAATACCTAGGGATACAACTAACTAGGAATGTGAAGGACCTCTTCAAGGAGAAATACAAACCGCTGCTCGAGGAAATACGAGAGGACACAAACAGATGGAAAAACATTCCATGCTCGTGGTTAGGAAGAATCAATATCATGAAAATCACCATACTGCCCAAAGTAGTTTATAGATTCAATGCTATCCCCATCAAGCTACCAATAACTTTCTTCACAGAATTGGGAAAAAAAAAACCCTCCCTATTACCATGTGTTTTAGAGAAGCAAGAGATGAGAGGCTCTCCATGGACAAGAACAGGTTGTCAGGGGTTGGGAGACAGGTGGGTCCATCAGGTTCATACTCTGGGTCATGGCTGGCAGGATGGGAAGGGGAGTGTTGGGGACAAATCTTTTCTTTTCACATGTTAATCCTGAGACTTCAATCTGCTATCTAGCTTCCTTTCTGACTGGAAGTCTCTGCAGTTACTCCTATGTGCCTGATCTTGGGAGGGAAGTTCTAATCTGGGTAGCTGCCTGGGAAAATAACAAGGCTGGACATTGCTGCCTCTTGGCCTGGCTGTTGGACACTCTCTTTTCAGAGTTCCATGCAGCATATCAAGCAGGATATGCTGCATGGAACTCTGCCTTCTCTATCTCCTTCAAAGAAAGGCAGGTGTACCATGCCACCAACCATGACCAGTGCTGCTCTAGAGTGAGAATAGGCACAGAGTGATCTCCACAAGACAGCCGCCTGAGAAGACCAGGGTGGGCCCAGGGCACACATATGAATATGAAAGATCCCTGAGATCTGTCCTAGGGCTTTCCCAACTGAGTGACCCACTGTCCCCTCCCAGAGGAATCTGGCTGACATTATTCCCCAGTGGCAACTTGACTACATGCAAAATCTCTTTTACCTCCTTGTTGGAAGATCAGAGGAAACACCATGAGTGTCTCTGCATGTTGCCACAGTTTTGTTTTACTCCCCATCCTAGACATCTTCTGCAGCACACAGCTCCATGGCTCTGCTAGAGTCCTCCAAGACTCACAATCCAACACTTACTAGGGAAGTTTTTACACAAAAGTAGGGCAGTTACACAAAAAAGAAGGTGAAGCTACTCCATGCATTTGTCTGTAAAGGGTCATCCCACAGAACTCATCCCTCTGGCTCCATCACAGAGGAGCCCCATCAGGAAATGCCCTCACATGGCATCATACTACTCCCTAAGGGAGGCTATTTCCCATAGGGTCAGCCTCTAAATGCTGGTGGAGCCTGTCATGATAAAATTCCATTTCCACACAGCCATTGCATAGGGAGTATCCTATGTGTGTTCTAATAGGCTGTAATAATTTGCCAGGGCTGCCATAACGGCACACAGACTCAAGAGCTTAACCACAGAAGTTTGGTTTCTCACAATTTTGGAGGATGGAAGTCTAACATCAAGTTGTCAGTCTGGGGTGGTTTCTCTGAGCCCTCTCTTCTTAACTTGGAGATGGCTGTCTTTGATCTCTGTATTCAGAGGATCTTGAGCTTTTTTGTGTCCTAACCACCTGTCCTTATAAGACCTGCAGTCATATTAGATTAGGGCACACACACCAATAAATTCACTTCACCTTAAAAAAAAAAAGAATCTATATCAGAGACAGATGGTTTAATAGAGGTAGAGTCTGGATTCCAACCTATGCTGTTCCTGATCTTATCCATGATATTATTGGCCCAGTTAACATCTGGCAGGAATTAATTTGTCAGACTGCTTCTGTCACTCAGCCAGAATCTAAAAGAATAAACCTCACACAGGTTTATTTGATGGAGGTATAAAGTAAAGGAAGGAGGGAAATGGAGATGTATGATGTGGGTATGCAATCCAGTAAATACAACATCAAGATAGTATCACAGCTGAGAGCATGGTGAATTTGGGCACCTGGAGCCAGTAGAAAAGAGAATGGAATCCATAGAATAGATCACTGTCAAATATATTATTCATTTAGCTCCTACCAGTGTTTGCCTCTACTTGCCTCCTAGTGTCAGATTTTGACTTTGATAAACCTGCCTCTCTTCCCTTCTGCCCTTTTGCCATTGGACATGTCCCTAGGCTTTAATACCTGCATGTTTTCTACTTTCCTTGTCCTGTTGCATCTGTGTAACCCAGGCTCTCCCAAGGTTTTCTGATTGGGGTGGCAGATCAGTTAATATGAGGCAACTCTTTCTATAGCTCTTAGCATTGTGCTATAACAGTAAATATATGTGAGAGCTTCTCTTCAAATATACATTCTTCTTTTCTTCACCAGCCAGGATCAACACACTTAAAAGTCTTGAATTTGTCCTCTTCTGCTGTGCATTCACCCGTCTATGTGATGCACAACACATACATTTTAAATGTTCTAAAATTTTTAAAATGTAGTTTTGGTAAAAGGTCTGCTTACTTGATTTACAGAATCCTAACAAAATGGTTAGCTGGGGTCTATCAAGGCTGCATCTTCTGAGGAGGTTTGTTAACTTAAGACATTATGATAAAAACAAAAATACAGAATCTGAGAATGGCTGCATTATGTTGTGGACTCAGGAATAATTATGTACATTTTCACATGTTGCAGAGTCTTTTGACATTACTCTCCTTCATTTTCAATCCTGTTAGAAGATTAGTAAAAGCCCTAAAGGCAGCAGCTAAAACAACCATTTCTCTGCTCATTGGTTTCCAGATCTATTTTCATAGACAATCCAGATTCTACTGATGCTCTTCTGCTAGTCTTAGGTTACTGCTTCATTCTCAGCTGTAACCATCAATTTTTTCTATCAGTTTTGAAGAATCCTCAGTTCTTGTTTTACTTAAAAGTTCACTAATGACAGATCTTTAAGGTACTAACATAGAAAGGAAATTGCTTTCTTCCAGTGTTTCTGGGAAATGCCTAGATATAGCTTTTATATTTGTTTGTTTATTTTGCTCACTTCTGAAATTCTGAGCCATGGATATATTTAAAGAGCAAATTGTAAATTTTGGTTTTTGTGTTTCAATAAGCTTCAGCAACTCTATCCATCAATACTATCATCCGGCTAAAGGGAAAAGGAAAAACATAAGGGCAAGCTATATGTGTAATGTAGAAAAAGGCACTGATAGCAAAGCAACTGAAAAGCGACTGCACTGGAATCCAGCTTTTATAAAAAGTGAGCCCCTGTGCAGCCAGCCCTGTGGGCAAACTAATATGCAAAAACCAGCATGATTGACAGTACCATGACTCTCATGCTCAGTCCCAGAGTTTGACATAAATGACAGCATCTTTTAATTGACTTTCATGCCTTTCTGTCATCATCCTTCATGAACAAGCTGGCTAAAACAATATTCACAGTCACCAGAGAAAAGCGCATGAGGCGTCATCTTGACAGTGTTCATTTAAGAAATGTAACTGTAAAATACAACCATTTCACATTTTTGCACTGATGATCTTGCTGCAGATGGACCCATTTCCCTTGACAAGTTTTTCCAACCATCTCTAGAATGCATGTATTCACTTTCCAGTTTATATATTTTTATTTTTTAAAAGATGGTATAATTTTAATTTTTCCAGCTAATATAATACATACATCTTCATTATAAGATAAGTGAAATAAAACAGACTAAAACATTACAGATAAGCCTAATACCCCCCTTATCTACCCACACCAACACCAGACACTTCTCCAAGGAGCTTTCATCTGTTAGCTTTCTACCCTTCATACATTTACTATGAAGTCATGTGTGTCTCCACATAGAAATTATGCAGACTTTTTTTCTACATGAATGGCATTAGATTTTACGTACTTCCCCTTATTTTTGTTTTGGAGATATTTTATGTCAGTATATATAGATTTACCTCATTCAAGTGATGAATTTCTAATGTAAAAATATACTTTTAGATGGTAAAAAAAAAATTACATAAATGGTTTTTGGTGCATAGTTCCTTAGTACCATGACAACACAGTTGCAATCAGTGAGGTACATCTGTACATAGTGAAATGAAAAGATCTCTAAAGCACCGTGAATAAGAAAAAGAACAATTTGTACATTATGATTCAATACGTAAGAATTTTTTTTAATGCCCATAATCCCAGCTAGTCAGGAGGCTGAAGCAGGAAAATTGTTTGAACCTGGGAGGCGGAGGTTGCGGTGAGCCAAGATCGTGCCACTGCACTCCAGCCTGGGTAACACTGCAAGAATCTGTCTCAAAAAAAAAAAAAAATTATAAGTGTGTATGTGTACGAGTGAATACACAGACAAAGAGGGAAGAATATATACTAAACTGTTAAAGTGGTTTTATTTGAGTGCTGGTTTTAGATTTTGGGATTTGTTTTCATCTTTATCAGTGTCTTATTTGATGTATATTGGCAGGATTTTGGAAACACTTAGCCAGGGACAGTTTGCCAGATGAAATATTAAACCAGAAATTACTATGCATTTGTTTCATGCCCAATCTCCATGGATTGTACAGATTTTATTGTATTTATTTTATTTGACAATACTGAAAATGAATCAAGCTCCATCTCCATGCCAGGCACCATGATAAAGAAGTCAGTAAATAAATAAAACTGTAGTATCTTCCGCCTTCTACAGTTTTCCCTGAGTTAGCTGCTTATTGGTATCGGTTGGTGGCTGTTATTAAACTCAGGATTTCTGTTAGCTGGTGAAGTATTTTTAAGCCTTCAACTCCTGCTCACACCCTTTCCTATTTGACTATTTTCTCATTCCAGTTCACAGCCACAATATCAACTGGATTCAATAAATGATGATTTCATTTAAGAACAGTTTCTACTTTCAACCCTATATAAGAGAACAGAAGGAAAATTATCCCAGCTCATGTGTTTTCTTAACCTTTTTTAGCCATAGATGATAATTTGGATTTTGTGAAGTTCAAAAAATGTTTGTTCGGAATTGTTTTTCTGTATCATTAAGGCAAAGTTAGGAAGTATAAAATCATGGGGACTTTCCTATGTAAGTAAATGTAGCTTTTTGCATTGACCCTGTGATAAGCTAAATTTTGGTTTTGTTATATTATTCCAGTTTCCACAAATTGTCAGAACTTTGCAAATGTGTTTCTAATACCCTGCCGGTTTATTAAGGAAAGATCTTCCGATATCATCTAAGCAGCATTAACCTCCAATGGAATATACGATTCTATTTGAATTTATTAATTTTGTCAAGATTCCAACTTACATAACTATAACACTTATATAACTTGTGACAACTAAATTGCATTTACTGTTAGCAGATAGTCTGTCTCTCTCTCTATTGTACACTCCTAACATGGAGACTTATGCAAATAATCTTAGAACTGTTCTACAGCCCATTTAAAAGTCAGTAAAAGGAATAGCAGTAAGAATTCAATAAAAAAAATCCAATTCTGTTAGGAGAATCTAATGTCTAATAGTCTAGAAAAAATAGTTTAAACAAAAATGGAATTGTGAGAACTAAATTTCGTTCAGAGTGTGTTTCAAAGATCTGTTCCATTAGAAACTTGCTTTCTTAGCCAGATATAGGCACTCATTGTCTTCTCCCTTTCCTAAAGAAAGTGGGCTGTCATTCCAGCAATCCTGCCCACCATAGGGTACGGCCAGATGAGCAGGAGTATTCAGAGTAAGAATCTGCAAAAGAGACACAGAATATTGACTCACAGGTTACTTTAAATATGCTCATTTCTAGTATTCCTGTTGTCATGCTCAGAACAACAGCAAATGAACCGAGAATGAGAAAGAAGAATGTAGGACATCAGCGTTGGCCAAAGCAAGGAAATACTGCAAAGAGAGATGAACTCCACTGCATTGTAAAAGTGTGAAGCATAATGATTCAGAACACAGGCTTTGGACTAACTTTAAGGTACGGAGTGACATGGAGTGAAAGTCAATTGCAGAATCGCCCTTTCCCTTTGGCTAGTGTTTTCATGGAACATCTTTTTCCATTATTTTTTTCTTTTTAACTTTTAGTCTATCTGTGTCTTTATATTTAAAAAGTGATTTTTGTAAAAAGCATACAGTTGTGTCAGTTTTACTCCAGTCTGACATATTCTGTCTTTTAACTAGAGTGTTCAGTATATTTACATTTTATGTAATTATTAAGATAGTTGGATTTAAGTCTATTATTTTCTTATTTGTTGATAAATTTCTCTATTTGCTCCTTTCTTTCTCCTTTCTTGTCTTCTTTTGTATAAATGGAATATTTATATTTTATTTTATCTTCTCTATTAGCTTTTTTTGGTTATACTTCGGGATTCCTTAAATGTTTTCCTAGAAATTGCAAGTGCACGCTTACATTATTAGTCTAAGTTGGCAATTTTGCCAAATCCCTCAATACGTAAATCATTTATAACAGCGTAACTTAGTTTACATCTCTGACTTTGTTTCCTACTGACAAATATTTTACTTCCAGGTATTATAAAGCCATAAGGCATTTTTATACTTGTGATTTTCATTGGTCAATATTCATTTATTTTTACTAATTTATATACTCAATAAGGAATTGCTGATACTACTGAATTTTTTTTGTTTTTTGCTTCCATCTGAAATCATTTTTTTCATTGTACTGCAAGCAATCAATAAACTCTCCCAAATTTTGTCTGAGAATGACTTAGTTCAACAAATATAGAATTCTAGCTCGGCACTTTAAAGATGTCTTTTCATTGTCCTAGGTTTTCCATAGTTTCTATTGAGGGACTATAATACATTCTTACTGCGCTTTTTCCTTAAAAATAATGTGTTTTTTTCTTCAGGTGTTTTTAGTATATTCTCTGTATTTTGATTATCAGCAAGTTGACTGAAATGTATGTAGGTGTAGCTTTCTTTATATTTACCTTGCCTGAGGTTCATTAAGCGTCTTGAATTGAGAGATTACTACCTTTCATTAGATTTGCAAAATTTTCAGCTATTATTTCTTCAGCTATTGCTTTTATCTCATTCTTTCTTCTCTTTCTAGAACCTCAATTATATGTATGTCATGCCTTTTGATTAAGTTCTACATTTTTTGTTCTCTGTTTTGATCTTTCCATTCTTTATTTTTCTCTGTGGTGTGTTTCGGATATTTTCTAATGACAGGTCTTTGAATTTACTGATTCTGTTTTCCAGTCTTTCAATCTACTGTAAAATCCCTCAAATGGGTTCTTACTTTCAATTATTTATTTATAGTTCTAAAGTTTTTATTTGATCATTTTCATAGTTTCTATTTCTCTGTAAAATATCCCCAAATGGATGAAAATATGATAAATACTTCATATTTTTATCTGTCTTTGTCCATTGTTTCTTCTATTGGTTTTAGCATAATAGCAATTTTGAAGTCTTTGTCTAATTCCTTCAATATATAGATCATCTATCATCTCTTTTTATCTCTTGAGTATTGGCAAATTTCATGTGCTTCTTGCCTATCTGAAAATGTTCATTGTTTGTATTATGAACTAAATGTTTGTGTGCCCTTAAAATGCATATGTTGAACCCACAACTCTTAGTGTGATTTTACTTGGAGAGAGAACTTTTCCGAAAAGCATTAACGTTAAATGAGGCCCTAAGGATGTACTCAGATCCAATAGGACCCAGTCCTTATAAAGAGCCACACTGGAAACCTCTTTCTGTCTCTCCACACACTTGTACAGAGGAGGCCCTGTGAGCACATAAAGAGAGCTGCCTGCTGGCCGAAAGAAGAGGCCTCAGAATGAAACTTTGTCAGCACTCTAATCTTGGACTTCTTAACCTCCATAAATGTAAGAAATATATTTCTGTTGTTTAAGTTACCCATTCTGGGGTATTTTGTTATGGCAGCCTGAGCAGACTAATTCAGCATGTTTGTCATTGTAGATGATGGTTATATTATACAGGCTCTGGATCCTGTTAACTTTTTTGAGAGTGTTGTATTTTGTTTTGGCAGGCCATTAATTTGTTGGTGGATTAGCTTGCTCCTGTAAAGGTCTCATTTTAGTCTTTGCAGTGGGGAGAGGTCTTTCAGATCCACCCTTAGTCCTAGGTTACAGCCCTTCATCCTAAGGTATTGTCCTTGCTCCTGCTTCACAGAGATTTCTGAACTCTGACTAGCCTGAAACCTTAATGTCTTCTCAGCACTCTGAGATGTCTGTAATTCAGATCTTGGGATTCAGGAGCTTTCAGACTTTAGGCAGCTGTTCTTTTACTAGATGTCTTAGAGATCCACCATACAATGTGCAGCCCTGGAATTAGCCAAGATCCTAGGAACATTTCCATGCAAATATCTAAGGTTCTCTCTCTGTGGCTGCTCTCTCTGATAGCTGTCTGAACCCAGCTGCCTTAGAAGCCCTGAATTCTAATCTCTTAATGATGTCTGGGCTTCACTTTCATGGATATAGGCCCTTAAAATGCCCCCAACAAGAACATTTGTGGCCGGTGGGGCTAAACTCCAGTGCACTCCCTCCATCGGGATGTGCGGCCCTGTCTTGGTTGTTTGCGAATGCTTCCGAACAACTATTTTGTATATCTTGGTTAGCCTTGATAGTTGTTCCCAGTAAACAGGAAAGTTCAATCCCAGCTAAAATCAGTCTTCCTTTTGCCTAATATTTAACTAAATAAAACAGTAACAACAATAAAATACCCATCCCAAAGTCAAAAGATAATCAATCATTTGTAGCAACAAAATAAGGAAGGGAGTATAATGTCTCGCCTTGTAACTTCAAAATGAAGTAATGAAAATAAAAGATCATGATATGGACAGCCCTGGCTTTCCAGAAGCAGTGCTGATGAGTGATCAAATCCTAAGTATTTTTTCTCACCAATTAAGAACGTCTCCAAATTTGGAATGAAATGAACTGAGCAACTACACTTGTGCTTTTCTGTTGGGAGGAGAAGGAAGAGTGAGTAGTCATAGTGGAAATGGCTTGGGACAGAGAGTAAAGGGCTCCAAGAATGAATGGAAAATGCAATCTCAATCTTAAAGGAATCTTTCTGAAACAGTATGTGATCCTGACTGCCTGCACTGAATCCTGAGATACAGTCTTTAGTAAAACCTGAGAACAAGAGCAGAGCATGTAACCTCTATCAGAGGCTGCACAGAGACTCAGAAGCCCTCTTCTCTTTCCTTTACCTCTTCTCATCTCGGGATGGTAGACAGAATGCAATGCTCACCTTCAAACCGCTAGTTTATAGAAAAAACAAACAGCTCTCAGATAAGGTAGGAATGAAGTTAAGCACAATTAACTGAATTTGTAATACAGCAAATGTGAGTCCTGATCTTAAAAAGAAACAATATAATAAATATAAAAACATACTATGCAGGAAAAAAGGAGGGAAGGTCATTGTAAGCAAAATTAGGCTAATAACAAATTTAAAAAGAAGAAAAGGAAGAAACAGGTACTCTCAATTACACAACACAGCACCTGCAAACCTTCTTGAAATCACTACTTAATGAAGAAATCAAGGCATGAATCAAAATAAAGAATCAACAATAAAAAAAAACATGATGGAAGAATCAATTAAAGAAATTTATTCCATTTAAATGTAGAACTGAGTTTAAACCACTTTGGGAATGAGAGTTATAAGTGGAGTGTGAATATTACAAATCTTGACCATGAACATTAAACCTGTGTAAAATCTAGAAGGGGAGAAAAAAAGAGACATAATAAAAAAGCTACTTTCTTCTTTCCAAATAGCTTACAGTCAGCCGATACTGACTAAAACAAATACATGTTTAAGCAAAATGAATTCAGATCTGGTTTTATGTAATAATTCAAACTGTAAAGGAATCTTTAGGGTGAATATCACGTGAAGCCACTCTTTAATGTTCACTTTAATTTTGTTACCTTCTGCTTCATTAAGTGTACTTTTCAATTAAAAACAGCATCTACAGTATGATGACACTTAGCATATCTATGCCATTTCACAAACCTGTCCATCAGAATGTCTGTTTTCTACAATATCTGGAATAATGATGGTTCCCTTATGTTAACAATGATTATTATTTCTGGATAATGTGATTCTGGGGGTGATTTTCTACATCTTTGTATTTTTTCTCCTGTTTGAATTATTTATAACAAACATGATTAACAGCTACACACACATGCACACACACACACACACACACTCTTCCAGTTTCCAACATGCTTTGTGGTTATACCAACTCTTCATCTACACATTTTGTGTTAGAAGTTTTAGTTGAAACCTGAGGCTGGGCTAAGAGACTGGAGTGTGACAAGCACTTCTCTTTTCCCAGGAGAATTCTTGCCCAGCAGACGTATATCATGGAACCATAAGTATGAAGTGTCCTCTGCCCTTCCTGCTGATCCATGAGGCAGGCAGCACAAGAGATAATGCCTCTTTTTGCTGCTTTCAGGACAAAGGAAGCAGCCCACAGAATATAGGATACATGCGGAAGATATAATGAAGTGGGTGTCAGGCTCAAACATAGCCACTTCATCTCTTTTAGAGCAGCACATCCGGAACTGCAGGTGTGTGTGCCAGTGCCTCCCTAGTAGAGATAAGAGTGCTGTCTTATATGGACTAAGCAGGAGAACAAAAATGGAGAGAATCAGTTTCCATAGGCAAGTTCCAAAAGAACTGCTACAAATGGGACCTGGCTTGGGCCCTCTTCGAAACTCTTTTTTTTTTTTTGACACAGAGTCTCACTCTGTCGTTCAGGCTGGAGTGCACTGGTGCCATCTTGGCTTACTGCAACTACCGCCTCCGGGGTTCAAGCGATTATCCTGCCTCAGCCTCTGGAGTACCTGGGACTGCAGGTGCTTGCCACCACGCCTGGCTAATTTTTGTATTTTTAGTAGAGGCAGGGTTTTACCATGTTGACCAGGCTGGTCTCAAACTCCTGACCTCAGGCAATCCACCCACATCAGTCTTCCAAAGTGCTGGGATTACAGGCATGCAGCACCATGTGTGGCTAATTTTTTTATTTTTGTATTTTTTTGGTAGAGATAATGTCTCTACCATGTTGGCCAGGCTGGCCAATAACTCTTATTAAATATGAGTGGCAAAGTGGGAATTCCAACTCAAGTCTCTGTAAATGGGATATTTATACACACAGGGTCACAGATATTTTTTATTAGATCTTGCCCTGAGTATAAGATTTAATGGGGTAAGAAGGTAGCATGTGAAACCTGAATACCTCGATGCCACACAATTCCATGTAATTGGAATTCTGTAAGATTCTATATAATCAATCTGGGCAATTCTTATCTTGTCCCAGACTTCAAAGATCTTCTGCATGCCAAGACACTCAAAATCTCTTTTCCAGGTCTTTTTCTTAAATGTCAGCCCCACACATTCAATTTCTTGCAGATGGTCTATCCTAAATTCAGTATGTAAAAAACCTCAAATATATCCTATCACAACTTCTTCTTTATTTTAATTCATTTAATTCAGTAGGTACTCTTTAACTACCTACTATATGCCAGGCTGTATGTATACACACTGTATGGTTGATGCTGGGAATGCAGAGTCGCACATGCTACATTCCTGGCTTCTGGGAGTTCACAGTGCAATGGAGAGGACTGAGGAGCAGAAATGAGTACAATACAAACACAATGGTAAGATCACAGTGTCCTGTGAGATAGGGAGGCAGGCATCTAATCAGATGTGTGGGTGTGGAGGGAGGGATAAATTAGTGATCAGGAAACTCATAAACCACCATATAATGTTTGAGCTTTCTCAAAGAACCAGCAGACAACTCCTGCTCAGCTAGGCAACTCCTCCTTTTGTCATAGATCTAGCTGTTCCATTCAGCCATCCACTCGTGGCTGCAGTGGCTTTCCAGGTCAGCCTGGGCTCTGGAAATCGCCTCCATGGTTACCTCCCTTTCACTGATGACATTCTGCAGATCGTTCGCTTTGCCCTAGGCCCCTGTCTGTTCTGTGTAACACTGGTTTCCTGGAAGCCGCTTGGTGTCTTGGTAAGAACACCCAGATTTAGAAGGGAAAAACAATAACATGGTTGTTTCCTGCTCCTTTGCTCAGAAGTTTCAGTGTTGGGGAGATTATTTAACTTTTCTGAGGCTCACCTCCTCATCTGTGAAAGGCTGGTAATGATAATACTAGTGTCTACATCAAGAGAGTGTGTAAAAATCAAGTCAGATGGGGGATATGAAAGCAGGTCTGGCACAGCTCGCATGTTAATTGTCTTTGTTAGGGTCTGAGCGTGATGGAGTATGACTCAAATACAAATCCTATAAATGCCGATCTTGTAAGGTGGACGAGAAGCTTTTGGAACTTTCTCAAATATATGAAGAGAATTTCAATCGAATTCCGTGGGTTTGGTTTTGTTTTGTTTTGTTTTGTTTTGTTTTGTTTTGGTTTGGTTTGTTTTGTTTTTTAACCTAGCATCTCTCAGCTTCCGATCCAGTCTGGATTTCACTCCAGCCCTGTATTTACTAGCCTTGCATTACCTTTTCCTTCAGTTTCCTCTTGGGCATCACTGAGATTATTGAAGACACTTCAAAGAGATATCGTGAGGATCCTTTGAAGTAAGGAATAGAGAACACCACGTCGTGATGCTTTCTTAGGCAAGGTTTTAACGGAGGAAAGCCGCCCTTCGCTGAGAAGAGCCTGGAGGCCTGGAACTGAGCCCTGAAAACGGGAAGTCCGTCTTGGGGGGCAGCACGTTCAAGACCCAAAGCTCGCAAGCCTGGGAGGCAGTGCGGCGGGAGGCGCCTGCCCGTGACCCCGGTAGGGGGCGCCGAAGAGCCGCACTGCAGCATCCCGGCCGCGGAGCTCGGCGGCCTCTGCCGGGCTCAGCTCGCGTCCTGCAGCGGTCCCTCGGCCGCTAGTCGGAGCGAGCGCGAGGGAGGAGACCCCCACCGGGTCTCCGGCACTTGCTTCTGCGGCGAGTCCCACCCACGATCGCAGCCCAGCAACTCGGAAACGGAACCTGAAGCCTGGGCTGCGCAGCGTGGGAGGGCTTCGCGATCTCGGGGGACCGATTCCGAACTTGCAGAGGACCGTGGCTCTCCCGGCCTGGGGAGTGTGAACAGGTGAGTGTCACGCACGTGTCCAGGTGGCTCTTTCGGGACGACTTCCTGCAGACCCTTTCCAAGCCCCCGAGCGCGCTCGGCCTGTGAGTCAGTCCTGCTGGTCACCGGGTCCCTCCTCCCAGGGCGGCTTTGGGGTTCGCTGAGAGGGAGATGTGAATACCAGCAGCGGGGCTTGGCAGGACTCTCCTAGCTGAGAGGGAAAATGCCCTTTTGACTTAAGGCTGCGTTTTCTCCCTAGCCTGAAAGCAAGTGACCTGCAGTCCACAATGGGTTTGTTTATCATTGCAAGATACCTGTTGATTCAGAGCAACATTCTATAGCCAAGGGGCTTATACAATTATCCTGGTTTGCTGTAGGTACTGCATAGTGATCAGAAGAGAGAGAATTCCTATTAATGAGACCAGGACAACTTGATTTCAGAACCAGAGAAGGGGAGGGCAAAAAAGAAGATAATCTCATTTCCAGAACTAGACTCGGGTCTTTGCTTCCCTAAATAGCTACACTTGATTTTGACAAGCACATGAAAACTGAAGTTCCAAGCATGATTACCTTATAAAGATGCTTGCTTCCCCCACCCCCAAGAGGGAGTAGAAAGCATGAACCTTGATAAATACAGCCTTGAGAATGATTTATTAGGAATGAAAACTTTCTTTAAATAAATAAGTAAATAACGTTACAGTGATCATAGGTCTAACAGAGTGTAAGCTTCAAAGGGAGCTACTTTTATTTGTATGTTCATAGCGTACGTGTGGAATAAATCAATGAGTGCATTACTAATAATACAGGATTTGGAGGCTAGTATGTTTCTTTTTTCCTTTAATTTATGTTTAGGAAAAAAAACCCTACACCTTCAAACTAAATATTTAGGTATGACTTTACCTTTAGAAGTGATAGGAGCGGAGATTTTTTGGTCCTAATAAAGCACCATCCACATAAAAAGTGAATGGCAAATTTCAGCCTTACTCAGAATAGTTCAGCAGAACATGAGGACAACTGTATTTTATTAGACCCATGTATGGAAGCTCTCAGATTATGAATTATTTTGAACATCAGGAACTTGGCAACAGTTTACTTACTACAACAATTTACAAATCTGTTTTTGTTTTTCATCTTGTCAAGTGTAACTTTTCACATTTTCATGTGAGAAATAAAATGTTGAAGAACTTATGTCAGTTTTTTGTCTTCCATTAAGTGATTTTCCTAAACATAACATAAGGTTGACAATAACCAACTGTATCTTTATTAGGTTATAAATGGAAAAAATAGCCCACACAATTTCTCTTTCTTAGGTGAAATTCCTATGCCTTTGAGGCCATTTGGGAGTTACTAAAATATGTGACTTGTCATTTTTTAAAAATCCCATTTGATGGCTACTTTCATGAAACATTAATCAGACAGATAATTACTTGCATTTTATATCCATGGGTATGAACAGTTTTGCATGAAATAGAAAATTATTGTTTATACTAGCTCCAGACACTTGCACGTTCAATGTTTCAAAGAAATACATGCCAGCACCCCTTCTCGTTTATAATTAAAATAGTTAATATATCTGCATATATTATGCTTCTGTGATGAGGCACTGAACCTTAAAAACATAGGGGCCTTTTCTTAATGAATGCATCTAAAGTGACAGTTAAGGACATCTTTTTATCGTTAGCCAAAAATATGGGACTGGACAAAATGCAGATGTTTAAACTTCTGGTTTTTGTTATTAATGATTACTTAGAAGTTTTTTCATTATTGAGGATGAAGTAAACAACAGCTAATGTTAATGTTGACTTTTCCTTCTTTCAGAGGAAGCTCTGGCACTTTGAAAAGCAAAAAATACAAAACCTTATTAGGTACAGGAGGATAGCTTAAATACATAAATAAGAAAACAATTACATGTTAATGTCTTTGTAGAAATACTTTTTCAGAGGGATTTTCACTGTTTCTTCCCCTCTCTCTCTCAAGCTCTTTGTAGAAATTTATAGATGGAAAAAGCCTAGCAGGAACAGTTAACACATTTAGATACATATTTGTGTTTAAAACAACTTTACAGACTGACAAACTGAATGAATTGCGAAGACTGAGGAGATTAAGTTTAACACGGGTAAAAGTGCAGTGTTGTATTTAGGTTTAAGCCATTGATTGCAAAAGTTCAGAATGAGGGGCCTGCAGCCCTTGTAAAAGATGTGAGGCTTAATGTGATTGGCTGTGCCACAGTACAACCATGGTGTGCAGATTAATGATGGTGAAAATCTCAGGGAATTTACACCGGGTCAGTTTGTCAGGTCATATCTCAAAGTGGAATGCAGTGGACACCACGTTTTTAGAGAGATTAAGATGTTGAGGAGGCAATGCACATGATGAAAAAAGGAGTGAAGGTCAAAAAATCATAATCAAGAGTATACATTCCAGGAAAAACAAGTGGACAGGCTGGGCCTCATGTTCCTAGAAAAAGCCTAGGATGTAGCAAAGGGTCCTACTAGGTGCTAGGATCCTTGCGCGGTTCTGAGTGAAAGAAAATGTTGACTTGTTTTTAGTTATTTCATAGAGAAAAACCAGGACAAATGAGTAGAAGCCCCTGGGAGACAGAGTAGAGCTCAATATTAGAAATACACTTTCTCCTAATTGGAGAAATGAAGGAGCATACAGAAGTAATGAGCCCACCTTTCATGCCTGGAAGTGGTAAGTCAGGCGTGGACTATGTCTTTGGGAAAGATTCTTGCTAGAAGAATGGCTAGAAGATCATTTCAGATGACCTCCCCCGAGCCCCCCCCACCACCAAAACTCTTTCCAAATTTACATTTCTGTGGTCCTAAGAACCTAGATGCCATTCCTAAAGTACCAAACTAAGGAAGTTGTGCTTACTTTGTACATAATGATTTTTCCCAAGTTTTAAGATAGCACTATAAACTAATTTACTTGAAGTCATCATAGAAAAGGAATAATAACTTGGAGCATGGGATTTATCTTTTGTGTACCAGGGCATGGTGCCCAGCAAAATATAAAAATATAATTTACATATTATATTTTGATTCCTAGAAAATGTGTATCTCTGTCTGTCACATGACTTCATCATGTGATTGAGTGTGAATCGAGATAAAATTTAACTTTGAGATGCAAAATGGAATCGTGTTGCAGTGGAGTTGACTAATGTGAATATCTGTTATTCAACCCAAAGAGACATGAAGAGGCTCAAAAGTACCTCTCTCCATTGCGCCATTGCATGTGTTTGTACACTGAATGTGTAAAGATAGACGATAAATGTGTGTATTCAATTACTACCAATAATCAATACCTTCATAAAACAAATTCTTGAGGAAGTACTTAAGAAATGGAAGACTATGCAGCCATACGAAATGATGAGTTCGTGTCCTTTGTAGGGACGTGGATGAATCTGAAAACCATCATTCTCAGCAAAACGACACAAGAACAGAAAATCAAACACTGTGTTCTCACTCATAGGTGGATGCTGAACAATGAGAACACATGGACACAGGGAGGGGAGCATCACACACTGGGGTCTGTTGGCGGGGGGAGTATAGGAGGGACAGTGGGGGTAGGGAGGTTGGGGAGGGATAACATGGGGGGAAATGCCAGATATAGGTGACAGGGGGATGGAGGCAGCAAACCACATTGCCATGTATGTACCTATGCAACAATCCTGCATGTTCTGCACGTGTACCCCAGAACCTAAAGTGCAATAATATAGATATTATTGTATATAAAGAAATATATATATTATTGTATATAAAGTGCAATCATATATATATGTATATATAGAGAAATGCTATTGTGTGTGATAATGCATGTTTTAGTACCAATCAGATCCAAATTTAAGTCCTGAATCTACCGTTTATTAGTTAAAGCATTTACAGTAAGTTACCATAGTCTTCTTTCAGGATAGTGGTAAAGATCAAACTAGATAATGATGATAAAGTGAATGGTGGCTGGCATATAGTATATGCTCAGTAAATATTAATTTATTTTCCAGTTACTTATGAACCCAAATTTCTTTTGTTTAAGGATTGTGGACTCTTCCAAGATTTGCAATGATATGGTGAATCCAAAGACTGGAACCAAAAAGATTTGCTCAGTGCTTTAGTTTTAACAATAGCAAATTGTCTACCAACACCCATCATGGCTAAAAGTGCGGAGGTCAAATTGGCAATATTTGGGAGAGCAGGTGTGGGCAAGTCAGGTAAGATTTTTATTGTGGTTGTTATTGTGTGTGTGTGTGTGTGTGTGTGAGTTGTGTGCGTGCGCGCGTGTGTGTGTGTGTGTGTGTGTGTTACTGTCTCTTGAGATTGGGCAGGTGAGTAGTTGGCATTTCTCCTATTCTCATTTGTTACTCTTTTAGATAAAGTCTGTTTATCTAGAACTTTTATTTTGCGTAATAGACTGTTGTGTATCCTTTTGCTTATTTATATTGAAATAGCTTTGCTGATAACACACAAGACAATGGATATATCAGAGGTCTTTGCATTCTGATTTTTAACAACCTCCAAAGAAATCAGATGATGGAAATTAAAAAATATATTTGTTCTTTTCTATGTATGAGATCTTGAGGGACTGATTTCACATCTCATTCATTTTGATATTCCCAGCAAACAGTTCAGTGTCAAGCATGGGTTAGGTGCTTTAAACATGCTTAAGTGAATATAGCTTTATCAGAAACAGAATTGCATTATCATTTGACACTCAAAACTTCTGAGAGGATTCCTGAAACTTTAGGAGTGCATGCCCTCAAGCAAGACAGCTATTGCCAACGCCTCTGCAGTGGATTTAAATTAGCAAGTTCTGGCTAACACCAGTAATTCAGAGACATTTGTTCCCCATCTGAGAAATCGCTAGCAGACCTTTAAGAATAAGGGTGAAATGGTGGAAGTGAAAACTGTACCTAATATCTAATTTGAAAATTATATCTTATATTTTATAACTCAAGAATTCCAAAGTCAATGTTGTTAAAATATTAGGGCAGCATGGCTTTTCAGGGCACCCTCCTGCCTTAGTCTCTTACTGGAGGAAGGAATTATAATTAACTGTACACAGAGCTTTTTGTTCCCAGGGAAGGACTCAAACAGATTGTCTGGTAGGTACATGTTTGTAGAGGGAAACCTGTTTGGAAATAAACTGTATAATCCAATGCATTAGGTAATCCACAAAATCTTAGACAAATACACGTAATCACTTTTTAATTCTGTGAGCAACCTTTCTTTTCTGACCTGCTGTCTGGTTTAATTTCAGCAGTAATCTTCCCTCTTCTAAGACTTTGTCTCTTCTTTTTCTTTTAATTTTCTCGAGGACTTTTTCCTGCTACCACCCTTTTCTTCTTTTTGCTGTCTGCTCTTGCCTCTGGCAGAAACCACACAAGGAAAATAGGTAGTTGGCAAGGCTAAGAAACTGCCAGCCTTCACGAGATTGAAGATAGTTAAACTCCTCCCTGTGAATCTCCTTAGTGTTTCCTCATGGCGTGAGAACCTGATTTCTGTAGCTGGTGGAAGGATCCGGAGAATGAGGAAATGATTCCTGTGAGTGGAGGATGGAGGGAAGGGAGTGTGGGAGGAGGTGTGCACTGCCAGCAAAAGCTTGTCTAACTCCTTGTGAGTGCCAGGTCTAGCTAGGCTTGAGGCTGACCATTTATTCCTTCATTCCAGACTTACTGTGGGCAGTAAGGGAAGGGGATTTTTCAAAACTTTGTATCATTTGTTAAAATAAACTACATGCAATTTAAAAAGTCAAACATAAAAATGAAAACTCAGCTGAGAGAACCACATAGCTGTATGTGCGTCCATCCATTTCCTATCTTCATGATCTCGAAGCAAGCTGGGTGTCTCCTCCCATCAAGGCTCATGCATCAGAGATGCCTGTTTCATTGTCTTTCCCCACATGATTTCATTATTCATCTCATTCTCACCTGGCCACATTTCCTTATGCATTTCTTTGTCCACTACTTCAGCTTTTTCTTTTTTTTCCAAGCTTATTGAATACGGATTCTTCCTTTACTGTCTTATCTTTTTTTACTCTCCCATTCATTGCTTAAAACATGGCCATCTCCCATTATAACCACTCTACTGAAACTGCTTTTGCTAAGGTCACTACCTAACAATCTCCAACACATCTAATAATCATTTTTCAGTTCTGATCTTAGACTTCTTTCTATCATTACACAGTTGCTTATTCTATCCTAAAATGCCTTCCTTCCCAGGCTCCCATGACATCACACTCTTTGGCCTTGCTGCTCTCTCTCCATTGCTTCTTACCAGCTGTTTTCATGTGTTTGCTCTTGGTCTGCCCACTGCTCAAAGTTGAAGCTTCCAGGGTGTATATATCATCCTTTCATGTCCTTACTCCATACACTGACCCTGGACGTGCTACTCACACCCAGAGCTGAAGATAGCACCTGCACATGGAGATCAAATTCTACTGAACTTTATTTTATGTAAAATGCACAGGTTGAAATTACTCACTAAGTTTCTTTCCAACTGTAAAATTCCAATCTTTGGATTGTTTTCTGTATTCACCTTAAATACATTCCACCATTTGTGTTTATTTTCATTTAGGTGAAAATGACAATGATAGACTACATAGCTTTAACATTGCCTTTTTGTCTGTCATCTGTAAACAGTGTTTTCCTATGTCAGCACTAAATTATTTTTTCTGGGAACTGTAACTGCACCTCACATTTTAAAAGCAGCACTGGTTTGACTGATGCATGGGTGACAATTGTGAAACCTTTTCCCATAGTTCAGTAAAAACAACCACAAACTACTTCATATCTACCAATTTTATTTTAAGACACAGGGTTTCCCTCTGTCATTCAGGCTGGAGTGCAGTGGCATGATTATAGCTCACTGCAGCCTCCAACTCCTGGGCTCAAGGGATCCTCCCACCTCAGCCTCCCCAGTAACTAGGACTACAGGTGTGTGCCACCACGCCTGGCTCATATGTACCAATTTGGAAAGTAGACTCCAACAATATTGAATTTATGTTGATTCTAATTCTTTGTGAATATGGTTATTTGATACCTCTGCCTCATCATTATACCATGGATTTATCTTTCTACTGCAGAGACTATTAGTCTTACAGGTAATTTTTGCTTAAGTCTGCAAGAAATTATTCCTACTGAATTGTTTCAGAGGCTTCAAGTCTTACTTCTTCCCTTTCTTTCCCCCCACATTTAATACCAGTAGGAATTGGGGATACATAAGACCATATTGACCATTTGCTAACAAGGAGTCACATAGCTTGGAGCCAAGAGTGTGAGCTTTTGTTAGCCCTGTGAACTTGGCAATTTTGGCAAGTTACTTAACCTGTCAATTTCTTCAACTATGAAAAAAATTTAATAGCACCTCAGTTGTTACTAGGATTGAATGTGTTATTACATTCAAGTGTTTCAGAACAGTTCCTGGCACATTGCAAATGCTCAAAATTAGATTATATTATTATAATTTGTTAAGGTATGCTTTTTTTAATTTGTAAGTTCCACAGTGAAAACATACAATTAAAGATATACTTGCATTCAAGTGAGTATTTTGGTTTTCACTAAGTCAGACAGCTTATAAGGTAAAACTATATCCTTTCTCAGCATACCCTGAAAACACACCACACACACACACACACACACACACAGAAACACACACACACACACACACACACACACACACACTCGCTTTCTCTGTTTTTCTCTTTCTTAAACCCAAAGCCTGGTTAATGTCAATTACAGCTTGACCACTGATGATCGTAACAATACTTCTTATGGCTTATATTCAATCTTGTAAAAGGCCAGAAATGTATTAGTGCCATCAATAAAATAACACCTTTAAATTTGAAAGTGTTTCTGGTATGTGGTAGATGACTTCCTAACTCAGGTGATAGATAGGCCCTCTTTATTTAAAACAGTATTTAACATTTACCAGAACTTTTTTATTGACAGTTTGACCACAGACACGTCAACAGAGGCAAAATTTAATAATGTGCTAATTACTAAGAAGCACTGATAAAACATGTGAGGGATGCGTGTGTGTGCATGCATGTGCATGTAATATGTATAAGTATTTACATGATCTGCTGTATTGGGGGAATTCTTGTTCCTTCTAATTTTATCTTGCAGATCTGTCTTCAAGTGAGCTTGCTGGCATGGGGACAGTACACTGAACTCTGTGGGGATGCTGCAAAGTTCAGGGTCATGATTTCCCATCCCTTTCTATCTTTTCTTGCCCCAGCCAGTACACATTTACTTTCATTGGCTAAGGGTGAAGCATTAATAATGTGGCATTCAGGGCACAGATTTCCTTACTCGTGTGCATCCGCCTATATTTTGACAAGCTCCAAGTAATTAAAGTGATAAGACTTGCCAATAAGCCTAGAATGCACACATTTTAATTTAAACACTTCTTGTAGTTGTAGTATTCAAATTTGTAGTAAGTGTGGGAGGGGGCTGATAGAAAAACAACTGAAATTGTAAATTTAGTTTCACAGTTGACATTCTCATTTTAGAACTGAAATATTGTGTGCCACAGCTAAGTATATTGCTTGAAAGGGCTAGTCTTAAAGTTAATTGAGTAATGCTATCCTGTAATTCAAAAGCCAATTGGTGCACTCATCCATGAAGGCTTAAGTTCATAGACTCAGATTGCTGGGCTGTAAACTGGGTGCCGAAAACAAACAAGCTATTTTTTTCTGTGGCGCAAAGAGAAGTGATTTTTGGTTCTATTTTTTGTTCTTTTTCTTGCCTGCTTTTTTTCTGTCAATTATAAAAATGTTTTAAAGCTTTTAAAGCTTTTTTCATCTTATATTTAAGTAGGACAGGGAGTATTCTCATTTTAAATGTGACTTTTAAAACAACGACCAAAACCTGCTTTAAAATATATATGTACTTCAGGCTGAGATGTATTTATGAGATCTCATATATATGAAATAAAAAACAGAAACATCAGTAGCATCTTGCATAGGTCAGTTTTATTATGCTATAGAACTAACTTTTTGTGTTTTAGAACTTTTCCTCTCCTTAAGTAGCTATATACCAATTTTCCCCCTTCTTCAGACTTAATGACACAGTATGATACTTTTTATACATTGTTTTCAAAGTACTTCTGATAGAAGAGAGAAAGATCTAGGGGGTTTAGGTTATGTAAGCATCTCATAATCATGTAAGTATTTTGCATGTTTCGTAGTTATATAAAATGTGTGCAAAACTTACTATTATTCCCTAATATATCTATGTTTGTTTAAACATGAAAACAATTCTCTCTGAAACTCAGCGACTAAAATGGACTTTTCAGGAAGATATAGCAAGCTTATTTGTGGCTCTAATATCATGTAGGTTTCAGGTCTACTTGAGGACCACATGTGTAAGAAATAGCCTCAGCTATGCATACCACGTGAATGTGAAACTGACAGCAACCCTGTATCTCAGCTTTAACCTCTTTAAGGGCCCAACCGGCCATTAAACTTTTGGAGCATTATTTTCTAAGATTTTATATATTTTCCACCATCAATCAAGGTTTTTTGTTTTATTTTTAGTTGACAAATGATAACTGTAAATATTTATGAGATATAAAGTGATGTTTTGATACATATATGCATTATTGAATGATCACACCAGACAGATTAGCATATCCATCCCCTCAAGTGTCATTTCTTTGTGGTGAGAATATTTGAAATCTTCTCTGTTAACAATTTTGAAATGTACAATGCATCATTATGAACTATAGTCACCATGCTGTGCAATAGATCACCAAATCTCATTCCTCCTGTGTAACTGAAACTTTGTACCCTTTGACCAATACTGTTGTCCATTGACACCCCTCTCAGTGATGTTAACCACCATTCCACTCCCTGTATCTTTGAGTTCAACTTTTTTAGATTCCACGTATCAGTGAGATCATACGGTATTTTTCTCTCTGGACCAGACTTATTTCGCTTAGCACAGTTTCCTCTATGTTCATCCGTATTGTTGGAAATTAAAGAATTTTCTGCCTTTTTATGGCTGAATAGCATTCCATAGTGTGGGCTGTGTGTGTGTATATGTGTGTGGGTGTGTAAATTATATATATGTGTGTGTGTGTGTGTAAAATGACATTTTAAAATTCATCAATTGATAGGCATTAGGCTGTTTTCATATCTTAGCTATTGTGAAAAATTCTGCAGTAAACATTAACACATGTGTGTATGGAAAGAAACTTTTCCTAGTTTGTTTATGAAATTGAAGGATTACCAGAAATGAGGCCTATTGGTTCCTTGAGTGGTTGGTGGTTAGAAGAATTGGTTTTTAATGGATTGGACCAAAGGGAAGGAGGTGATTTTGAGACAAATTTGGGTGAAGTTAATAAAAAGAAGCCGTTCTGTTGTCCTAAAATCAGTGTTCTGGTTACCTGTGGCTTTCCAATGTTGGTATCTTCCTTTACCTGCAAAACAGAAAAACAAAAAGAGGCAGACAGTCTAGATGAGTCCATTGTAATTTGCTTTTTTCCATCCCAAGACCAACGAAACAACATTTTCAAATCATAGGTGTATGCCTATGTATATGTATAAAAGGCAGACCTCTGTGCAATTTATAATTCACTGCTGATCTTTCTTGCATGCCCAGGAAGAAAAAAAAGGGAAATGGTGCTTCAAGAGGGCATAGGTAAATAAAAGTTAAAAAAAAAAAAAAGAAAACTAGAAAAAAATGAAAATTAATTGTTATTGGTAGGTGGTTAAGGACTTTGCCTGTTGACAATGACCAATTCTTAGTTAAGGCTCTTCTCTTAAGAAAAATATAATTAGGGGGGAAACAATACTGGAAAACAAAACAAAACAAAATCAAGAATTATTTTTCAAAGCCCAAAGGACAGATCTCTGTTCTTGCTTTTTTATTGGAATATATTGTTAAAATTCAATTGTCCTTTATTTTAAATTGATGGCTAATTTATTCATTGAAATGTTTCTATAGTTAAATACCAGCTGTCTATCAATTCCATTTTGATCCTGACGACTTTTTTCTTGGCAACTTGAAAAGACTAACTGTAAGTGGAGGGAAGAAAATTTTAAATAATTCCCCTTTTTATTCCTGGTATTTCTCCAAATTATGGGTTTGGGGAAATCAGCCAAATTTTCAAGGTGGTTCTGGCCTTGAAGCCAAAATTCCAGTGCAAATGCATGTCTGTTTCTACAGCTGCCTTTGAAAATTGATGTGGTTTCAGAAAAACAGCCATAAATTTCTTCCATCCCATGGAAAATGAGTTGCTATATTGTAAAGACAAGGCAGTCTGAAATAGAAAATTTCAGCATGAATAAACAAATATGTAAAGCTTGTCCATATATATGAGAGATACATGTGAGAGAGAGAGAGAGATCCTTAGCAAGATCACCCAGCTTGTTGGTGCTACAGCCAAGTCTAGAATTCAAGTCTATGACTCAATGCAAAGCTCTTGCAACTTTGTTATCAAAGGTTTTCATTTTGTATCATTCAGTTATTTTCCACTTCTTCTCAGATATTTTATGTTAGAAAATGAGATGACCATCAAAATTTTATAATACAGACTTTGTAAAAACCCGATGGACTTTGTTTTTATAAGAAATCCACAGTAACCAATAAATAACCAATGTATAGCAAAGGTCTCTGGGAGTACCAGGTGTGTGATCAACCAAAATAGCCAAAATTCTCAGCAACTTTTTATATAAAACAGTGTTCTCCTATAATGCAGTATTCTATTTCTTACAGCCTTGGATCAAATGTAAAAAAAATCCTGATGAATCATCTTTTGCTACAGAATATGTTTCTCACTGTTATCTAAATAGCCTACATTACACTATGTCCTGTCATTATGATCTAATAATAAAAAAGCACACACTGTAAAGATCGGGGTTAAAACCTCACTTTAATTTCACACTTTTCTCCTTCTATTCATCTGTCCAATGATACATTCTTTTGTTCTTTTTTAGTTTTTACAGAATGCAGGTAGGATAAAATGAAATTATGGCATTGAAGGTACTTTGAAAAATTACAAGTCTGATACACATGTGGACTTACTACTATGGTTCTCTTATGCTTGCTCTGCAGCCATTTCTTTGCCTTACGTTCTTTAACATTTATGTCTGGAGAAGCAGCATGGCGAATTCTCTGGGTATCCACTACTGGAGGCCAGATGAATACATTGTGTCTACCAGTAGACTGTGTTCCTCCATGGACTGCCTAGAAGGAAGGAATTTGATAGCATATCCAGAGATTGTAGTTTCAATGCCTTAGGAATTTTTGGTTTTAAATATGTCAAATGAAGAGATGTTGAGTTGATTTTTTTAAGTATCAGAATGTAAAGTAGGCAGTTAAGGGGAGAGGAGGGATTAAGACCATAACTTAGACTTACACCTTATTGGAGAAGGAAACAGTTGTTTTTATATAATGTTTTAATAATCAAATCTTATCCTTACTAAAAATTAAAGCTTTGAAACATTTAAAAATTTTTATAGATTTCTCAATTAATACATATGTACATGTATGTATATATATGTGTGTGTGCATTTATATATTTCCCTATAACCTTAAAATATATATTTCTTTATTCATTCAGTTGTTCATTCAACAAGTATCTGTTGAGCACCAATTTTGTGTTCCAGAGAGCTGGTCTGGTATCCCTGCATATCGTACAGGATCTGTGTACTTTCCAAAAAGGCGAAGTAGTAGCTGCTTCTGTTCAACATTATACCTCTAGTGCCTCGCACAGTATTTGACACATACTAGGTCTTAATAAATGAATGCAAAAATTGAATTACATTATGTTGTCTCATTTGGTACACATGCTCTAAAATCGTATCAAGAGTCATATATTTTAAATAGTCTCCTTATTATGACCAAAGTGGTTTCCTTGCCTGAACTTGATTATCTCCAGTGACAGTCATGCAACATGTCCAGAAGTAGATCATTCTTGCACATCCACTTTTGCACAACTGCGTTAGTCAGGGTTCCTCAGGGGAACACAAACAATAGAATATACACACACTAACATTCATTTGTTCATTCATTCATTCAAAGGAATTGTCTCTTTCGATTGTGGCAGCTGGCAAGACTGAAATCTGTAGGGTTGGCACAGTGGAAACTCAGGTAGGAGTTAATGCTGCAATCTTAAGGCAGAATTTCTACTGCTCTAGGAAACCTCAGGTTTTGTACGTAAGGCCTTCCAATAACTAGATGAAGCCACCCATATTTTCATGGGTAGTCTCCTCTACTATCAGTCTACTGATATTTACTACTTCAACAAAACGCTTACATTCGTGTTTGAATAAATTATAGCCCAGCCAAAATCACTCATAAAATTATCCCAACAGTTCTTCCTGTTGGTTGCTTTTCCTTCTTTGGAACCAAAGGAGCTTCTAGGCACTGACTTTAACTTTATTCCGTTAGCATCCCGTACAACATGATGAATCTCTCTCCTTATGACAGCCCTTCACAAATTGAAGATAGCCAGCATGCCTTGACTCATACCTGAATCTCTTCTTCCATAGCCTAGCTACAAAGAGCCTCTTGGTTTACCCCGTGAGGTCATAGTATCACCCTCACTCTTTCACTCTACTATGCACTCCATGAAATGTGGACCTGATATTGAAGAAAGACATTTCAGATGTGTTGTGCCCAGAACAGATCAGAGCACAACTGTGGTTTTGCTTCTAGATCCTTTGCTTCTGCTGAGGCATCATAAAGTCACTGTTGTTTTCAGTGTGAGAGACAACAGGATGTTGGCTCATGGGGAGTTTATTGCAAATGGAGACTGTTGTTTTGCTTTTTAATGCATGCCATTGCTGAGCCAAACCGTCCCAGATCTGTACCTGAGCAATGTGTGTATGTTTAGCCCAGGTATAGATGTTTATTTTCATTCTCTTAAGTATTATTTTGTTAGATTTAATCAATTCTCCTGGCCCATCAGGAGCCTTTTGGGTCCGGCATATCTATTATCCCTCTCCACTTTCTATCATCTGGAAATGTTTGTTTTGGAACATTATAGACCCTTGTGACACTCTCACTGAATCACAGAATTTTCTTCTTTGGTATTATTTAGCTCATTAAAACGATGAGAAATTCCAGTGAAATTATGTCACTTTTTGGATAACTTACCACTGGTTAAGATCTAAACATAGGTCTTTGGTTCTTGGTATAGGCACGTTAACACTGTATCACATTTCTTCTGTGGTCAGTAAATAACTTCTGTTTAGGAGATTTGCCATAACAAAGGTGAGCTGCGGAGAAGCCTCCCAGTTATAATCTCCTGCTTAATATTGTATTTTATAAGACTCTTGTTTCTCTTTCCCATGCTTTTCTTAAGAATCAAGACACATTGGTACAGAAAGTGCATAACAGTGATCGAACATTACGGGCCCAAATATCTAGCCTATGCAGAAACTTATTTCCCAGGCATTTATTCCAAGATATGCATGAATACTTTTGTATAAAATGGCTGAATTTATGTGATTTAGCACTGCTGCTGCAAACCACAATTGAGTTTGGAAATCTATTTTTTATTGGGTTATAGCAGTTGATATCAAACTTAACCATGCTTTGGAATCACTGGCAGGGCTTTTTAAAATGTATGTTTCAGGACCCCACCTCCAGAGGTTCTGATTCAGTAGGTCTGTAGTGGGGCCAGAAAATTTGTATGTCTAACAAGTTCTTTGGTGATGCTGATGCTGCTAGTCTAGGGCCCACGCTTTGGGAATCAAGATGCTAAGTTTGCTAAGTACTAGATTTCCATTTGAGGTATGTGTTTTCAGCTTTAGAAAAGCTTGTACATTTTCGTGAACTGCACATTCAGTGGACTGAGTGCCAGACCCTCTTGGGGGTACTGACACTATAGTAATAAAACAAGAAGCTCTCTGTCTTGATGAAGTTAACATTCTAGAGAGAGGAGGCTAAGTGAGTAAAAAAAATTCTGTGGGCCAGAGCACATGTGAAGCTTTTCTGTGTTTCTGTAAAACTAGAACTTTTCGTTTATATCATAGAAGGGTGAATTTTGTTTAAAAAATAAAATGTAAGCCTCAACAATTGTGACAGGATGAACTCTGGTTTTAAGATGATACTTTGAGCTATTCGGTAATAGTGGGAATGGGCTAAGCTAGATTGCATGGTAAGCGTTTGGGGATTAAACATGTAGTCTATGACCCTGCTACCAATTTTCTACTGATAGAAACTAAGTCGCTGTATAGAAGTTGAACTCATAACTTTGAGCTTATTGATAGCTTGCTCCATATAGTTAAGTCTTAGGTAAAATCAAATTAAAGTCAGATCGTTTTTCTTTCCCCAGTATTTGGAAAAGTGATTTTAAATTGCTGTTTGTCAATGATGTTTATAGAACTTATGCAATGGTAGATAGAAAGAACAGCAGTGTTGAGAAAAGTTTATAACTTTCCACTCTTTTAGGTACAAATATAACATCTTTTTCTCAATGATGCATTTCCTGTTTTGCAAATCTTTTAAAAAGTTCTTTCGTGTTTTGTATCATTAAACAGTTAATTAAGAGGCAAAGTCAAAAAAGGTACAAATAAAAAATTGTGACTATTTGTCTGAAAAGTAATTGAGTCCTTTTTGCACTAAGAACCCCATAAATTTCAACTGAATCTGACAACTGAGCCAGCTTCCTGGTCATTTGGCAACACGTGTCGAGTTTGATGGTTTAAAGGAAGACTCAGCCACACGTGGTAGTATGAATAACAGTGATCTGTTCCAAAGCCTGGGATATTTTTTTCCATTCAAATATTTTGTATCTTGAAAATACTTTTCAGCAGTGCTCCAAAAGAGGTAAAATCAGGAACACATTCTATTTAAATCTTCAGGTCCCCCAATTTAACCCACAATTTCTTATGTCTCCCACTTATCAGTTTACAAATATTTATGAAAATCCCGTTGTGCTCCCAATTCTTCCACCTTTTCTTCCATCCTCCCCTTATAAGCCCAATAAAATGTTAAAACTTGTGGGAGAAGTCCAAAGAACTATGTAAACATTTTCTTTTCCTCAGGGACCATAGTGTTTTCCTGACCATGTATAACTTACAATTCAAAATCAGCCAGTGATAGTATATGTTCAGCAGAATAAATGATTTTTACAACTTTTTATATTAAAATAATTTAAAATAATTGTGCAGAGTTGCAAAATAATATAGAGTTCCTGTGTACTCTACACCTAATTTCCCTCAATGATGATATCTTATGTGACCACAATGCATTAGCAAAACAGAGATTGTTGTAGATACACAATTAAGCTTTAGATCCTAGAATTACTGCTTTTTTATTCAATTCAGGCCCAAGGACTATTTGAAAAGACAACTAGGGAAAGATAGAGAAGGAGAGACTTTAAGAAATGATAGAGCTCATCATGAGTTTTTAAAAAGTGAACTTTGGTAAGCTGTTTATTATCAGAAACTTACATCTTGAGTTCTGTACAGTTTAGCTCTTTAAATTGTATGTAACAAAATTTTAGCCATTTTGTCAGGCCATAAATGCTATCAGAATCAATGGGAAGAAATCAGTGAGAAATACATGTCTCCCTTTAGGGAGACATGCTGTAAGTCTGAAATACTAAAAGTTCAGTGGGATTTTTATGGTAAGGAGTGGAAAAGCTTTTCCTCTTATTATATTTCAAAACTGTATTAACTTCATAGCAATTCACATGTTATTAACATTGGAATTAGAAGGAAAAAAAGACCAATATCATGATTCTTTTCCCCTATTTTTTTTCTAGAGGTTTTACAGTTCCAGGTTTTACATTTAAGTCTTTAATCCATTTTAGCTATTTTTTTTTGGATGGTATAAAATAGAGGTCCAGTTTCATCCTTTTGCACCTGAATATTCAGTTTTCTCAATACCATTTGTTTCAGAGACTATCCTTTCTTTATTGCGTATTCTTGGTGCCTTTGTTGAAGATCAGTTGACCATAGGTATGGATTTATTTCTGGGCTCTCTATTCTGTTCCATTGGTTTATGTGCCTGTTTTTATGCCAATATGATACTGTTTTGATTACTATAGTGTAATATAGTTTAAAATCGAGAAATGTGATGCCTACAGCTTCATTCTTACTTGAAATTGTGTTGGCTATTCTGGGTCTTTTACTGTTCCACAAAAACTGTAGAATTATGAAACAGAAAACTTGTGTTTTGGTGGGAATAGCAGTGAATATGTAGATTGCTTTGTGTAGGATGAATATTTTAACATTATAAGTCTTCCAATTTGTTAACACAAAATGTCTTTCCGTTTACTCGTACCTTCTTTAATGTCTTTCATCAATGTATTATAGCTCTCAATTTGTAAGTTTTCACCTCCTTGGTTAAGTTTTTAAGTTTTCACCAAGATTTTTTTATTCTTCTTGATACGATTGTAAATAGGATTGTTTCCTAATTTCTTTTGAGTAATTTGTTTAGTATATATACAAGAGTTTTTTCTTGGTTGATTTTGTAAATGGTATTCTACAGCTTTACTTAATTCATTTCTTAGTTCTAAGAGCATTTTTGGTGAAGTCTTTAGGGTTTGCTATTTATAAGATCATGTCATCTGCAGAGGTAATTTTACCTCTTTCTACTTATTTGGATGCCTTTTATTTCTTTTTCTTAATTAATTACTCTGCTTAGGACTTCCAGTACTGTGTTGAATAGAAGTCATAAGTATGGTCGTTTTGTCTTGTTCCTAATGTTAGGAAAATAGCTTTGATTTTCAACATTGAGTATAATGTTAGCTTTGGACTTGCCATATAGGGTCTTTGTTACATCGATGCACATTTCTTCTATACTTAGTTTGTTGAATGTTTAATGATTTTATGAAGTTGCCACCAAAAGCACAGACAACAAAAGCAAAAATAAACAAGTAAGACTACATCAAACTCAAAAGCTTCTTCAGCAAAGGAAACATTCAGCAGTGAAAAGGCAACCCAAAAATGGGAGAAAATGTTTGCAAACAATATGTTTGATAAAGGGTGAATTTTATGAATAGATAAGGCACTCAGACAACTCAACAGCAAAAGCAAAAACAAAAATCTCAATCAAAAAATTTAAAAATGAGAATAGTGTTTAAATAGACATTTCTCTAAAGAAGACATAGATATGGCCAGCAGCAATTTGAAAAGGTGCTCAACATAACTAATCATCAGAGCAATGCAAATCAAAACTGCAATGAGTGATCACCCCATAACTGTTAGAATGGCTATGATAAAAAACAACAACAGAAACAGCAAAAAGACAAGAAGTGTTGATGAGGATATGGAGAAATTAGAACCCTTGTATACTGTTGGTGGGAATATAAAATGGTGCAACCACTATGGAAAACGGTATGGAGGCTCTTCAGAAATTTAAAATTGGAACTACCATATGATCCAGCAGTTCCACTCCTGGATATATACCCAAAAGAAATGAAATTAGGATCTCAAAGACAAATCCATATTTGTGCATTGCAGCATTATTCAGAATAGCCAAGCTATGGGAACAATTCACGTGTCCTCACTGACATACAAAATAGATAAAGAAAATGTGGAGTGCATGAAATCCTACCATTTACAACAACATGGACGGGCCTGGAAAACATTATGCTGAGTGAAAAAAGTCAGTCACAGAGGGATAAGTACTGCATGATTCCTCTTATACAAGGCAAATAAAATAGCCAAATTTATAGAATCAGAAAATAGAATGGTGGTTGGCACGCATGGCATAAAGGGAAGGAGGGAGTTGTTGTTCAATGTGTATAAAGTTACCTTTATTCACGATTAGTAAGTTCTAGTAAATTAACAATATAGTGTTGTACACTTAAAAATTTATTAAGAAGTTAGATCTCATGTCAAATGTTCTTAACATACACACAAACATATAAAACAGACACAAAAAGCAAAGGCACACAAGGAAAACTTTGAAGGTGATGGATACTTTTATTATTTTTAATTGTGGTGATGGTATGTATCATGGATATCTGTATATGTCCAAACACATTAAATTGTAAACATTAAATATATACAGTTTTTTCACATATTAATTATATTCCAATGAAACAGTAAAAAAGAATGTTTAGAAGGACAATAAGGCCAGGCATGGTGGCTCACGCCTGTAATCCCAGCACTTTGGTAGGCCAAGGCAGACAGATCACAAGGTCAGGAGTTCAAGACCAGCTGGCCAAAACCCCATTTCTACTACACACACACACACACACACACACACACACACACACACACACAAATTAGCAGGGTGTGTGTCCCAGCTACTCAGGAGGCTGAGGCAGGAGAAATGCTTGAACCGAGGAGGTGGAGGTTGCAGTGAGTCGAGATCCCACCACTGCACTCCAGCCTGAGTGGCAGAGCAAGACTCTGTCTCATAAATAAATAAATGGACAGTAAAGTGATGAAAGAAAGGGATAGGAAATAAATGATGATTAAGAAGGAAGAAGGGCTTTCGATATACTGATTGAGTCACAAGAAAGGTGCTGTTAAAGCTTTACAGAACTTACTCATTAGCCCTTACTTCCCT
This sequence comes from Saimiri boliviensis, assembly GCF_048565385.1. Lineage (NCBI taxonomy): Eukaryota > Metazoa > Chordata > Mammalia > Primates > Cebidae > Saimiri > Saimiri boliviensis. The sequence continues at coordinate 114,973,394 of NC_133455.1, forward strand.
TCATTGGCAGGAGCATGTGTTTGGAATAAGACAGACCACTGAACCCTAGTCTCCTCTGCTGTAACACGCTGATGAAAACAGCCACCTTATATTGGGGATCCTATGGACCAACACTAATTGAGATAGAACAATAATAATAGAATAAACGATCCTAATAATTAGCTAATATCGCATATCATTTACCATAGACTTACCATTGCTATGGTACTTCACACATATAAACTCATAAATCAATCAAAACTTGTCTATGCATTCACCCTGTTCTTATAGATGAGAAGGCAGAGGTCTAAAATAAGAATTTGCCCAAGATCTTACAGGCAGTGATGGGATTTCAACAGAGCTATGATTCAACTCAGGCAATTTGGCTCCAGTGTCTGATTTGATTTATAGTACTCTGAAGATTTCTAACAAAATGCCAAGCACAACTGTAGGCACTCAACAAACATTTTCTTCCCTTCTCCCTCCCTTGTCCTCTCTTCCATGTTACTTAGGAATACTCATTCAAATTAATCAGTATCTATGGAAAGCACTTAACCTGTACCATTGTTGAAACAAATGAGGAACCAGAATAGAGGAAACTGTGATTAAACTACTAAAAGATATTATGGTTTTACATTATATTGTCGACTCAGTTTTAAAAATAATATATTTTTTTCCAAATTTACCCTATGATTTCGTGTTAAAACCTCTTATTTGGCTTTTAGGGCCCAGCAGTGTGTGAAAGAGATGTTAAGGGAGGAGGATGGAAATTGTAAAGGAAGATAGAAGAGCGTAATGTTTAATATGTAAAAAATGTGAAGCGTGTCAAATATCCTCAGTGGGAAGGGAGGATACATTAATAATTTGACCTGGAATAGCCCCAAAAGCAAAACTCAGAAGCCCTTTAAAAACACAAAAGCCCTTTAACATGTCAACATTAAGCAAAATATATAGTCAAGACAGAATTTTAAAATGATGATATGTGTTCAAAATATTGGATTGCAGACATTTTCTTCATTATTCATGATAATAAGAGGGTGTTTTTTTCTTCACTAAAATACAAGATGTTCTTGTGAACCAAATAACTGGAAGAATCACACCCCTACAAAGGGCAAAATGCCAGGAGGCTTCAAATATTTTATGAGGGCAGATTGGGTAGAATTGGATCCCAACAGATAACTAGAGATCTTTTATCTGCTATGAATAATTCATGACTTCTAGGTCAATAAATATTGTTTAAAATGATTATGCTTTTTATAAATGCAAGGGCCACTGTCATTTATTGTTGCTATTTTTAATTCTATAATTGATTATTCAGAATTACATGATGATGGTGCTTTTTTGGATGAACAATTGGCACACATAGCTTTGTTAAAAAAATGGAAATTTTACTATATAGTTTTCTCAGGTCATATTTTCAGATTCAGTGGAAAGGAAGTTTTGTTCATTACAAATTAAGAAATTCCTCAAGCCAAGCGTCACTAAGAAAACGTGAGCTCTTGTAAACCTGTTTTAAAGTATCGTGAAACAAGATTTTTAAAATTATCTTTAATTATGCAATGTAGTATTGTCAAAGTTTTCAGTAAATAAACATTTCTTTCTTGATCATCTACAGAATATTCATTATAGTCTACTAAATACCTTTGTCTGCTCAGTTGTTTATTCTAAGTTTATGTACTTTGTGTGGAGTGACAGTATTGTTCCCAGTATATGTTTTATTTCTAACATGTATTGGTTTGAATAGCCCAAAAATTACTGTAAAACAATTTTTTACAATGAATTTTATTTTATAGAGATGCAAATGCAAATGTACTAAAAGAAAGCAATTGCCAAGAAATCTGAAATTTGGTTTAATCTTGGAATGCTTTTTTTTATAAAGGTGTATTGATACAGGTAGAAATAAAACTAAACTTCTAAGGCACAAAAGACACTGCAGAATCTGCTATATTAAATTATATAATTTTCCAATCCCCACTATTATTTGATGAATACATACATATGAGTGAGTGCATGTGTGTGTCTGTGTGTGTGTGGGTGTCTGTGTCTGTGTCTATATGTATGTTGGCTAAAACTATTATACTAGAAAATCATCCTAAACCATCTATGGATTGTGATTGTTTTAGATTTAAAACATATGGAAAACACTGAGATACCAAGGGGTTCAATATTTAGTCCCATGTTTAGCTTTTTCCTCTATATGTGGCTAATATCAGTCTAGAATATAGGAACATAAGGAGAATATTTGTCTGCCTCCACCATAGACTCAAAGTTGCACTGAGAATAAGAAGATTAAAATGATACACAGTAAACATTTGAGAACCCACAGAAAATAAAAAATAAAAGCCACTCATGGCCCTTTTGATAAAAATGCCTAGAATGTCATCATCAAATGGAAACATTTGATAAAATGTATAAACTATAGAAACAATAGCAACTGAATTATTTCAGAACATGTACATTGAAAAAGAGTACCTTATGTTGCCACCTGGAGCCTCACCCATGCCTGATTTATATAAGGTAGATGATGAGATATGTGATTTTTAAGCTGATGAAATTCTGGACTTTGAGTAGATGCTGTTATGGGGTGAGAATATTGAGGACCTTGAGATGAATCTATTTTGCATGTGAAACAGATATGAATCTTTTAGTACCAAAGAGAAGACTGCGATAGGCAGAATAATGACCTCCAGAGATGTTGATGCTCTAATCTATAGAACCCATAAGTATGTTTCTTTACATAGTAAAAGGAACTTTGCAGATATGATTGACACAATGCATCTTGAACCAGGGGAATTACCCTAGATTATCAGGTGAGCCCAACCTATCACATGATTCCCTAAAGGTGAAGAATCTTGCCAGGCTGAGGCCAGAGGCTGAAGTCAGTGGGAGATGTGACAAAGGAAGAATGGTTGCAGAAATAAAATGTTACTGGCTTTGAGAACAGAGGAAGAGGATCATTAGCCATGAAATGGAGGTGGCTTTTAGAAGGTGAAGGAGGCAGGAAAATGGAACCTGTTTTAGAGGCTGCAGAGAGACCCTCATGACCTGTGTAGTACTTCTAATCTGCAGAACTCTATGATAATAAATTTGATTGTTGTAGGCCACTAAGTTTGTGATAACTTAGATTTCTTATACGTAAAAGAATTGAGTGGAGCTCCCAGAAGCTTTGATTTCATATGTATACTGAAATTACAAGAAGAGACTGCTGAATATCAACATATTCTATGTTAGAGAAGTTTCTGAGCTTGCGCACACTTTTTTCCCCTTACTCTGAGATTCAAAATACCCTTTGGAAACTCAGGAATGGAGCGCCAATCAGAAGGGAACACCAAATGGATGGAGATGACCAATATCCTGAAGAGTCATAGCTGGTTAATTTCTACATTTAAAGGATCATATTGAGTGATCATTTGAGTGCGGCATGGCCTGAATGGAGTTGAGTTCTGCACCCCTTTTGACTAAGAAGGGGGTGCATTGAGAGCTGTACACAAAGCAGAGGAAGTCACTAACAGTAGGTTGAACATGTGAATTTATAAGTGCATACCTCCTCACCAAGAGACAAGAAGGAAAAATGGAGAGACAAGGAAATAGAGCCGGAGGTTGACAACTAAAAAGAACCAAAGCACCAAGTGTAGCATGGCCCTGCCAGGCGATGTCCTTATAGACAAATCAGTTGGTGATTCTCAGGCATCTTCGCTTTATATGAGTCCTGAATAACACAGTTACTCTGAGGGCAAGACCTACAGGAAGCTAAGCTGGTGACACAGGATGAAAGAGCTAGTCTCCTTGGGCGAAAAAGACTCAGCACCCAAGACAGGCTGAGCTGAATGGTCCTCCTGGGCAATGCTGGCCCAGCCCGTCCTTTCTTTCTGCACTGCCCAACCCTGTGCACACACACTGAAGACAGGTGGGCTATAGACTGCAGTTCTGCTTCCTTCAGTATATAAAAAGTGCAAGACTCACATTCCTAAAATGACTTAAATTAAGTTCTTATATTTTATTGTCTAGGTTTGAAGGCCAATAAAGGCAAATAATAAAAATGGCTTATGTTATACAATACTAGGCACTCTACCAATTATTTTTATTTATCCTATCTCCTTTAGTAGCTCACCACCATGCAATGACTTAAGTCTTGTTATTTTCGGTCCTCTATTTTACTGATGAGGAGACTGAGGCTCAGATAGGTTTAACAACTTGTCCAAAACATATACCTACTAAGCGGCAGAGCCAGTACCTGAACTCATATGTGCTCACTCCAGATGCCAGATCTTTTCAGTTTCTGGCCTAGCTCAGACTACTTCAGTCAAGAATAGCTCAGTCTTAGGAATCCAGTAATATCAGACTCAGGACACAAACATCTCCCAATTGTTTCACATTAAATTGTTTATGATTTATGAGATTCTCATTGGTCTCCAAGAGAGACTGCATTTTATGATGCCCGCTAATTATAATAATGTTATAGTCCAATAGCCAGACTTCTTGGATTCAGAACTTGGCTTCTCTGCTTCCTGGTTGCATTACAATGTAAGTTACAGAACACAGGCATTTGTGTGTTTTTTGATCTTTGCAATATTCCTAACTAAGTTATTGTCTGACATATTGTAGTTGCCTGGTAAATATTTGGAGAATAAAATACTGCTTCGGATTGTCATTGTATGTATTAAGTGGAATAGTCTATGAAAATGCTTTAGAACATTGCCTGACACCTAATAGATACTCAAAGTTAGCTGTCATTATACATGAAATTGAAGCCTCAGGAACTGTGATTAAATAGACCTGTGATCTCATGAGATGCTAACAATTAGGAGGTTTGGTTACTTTATTATTAGAATGTTCCCCTCCTGTTCCTGGCCTTTCTCACTTCTCTTCTCATTTTCACATAGGACTGTTATGTTTCAGTGGCAGCAATTAAGAAGGATTGCACAGCAATTGTAAAAATACAAACTGCTGTAAATGCTTAAGAATAGCCTTTCCTCTCCAGTATGGTATAATTATGTACAAAATATCTGCCTCAATGAATTGTTGACAGTAATTGTGGAATCACCACTTCTAAAGGTCTTTATAAATGATTTCTCATCCCAGAGAGGCAGTGTGTGCTTCATTTTTAGTATTAACTAAATGCTCACCAATCACTAAAAGCTTTTCTCTCATTCATGTGTTTTGGTTGATTCTAAGCATATTTTTGGTGCAAGGTCTACAGTCTTGGGAGCTGAGAACCTGATTGACCTTTACACCAGGGCTTTGAACTTGAACACAGTTGTTAATATGAAGCCCTAGCTTGGGATTGCATCTGTTTGAGCAATACTTCCTCAGGGGAAACGAATGATTAAGACAACGTGTCAATTTCTAGCATGTTTATGCCAGCCTTGTAATAAGCTGACAGTGTTAATTATCTCAGTTCAGGAAGCTGAAGCCACAGTCATCTCTTTAGTCAGAGAAGCTGTGCCTGGGTAAAATGAAATGATTTTTTCTTTTTCCGTAGATTAATATAAGCACTGCATCCATATTGTTTAACAGGGATGGGTAATGTGCTCACTCCTACGTATCTATAGATATTACCTGACTGCTTTCTCATTTGACTTAACATGAATCCAGTTCACCAAATTGTTGACCAGACATGGCTTACTCATGGAAACTTGAGGAGAAATAGAAATCCCTTTCTCAGATTTTAAATGGCCTGAAACGGGGAGAGAAGTCATTGAATCATACTCCCGAGGCAGTCAAAGGTCTTACACTTAGCTTTGGGGGTATTGTTTTGGTTGGGACACATATGCAACCCATTGAACATTATGCTGGACACCTATGTCCCTTCCATATATGCTTGCCCATATGGCTTGAAAACTATCCCAAGACACACAAAACACAAAAGCAGCTGATGGAATGGGTTTCACATTAAGTTGTTCATGCATTTGATTTAAGCCATGAATTAGAGTTATTAATAGGGAGCAGAATGAGAACTGAAGCCATGAGCCTTCCAGGAAGGTGGGTGGCATATTAGCAATGAATTTATTATTAGTAATGCATCTTCTAGGTATCTGCATATCTCAGTTTTGTGCCATATGGCAGCAGTTACTGATTTCCTCCCATCCTTTGACTGCAGTTCAATTTGAGACAAATAGATGCTGATGGATTTGGGTAATTAACGAAACCAACAGAATGCAACACACAAGCATGCGTGCATGTGCACACACACAGTGCCAAGCTTGCTCTGCTTTAAGAAGATAAGTGGAAATTTTTCATGGAAAGTTATGGAACCAGAATACATAATCATTCATGGAATAGGGTGAAGGCCACCTACTTAGCAAGAAGAAAATGAATGGGCAAGAAAGAAAGATGAACAATGGCCTCTCTGTTGCTCCAACTCTTCATTCCCTAATCAGGCACCCTTGGAATTCTGAGCGGTGCCAGTTGTGTGAGAGGTGGGAAGGGGAGACAGGATGGTCTTACAGGGTTTGTATGTCATTCCATTTCTGCCAGCTTGAGCTCATCCCAGTCATATTGGACCTTATCCGAGGTGGTATTCCTGGAGGCACTGTGGAAATCTACTCAATTCTGCCGTCATATTTTGGGAGTTATAGAGAATCTTCCCACATCAGCAGTTATTTATTTACTGACCATGACTATAATGATGTTTAGAAGGGCTTTACCCAAGCCACTTTGCAAGCATTAATTTGAGAAGCTCTCTAGCTTTCTGGGTAGTAGATTAAACCTTTCCACAAAAGTTTTGCTGGAAGGTAATATATATAGATATTTTAAAAACAAAACAATGGGAAAATCTCTCAATTTTTGATGGATATAAAGGACTGAATACTTGGCATAAGTTACCATGTGCCATCTGGCAGCCTGGAAATTGGTCTTACAGAGATAGTGGATATTGACGTAGTTGTGGAAATTGCACCTAAGGAACCTAATGCCCCCTGGAAGATTTCCTCTGTGAATTTCATTAAGTTCTCAGTGGTCAGACACATTCAGTCCAACATCCTGAAGCAACCAGAGGGTGAAAAATGGGCATGGCAAGAGATCCTGCTGTTGTTAACCGATAAAGCAAAATAGACCTCCTTTCTTGGCATCTGAGAGCTAAGCATCATGTTAAGCATTCCTGGAAGAGATGGGCTCCAAGACTTTAAGCAACACCAAGGCTCTACATACAGTGTATGAATCTGAGATAATGAACTAGCAGTAAGAGTGTAGCATTCATAACAGAGATTTCACTGAACGCCAGGCTTTTTAGGGAGATCTGGCTCCTTCTTCCTCTCCTTTGTTTTTTAAATAAAAAACATTTAGTCTAATAAAACCAATTTTCAAAAGCACATGTTCTGAGGGGAGAATATATATATATATATTAGAACTGAGGAGTGGCAGACAATATGAGCGAGTAGGAAACAGTGTTTCAAGAGGCCATTCAGTGACTTCTGAACGATCATTCATGATTATACTTAAATGTATGTTGCCTTTGCTCCCTAACAGCAAGGCCTGGAATGTGCTGTTGAAGGAAACCAGTGTTTGTTATTTAGAGTCCAGCCTGAACCTTGCAAATGTGTTTCATGCAAACATAGATGTCCCCCAGCTGCACATCCTCTTCTGTTCACCCGTCAGCATATGATTTAGTACAATCCCCTAAAGGTTCTCAAAACAGGGAAATAATCTTAAATCCTTGCACAGAGTTTGAGTCATTGTTTTGATTGTTCTTGTAAAGGTGCTTACTTTTTTTTCCTGCCGTCAATGTCATATTTCAGATTCAAATCCTTTTTGGGGGAGGGATGGGGAAGTAGAGAATAGAAAGAAGCAAGCCTCTTTTCACCGATTCGCTCCTTTCTATAGGATGAATAATAACCTGAATTATTTGCCTACCACGGAAACTTAGGAACCTAACACATCCAGGGGAAATGATAGCCAAAGTGTTCTAAGACAGATTTCTCTTATTTGCAATTCTGCTTTCTCTTCCTTACAATGTATTTTCCATCCAAACCAGACCCAGAGACAAAATACCAGTTGGTCAGGAATATCTTTCAGCTCTAAATACAGCACTCTTCCTCCTATATTATATGGTCGTGTGTTCATTATTATATTATTATATTGTGAACCATATAAGTTCCTAAAGCTGTCATTTTGAGTTTATCTTTCTTTGAGGAAACCAGAAATGAGACAGAGAGCTCCACTGTGGGCAGCATGAGACGAGTGTAGAGTTAAAGCCATCACAGTGTTCTGAGATGCAGATATAAATTCTCCAATAGAAGAAACCAGCATTTCTTGGAGAAGCCATTAGATTCAAGGTTGGGGCATTGAATGAAAGATTAGCATGGAACATCTTGTGGTGTCTGAAAGTAAGGAAGTGCTGACAAATGAAAAAAAGGAGGCATATCTACCAACCTCAAGTAAGAACAGTTCCCCATGGCGTGAGTTGTACAGTTTAAGCAAAACAAATAACAGCATAAAGCCAAAAATATTGCTGAATATAACTCAAGGGATTAAATGGATATCCCTGAGTCCATACTGAAATAAACAAGTAACTGAATAAAGGCAGTAGAAACAGCAAGTCACCCTTAGAAAACAATTCCAATTCATAGATCACAGAATGCATGAGGGGAATAGAACATTAGAATACCAGAGGAATAATCACTAAAAGCAATCATGATAGATTTAGTGGGTAGAAATTTAAGCAGGAAGAGGATATTTGCATAGTCCCATAGTGTCTCCCCTTAAATAAACATTTATTAATTACAAAGAGAAAAGTGGTAACTCTATGGTGAAAAAAATCTAACAGACACCATATTAAGCAATACTAAAAGTTAGCATCACTAGGAATGAGACCTACTGACATGATTATATGATGCACTTAGAAGGGTATATCACTTCTGTGGCATTCTTTCCAATAATGCATATCCTCATTATGGGTTAACATCAGACAAACCCCAAATCAAGGACATTCTGAAAAATGGCTGGCAAGTACTCGTTAAAAGTGTCAAGGTTGTGAAAGACAAGGAAAGACTGAGGAACTGTCAGAGATTACAAAAGACCAAGGAAACATGACAAAAAAAAAAAATGGCATTATTGGAAAAACCAGTGAAATGAAGTTGAATCAGTTGTTTAGTTAATAGTATTGTACCAATATTAATTTCTTAGTTTTGATAATTGCATTTTGATTAAGTGAAGGAATATATAATTCTCTGTTCTATGATATTTTTACAACTTTTATATATCTAAAATTATCTCAAAATAAAAAGATATTTGCTTAGGCAATATTTAGGCTTTCTAAATACATTTTAACCCTGTAAAAAAAAAAATAACTGTAAGATGTGTTAGGCTGTTGGTTTAAATACTGGAGACTGGGTAATTTATAAAGAAAAGAAAAGAGGTTTAATTGGCTCATGATTCTACAGGCTATACAAGAATCATAGCAGCACATGCTTCTGCAGGGGGCTTCAGGAAGCTTCCAATCATCGCAGAAGGCAGAGGGTGAGCAGGCACATTGCATAGCAGGAGCAAGAGAGAGACAGTGAAATGCCACACACTTTTAGCAACTAGTTCTCATGGGAAGTCACTTACTGTTGCGAGGCCAGCACCAAGGGGATGGGGCTAAACCATTCACGAGAAATCTACCCGTAAGCCAAACACCTCCTGATAGGCTCCACCTCTAATATTGGGGATCACAATTCACCATGAGATTTTGCCGAGGACACAGATCTAAAGCATATTAGGCATCCAGGACAATGGCAAGATAGTGCTTACCATAAAACTTGGCATTTGTTCATTGAACAGCACTTCAGCTGTCACTGGGGCAAGTCACTGTTAGCCTTAGGGATTTAGTGGCTAACAAGTTAGGCAGATCCTGATAAAACACTAAGTGCAAGGAGAGGGGAAGTACATGGATCTATCAAAATGTGTAGAAGCAACACTGAATTTAGGCTTGCAGGGATCAGAGGCCACAGAGCTGAAGATGAGTAGGAATAGGCCAAGCTGGAATTGACTGAGGACAGAGGGGGATGAATGAGAGGGATGTCTTTAGAGTAGAAGAAACAGCATAGCGGAAGTGGAGGCAAGAGAGAAATAGGAAAATTTCATAAAGTGAAGAAAAAGTTAACGTGGCTGGATCATGGAGTTCAAGGGGAGGCTGGAGAGAGGTGAAGCTGGAAAGGTAAGTAGAGTGCATGTCATTTTAAGAAGTTTGTGATTTAAACTAAATATGATGGCTGCTAGTAAAGAGCTTGAATCAAGAGTGATGTTACTAAATTTATCCTTCGGAAAAAATTTCTCTGGCTTCCCTATGAGAAATAGTAGATTCTACTGGGAGGATGGGACCTTAGCACTACAGCGAGTAGCTTAGAGAGAAAGTGGACAGATGTCAGAGATCTCAGAAAGGTATAATTAACAAAAGCTAATGCTTAATTGGATGGGACAATGGGGAAGAGAAAGGATTTACTGTTTAGAATGTTTAATTCTACATCTAGAATTAGTAAGTCATTTTAGTCTACACGTAAGTCCATGCTACCATGTATGGCAGCAGCCTGTGACTGAAATATGATTGTCTGAAGATCTGTGATCCTTGTGTGGGTGTGACAGGCACCCCCTAGTGTGACCCCTCATGAGTCACGTCTCCCTCCTCGAGTTTGGGCCAAATCTGTAACTGTCTTCTAGCCTATAGGAAATGGCAATGGTGATAGGATGCCACTTTCATAATTAAAAGTTGCATTAAAGACTCTGTCTTAGCAGACAAGTGAGAGAGACCCCTTTGCTGTCTTTGTACAAGTAGCTGCCATGTTGTGGGAGGGCTATATCAGAAGGAATGGTGGGCAACCTCTAGGAGCTGAGAGTGGCCCCAGCTGACACTGGAACAACAAAAGCAGGTCACTTTTGAGAGCGAACCCGCAAAACGGTGAAACCTTAATCTCACAACGTTGAGGAATTGAAGTCTACTAACAACCTGGGGAGGTGTGGAAGTGAATTTTCTAAGTTAACCTCGATTGTAGCCTGGTAAGATGCTGAGCAAAGGACTTCTGACCACAGAAACTACGGGCTGATAAAGGGTTTTGCTTGGAGTCACTAAGCTTGTGGCAATCTGTTATACAGCAACAGAAAATGAATACACTTACTCCAGATACCGGTGTTATTCCTTGTTTTGTATTTCCCTCTTTGGCTCTGTCCAATATCAGGGTCTTAAAACTGGACAATCTTTCTTCTTGTTTTTACCTTTCATTTATGTTTTCAGCTACTTAACTTGTATATTCTGAATGTTGAAAACTCTCTTCAGCTCTGTCAAAAATGGGTTGACCTACAAATTAAGGAACACTTTTGCCATCTTTGATGAACCTAGAACTATGCTTTGTACATAAGCCATTGCCAATGACATTTGCTTTTGGATGTCAGAGCACCCCAAAAACATTCCCACTATTTATCAAACTTGTCCAACCTGCGGTCCATGCACAGCATACAGCCTAGGTCAGCTTTGAGTGCAGCCCAATACAAATTCATAAACTTTCTTAAAATGTTATGAGATTCTTTTGTGATTTTTTTAAAAGAGTATCATCTATCATTAGTGTTAGTGTATTTTATGTGTGGCCCAAGACAATTTTTCCAGTGTGACCCAGGGAAGCCAAAAGGTGGGACACCCCTGAAACCATGAGGACCTATTGTAGACCCAAACTGGCCTCCCGTGCTTTCTTATGTCCCTTACCACAGAAGCGACAGGCCTAAGCTGCTTTAAGGCTTTAAGGTATCCTCATCTACTTTAATTCTTATGGAACTAAACTCCCACACCTGTAATCTCATTCTTAAACTGGACTTTGTATACCCTTCACTCTTATTGTTACTGAGAAGTGTAACATTGTAAACTACTACCTAGAAATGGATAGAGGATTATAAAAATAACATATTTTGGAATGTATAGAGTTTAAGAAATCATGAAGATTTCTTAATGTCAAGCTCCCTGGTTTGTAACCTGGCTGACATAGTTGATAACTGGGAGGCCATGGTTTTCTGCCTTTACCAGGAATTTTTGAAACTAGATTCAGTAAGCACTCCACTTCTTATTCCTCATGTTTAGTTAAGGTCATGCAGATTCCTCTCCCAGAAGACCTTTCTTTCTAATCCTCCAGCTGTAGAACCATCTGTTCAACAAATGTTTATTTACCACCTACTATATGTAAATCACTGTTTAAGGCTTTGGGAATAGAGCAATTAACAAAAGAGTTTTAAAAGTGAAATTTCCGTTCTAAAGGGAAAGAGACATAATAAGAAAATTAATACTTCAACGCACAGTGTGTCAGCTAGTGATAGCTATAACGGGGAAAATGATGAGACTAAAAATAATATGAAAAGTTACAATTTTTAACAGAATAACCAGAATGTTTCAGTGAGAAAATTGCATTTAAGCAAAGATCTGAAAAGAGAGAGTGAATCACGTGGATGTACGGAAAAATAGTATTTTCGGCAAAGGAAACAGCACGTGAAAGGGCCTATTTCTGCAAAAGGAACGCCAGGTTAGGTGGAGTAGAGTGGAGTGGAAGAAGAGAAACAGGTCAGAGAGATTCTTGGGGAGGTAAAACCATGCAGCTTCTTGCAGGTCACTATAAAGACTACTACCGGAATAAGATGAAAAACCATCGGAATATTTTAAGCAAAGACATGACACATGTGATACATTTAACACTCTATAACAGGTGTCTCTAAACTTTTTACACAGGGGGCCAGTTCACTGTCCCTCAGACCATTGGAGGGCCGCCACATACTGTGCTCCTCTCACTGACCACCAATGAAAGAGGTGCCCCTTCCCGAAGTGCAGCGAGGGGCCAGATAAATGGCCTCAGGGGGCCGCATGTGGCCCGCAGGCCATAGTTTGGGGACGCCTGCTCTATAATTTCTATGCTAAGAAAATAGTATGTCATGTTATTTACAGGAGAGAGGTTGAAAGCAAGGGTAGGAGCATGGAAACCAGTTAGGAGGCTACTGCAATAATCCAAGTAAGACAGGGAAAATATAGAACATTACTGTCATCACAGAACATCCTAGTGGACATATGGGAAAGAGAGACAATATGGGATACCTTGCATTTTTTGGTGACTGATCAACAAATCAAGAAATCTGATCAAAAGAACAAGTGATCTCTCACCTTACTCTGAGAAGGCATAGTCATCTGAGGCATTCTCTTAACTATTGCCTATAGAGAACAGAAAGCTATGGAAAGGACAGTAGATTTCATCCTTTCTCCAGGTAGCATATTTACTTATCTCTAAGGACTACAATTTTGGCTGAAAAATCCTTTTAAGGAATAGCAAACAATCTCATACTATTGAGCACCCATTACATGCTAAATACAATTGTAATACGTTTTTTGGTATAAGCATACATCATGTCCATCTGTTATGTGCTAGACACATTTGAACTTTTTAAAAATTTTTCATCTTTACATTAAATATGAAAATATGCTATATCTTTATTTCTGGGTAAAGCTGGAGTTCAGAGAAGATGAATGCCATGCCCAGGACAGGAGTTAGTGTCAGAGCATGAAATGATCCACAAGATCATCAGTTTTTATTCATGTACTTTATGCTACCCCCTCCTGAGGCATTTCTTCATGCATTATGATCAAAAGAGAACGTTAGTAGATTAGAAAGCTTTGTGTGTTTGTGTAACTTTCTGAATATATCTGTAGAGACACTGTGACCTTCTCCAAGTAGCCGTGGTTACCCAAGCTTGGGTCTCTGGACAGAGTGTTCTGATTTCCTTTGTCAAAAACCTATGCTATTAGAGCATGCAAGATAAATATCTATTCACCAAGTAGACATTAAAGGCAACCATGTGAGAAGAAAACAAAATGAAACACTGCTGGAAATATATGAACATTGGTCTGGTGAGCAAGGAGCAGAAGTTACAGTCTTGGCTTTCTCACTAATTAGCTACATGGTCTTACAAAACATAATAATTCATCTCTCTGGATAGCTATTCCTTATTCTTAAGATACAAGTATTGCCTGTCTAAGGACCCATTCTAGCTTTGGAACTCTATAAACTAGTTTAGTGTTCTCTATAATTTACTCTGGTGGGAAAAATCCTCCATGTCCTCATATCTTCAGTATTTGTTTATTTCCTGATAATACAAGGGAGAACAATATGCAGTCCCATAAAATTATAATAAAGTCTGTAATTCATCTAGCATAACTCAAGAAAAAGTTCTCGGCCAGACGCGGTGACTCACATTTGTAATCCCAGCACTTTGAGAGGCCAAGGCGAGTGGCTCATCTGAGGTGAGGAGTTTGAGACCAGCCTGGCCAACATGGCAAAACCCCGTCTCTACTAAAAATGCAAAAAACAGTCAAGTGTGGTGGAGGGTGTCTGTAATCCCAGCTACTCAGGAGGCCGAGATAGGAGAATCGCTTGAACAAGGGAGGAAGAGGTTGCAGTGAGCCGAGATCGCACCATTGTACTCCAGCCTGGGTGACAAGAGCAAAACTCTATCTCAAAAAAAAAAAGAAAAAAAAAATGTTCTCAGAGCATTTGCTTTTGCTATTAAGAACAGCAAAAGGACGAAGAAAATGTAGTAAATATCTATGGCCTTAATTCACGTATGTAGCTGACATTGTCAAATTTAAGACCCATTAGTGATCAGTGTTATGGCTCGTCACCGAATAAAGTTTGAGCAAATAAGCAATTGTGCTAAGACCCCAGATTTAAGGCGTTTGCTGGCTCCCAGAAGAAGCAGGTTTAGTTTGCGTTAATATAGTAGACTTGGGTCGTGCTAAGTACTGCGTTTACTCTTGGGCACATTGTAAGCTTCGCTCTCCAGCAAGAGTAGTGTCGTATTCGTATTCGGCATTGTACCTTACTCCTACTTGTTGCCTTGAGAGCTAGTTCTACCCCCCTGCTCTTGAAAGGTCAATTTTCAAAGTCCATTTCCTCCCACTACCTCCTCAAAGATTATCTTGGTCATAACTTCCAGTTTAGCCTGAAGTAGTGGAAAAGTTTTATCCATCGTTAAGATAGCTGAGTAGTGAGTGAGATGAACTAGACAGTCTAATTATCTCTGCAGGAATCTTAATTGAAATCAAATTATCCCCATGTTAATTTTGTTCTAATAAGAAAAAGAGGAAAACAAGCCAAGCACCCAAGTTCTCCTCCATTTTCTGCTTAATAGTGAAGTTAACAAGAAGCTTTTCCTGAGTATTATTCATTGACCGGGATCATATTGGCTGTCCCCAGGGCCATCGACTCTTCCCAGCTGCTCCATTAATCTCTGGGAAATCCCCAGTGCTGCAACTGTCACTGTATAATTAAATGCTTTGTTATTTTCTGCATGGTCCTGTGCTTTGGCAGCTTATTTTCATTAAATAGCAAGGCCTGTTCTTTGTCATTTATCCCATATGGCTGTGAAGAAGTAGCCTCCAAATCTTTCTTCTGTTTGATTTCTTCTTCTAAATTAATGTTTCTCCTGCTCCTTTTTCTCTTCCTCCTTCTCTTCCACCTTCTCTTCCTTCTCCTCCTCTTTTTTCCTCTCCTCCATTCTCTTCTTCTTCTCTTCTTCCTCGTCTCTTTGACTCAAAGCCAGATACTCTAAATAATACATCAGATTGATAGAAACTATTTTTTTTATCTTCCTTTAACCTATTCTGAGTAGAGATTTAAAACATTAGAATTAAGTGTGCATTTTTAATTTTTTTCTATTTTTCTCACAAAAGTTAATCTTAGGCCGGGCGCGGTGGCTCAAGCCTGTAATCCCAGCACTTTGGGAGGCCGAGGCGGGTGGATCACGAGGTCGAGAGATCGAGACCAACCTGGTCAACAGGGTGAAACCCCGTCTCTACTAAAAATACAAAAAATTAGCTGGGCATGGTGGCGCGTGCCTGTAATCCCAGCTATTCAGGAGGCTGAGGCAGGAGAATTGCCTGAACCCAGGAGGCGGAGGTTGCGGTGAGCCGAGATCGCGCCATTGCACTCCAGCCTGGGTAACAAGAGCGAAACTCAGTCTCAAAAAAAAAAAAAAAAAAAAAAAAAAAAAAAAAAAAGTTAATCTTTGGCTGGAGCACATGGCCCAGCAAACATCCGATTGCTGTAAATGCTGAACAGGAAAAAAATAAAGAATTTCCCTTCCTGATGTCATCATGCTACTAATTTATATACAAAATATGATGTGTTTTTAAATGCAATTTATATAGATATGTGGGTATCCTCTGAAATAATTTATGTAAAAGAAAGCTTATCTATTCCTCTAAGATTTGGTAAGACATAACTAAAACATTTTTCTAAGCCTTGTTTGCTTAACTTTTTTTTTTTTTTTTTTTTTGAGACTGAGTCTTGCTCTGTCACCAGGCTGGAGTGCAGTGGTGCATTCTCAGCTCACTGCAACCTCTGCCTCCTGGGTTCAAGCGATTCTTCCGCCTCAGCCTCCTGAGCAGCTGGGACCACAGGCACGTGCCACTATGCCCGGCTATTTTTTGTATTTTTAGTAAAGACAGGGTTTCACCATGTTGGCCAGGATGGTCTCGATCTCTTGACCTCGTGATCCGCCCACCTCGGCCTCCCAAAGTGCTGGGATTACAGGCATGAGCCACCGCGCCCGGCCTGCATAACATTTTTTTTTTTTTTTGAAACGGAGTTTCGCTTGTTACCCAGGCTGGAGTGCAATGGCGCGATCTCGGCTCACCGCAACCTCCGCCTCCTGGTCTCAGGCAATTCTCCTGCCTCAGCCTCCTGAGTAGCTGGGATTACAGGCACGCGCCACCATGCCCAGCTAATTTTTTGTATTTTTAGTAGAGACGGGGTTTCACCATGTTGACCAGGATGGTCTCGATCTCTCGACCTTGTGATCCACCCGCCTCGGCCTCCCAAAGTGCTGGGATTACACCTGCATAACTTTTTAATGGTCATTGGTCATTGAAAAAAACAGTTTTCCAGGTTTTCTCAGTTCAATTTTTGTTGTATTTTTCTAAAATATTGTCAATTTTTATATTTTAATATGTCGACATAATTTTCTTCATAGTATGCTCAAATCATTTTATAAATATCTACTCTATCTGTAGCCATTCCCCAAATTTTTATTTTTTTCTTCTGTTCTTTTTTTGTAATCAGTCTTATTACTGTTTATAGAATTTATAATTTTTATTAATTATTTTTCTTTTCAACTTTTTGTTTTTGTTTAGGAGGTACACGTGCAGGTTTGTTACATAAGCAAATTGCATGTTGCTGAGGTTTGGTGTACAAATGGTCTCATCGTCCAGGTAGTGAGCATACTTTTTGACCCTCACCCTCCTCCTACCCTTCCACCTATAGTAGACCCTGGTGTCTAGGGCCATAACCTTATCATATGGAAATGAGATTAAAATAATTATTTTCCCCCAGAGAGCCCAAACCTCCAAATTTCCACTTAAAATGCCATACTGTTGCTAAAAAATGACACAATTACTCTCATGCAGTTGGAGAGTTTCTTGACACTAAATGAGGTGTCTTCACCTAGTGGGATGTAGGGGCATTCCAGGAGATCCTGGTGAGTGAGGCTTTCTAAAAGCAGATGGCCACTCTGCTCTGAATCACATTGCAAGCTCCCTAAGGAGCTTTTCTGTGCATTTCTGAGTCCCCTGTCCATTGATTCTCAGTTTTGGGGTGCACATTACAATTATGTGAGAGCTTTACAAATTTTGATGTCTAGGCCACTGTTAAGAATATGTGAAAGAGGATTGATATGAGATTCATGTCACAGGAGCAAAGAAACTAAATATTTTGTGTCCTATATTCTAGTTACTGAAACATGGCAGAATTTGGGTCTAATGTATATGTATTCTGGCAATTGTGGCAACTAATCTAAGATTAAGTATTTCGGGGAAATGAATATTATTTAACATAAACATAGCCATCAAAAAAAATTACCCAGGGGTTGGGTTGTGGGCCTGCACCTGTCCCTGAGATCTTGCCTGCTTAGGATTGAAGTGAATACTGGAGGGATCACATTGAGGCTGTGTATGCAGTGCTTAGTCTGTGTTTGACAAATTACTGGCGCTGCTTTTTTGTCACTTTCCCTTGGAGTGTTTTATTAGGTTAAGGAAAAATAAAATTGCAGGAAAATAGAATATCCTTATCTATGCCCGCCCCCATTTTTTCTTGTGATATTTCAAATTATGCAATCTAAGAGAGATCTCCTAAGAACCTCAGTTCAGTTTCTGAAAGGACTCCTGAAGGTTGACCTTCTTAAAATGTTAGAAATACAGGGAAATTGCATAATTTCCCGCAAGCTGACTTGACAATATTCATTTTTCACAATTCGTCTGCTTTTATGACACACAGAACTTCTGTCATTATGATTTGCTGTCATTGGACGCTATTAAGTTCATCGTTTCAAACACACTGTGTTCCCAGGTTTACAGCCTGGAATAATGATCCAGATCTGAGTGCATTCCGTATAAACGAGACCCATCCTGATCATGTAGCGTAAGTGGGGGGAAAGGTTTACTGGATTTAGAAATTTCAGGCATTCTGGTTTATCACATATTCTCTAGAAAAATTTTAATTGGTCATATTTCTTTTTTTTCTTTTTCTTAAGAAGCAAACCTGTTTAGAAGAACAGAATACATCCACTTGAGTATAAAAAAGCCCTTCTTCCTTGCAAGGCTGGTCTCATATATAAAGGAATGTTTTTCCTTTTTGTTTAAACTAGGTTCATTTGGAATTACTACCTGTCACTACTGTACTAATATATTATTCACTTAAAGAATATAAAATGTAGATATTTGGGAAGAATAATATTAAAATAACAAAATAGAAGTTTGAATATTTTCTTCCTATATACATTTGGAGACGTTGTATAGATGAGGAAATGGACATAAAGACAGTAAGTGATTCATTTCTTCTCTTTTCTGATTTGGTTCACCATCACATTCTGACTCATGAGTGTCATTGGGTTTGATGTGTCCTGGAGAGTGACAGCTATGTAGAATGAATTTCCATAAATTTGCATCACATGTTTTACTTTTAGAAAGATTATCTGGTTTCCTGCAAAAATTTGATAGGCAAACAGAGATATTAAGTGTTTGTTTATAGGCTCCTCATTCTACTCTTTTTAAAAAATATTATTATTATACTTTCAGTTATGGGGTACATATACAAATTGTGCAGGATTGTTACATAGGTATACACATGCCATGGTGGTTTGCTGCATCCATCCCCCTATCAGCTACATTAGGTATTTCTCCTAATGTTATCCCTCCCCAATCCCCCCACCCCCTGCTATCCCTCCCCTAAACCCCAACCCCTGACAGGCCCCAGTGTGTGATGTTCCCTTACCTGTGACCATGTGTTCTCATTGTACAACACCTGCTTATGAGTGAGAACATGTGGTGTGTGGTTTTCTGTTGTTATGTCAGTTTGCTGAGAATGACAGTTTCCAGCTTCAACCATGTCCCTGCAAAGGATGTGAACTCATCCTTTTCTATGGCTGCATAGTATTCCTCACTGGTCATTAGAGAAATGCAAATCAAAACCACATTGCGATACCATCTCATGCCAGTTAGAATGGCAATAATTTAAAAACTCAGGAGACAGTTCCTGGAAAGGATGTGGAGAAGTAGGGATGCTTTTACACTGTTGGTAGGAGTGTAAATTAGTTCAATCATTGTGGAAGACAGTGTGGCAATTCCTCAAGGATCTGGAACTAGAAATACCATTTGACTCATCATACTCTTTATGGAAGCTGAAGAGATATAAAATCGTGATGGGACTGGGCACCACTCCCGGCTGTGTTCATGACAGGTTAACCCTGAAATAAGTGAGTTTAGGGTAAATCTGGATGGCCCTTTGCTTTTCACACTATTCATGGACCTGTGTAAAAGCTGTGTTTTTTTCTGGATTTAAGATTAACTAAAATCAAATCATTTTTCTAAAATGATATGTGGAGATCATTGATTTAAAGAAAATACCCTAACAGCTTCCTAACATCTCAGAATGACAGATTGTAGAATAAACATGTAAGCATAAAACTTTACATAACGTGAGGGAAAATATTCATCCTGGATTAAAAGCTGTACACCTGAACTAGAAGCTTGGATTGAATACTGTATTTCATGACTTCGTTGATTTTCTTTCACTAAAAATTGAGATAAATGCCTCTTTTTTATCTGAAAAAAAAAGAAATACTTTTCTTTATCAATATATATATTTCAAGAAGATGACAAAGTGTTGAGTTTATGTAGAAATTTATTTTAATTTTGCATTTACTTTTTAAAATTGAAACTAAATTGATTAGTCAATTTCAATATTCCAGAGCTTTCTTGATTACAGATTATCATATGTTTGTCCATCTATCTCAGAGATTTGTGTTAAAATTTAAATGATACCATGCATGAGAAGATATATGCTAACTCATTAAAGACAATATGATGAGTTATTACTACTACATTTCAAAATTGTATCACATTTCAAAAATGCATCACAATTTAGATCTTATATCCCCATATCATCTATTCCACCTTTTTATAATATTTGCATGGGAATCACCCATTAACACTTTCTTTTCTGTTTTGGTTTTTATTTTTCAAATGAGGTATCTCTCTGTTGCCCAGGCTGGAGTGCAGTGGTGCAATCATGGCTCACTGCAGCCTCAACCTCCTAGGCTTAATGGATCCTCTCACTTTTAGCCTTTCAGGAGCTGGGACCAATTACAGGCACACACCAACATGCCCAGCTAATATTTTAACTTTTTTGTAGAAACAAGGTCTCCCTATTTTGCCCATACTGGTCTCAAACTTCTGGTCTCAAGGGATCCACCTGCCTCAGCCTCCCCAAGTGCTGGGATTATAGTCATAAACCACCACACCTGGCTTAATCCCTTCTTAGATAATGTCTGTTAAGTGTTTTGAGATGGTCAGGGAGTAAAAATTATGACTGTTAAGTCAGAATGTAAAGATGAACAGTTTATATCACTTTATGTTAATGTCATTCTAGAATCAACATGACTATGTGGAAAGCATGTGTTTTGTAATTTAGCAATTGCGATTGCATTACAATTGGCTCATCTTTTTTAGAATTACAGAAATTTTTAATTGTTTTAGATGAGAAAGAATAAGACCTGTACTTTACAATGTGATCTTATATCTTTGAGTCAATATTTGATTATTTTTATCCTTTGAGACTCTTCCTAGCTAACAGTTACCCCTTGGTCCCATTATGGCTAAGACTTGGGAGGAGGTATTTGGTGATGATGGAGAGTTCTTTTATCAAGAATTCAGGAGCCCTTCTAAAAGTTATTCAGTGTAGTATTACTTTCTTCCTCTGAGATACGATTTTCATGAACAGTAATTTAATTCTTCAAAGTATGAGAGAGAAAATGTCTGAATTTCCAAATGGCTTCTGCCAGTGGTCAGTAATGACATTCTCCCAGATTTTGCTCTATGAATAGCAAAGCCCTGCAGCCACACCTTTGCAATGACCCGGCAGGTATTTTCCACTCGGTTCTATGTGTGACATCACTTCTCACTTGCTTTTCTCCATTCCCCACTCTCTCCTCGTTAATATAAACGTAACCACTCCAGCAGACTTTAGTTATTTGCTTTCTTCCTCTATAGATGGAGAGAAGATTCACCCAGACATCATAATATCTCGCATTTATTGAACTCCTGTGATGTCCAGGGATTATTCTAAACAATTCACATACAGTAATTCATTCTTATAAGAATCCTATGAAATAACTAACAGTATCCCCACTTAGAGACAGAGAAATGGAGGAGAGGGAGGTTAAGCATGATTTCCAAGGTTATGTAACTAGTAAGTGGCAGGGCCAGGATTTAAAATGTAGCAGCCGAGGCTGCCAACACCCTACACTGTCATCTTACAGTATCTCATTTCTCACATTTTAAGTCTGCAAAGCCCAGCCATTAGCAATCTTGATGAATGGGGTATTTGTGAATACAAACAATGAAAGAAATCCCATGCCAGTTTCTCAATTAGATATGAAATTTCATAAAAATGCTCTAGCTTAATAGTTCACATATTATTTGGATTATTAAGATTTTTTAAGATGAAGAAGACCAGCTTGCTGGCTGTTGGGTCTCTGGGTTAAATCCACTCAGTCATTATCCATCTCTCCAAGGGCCTCCACTATCCAGGGCTGGGTGAGGACTTTCTTTGGACTGCTGCAATGTTATGTGCTGTGTTACTCCAAATGAAACTAGAGTCTCAGCGGAAGAAGGTGAACCAAAAACAGATTTTTAAAGCTATTGATGTCTGTGTTTGGTTTCTTAGTGGCTAAATGACATTTCCCTGGGGCAGAAAACAATTGGAAAAATGAATGTCTGGATGCAATAGAATTGCTGCTATTAATCATTTGTACATGTTAGAAGATTTGAGTCTGAGAGCATATGAAATATCTTTACAACTCATGGGACTGCCTAACTAGAAGCCACCTGGCTGTGTGGTCTTACTCCCCAGTATTGGAAAAATTCTGCTTCCTATTCACAGAGCTGGGAGCCATTCCTTCAGAAAAGGAAGGAGATACAGACCCATGAAGTCAGGAGTGAGGCTTTTAGCCTGTGAGTGGGGCTGACAGATACACTTCAGAGATCTCTTTATTGCTAGTACAAGGGACAAAGGAGCATTCAGGATGACACAGTTTCTAGCAGATAGATGGCCTCGTCCCTATCGACTTTAGCTCGTGCACATTCATCTCAAAGTCTGTCCCTCCAGTTAGAGGTTGCTGTGGATGATATATTTGATTTGTCTCATGGGCATGGGGTTTTGCTTTTGATCATTCTTGGCTACAGTCCTCAGAGCTGCTGCTTGCTGGAAGCTTGGCTGTAGGGCCTGTGCAGAGAGACAGGGCTCCTTTTCATGTCAGAGCCATTACCAGTAGCTTAAGCCTTTCAACTCAGGACCCCAGGTCTTCCCACTTCTGACTCCAAGTTAAGAAGGAAACAGTCCATTGGGTTGTGGACAGTTCTAGGAGACTGAATGACCCAAGGCAGGGATTCCCAGGGCCCATGGTGGATGTCGCTTGTCGGCTCACTTCAGCCTGGAAATAGGGCTACATTTATATTTGTGATTTTATAATTCTGATCTTTGTTCACTACATATGTCAACCCTTTGCAGTAAAATTCCAAGGCCTTGCTTATGGAGTCATATTCTTCTCTGTTTAAAAGGACACTATTATATTGTATTCCTTGGTTTTCCTTGTTTAAAAAAGTTAAGTTTCTAACTGAGAATACTCTTGTTCCATCTTTTTTTTCTTTCATTTACCTCCATCACGTTTCTCCCAAATAGGTTCATATGTGTGAATATCATATCTCTTCTTCATCCTTCTTCTGAGAACTACTAAACTTGTTGTAATGCTTTTTATTACAACTTTGGCCTGGCCCTTGACCCGGATGATCTGGGACCCACCTTATGATGACCTGTAACATGTGCTTCATGCAAAGTCCAGCTGTGATCTTCTGAAGCTCCCATTGTGTACAGGCTGTGATAATAACTGACTATAACTAGAGCTGCCCACAGTATAGCCCTTAGTGTCTTTTTTCTTTCTCTGTTGATTGGTAATTTTTTCCGTGAAAAGCAGTGAATCACACTGTTTTGGCTTACAGAGATGACAAGTGGAATGTAGGCATTTTCTCACTTCTCTTAATGTCTTTATATTTTTAGATGTTACATGGCAGTAAGCAAATGTTTCCTAACAATTTTTTGGAGAAAGATGTAACCTAAACATGGAAGATAATACATTCAGGGCCATAAGCCAGATACTTTAGAAAAGTTTTGGTGGAAACTCACAAAATTTATACACTTGATTGCAGCACTGTGGGGTGGGAGATTGCTTTCCAGCAGGTACAGATCTTTTATCCTGGACTTGAACAGTGATTGATGGCAGCAACGTTAATGCAGTTCTGTGCTTCAATTTACAAAGAGACAAGCAGTGTAGGGCCCTGGGTTTCAGACTCTCTCCAAACTGCATCGACTTTTGACTCCTTTTGTTTTGAGATTGCAAAAAGTGACTCTGATAATATACGGAAAAAATGCATCTGTCTTCAAAAGGAATTGTATACGTTAACAGACAATAGGTTTAGCTTTGTCCTCAGATAGCTGAGAAGTAGCCACTCTTAACAGCACCTCCGTTACACACAGACGCACACATTCCTATTACCCATTTCTCTCCCCTACCCCTAAAACATACATTCTCTCTTGCACTTCTCCTTCCCTTCCCTTCTTTCTGTTATTTCTATATTTCCGATGCCTGAAATCTTTAACTGGGGCATTGGGAAACAATCTTGTTCTAGGCAGCATAGCAGCTGAAGAAAGTAATAGGTTAGGATTTCAATACAAAATACTGACAATTAGGAAATTTCACTCTAAATGCTCACTTCCTACAATAGATAAAAGAGTTGATG
Source organism: Saimiri boliviensis (assembly GCF_048565385.1). Taxonomy (NCBI): domain Eukaryota; kingdom Metazoa; phylum Chordata; class Mammalia; order Primates; family Cebidae; genus Saimiri; species Saimiri boliviensis. Next base: position 114,997,716 of record NC_133455.1, read on the forward strand.
TAATTTTTAACACAGTTGTAACTCCAGAAAAGAAAATAATTTCATATTGACAGGGCTAATCTCTTCAGGAAAACATACTTTTTCACATCTCTAATGAGATAGTTCTTTTATTGAGTCTCCATGTAAATTGAGGAACTTGGAGGATGTTGCTGTGCAAGGAATGTCTTAGAGATTCATAGGAGTCAGACTTTCAGTGCAGTCATTTAATTGACATTTATGATTTGGTCCTTTCAACAGGTTTTATTATCCATCTTTTACAGATGAGGAAATTGAGACTCAGTATATTTTAGTATATGTAAGAAACTCACATAAGTTAATAAGAGATAAACCTAAAATTCAAATCTAGGCCTCTCTGAATCCAAAGAATCTTCTCTCACCAAATAAAATAAGTCTGTAAAATTAAGGAAGAAAACCAAATGGATCTTGTCTTGGGCTTCTCCCTATATAGTGTGCTGATTGTTTCTGATACCTTTGCATAGTACAGATTCAGCTCATTCATTAGTGCCAAAGTACCATATTTATATTTATAACAGAGACTCAAAGACATATATAATAATGAATATTGTAGAAAAACTCAATGCTGCCATTTTAAGTGGGGATGAAGAGGTCACATGTTTTGCTTAGAAAAATGATTGAAATGAGTAAGAAGAATATAGTTAGCCTTTTTGTAGAGAGCTTAGAGCTGCTCTTGAAGTTATTCCATTATAGAATCAAGTTGTTAATATGTATTCAAAATGAGAGAATTGCAAAGTGCACCTCCATTATAGCACATATCTTTCTCCTTTCTTACTCCCCTCTAGCAATAAAACTCCAATCTGTTCCCTCAATCATCCAGGGAAGAGTTTCAATCTATTTAGGAAAAAAAGCTAAAAAGTAGAGATCTAGGGGTTATAAAATTTAAATAAGTAAATGTATGCATCCAACTCCCCATTTCTGTGTGCTCTGTACCTTAGGTTAACACCACAAATAGAAAACTACAATATCCTTGTTATAAATGCAACAATTATTTAATAAGTCATACAGGTTTTAAAAAAAGAGAGATGGAGGCAGAGAGAAACCAATTTTGTTTTTTCATGTTTTCTCTTGCCTCGTTATTCCTCATGTTCTTCTGAGGCTCTGTCAAAACAATGTTTTGGTCTTTGCTCTAGATTTGTAGGTGGATCCTAAATGTTTGTAAGATAGAAGTTTGATAGCAAATGTTCCTTTAAACTGACAGTTTAGTTGTCTTCAGTTTTAAAATATACTTTGATTATTTCTGCTGCTTTTCATGCTCCAGTGTGGAGCCACTGAACTTATCAGAGAGAAATCGACTTTGAGGTATTCTCTTAAACAATGGTATGAGTTTCAGGTGAACATCATAAATAAGATGGCTAAATTATAGTGGGAGAATTGTTCTGTATGAATTGTAATTTTTTTTTCTTCAAGGCAGAGTCTCGTTCTGTCACCCAGGCTGGAGTGCAATGGTGCGATCTTAGCTCACTGCAACCTCTGCCTCCTGGGTTCAAGCAATTTTCCTCCCTCAGCCTCCCATGTAGCTGGGACTACAGGCATCTACCACCACACCCAGCAAATTTTTGTATTTTTAGTAGAGACAGGGTTTTGCCATGTTGGCCAAGCTGGCCCTGAACTCCTGACCTCAGGTGATCCAACCACCTCAGCCTCCCAAAGTGCTCGGAATACAGGTATGAGCCACAGTGTCCAGCCATGAGTTGTTCAGTTTTTAAGAAACTAGAACTTATGCCAGAATATGGTCTCAAATGTATTTGAATGTAGATAAAGGATTATGCATACTGCATATCACTTAGATACAGATGAACTGAATGAGGACATTTTCAATAAAATCAATGATTTTTATGCCTTATGATAAGATTTTAATAAAATGCCAAAATGATTTAATGGCCAAAAAAGTGTATTTTCCCTTTTTGCATCCTTAATATTTAAAATATTTAAAAGGGTGTATGTGTGTGGCTAGTTAATAGGAAATAATGAGTTCTTTTATTGGAAGATCAGATATCAGAAAGGTACTTGAAAGTAATGCATTTCACAGTGGAAGAAGAAATCTCTTGTTAATCTACTTTAAATAAATTTTATGAAATAGTTTTAAAGAATAACAAAATAAATTACCAAGTAAATTTGTGTGCTTTGGTATTTTGCTAATCTTCAAGGTAGTTTCAGATCTCACTAGACCTAAGTCCCCAACCTCCCAAACAGAAAAACCAACCTATTCAGTATTTATCTTACAGTTTCTATTATCTCATGTCTTGCTTCAAGTTGATTTGAATCTGAGTAGGTTTATATAGTCAATCAAGTGTGTTCATGAACAAACAATGGCAATAAAAACATAATACCCTCAACAGGGGAAATGTGAAAGCCTCATATGGTCTGCAAAGGTCTGATTACATAAAAAATAATATGTCTGGTTCTGGGTACCACATGTTAAGAAAAGCATAACCAAATTAAGAGGACTAAAAAGGAGAGTTACTTGGGAGATTCAACCTGCTACATAATATGAGGAAATATATAATATGAAGAAAGTGCTGAAAGAAACTAGGAAAATGTAAGTTTCTGCCACACTCTGTAAGTTAATATTGAATTTTGAACTACAACGTACAATTGCCTAAATAAAATAATTGACGATAAAGATGAGGAATCATTTATAATGTATAAAAATCTTCAATTAAACTTGGTTTTCCTTTAAAAATAATACTAGTAGGAAACTTCTGGAATGGCAGAATGAGGACCTCTATAATTTGCCCTGCCATAAAAGCCATGAAAACACTCATAACTTTTTAGACTTCTAGAAATTAACAAAGTTTTGTAACAATCTGAAAAGTGCTTATGCAGGAAAAACTGCTGAACCTCATTAAGAATTACCAAGTTTGTGGTACTTCAACTTGATCTGCTATTATCACTCTTTCCCCAACTCTGCAGTAGCCTGGAAAATCACGAGCCTCACAATCATACTAGCCATGAAAAACAGCAGCCATGCGGCCACTGGATGGGGCAGATGGGTTTTGTAACTCCACAGAATGTTCCATCTGCAGAGCACTGTCACTGTTTGACCTATCTGACAGCCTCTGGAAAAGCCCACTCAAAAGGAGCAGTAGTTATTTGATCTGATTCACAGCACATGTTGAAGGAAAAGCCCTATCCCCAGTGAATTTTTCAAAAACAATTAGTGGTAATTGTTTAACATCAGAGACAAACAAGAGCCTGGACAGAAACTTAAAGAGTAATAAGGAAAATGAGATGTCCCTGGGACTTTTCAAGAGCACTAAGATATTCCTCAGGATCTAGATGGCTGCACTTACATGCAAGCTTGTATGTATGACCAGGAAAGACCTTAGAGGGCCGAGCTGTAAACTGGCTGCCTGAACATGGAAAGCATGACCTAACACATCCAAACACACACACACACACATGCACACGCACACACACACGCACACACACACACACACACAGCCTGAGAACAAAGATTGAAAGATTTAATTTTTGGAAGCATTTAAGAAATCTTTGACCAAACATTAGCTGATTAAGGTAACTGAAAAGAGCTGTGGTTACACACTATGAAGAATATAGACTTTACAGGATTAGCTCAGAAAATTTACAAAACAAACAACAAATACAGAAAAACGATAGCAACCACATACATGCGTGCATGGGTGCCTGCACACACATACACACACACACACACACACACACACACACACACAACTTGGTTGGAGAGGTTGATCTGATTTCCAGAGTTGCCACATTATGTTTTTTAAAATGTCCAGTTTTCAACAAAAAATTATGAGACACATAAAAAAGCGAGAAAGAGTTATCCATACAGGAAAATAGGAGTTAATGGAATCTGCCCCTGAGGGATCCCAAATCTTAGAGTTATTAGACAAAGACTTTAAGTCAGCTTTTATAAATGTGTTCAAAGAACTAATAGAAAACATATTGAAATAATTCAAGGCAAGAATGACAATATCTCACTAAATAGAGATATCAATAAAGGGATAAAATCATAAAGAACAAAATAGAAATTCTGGTATTGAAAAGTACTATAGCTGAAATGAAAAATGCACCAGAGAGGTTCAAGAACAGATTTTAGCTGACAGAAGAAAAAAATGGTAAACTTCAATGTCAATCAATTGAGATTATCCATTGTCAGAAACAGAAAGGAAAAATAAACAGAGCTTCAGAGACCTGTGGGACAATCAAGTATACTAATGCAGATGTGTAATAGGAATGTGAGGATAGAGGAAAGAAAGAAACAGAATGATTACCTTAAAAAATTAAGGCCCCAAACTGCCCAAATTTGATTTAAAAGTATTAATATACATATCTAAGCTCAATAAATTCCAAGTAGAATAAAAATTCAAGGAGATCCATGTCTATACATTATTACAGTCAAATTTTCAATAGACAAAGACAGAGAGAATCTTAAAAGCAACAAGGGAAAAATGATATATCATGTGTAAAGAATCTTCATTAAGATTAATAAGTAGCTTCTCATCAGAAACTGCGTAGCCCAGAAGGCAGTGAGATGACGTATCTATTTTTTTCTCCTCAAATTTTTTTTTACCAGCACTGATGTGTCTAAGACACATCAGTGCTGAAAGAAAAATACTGTAATTGAAGAATTTCACATCCAGCAAAACTAATGTAAGAAATGAAGGAAAAATTAAAAACTACCAGACAAATAGAAACTGAATTTGTTTCTATCAAGACTGCCTTACAAAATGTATTAAAAGGAATCCTTCATACAGACATGAAAGGACAATAGGGAGAGCTTGACTCCATGTGAACAAATAAGAGCAGTAGTAAAGGTAATGGCATAGGTATATATAAAAGGCAGAAGAGAAGTATTTTTAAATAGAAGATATCCATATGAGAAACGAAAAAGTAAAACAACTTCTGTTTGCTGACAATGTCATCATATATATAGAAAATCTTCAGGAATTAAATAAAAATATAACTAAAATGAGTTTATCAAGGTTTAAAGTTGCAAGATCAATTTATAAAACTATTATATTTCTATATACTAACAAAAAATTAAAAATGAAATTAAAAAAACAATTTTATTAACAATAACAAAATACTAATGTATAAATTTTAAAAGTGTCATATTTTTACAATAAAAAGTATAAAATATTACTGAAAGAAATTTTGTAGGACTGAAATAAGTGAAAAGCCCATATTTATTTATGAATTGGAAGAATTAATGTTGTTAAGATGACAAGATGGTAGTATTCCCCAAACTGAGCTACAGATTCATTGCAATCCATATAAAAAAATTTTCTCTGGAATTTTTGCTGAAATTCACAAGCTGATCTTAAAATTTATATGGAATGTAATGGACCTACAAGAGGTAAACAATATTGAAAAAGAGGAACAAACTTTGACACTCATATTTCCTGATTTCAAAACTCATTATAAAAGCTTCAATAATCAAAACAGTGTGGTATTTCACAAGGACAGGTGTATAGTTCAACAGAATAGAGTTGACAGCCCCAAAATAAACCCATATAATTATGAATAATTGATCCTTGTTAGAGGTACCAATATAATTTAATAGAGAAAGAATAGTGCTTCCAACAAATGGTTCAGGGATAACTGAATGCAAAAGAATGAAGTTGGACCTGTACCTCACACTATCTATAAAATTTAACTCAAAATGGATCCTAGACCTAAAATTAAGGGCTACAATGATAAACTCTAAGAATAAAACCTAAGAGTGTTTGTGACTTCGGGTTAGGCAGTTGTTTTTATAGATATAACACAAAAAGTATAAGTGACCAAAGAAAAAATTGACAAATTGAACTTTGTGAAAATTAAAAAACTTTTTTATGCATTAAAAGACATTATCAAAGGAAGTAAAATGAAAACTCAGTGAATGGAAGAAAATACATTCAAATCAAATATATGAGAATGAATTTTTATCTAGAATTTTTAAAGAACTCTCATACTCATAATAAAACGATGAATAACCCAATTAAAAATTGGCAAGGGATTTGAGTAGATCTTTATCCACAGAAGAGGTACAATGAACAATAAGTACATAAAAAGATGTTCCCATTGATTAGCCGTTAGGGAAATGCAAATAAAAACCACAATGTGATCCACAATGTGATACCGCTTGCACCCACTAGAATAGCTATAATTAAAAATAGACAATAGTGGCCAGGCACGGTGGCTCACACCCTGTAATCCCAGCACTTTCGGAGGCCGAGGCAGGCGAATTGCCTGAGCTCCGGAGTTTGAGACCAGCCTGGGCAACACGGTGAAACCCTGTCTCTACTAAAATACAAAAAATTAGCAGGGCATGACGGCTTGCGCCTGTAGTCCCAGCTACTCAGGAGGCTGAAGCAGGAGAATTGCAAGAACCCAAGAGGCAGAGGTTGCAGTGAGCCGAGATCGTACCACTGCACTCCAGCCTGAGCAACAGAGAGAGATTCCGTATTAAAAAAAAAAAAAAAAAAAAAAAAAAAATTGGCAATAACAAACATTGGCAAGGATGTAGTAAATTGAGACTCTCGAATAATATTGATAGGAATTTAAAATAGTGTAGCTATTTTGGAGAACAGTTTGGCAGTTCCTAAAAATATAAAACATGGAGTTACCAGATGACCAGGCAATTCTGCTTCCAGATATATATCCAATAAAAAGAAAAAATATGTCTACATAAAATCTGTGCATAGAAGTTTCTAGAAGAATTATTCATAATAGCCCAAAATAAAAACAACCCAAATGTTCATAAATGAATGTATAGATAAAAAAATAGCATATCCTTAATAATGGAATAGTATTCAGTATAAAAAGAAAGCATACTCAAACATGCTATAGCTTGGATCAATCTTGAAAACGTTACACCAAGTGAAAGAAACCAGTCATAAAAAACGACATACTGTATGATACCTTTTTAATGAAATGTCCAGCATATGCAAATCTAGAGACACAGAAAGATTAAGTTGCCTAGGGCTGGAGATGAATGGGCATGGAGTGGGAAGTGACTGCTAATGGGTATGGGGTTTCTTTTTGGTGATGAAAATATTCTAAAACTAGACACTGATGATGGCTGTACAACTCTGCAAATATACTAAAAACATTAAATTGTACACTTAAATGGCTGAATTTCATCATAAGTTAATCATATTCTTTAATAAAGTTATTTTTTAAAAGCTGTATGTAGCTTTAAAGAATAAGTAAAAATGTTAGGTCTCATACATGTTTAAATTATTTTATAAAAGTAGGAGAACTGCACATAAGTTTATTAATTATTTGTATGATTCTTGTTATTAATGTGTTTAACCAATAACCTCTATCATTTTAGGTGGCATGTACTCAGAGTATGTCAATGCTCTTTTCCTTGGAAATGCATCACTTATGAAATATTCTTTTTCATGAGCTCTGGGAAATGGAATAATTTAATTTTATTGAAATTTTAAGACCTTTACAGGTTAACTTAAAACCAATTTAAAAATAATTCATTAACAGTATGAAAAATAAGAAGAGAAAATTGTTTTTTAGGTATGTCTATCAGATATTTACTGTGACTCATGACTTGTAATCACAGTGGTACTAAAGCATAATTTTACTGTGCTCCTGTCCCACACGGAAACCTTTGGAGGCTCCTCTCCTCCCACTTCCTTAGCTGAGCATTCATGATATCCTACACTCTATCTCCAATCCACAGTCTAGCTTTATCTGATGTTCTTTCATAAACCTTGCATACCACCCAAACTATTTGGTCCCTGAACTCACCTGGTGTTAATTAAATCATTTATTCAATTAGTCATTCAGTTAAAATATTTGTTCAAAATCTACTGATCATACTGTAAATTCAAGGTACTGATACATGGGGAAAAATCGGAAGACCACAAGGTGGAGTAAAAATTAATGCTATTAATCAACTCATGCTTGTGCAGAAGGAAGGTCCAACACCAGCTCTGACCACCAGCTTTGATTACAGCCTTCTAAATGGGTGGATGCACACATCCCACAGCACGTGGGCACATCCTGAAGGAACACAGTGGCATTGCATTGCCGTGATTCTCATAGGCCAGGCAGAGACCTGAAAATCGTCATTCATGTTACTACATTGATAAACACAATAAATACACGATTAAATTCTACCTATTGGTAAATTAAAGAGAACAATAACCTATGCAGATACCCGGGACTTTCTAAAGCTCCTTTGAGTTGTCTGCAGAGCTTTATGTATGCACACAGTCATGTAGCAAAAGAGGAAGTATTAGCAGTTGGTTTTATATTAACTGTGATTTTTATTTCCTCTAGTTTTTAGGAAAGTGATTTAGATTTTTAAAAGTGGTTGTTTTGGGTGGTTTTATCTTTTGGGAACTTAAGTTGGAAGGAGATAGAGTATATGTAATAGCTGTGGCATCTTCTGTGAAAACTGGAAATGCCATCTCTGCTCAATGTGCCTTCACACTGTAGAATTCTGCAGACTTCCTCGGGCTTGGCTGCCCACTGCGTGTTCTGCAAAATATGTTCATTCAGAATCAAAGTCTGGGTCCAAGAGTTAAACAGAGTCTATTCTCCAGACCAGCATATTACACTAGCCACTGGCCACTGGTCTTTGCATGTTTTTAAATTGCAATTGCTAGCAGTGACCCTGAAGACCACAACTCCAAAAAGTGTGCTTAAAAAATATATATTTCGGCCGGGCGCGGTGGCTCAAGCCTGTAATCCCAGCACTTTGGGAGGCCAAGGCAGGTGGATCACGAGGTCAAGAGATCGAGACCATCCTGGTCAACATGGTGAAACCCCGTCTCTACTAAAAACACAAAAAAGTAGCTGGGCATGGTGGCGCTTGCCTGTAATCCCAGCTACTCAGGAGGCTGAGGCAGGAGAATTGCTTGAACCCAGGAGGCAGAGGTTGCGGTGAGCCGAGATCGCGCCATTGCACTCCAGCCTGGGTAACAAGAGCGAAACTCCGTCTCAAAAAAAAAAAAAAAAAAAAATATATATATATATATATATATATATATATATATATTTCTTTTGAAAAACAAAAACAATCTATTTTTAGGACAGTTTTAGGTTCAGAGCTAAATTGAGCAGAAAGTACAGTTCCCATATGCCCTCTGTATTCCCACTCCCTGCCCCCTACACACACTCAGACTACCCCACTATCTGCCTCCTATACCAGAGTGGTAAATTTCTTAAAATTAATTACAAATCTACAGTGACACATCATTATTATCCAAGTCCATAGTTTACATTTCAGTTCAATCTTCTAATATTTATTTTAAAATAAGCCAAATCATTTATTTTATTTAAATGATTTATTTTATTTAAATAAAATCGTACTTTTATTTTAAAATAGTCTTAAGTTTTATTCATATTGGAGTTGAATTCATTTATGAGTGCCATTTCTATATATTTGTTTCTCACTTACTTTCAATCTGGCGGGTTTTATAACAATTAGAACTACAGAATACATTGTAAGCTAGGTCTCATCATCTGGTCTTCCCAAACTCATGCATTGTGGATCCCTGATTTTACACACACACACACACACACACACACACACACACACACACACACACATTTTTAGCAGATGTGTGCCTTTCTTATTTCATTGCTTATGTGGTGTTTGACTTCTGTTAATGTGTCCCCATGTTGTGGTTTCCCAAAGGAGTATGAGTTAATCATTAAGAGTCAAAGTTTAGTACTGGCCAAATATTGGTGTCACATGAATGCCTGGCTAGAAACTCATAAAAATAAATTTCTATACACAGCTGAGAGGGAATTCGTTGTCTTAGTTAGGGTTCTCTAGGGAAACAGAACCAATAACATATATACATACATATAAGTAGACTTGTTATGATGAACTGGCTCACATGACAGTCGGTGCAGTTCCATAGATCTGCTGATCTGATCTGGCAGAGCTGCTGTCTGCAAGCTGGAGGCCCAAGAAAGGTCCACAGATGGTATAGATTCCATTCTGTGTCTGAGGCCGGAGAACCAGAAGTGTCAAGAGGAGGAAAAGATCAATGTGCAGCTCAAGTAGTCAGGCAGAAGGGACAAATTCTCCCTTCCTCCAGCTTTGCTTCTGATCCAGGCCTCAAAGGATTGGATGGTACCCAACTGCATTGGTTAGGGCAATCTTTACTCAGTCTATCAATTCAAATGCTAATCTCTCCGAAAACAGCCTCACAGACACACCCAAAATAATGTTTAGCTAAATATCTGGGCATCCTGTGATCCAGTTAATGCATAAAATTAACCATGACACCCCTGTATAGCTAGAAGGAACGCTACTGATCTGTTTTTATAGGTTAGCTCTTGTACAACTTACTATTTGATCTTCACCTCTTCTATCTTGTAGTTTTAAGTTTGGGCTTATTCATTTCACTGGCAAACCAATGGGAACTTGTTTTATTTTCTTACCTTGGAATCCCCTTGATTTACAATCTTTCATTCCCGGAGTCATTAAAACAGAAAAACAACAGCAAACAAGCTTTAGTGTCAGCAGAACACACCCTTGAGTTATCTATCTACCTATTTGTTTAAATCTGGTTTTCCAGAAGAAAAGGTTCTGCTCCTTACTTGTACTTGAGAAGACAATAAGAATCTGCATCTTTGTTTCCTTATCTGCAAATTGAGGGAAATAATATTAACTGCACAGGGTTATAAAGGTTAAGAGACATCACATGCTTAAAAAGGACTTTATAGTGGCAGAGAAATGTTAGCATTATCACGGTGAGTTGATGTGGAGCTGTCATCGTTTCTCATCAGTCTTCAAGTAAGAACCAGCAGCACACATTTGGGAAACTGCTCGCTGGGAGCAGGAATGAGGCCTTCGGACACAGTCCAGGGCAAACTAACAATCCATCACAGAGAATACACTGTACCCATAACATGACACCAGGAAGAAGGAGATCTTGACTCTTTTAAGACTTATGAATTTCCAAAGTGCTCTCACTTTGCATTATCTCATTTTTATTTTGATCATCAAAACAACCCTCTGAAATAGTCCAGGCACCGATTATTGGCCCCATTTCAGAACTGAGAAACCTCTGGGGAGTCAAAAGTTTTCCTCAAGGTCCTGGAACCAGTAAGCTTTTGGGCTGGAATGGAAATTGAGTCTTTAGATTCTGTGCAGAACTCTCTCGCTGTTGTGTTGCTCTCCTGCTGATAAGGCAGACGGCGATAGAAGACGCTGAATGGTGCTTATACTTCACCTCTTATTTGTGGTGGGTGATTAAAGCTACAGGGTACCACATCCAAAATCATTAATATTGAACTCGAAAACAGCACATAAATCTCAGGAAATGCAATCTTCTTTGGATCATAGGGAATTGTACACATTTTTATGATGATGGAATGTACTATTAAAGTGGAGCCTTGGACATCTGAGTGTCACAACATAAAGGCGAAGAGCTTAATTGGTGAATTAGATGAGAAGCCATCATAAGCCAGACTTGCGGGCATAATGAAAGGAAAAACTGAGGTTTACAGTTGACATTACCTTCCCTCAGGACCATGGTTCCAGTTATTATTCAACTTCCAAAGGGCAATTTGTAACTCTGTGTCACCAATCTGAAAGCCTTTTGCCTCAATTTGAGCAAAGAACCAATTAAACTGTTCACTTTTAATAGCCAGAGCTGGGGAAAATGACTAAGCTGAAAAGGTATGTTTTTTTGTCTTTATTAGAAATGTTAAACAGGGACGTCTATGCAAAAAAAGAATGCTTTATTTGGATGATGTAATTTATATAACTACATTATCTATTTTTAAAGTTAACACCCACTACTACTATCTTTTTTAAAGTATCTCCATTCCAGCTTCCATCAGAAACAGCTCACAAAACTGCCTGTCTTTGTGGCATATTTAACAGGTCATTTTAGATACCAGAATATACGATGGCTTCTCCTGAACATTGCTTCTCAACACATGACCCTAAGAGCAGCAGCAGCGACATCATCTTAGAAATGCAGTTTCTCATGCCCCACCCTAGACTGACTGAATCAGAAACTCTGGGGCTGGGGTCTAGCAATCTGGGGTTAATAAGCCCCTCCCCAGGTGATTTTGCTGATGCTGAACTTTGAGAACCACTTCTCCAGAAGAGGCAGGCATTGGCTTAGAGGTGGGGTGGAGTTTTTCCAATGCAGAACCTAAGGCCCCTTTAAATTCACTACAGACCAAAGAGGGAGGGCCAATCTAGAGCCTGGACTCCTCTCAGGGTAACCCAGTACAGAGTCACATTCACCCAGGTCAAGTCTAGTATCTGGGAGATTCTGGTTATCTCAGGCATCCAGGGGGCTTAGTTGGGAAAGCCAAGTCAGATTAACCCTCAGTAATTTTTATACATGCCCTATACTTGGTAAGTAAATGTACCCTCTGCACCAAGGCTTGCTGATGCATTTTCTCCTTAATAAGACCTGCTTTACTTGTAAGATGTTATATTTTCATTGACATTTTGATCTTAGAACATGAGAAAGCACATGAACATATAGAAAAACTGAATCTTAGGGTCAGGAAGCTTCTTAAAAGCAACCTAGTCCAGCCATTTGTCAGGGAGTATAGTGGTTGACAACAACATTCTCAATAATAACAACAATGAAAGCAACAACAAAAATAGATACTTTCAAAGCACCGTATCTTATCATAAAGTCATTTCATATGTGCTAATGTGAATTTCAAATAATGTATGCATTAGGGAAGGTAAGCAGCTATAGTGACATCACCCCTACCTCCATCACCACCACTACCATCATCACCATCACCAACACCATCATCATCATCATCATCATCATCATCATCATCAACATCATCATCATCAATCATCATAAGACTAAAGCTCAGAGGGCCTTGGTCACTTGTCCAAAGTCCCAAAGTTAAAAAGGAGAATTGACACTGAAATTCACATTTTTCTCTCCTTTTTGTATAACACCTTCAGAGGATTAAGGAATTAGATTAAATTGGATGAATTGTATGGATATTATGTTCTATTTCTAAAAAATCTTGTAAGCCCATGCAGGTGGCTATGTATTTTCAATACCTTTCTATCTAGAAGAAACCTGGGCTTACTGTCTAGGCCTCCTTGCCAAGCTGCCCTTGGCAGCCACATCCTTGCTAAGGCAGACAGCAGAGCCATCTCATGCTTTTAAGAAGTTGATAATAATAAAAATATCTTTGGAATTTTTTTTTTCTCAAATTAGAAATCAGGGTTCTCATGGAGTTAAGTCCTTTACCCTGGGCATATAGAAATGAGTGATTTGAATTATCTCCAGTAGTGATAGTAATTATACACCACCTGCATATCCTCTCCCAGTCTCTTGTACTAGTGACTTATACCTAGGAAATGGTCAGGGCAGCTCACAGTCATGGAGCCAATTGTGATCCAAGCACATCCATGCTTAGTCCATCTTCCATCTCTAAAAGATTGACAGGGAGAATTGAAGAGGATAAGATCCTAGATTGGCAGGTTTCAGAGGTAAAAGTGAGTTAGTTGATCTCAGAAAGTGGTTAACTTGCAGGGAATTTAAAAATGTGCCATATTTGGAGTGTTAAATTTATTATTATGATTGTTTAACCTCTTTGGCTTTTCCTGGTACCTACTCCAGGGCACCATGACCCCAGGTTAAAACTTCATCCTGCTTGCCTGCCAGGCTTCATCTGGGTAGAATTGTTATTTAAAGCTACTCCAGTCCCTATATGCTATAAATGAAGGTAAATTGCACATGACAATTCTTACCACCACCCATACCACCTAAACTACTTGCCCAAGGGCAGGCAATACATGAAATGAAGGAGTTGAGTATCCCACATCACCCATTTCTGAGTTCCCTTAGGGAAGCATGGAGTGTGTATTTTCTGGAAGTACAATTTATTATGTTGTTTGAAAATGTTACTCTGAGCAACAGATGTTATTTTTGGAGCCTGAGCAACTTTATTTTAGTTAAAAAAAAAAAAGGCTTGGCAGAAGTTAAAAGATTGTTAGCTCGAAGAAGTGTTTGGTACATGAGCTCCAATCTAGTTTCCTTAGTTGTACCGCGACAGTTGACATGCAGAGGCAGAAATTCGTAATTTGCTGTCTTTGAGTGGTCGCCACTCAAAGACGTGCTGCTATGACTAATGCAGCCAGAGCTCAGCAGGAGTCCTTCCCCTAACCTTCAGCTTTAAAGTACCACATGGACAAGGAAAATGACTGAGAATCTGATCGTGTCCTCAGAATCAATTTGGGTTTTGGTACATTTCGTTCCTACTCTTCATTTAGCTCTCCGTCTGCTCTAGAGGAGCTGTTTGAGGCCTCAAAGAGAGAGCACTACCTTTAGTGCCAAGAAGATTATTGACAGTTTGCTCTTACATTAAAATTTCCAGAGTGGCACCCTGGCTTAATGAAGAGAGCACTCCACTAGAAAACTTCAATAACACCCTTTTGGATTCCCTCCAGGGGCAAAAGTTCAAGTTTCCAAAGGAAATTTTGTTTTAATTCTATCTTATTCTCATACACCTTTGACTGTTTTGTGCTCGTTAATACCTTTTGTGGGTGGCAACTTACTGAGGGAGAGATAAGGAAAATCCAATGTGACTGCTTAGTGGACCAGGAGTAACCCAAGCCCAGGACACTAAACAGTAGTTCTGTTGGCCCCCTATGACAAAGTTTACCATTCATGGTATAGAAACTCATAGAATATTCTGCTGTTGACTATATCAAAGAGGCCCAATGGGTGCATGGGAACACAGATCCTGGAGAAACTTGCTAGTGGTGATACAGGACATCTAATAGGTGCTGCACTGAGACACCAGATGATCAATCCTTTTTGGATCAATATTCTAGCCCAAAGTTGGGAGTGCAAGCCTTGTTATGTCTCTTGGAAGAGGGAATTAATGAGCTTCACAGGCTGTCAAGGTCTCAAAAGACGGTAGTAGGTTCAGAGAAGGCTCATGTGGTAAACTGGACATTAGCTTTATGGATGTCCCAAATACTTTGATTGTTTAGGGGAACCTTAAAGTTTGGTGAATAGGCAATGAGTTCTGAGCTTACTTCAGAAACTCTAGAAAAGAGGATGAATGAATTCAGGCCCCACAAATGGTAATGAAACCCCTATGTAAAACTTGCTCCAATCAGGACTGGCTCAGAGATAGGTGAGTCTTCTAGGGTCAGACTTTATTAACTGTGCCCTGTGCTGGTCAATTACCTGAGTAACCTCAACCATTCTTGTTCTTTCCCTGCTTTGTTCTGTTTTAAATAGAACTGCATTTCCTTTTCTCTCTTCTCCTCTTCTTTCCTAGCACATTTGGCCAATGTGAGGTAGTAGCAGAAGACTGAAAGATGGGAAGGGAAAAACCACAATCTCTCTTTCTCACTTTCTCTCTCTCTCTCTCTCTCTCTCTCTCTCTCTCTCTCTCGCTGTAGTGTCCCCTGAAAGCTCCTCCATCAATGATCCTCCCTCCCACTAGGCAGTCTTCACTGACTCCAGCTTCTTCTGCAAGGCTCCAGATGCTGGGCTGTGGTTACCCATTTTCGCCTGTTGTTTCATCGCCTCTGGTTGTGGTTACAGTTTTCTGCTGTTGCCGTCCATCTCCTAACTGGCTCTCATCATTTTAGATCATAATTTCCCTCAATTAAATGCCATCGGTTTGAAAGACCTAGAGTGGTTTCTGTTTTCCTGGCTAGACTCCGTGATACACTCCCACTGAGCAGATCTGGAATTGCAGCAGAGACCATCTGACTATTAAATTACTTTCTTTCCTCTATTCCATGTGTATGTCTTATCCCCTACTGGAAACACCTCCCTATGTAACCCAATTCTTCACATCCATGTTGAACCTTAGTTCTTTTGGGTTATTATTCCTTTGCTTTCAAATCTGTATATTCATTTTAAAATTTACAAAGGCAATGTTTGAAATATGATCCAAGAAAAATGACTGAGTCACAAAATGATGTTATCAATTTTAATTGTCCTCTCTTCTTCTTCCCTGTTGCCTGAGTCATCCAATTTTTCTAGTATATTATTTCTTTCTCTTTTTTCAATATCAGGCCACCTGGCAGGGATAATGTCTGCTTGGCTTTTGTGTAGTGCTTCTGGCATTGTTGGCTCACTGCAAAAGAAAATGCTACAATCTCCACCTACATTCCGTGATTTTTCAACAAAAGGTAGAAACTAGGGATCCTCATTAACATAACCAGGGGCTCAAGGGCAAATAATACTCATATTGCTTTAGCAAAGTTCATCAGAATTCTTAGCAAAAATCTAGGCTTAATATGAACATCTCCGTAAAACCTATTGTTAATAGGAAGAATGGAAACTTTGCAATATAAATGTATGTTATAGGACACTAAGGTATAGCGCAATATTGTAAGAAGGTCTAGATTCCATTTTTCACAGTGGCAGGAATTAGCTGTGTGATGATAGGCAAGAATTATCTTTCTGAGACAGTTTTCACATTTGCAAAATAAGAGAGTTGGACTAGGTTGTCTTTAAGAGCCCAGAAACATAAAGCTGAAACCACACCATAAATTTTGCTGTGTCTTTAAAAAGTTCTTGATGCTTTATTTTCCTTTATTGAGAACAAAAGAGCTCTTCATGAATATAGAAGAAAACCTTCTCTGTTGCCTTTTCTCACTTCAGTACTCCCATCATAGTATTACTCTTTATGTTTTGACCAATGGATGTATGATACTTATGTATAATGGGGTATGTATGATAACTAGGGATCTTATTTATTCCTTCATTGTAAAGCAGTGCTGTAGAACCTGCCTCTAAGAATGAGAGAAAAGTCTAATGGGGTTCTTAATTATGGATGTTAAGTCTGTATAATTAATATTTATGTGCCCAAGCTTTCTCCAATCCTCTTAACTAGAGAATTTATCTGATATATTGGAAGATTTGATCTCCTGATTTCCTTTTTTATTCTCATTGACCCATGCCATAGTTTCTCCTGGTGGCAGTCCTTGGCCAGGGCTGTGCCTGGAGCTTGGTTCACTCTGTGCATAACCAGAGTAGCCTGCCATTTCAGCAATTAGATTAGGGTCCTTCTGCCCTCAAACGTTCCTCTTCCTATTGCCCTTGTTCTGTGTAAGTATCCTAAAATTGATAAGAGATTCATTTTGATTAACTAGTAGCCTCATTTTTCAAATCTTTTTTTAGACAACACTTCCTCAGAGAAGCTTTTCATTCCTGCCACTAGTCTAAGTTAGAATGTATTTCTACAATGCTCTTGACGCTCCTTACCAAAAGGTACAGGTACTGGAGGTACTGGGGTTAATTTCTGCCTCTGCCTTGTAGTAACTGTATGAAAATTAGTTAAGCTTCACAAGGCCTACTTTTTAAATCTGTGAAATGGGAATAACAGTGTATACTTCACATGTTTTGAGAGGAGGATTTTTAATGCAAAATAATTAGAATAGTGCTTGGCGCATGATAAATGATCAACGATATTGTTTGTTATTTTTGTGATTGTTATTGGCATTATTGATTCTTTAATGAAATATCCTTACCACCAGATAGTAAGCTGCATGAGGGCAGAGACTGTAGGTCTTCTGTATGGTTCAAGCCCAGGCTCCTAACTCAGGGACTGATTCAGAATAGATGCTTAATAAATAATCTATCAAGTCAATGAATGAGACTCCAAAATTGCTTTATTTATTTATTTATTTATTTATTTATTTATTTATTTTTGAGACGGAGTCTCACTCTGTCACCCAGCCTGGAGTGAAGTGGCACGATCTCTGCTCACTGCAACCTTCCAGGTTCAAGTGATTCTCCTGCTTCAGCCTCCTGAGTAACTGGGACTACAGGCATGCGCCACCATGCCCCACTAATTTTTATATTTTTAGTAGAGACAGGGTTTCACCATTTTGGCCAAGCTGGTCTGGAACTCCTGACCTCTTGATCCACCCACCTCAAAATTGCTTTCTAAAATGCATTTGCTTCCAGGAGAATTAATTGACAACATCAGCTATTCATGGTGAGTGAAGGGGATGTGGCTGGTTCCCGAACAGGCAAAATGTAAATGGGAAGAAGGAGGAAGGGAGGTTCAGAGTGTATGGTGAACAGGCCTGTGCGCTGTACAAGGGGCTTTCAGGAACTAGCTTATTATTCCTGATGCAAGAGAGGACCAAAAGAGAAGATGGATATTCTCCAAAGAATACACTTGTATTGACTGATGTTTTCCTTGAGATGGCCCATACCTAGAGATTTTACTGTGTGACACAGTGGCATACTTTATTATGTTATTTGTACCAGATAGAGTTAAACACTAAGTGATGCCTCTATTTCTAAGAAGTATTATTCCCTAAGGCTTTAATGCTTGTTGAGTAACCCCTGATGTATTTTTCCGATTCAGGTCTTACATTTCCACCTCCACTATGCTGCCATCCACACTGTGGGGATGCATGGATTCTTGACTTCCAGCACTCTATCTAAAGCCTTCAAATGTCTTGGACAAAGCGTGATCATAATCAATATAATTATTTTTCATATGCAAAGTATTTTATTGTGACAGTATCTCTTTGATCACTAAAATTACCCTGTAGTGTAATAAATGTAACTGTTACTGTCATTTCTATTTTGGACATGAAGAAATTGAGATTGAAAGGTTAACAAATTTAAGGTCACACTCCAAATTCTGTATACCTTCTGCTGTGTGATTTCTTCTTGTTTTCTTCATGGATGGAGCCCTTAACAAAAGTTTTGAAAATGGGGGCTCGAAAAAGCCACGTTTCAGCAGAATCCTAGATGCCATGGCCCTGCTGAAATCTCTGTGTGCCTCATTTCAGCTTGACAAGTGGCTGGTACCCATGCATGGTATCTGCTTTGCACTTAGAAATCATAAAATAAACACAATCTCGCACTATTTTTTAGTACAATATCAAGAAAATGATTCAAAACAAAAATGACCAAAATGTGCACATATATACACACACATACATATATGCATATATATAGACTATACAAATAAAAATGCTCAACTATGGAGAACTGTACTTAGCCATTATAATGAAACAGATTTGCTGTTTTATTGAAGTAGAAATTTGTTATAGATACTAAATAGTTATGCTTATTTTTCCTTCTATTTTCCAAAATGTATGATAATCTCTATTGCTCTCTTCCTTCTTATATGAACTGTGGAACATCAAAATTTTCTCGATTGTCTTAGGCCAAGATGCAATAAATCTCACCCTCTTCCATTGTTTGGAAAAAAATTGGTTGGAATTTTTGTTGTTGTTTGCTTTGTTTCCATTAAGATTTTTTTAAGTTGTATCAATGAATATAAATATGTCCAAATCAATAACTTTTATTTAAAAACTAAAAATCCTGGCAAGCCAAATACAAAATTTAAAATATACAGTTAAATCAATAATAATTCTCCCTTCTGTAAAAGTAAAGAACCATCTTTATGTAAGAACTAAAAATGTATTTCTATACTAGTAAGGCAGCAAATTGTGCAAATCCATGAAATACTATTGTGGTTGTACTTCACAAATGGTGGGGACCTGTCAAGAGGACACAAGAGCCAGCTTGAAAGGGCTCTCCCTGGCATTATTGATTCTTTAATGAAATATCCTTACCACCAGATAGTAAGCTGCATGAGGGCAGAGACTGTAGGTCTCTGAGACAAAGTAAATAAGGTCAGTAATGGATTACAACCTATTGAACAAAAAAAAGAATACACGGGTCCCTGTTGATATAAACAGAGTGTGTAAAAAAAATCAGTGGGGATAAAGACAAATTCTTTCTTACAGTAGAATATCGACTAATGAATGTTGAAGAAATGACAAGCTAGAAAACCATCATTTGGAAATTGTCAAAATAATTGATTCAGGCAGGAGTCATCAGAGGATGCTGAAACTAGTGAGTGAAAATGTGGTGAGGATCGGGATATTTATGTAGTTTCAGAATATCTTCCACAATTTGCTTATTAATTACCAGATGGAAAAATAATAACTTAACAGTGGAAAATTCTATTAAAAATGCCACCTTAATAAAATAAAGTTCATGTCAGCAATGATGGGATAGACCAGGCATCCCCAAACTTTTTACACAGGGGGCCAGTTCACTGTCCCTCAGACCGTTGGAGGGCCGCCACATACTGTGCTCCTCTCACTGACCACCAATGAAAGAGGTGCCCCTTCCTGAAGTGCGGCGGGGGGCCGGATAAATGGTCTCAGGGGGCCGCATGCGGCCCGCGGACCGTAGTTTGGGGACGCCTGGGATAGATCAACAACATATGCCTCCTGATATGGAGCACTAAGAAGGACACTACGTTACTCTGTAGCATTTCTGCCTCAAAATACCTAATCTGAATCTAGTTATGAGAAAGTATTAGACAACTGAGGGGTATTTTAGTCTATGTCTCTTCAAAAACTGTGTACACTTCAAAATTCCTTATACTCTGCAAAAATGCCAAAGATAAAATATCATTAAAAAAAAAAAGAGAGAGAGAGAGAGAGAGAGACCAGGCACAGTGGTTCACATTTATTATTTCAGCACTCTGAGAGGCTGAGGTGGGTGGATCACTTGAACCCGAGTTTGATTCCAGCCTAGGCAACACAGTGAGACCCTATATCTAAAAAAAAAAAAAAAAAATGCAAAAATTAGCCAGATGTGGTGGTGTGCACCTGTAAACCTAGCTCCTCAGGAGGCTGAATCACATGAGCCTGGGAGGTCAAGGCTGCAGTGAGCCAAGATTGCAACACTGTGTTCCAGCCTGGGTGAGAGAGTGAGACTCCATTAAAAAAACAACAACAACAACAACAAAAACCCCACAAAAAACAACTGGGGAACTATTTCAATTAACAGAGTGTAAAGAGTTAAAACAACTAAATGCTATGTTCAATCCTGGGTTAGAGCCTGGACCAAGGAAAGGAAAAAAGCTAGAGAGGGCCTTACTGGGATAATTGAAGAAACTCGAATATAGACTGTGGATTAGATAATGTTATTGCATCGTGTTAAATTTTCTGATATTGATAATTATACTTTTGCTATCTTATAAAATATATTTATTGTGAAGTATACACATTGAAACTTTTAAAGATAAGAAGGCAAAATGTCTCCAACTTATTATCAGGTGGTACAGAGAAAATGTGAATACGTATGTGTATATACATATTTATTTACACATATATATTTATATATGCATAAAGAGAAGGGAGAGTGAATGATAAAACAAATGGAAAAAAATGTAAACAGTTTGTGGGTCTGGATAAACAGAATATGAGAGTTATGCAATCTTTTCTCATAGCTTTTTTCTAAGTTTGAAAATATATACAAAAGAGTGACAAAAAAATTTCTAAGTTTGAAAATATATACAAAAGAGTGACAACAAAATGTTGAAAAGCAAAATATCCTCATCAGTGAAGGCAGTCATTTCCATTTCACTGTGATGAAAAAGAAAAGCCTGGATTATTCAAATAAGCAGCCAAAGCTCTTACTTCCTGGTCATCAGTTATCTTCGTGTGCTTTGAAGTTAGAGTTCTCTTTCATGTTTGTACTGTCTTTATATGTTTGTATCCGTAAGTATAATGTGGGAACCAAAAAGTGAAAAGGGGACACTCGGTTAAGTTATCGCTACCACTTTAGGGAACAGGAAGCAGCTGACAAGCTTTAGCACTACACTTTCATGGTTGTTTCCCAAGAATGGCCATAAATTATATCCTTCGAGTCAGTCCCAACTAGTGGGAATTCATATGAAAAATTACTTGCTAGTTCTCAAGCTTCTTGCACGTCCCCTTTGACATTTTGTCATAGGAAAACTGGGGGTGGATGGATTGCAAAGTATTTCTCAACGTTATAAAATATTTTAAAACTGATACCAGACCTACACTCATATCTGCTGATTACACATAATTCTAAGCTATTCTGGCATGCCCTGAGCATCTGTCTTATATGCAAAAGAAGTGGCCTCTTCTCTTTTCTCCTGTCTTCTTGAACTATATCTCTGTTTTCAAAAACTGTATAGTCTTCAAGATTCTTACAATGAAGAATGAAAAACAGAGGCCATCCACTAAAGTGGAATATCTAGAGCAAGTCCAAAAAAAGAGGCTGAAAGAAAAGACAGGGGGAGGGGAGAGATGTTTGACAGACTTGAAGATGGTTTCTGTTTTCCCATTTTGCAACAGGGGCATTGGACACTCTAACAACAGAACCTGAGATAGAATTTTATCACATATTATCTCATTTAATCCCCTCAGTATCTCTATGGGATAGGCACTATTTTCACCTGTATTTTGTAGCTCAGATACAGGTTTAGAAGTTTAGAAATGTAAATCACTTGCCAAATGTGAGTAGTAGTGTTGAGATTTGCACGAAAGTATGCCTGACTTCAGGGTCTGACCAAACTTAAAATGCCTTGTTTTACTGATTGTTTCGATCACTCTTTTCTCCTGAGGACTCACAAGGCAATGATAATGCCATTCCGTTCTTGCATAATTTGTTGTACATTGTTGTTTAGAAAGAAAATACTAACAACTATTAGAGATTTTCTGAACCTAACAATTTCATTAACTAGCATTCCTCAAATCTACAGGGTAAAAAGTCTACCAATTTTTTTATATTCACAACATTACTTCTTGAGAAAACTTTGAAGTGATTGCTGAATCATCAGAGAGATTGAGGTTAAATTGGCAGGGTTTTAAAAGTTGGTAATTACGATACAATTGCATGAAAGCTGATGTGGTATTTGTGGTAAACTTCCATATCAGGATGGGCAATCCTCTATGGCAGGGTTCTTAACCTGAACTCCAGATCCAGCAAAGGGTCCACAGGTGGATTTCAGGGGACCTGTGGACTTGTATGAGAAAATGTTTCATCTTCATTTTCATGCACCTTTAAAGACATTTGGTACTGCCTTCCATGATGAATGTGGAAACAAATCACAGTGTTAGCAATACCTGTGACTTTGTCCCTAATGGAAATCATGGATATTTCCAATCATATCAGTTGTTGTTAATATCTCAAAATGTTATTGATAGTCATCATTAATGTGAAATCATAATAAGCTCATGACCAGATTATATTGAACACATTAATGAAGAATATAATTACTATATTACCTATTTATTTTAAAAAATATTTTTATAACAGAACATCAATATTTGTAAGCATTTTAGTAGAGATGTTTCAGCATAGTTGGTTTTATTCATAATGACATATATTTTAAAGTATTATTATGAGAAGTGGTTCACAGGCTATGCATGAATGGTTCACAGCACAAAAAGGGTAAAGGATCCTGCTCTATAATATAAACTTCATTGTAGCGGTAGTGGAGAATACCCTGGCTTAAACCTAGCTGCTTCCAGAGTCCCCTGGGGGCCCTGCAGTTACCCCAGGGGTAGAGAAAGGTTGTAAATGCTAGAACAAGATAATTGTCAGGTACCACCAAGCACTCCTACCCAGCCTTCCCAATTAGAAGAGAGGAGTCCCCCAATCCCAACCACTTTCAAGCCCTAGTTTCTGCCCAACCCCATTACCTGTTCTTCCTATTCAATTTTAATGAAAGCAGCTCTTCTGGCAGCAACAGCAGTGCGACCCCAGCGCTCTGGGGAGCTGGGCCTGTATCAGCAGGCCACGGGGGTGGATGAGAGCCAAGACTTTTGTGATTGCCTCCGCCCTCATTTTCCTGTGGAAACACAGCTCAGAAGGACTATGCTGGAGGGTTGATCAGCGTGCTTATGTATTTGCTTTGAGGGAGCCTTAAATTGTCCTTTTATTTATCATTTTTTTCATTTCATTTTTTTAATCCTTTATTTTTCAACAGGCAAGTTGAAAAATATGTCATTCTGGTCACACCTACCCAGGTGGCACCAGGTGTGTGCATATTTTTCCGATAGTTACAATGCAGCATAGACACTGGAAAATGAAGATCAAAAAAATATACTGGTGTTAGATTACTTTATACATTTCAACACTCATTCTGCTTTTTCCCTTTATTTTTAATTATTCATTTTATATTCTTTATTTATATATTTCTTTCAGTCTGAATATCTCTTAGCTGAGTTTCTTATCCCAATTAATCGTTTTATACATACATTGGCTTCCTTTCCAAGTCTCTTTGTAAAGCTAGAATCAATACTAGGTGCCAGTGTCTAAAGCTTTAGCACTTATTAATTAACATTTCAAAAAATGAAAACGTATGATACTATAATCTCATTTAAATTAACTATTCTAAAGCTCCTCCATCAAATATTAGGAAAGGCCCTTTTTCAAGTTTAATATATTTTTTAAATTCTAGTTATCAAAATTCTGTTTACATAATAGTCTTTAAGTTGCTGTCTCACCTAAATAAGACACAGAGGCAGTGTATATGAATATGATTGCCGAGTGAGACTGAGACAAAATTCAGCCTACATTGATCGTCCTATTTGGCAGGGGACCAGTGAGCTACCACATAATGTACGCACCAGAAGACTGGCGATGTTCTTTGGCCATCAATGGATGCCCATGGTTGCTGCTTATAATTGCAGTGTTTTTCCCATTCTGCAAAATTCTCATTAATTAGGTTACTTTAGTATTTGGCCAAATTTTGCTCGAAGAAAATGAAATACAATCAATTCCGGATTCTTTTTTGATTATTAGAGACACCGTTCTCCTTCATAAGGAGCAGTAATCAAAGTAGAATTTATATTTGGCTTCATAATGCAATATGTGAGTTTTTCAAACAGATTTGCCCTCTTAATTGCTTTGGTCTGGCAAACTTTCAAAGGAACTTGCCTTATGTAGATGGCAGTATGAGGTTGTCCAGAACCGAACCGGGCGGCTGGGCAATCTGAACAAAGCTTCTGTGCTCTGTTGATTGCCAGGGAGACTTGGGGCTAAATGGCAAGCCAAAAGACAAGGATTCAGAATACATAACTATACCACTTTGCTAGCACTGCCTTAATAAAGTACCACAAACTGGGGGGCTTAACCAACAAATTTATTGACTCACTGTTCTGGACCTCCAAAATCAAGGTGTCAGAAGGATTAGTTCCTTCCAAAGTCTGTAAGGGATAATCTGTTCCCTGTCTCTCTCCTTGCTTCTGGTAACCTCAGGCATCCTTGCCTTGCATATGGTGTTCTCCTTATGTTTTCATATCATCTCTCCATGTGTGTCTGTCTCTGTGTCCAAATTTCCCCATTTCATAACAACATAATCATATTTAATTAATTAGGGCTTACCCCAGTGAAATCATCTTAACTTGATCATCTACAAAGTTCATATTTTTAAATAAGGTCACATTCACAGCGACTAAGATTAGGACTTCGGTATCCTTTGAGGGGACACAATTCAACCTGTAACACTATCTATCTGAAACATCACCAGAGAGGATGATTTATAGCCATTGGTAAAGTTTGTACAAATCATGTAATTTCCCTTCAGTCAGTGTGTTTATTCTAGGTGCTGTATTTAGATGATAAGCTGCCAAAAGTAATGCACTGTGAATATTTTCTGTATATTGCAAAAGTTATTCAATTATTCCTGGATTTTCCAGGGACTCTGGTTCTCTATTTCCTTATAAACCTCAATGACATTTTTATGAATCTTACTTTTTTCCTTCTATTTATAAATGCTAGAGTCTCCCACTTTAAGCAAATGTCTAAAGATTGGGGTAAAAGCTCTCTTTTGTGAGCAAAGTGCATGTCTGGGGCCCTGTTATTTGAGTAATTTAAGATCATCCATTTCAAACATTCAAAGCCAATACTGCTGGTTCATATTTTTCACTATCCAGAACAGTAAACTTCATAACAGTTAGTTGTGTTCTCTAAAAGTCACAGATAATTGTTATCACATTTAAAATCAAGCATCCATCACAACTCCCCCATTCTTTCTCTTAGGAAAACGTAAAGAAACCTTTGATGACCTTAAGATTCTATGAAAAGACTGGAAAAACACTAACCCAGAAAAATGTGTAACAAGTTACATTTTTTCCATTACTTAAGGGAAATTGTGGTACTAATTTTTTTCTTAATCTCTCTGCTAAGCGTAAATATGTGACTCACCCAAACTACCTCATTCTTAGATCATAAATATTAGGAGTGATGACTTATAAGGGGGTCATGTTCATGTGTGGTGAGTAAATACTTGTCTGCACATATTAATTTAATAAGAAAATCGCATTTTCCTAAGTGGAATAACCAGATACAGTAGAAAAAGTAATAGAAGTACAAAGAAGCGTGATTTTTGAAGAAAATTACTGTGATGAAATAATTTTTTTTTCAAAGAGTAATATAAAAATATTAGGCTTTAATACCTAAGAACTCTGCATGCTAGATCTGGTTCCAATTTAAAAAAGCTCTATGTAACTTCAATTACTACGTGAAGGTTAACTTTTAAAAATATATTTGTTCAGAGCAAATTTTGGTTCCTAGTCTGGAAAACCACAGGGAGGTGCTCCAGCTGGACGCGTCTCCTCAGTTCTAGTCATCCATGTCCAGCTTTCTTCTTCGGGCACTGCTACATAGAAACCTGATGTGTTCTGTGTTCTCGCAGCAAACTCCTACTATGTCCTATCTTGGCTCAGGCAGGACAAAGTGAGGCTTGCTGTCTCTAGGAGGTGGGTTGCTTCAGAGCCTTCTCTGTCCAAAACAAGAGTTTTTTTCCATTTTGTTTCTCTCTAAGCTTTGGAAATTAGGGGGAAACACCATGGATAATAGCTTCGGAAAATATGAAAAGCCCACCTACTACGGCAGGTGAGACAGAAGTATCAGTCTGTATCTCAGGCAGGTGAAGTCATGCATTTTAAGCATTCCAAGTCAGTAGGACAGCCAGAAATATTAAATTAAAGGCAGTAGTTTTCCTTAGCAATGAAATGTTGACTTCTGTGACTTTGCTAATGCTGCGTTCTGCTTTCCTTTCTGTCTATTCTATTTGGACAACCTTCTGTGCCTTCCTTAGATGGCTTTCCAAAACATCTGTGGGCAATATTCCCTTCACTGAACAGCAATGATACTTAACAATGCAAAACGAAACAGCATCTACCTTGTGTATTTTATAGTTCCTAAGTTATTTCATGTGCCTTGTGGTTATCTCAGAAGCCCTTTATTAATCCCCTAACTGCAGGCAAAAAGGTAGTCTTGTCATCATGGTAATAACTTCAGTACTTAGAACATGGAACACAGCATTTATTGTAAAATATTTTTACAATCGAATGGTTGCAGCAATTTTAAAATAGGCATAACAGTAAGGGTAGCATGCAGTTCATGCATTCCTTCATAAGGAGGAAAAGCCTGACCTGATTTATAAAGGAAAAGGAAGCATAATAAAAGTGGAATTCTGTTTACCTAATCACATTAGCTCTCTTTGCTTAGAATTAGGGGGTATCCGGTGTTTCCCAAGAAAACTTTGTATATACTGGCAGTGCCCTCTGGTGGAAGATCTGCAATGATCTGGTACCGTTCAGTTCCTGGACGTTTCATTTCACCTGAAAGATTTCTACCTTTTGCTACCACTTAACATTTTTCCCCCATCTCAGGATGAATAGCATTTTCTTTCAAAGCTTCTTGAATATTTACATCTACCATCTACAGCAAGCGCCACTGGATTGCGATTTATAAGGAATACGAAAGGTGAATTCTAGCAAAGTGAATAACAATTTCTACCATTTATTACATTCAGAGTCATTAAATTGCTAAAATGGGTGCAATTTGGCTGTTGCATGCAAACACTTGGCTTGGGTGTGTTTATGAAAATGGTTCAAAGCCGTGGACTGTGTATCTGGCATGCTGATTCCAAGAAACAAAGGAGAAATAAGTATGTTTTCCATTTAAAAGACATGTGGTTCTTATTGCCTTACCGGATTGGTTTTTGTTTTTGCTTTGTTTTATTTTCCAAGTTAGTGTTCCACTGTAAAATAAAGAGCGTTTGTTATAGAGAATGTAGAAAATACAGAGGAAAAAAAATCGCCCATAGTCACAACAAAACCAAGATTGATTTTGGATGTAGCCTACAAAGGTAGAATGTTTCCCTGGGGTAGATTTTAGAAGCAGGCTCTAGTGGACCAAGTGGGAGCGTGGCGTTAACCTTCCATAAGCTGCTTTCTCTATAAAGTACAATGACAATATTGCATATATTGCATAGTTTCATTTTCTGTCTCAAATTAGGTACGGAGATTGCATAATAATAATAGCAGCCATTTATTTAGCACAGAATTTGAAAGCCTAATCTTAGAGTTGCCCTTTACCTCCTGGAGAACCGCAGTTCAGCCCATACTCAATTCTTCCCCATAACCTCCCACATCTCTGCCTGGATTTATTCTGTAATAGTAATAACTGCTGTTTAACAGGTCCTTATTCCACAAGAGAATGCAGTGATTAATATGCAGCCTGTTTGGATTTCAATTATGGCTTTTCCACCTAATAGCTGTGAGATCTTGAGAGTAAAGTCTCTGCTTCAGTTTCCTTCCTTGCAAAATAAAGGCTTTGCCCCACAAGGCGTTTTTGGAGAAAATTAAGTCACTAGAACAGAGCTGGGAACGAGGAAGGACTCTATAAATGTTAGTTGTCATTATTAATATATTATGATGATATATTCAACTTGATACTAAGTTCATTACTATATCATTTACTTCTCATAACAATCCTATGAGTTAGATATTCTTTATCCCTGTTTCAGGTAATGAAAATCAAACAGAGCGCTCCAGTGACTTGCCCAAGTCTCGTGGCAAGTTACAATGTTGAGCCCCAGATCTGAGCCTACATTTGATGGTCTATAAAGTTTGAGCTTGCCATCTGGGTTTGGCTCTGATAAGTTAGCTATTATTTTGTTCATTTCTTTAATTTGCATTGAAGTATAAAATATATTTAATATAGAAAAATGCACAGATCCTAATTTTAAACTTGTGTAAATTTTCACAATGAAAAACACCTGAGATATCATCACTGCGTCTTCACCGTTTCCCAAAACATCTCCTTGTGCCTGCATCCAAAGTAACTACTGAGCTCCCTTCTATGTCACAGCTGTGGTGCAAAAGCTAGCAATCTTGGCCTTCTACCTACTCTCCCTCCCACTCCTTTCCCCTAGAGGCCTTCAGTGGGTTTCACAGACCAAAGTAGCATAGTGGGAGAACCACTGCCTATACCCTGGGTATGCATATTCATAAATTCACACAGCAGCTTCATTAGAGATTTCAATTATCCTCTTCAGTTTGAATGTGGAATATTAGGAGAGTCTTTTGCATGTCAAGGTACAGGAAGCAGAGGTCACCCCTGCACTGCTACCTATATTTACCTGCTAGAAGTAAAAATTAGTTAAGTGGAAATGATTATCATATATATTTTCTCTCTTCCTTTTGAATGTACACAATGTAACAAGAGTGACAGACCTGAAATTACAATCACCAAACAAACCCAAGATAGTTGTTGTCCACTTTCATTGGCAAATACAGCACAGAGGACATTGTCTGCAAATTGGGATGTCATCAAAGAGGAGGTGGTGGAGGCTCATTTCCTTTATTACTCTCTTTTAAATTAAATAAATACATTCATCTTAGTGGGTTGTAACTCTCAGGAAGGAAGGATTCTAAGGCCATGAGCACAAAGGAATGTATGCCATGCTCAATTAGTAATGTCTATCATCGGCACAAAATGACAATGGTGGAGGTCTATAGGCTGGTCCTAGATAACATTTATGAATAGATACAACTTTTCTTTTAAGCATTTTATTTTCTATCATTTCTAAACCTAGAACCCCTGTGAATTGGCATGTTGGCACAATCAAGCTGTTGGCTAATTATTTAGTACAAGTCGGCTAAATATTAAGCTAGGAATCATCTAGGTGCATGTAACTTTCTACATTTGTCCAATAGATCTTTTGGGAGAAACTACTGGAGTAGAATTCCTTTCATTAAAGTCTCCACCCTCTTCTAGAGAAGTAGCGCTCTCCTCCTCCAGTATGCAACACAGGTCACATTCTGCCATGAGTTAGTGTTATTAGTGAACACCTTTCTCCCAGTCAGAACTGCAACGCCCGTGAGTACAACTTCTGTCCACCTCCCCTCCCACCAATGCCTAGCACTCGTGTTTTCTTTGTTCAGAGTAGGTGTGGATAATTTTTTTTGGCTTTAAATATAAAGATATATTTTATGATTAATATTTTAAAATATGTTAAGAATTAAGTATCAGAATTCAGTCTATATAGGGAAAGCCTGAGATGAAGTGATAAAAAATCGATAAAAATGTTTTTGATTTTTCAGAAACAACAAATAAGCAAATAAACACAGCCCTGTTTTCCTCAATTATTATTCGATATTGAATATTAAGAGATAAAGAACTACAAATGAATGTAATGAAACTATTGCCCAAATGATTGATGTTCATTTACAGACCAAAATTTCAGTGCTAAATAGACATGTTAATGATGCTGTCATATATGAGTATTTAAAAATCTCTAAATTCCTGGGGAATTAGTAGCTGAAATAAAAGTGACTTTTTCTTATTTACTTCATAACTCTTCAATGTCTCTGCACTTGCTTGATATCAGTGGTTTATTTAACAAGTCACTGCACATAACTTGTATTCCTTAATAATTAATGCACTTATATTATTCCTTGCAAAGTTTCCTATGCTTACATGGATAGAAATATTTTCCCAGCATCTTAAATTTGATTCTTGAAACATTCGGCTCCATGTTCTTTTAGAAACAGGAGGCTCACGTAGCTGAGCAGCACTGGCATGGGCCTTCATTTGCTGTTTGTTTTTTAGGTCATTTCCCCCCCATTTCTGCCTTCTTCATTCATACCTTCTTGTTTTATTCCAACTAACATTTTCAATCTTCCTTTTGAAAATCCCAGAAGTCCCCATCGCGGTCAGTCTGCTTAGCCTTCTGGTGTCTTCTGACTTTATTACTTGTAGTTCACTCGTACTTTGTTTTGTTTTGAATCTACCTATACATAGCCTTGTCTTTTGGAAAACATCTCTCTCTGGCTTTTGTCTCTCAGTTCACATTATCTAAGAATATATTCCACTCGCTCCCTGGGCTGTAAGGATGTAATTATACTGGTCAGAAAGACTCCCTGGCTTTGGTTTGCAGAATATGACCTTACATAAATATTATAAATCCAAATGATTAAAATCTAGGTCTGAAAATAAACATCATCTCAACTTTTGCAGTGTTTTCTTGCATCTAAACACTCTGTAAGTGGAGCTCTCAGATATGAACACTCTTCCATGCTATTCTGAGGGAATCTGATATGTTTTACATGTTTCATGTACACAGATTAATATTATCCATCGAGGCTCACAGATGTGCTGTACAATTGCTGAGACTTATTTTTGATCCTGTAGAAATAGTAGAAGGATTCCTTTCAACTTTAAGTAAACTTACATTTTCCCAAGTAGAAAACAACTCCATGGTCCCTCTCTTTTTGGTTCAACATCTAAATATATGAATTTCTTACAATCTACCTTTTAGTTTGTTCAGCTCTGATTCTTAGTTGATAATATTTTGTTTGCTGATGAATGTTCCTAAACAAGTGGTCACATTTTGAAAAACCTGTTCTCAATCAGTGGGCGTAATTTCAGGTACATGTTCTATATGTATATGTATTTTAAAACAAAGTTTCAATTTCCCTGCCCTCACTATCCTTAAAAATAAATATATAGAACTACAGTTAGAAAGTGATTCCACTTTTTCTCCATCTTTATTCAGATTGTTTTCTACTGAATTAAATAAAAATTGTTCCCCCAAATACCTATCTCATTTGTCTTGTAAAGACATAGCTTTAGTGAAAGAATATTACAAAGTGCTTTTTTGCTGAAAGCAAATTTTAAAATATAAATGATGTTCATTTGCAAACCTAGATTTTAATGATTTACCTTTATAATATTAATGTAAGGTCATATAATTCTGCAAACCAAGACCAGGGAGTGTTTCTGGTCACCAGCATAATTATGTTTCGTCCAATGTTTACTAGGGGATGGTGAATTCATTTTGTTAAAATGAGATCTGGCTTGAACCTTTACTCCAGGCTTAACTGAAATAAACATAGCTTTACAATGTTTTCTTTTCTTTTCTTTTCTTTTTTTAAGGTTTCACTAAATTAGGTTTAGAAGCTAGACACAATGAAAATCTCTAGAATGCCAAAGAGAACGCATGTATGAAGGAGATGTAGGCTTTTAAGAATATTTGGATAAAGCCTAAATAAAAATGAAACCAAAGAGAGGGGTTGTTAGTGTAATATTTCTAAGTCGATTTGCTTAAGGCTAATCTGCATATGTTTGTACTGCTCTCCAATCCAATGCAAAGGCCAAATAGCTGAAAGTAAACAGTTCTTGGGAAGCTGCCTGCTCAGGAATTCAACGACTAGCCTTCATTCTGCTCTTAACTCACAGCGGTTAGTTTAGATGGGTCCCATGCTCTATACCTGGGAGAGAGTGATTTGCTTTACACGCTTATGGTTCTAACGCAAATGGAAAGAGTCTCATTGCACCTTACACAATGGTACAGTAAATTGAATAGCCTGAACTTTCAAGTTGAGAGTCCCAGATTTGATTTCCAATAAGGCAGCATAACTAGCTGTGAGAGCATAGGTTAACTATTCAAGCCATCAGTTACCTCATCTGTAAAAAGCAAATAAAATACCAACCTAACTTTGCAAAGATACTGTATGGAAAGAATGTATAGAGTTACCATGTAATTTATCATGCAAACCGAAAGTTTTGAGAGTGAAAAGGGCATTATTAAAAATTATGCTGGGCTCATGGCTGTAAAATATGGCTATACCAGGCCAGCCAGGAATATAATATAAAATAATATAATACAGTATTACTATAAATTATTATATTAAATATAAAATACATATCATGTTTACCATAAGATAAGGAACCTGGCATATTGTAGCATTTAGCGTCATTTCCTTCATTTTTTAAATTTTGAAACATTTAAAGTTTATTTAACACTTATATATTATGAGACTGGATAATCCCAACAATCTTGTAAGGCATTTCATTTTATCAGTAAGTGTTAAGACTCAGAAACCATTACTACCATTCTAGAGTTCCTAGAGTAACAGAGCTAGGAGAAATCTAGTTTTATCTTTCCAAACATAGTGTTTTGTTTTTCCCTGTACCACAGATTTCTCCCAAAGAGCTTGTGAACACTTTATCTATGCAATTGTAGGTTCAAGTGTCTGGTGCAAATTTCTCAATCAACCACTATACACATGGAAAGCAACTGTAACTTTATTTTTTCTTAAAACTAGCTAATTTCTATCTTAAGTTTTATTCTGTGTTCTGACACAAAACTTGAAATAGTCCATTTTATGTGAATTCAGCCTGAAACTTCAGATTTCTCTTAGTGGGTTTATGGCCAATTTGGCCACTGTGGGGTTCTGCTGTTGCTTCTTTACACTCTGGCGTGAGATCTAAGATACAAAGGCTTATGCCAATCACTGGAAGGCCTTCGTTATTCGGTCAGGCACAGCTGCCCCTCTTTGCTGCCATCCACTGAGGCACCTGAGCACACCTGCTGTGGAAATCCCCTTGTCAGACGCAGCACATGCACAGGCCCACTGACTCTGACGGCACACCTACGGCACTCTCCGAAACAGGGAGCTGGCATCGGACGCACCTGGGGTCCCATTTGCAGAGTGGCTCTGTGACCCTGTTTGTGATGCATCTGCCTGGCCACCCCATGAGTGGTCCCGACTGCTTCTCCTTAATCAAAGGGGATTTGGGGAAGTACCTCAGGGCCCTGACAGCCTGTGAAGGAGAGGTTCCTCTTGTTCAAACTCCTTCAAAGCTAACTAGGGATTCCTCTGTCTCTTTCTTTTTCTCTAACCCCAGGTCACTGGTTCAGCCTCAGAGGGAGGGGGCATAAGTCCACATCAAAATTTCTCTTGCTTGCTTTTCTAACCATCCTCCCTTCCAAGTCCAGAAAGAGTGTTTATCTCAGGCTTCTGAGACCAGGGTTGTTTGGGAACTGGGGTAGCAGAGGGTTCTTGTTAGACTCTAATTGTTAATACCAAGACATTCATCTGTTAAAATGTAGGAATGGCTATCTGAGGTTTCTCTTTGCATTTGTGTTATGACTTACCTCCCTTCGGGGCTTGGCAATCAAGATCTAATAGAAAGAAAAGAAATGGACCAAAGAAAAAGAAAATTTTCTGCTAAAAACCACTTAAGTAAATGCTTCACCACATTGTTGCTTCCACTCATTTTATGACTTTCTGTCATTTTGTTCTAGTTCTGTTTCTCCCAGCATTGTGCATTTAAACCATATTTGGTTCACTACTAAATTACTGGATATATCATTAGATTTGTGGTGAGTTACAATTTTATCATCAGAGCAAATGATGACTGATAAATGTTTATAATGTGCCTGTCTCCATGAATCTTATGTGATTCAGAACCATTCGATAATGGCTTGAACGCCTAGATTCAGTCTGTGCATTGCCACCCCGCCCTATTCTCTTAAGCCCACTCCATTCACGCTGTCATCCACACCGCTTGGACACCAACAATTTCACACTGCCAAATCCAGTTCCCAGTTCTCGTCGTATCTATTTGCAGTATTTGAAACAAGTGATCGACTTCTTTTCTATGAAAAATCTTCTTTGCTCAGCTTCCAGCATTCTAAAGTTTCCTGGTTTTCCTCCTACTTCACCTTTCCAGTCACCTTCCTTCATTTTTACCTCATCAGCTCAACTGTTTAAAGTGCCTCAGAGTTCAGGGTGCTCCTATATCTACGCTGTTTTCAATCAACTTCATCCAATCTTGTGTGGCTTTAAATAGCACCTTTATACCTACAAATTTGCACATTTGTAGCTCTTTCCTGGACTTCCTCCCTCAACTCCAGACTCTTGCGCTCTATGGTTACTTAGCATCTCATTGCATGTTTAAAAGATATTACCAAGTTATCTTGCACAAAACTGGCTTTTGATCCCTACTCTCCAACCTGCTTTTCCTGCAGTCTTTATCTCAGGAAATGGAACTTCATCCATCCAGTTTCTTGGCTCACAAACCTTGGATTCATCCTTCTTTTCCTCTCATACCCACGCCCTTCTTCACCTCCTCACTTCCCTCTTCTTCTTCCACTTGCCCCACTTTGTGCTCTCCATTCCAGCCACACTGGCTGCCTCCTGTTCCTTAAACAGGCCAAGTGCATGTCTGCCTCAGAACCTCTATACTTGCCCTTCCTTCTGCCTGGAACACTCTATCCACAGATACGTGCATGGTTCACTTCATCACCCGCTTGGGGTCTCTGCCAAGATGACATCTTATTAGCAAAGCCTTCCTTGATCACCCTCCTTAAAATAATATACCGTTTGAACTCCTCCAACTCCTCTTTCTTCTCCCTGCTTTGCTTTCTTTGGTTTCTATTTAATATCAGTTTTCCTGTACTAAAATCTAAGGACCATGAAACACAAAAAGAAGAGATTTCATCTGTTTACCTCTCTAAGACCTATAGGAGCCTGCCACATTGTAGTTGCTAAATCAATATTGAAGGAAATGAATAAACATAGGGCCAGTACAGTTACTCAGCAACCAGCTCAGTGCCATTAGCATAGTAGGTATCAGCAAATATTTGTTTCTTGAATGAATACAATGGCTTAAACCTGTGAGCAATTGTCTTAAACTCTAAAACTCACAGGAAATAATATATATGTATTATTATATATGTGTATATATAAGTTTTTACTTTATATGATCCACAGATTTCGTCTTTGTTCTGAGGTTTTCTAGGGAAAATCTGGTTAATTACTGTCGAATTTTCTTTTAGTGTGTTTAAGCAAATACCTGTACAGCGTTGATGTGTTTGGTAATAGTTACTAACACTAACCTACCACATTAACATACGCACCAGCCCCCATTCTCCAGCAGAGCTTCAGATAGTGTGTACCAAAGATCACTGAACCAAATCCTTTGGACTTGAAAGAAGGGTTCTTGGAAGTCACTTTTTTTGTTGTTGTTTTTTTTTTTTTTTTTTTTTTTTGGTCTCCAAATGTACTCCTCCCTGTGGTGTGATTTGCTTTCCTACCTCACACTGTGAAGAATGGGTTTGGAATAGTTAGAAGAAAGCTGGCCAAGTTGTGTACTTTTGCCAGTATATGTATCAAAACTTGTGCCAGTTATTTCAAAATGAGAATATAGCAGATGATGATAGTTTCAGAAAGCGTGTATAAAGGAACTTCAGTTTTTTAAGTTGGTTTAAGTACTTAAAATATCTTATGAGGGAGACTGGTGTTACATTTTTGTGTCTTTTCTCCTACCCACTCTCTCTCTTCTCTTTATTGAGTCCCAAAGTAGTATTATCATCCAGAGAAATGCTAGAGAAAGCAAAAGCAGAATAAATAAGAGGCCAGTTGTTAAATCGCCACCAAACAATCCAAAATCAATGCTCAAATTAAGCGTGTGAGCCATTTCAACAATATATCTATATTTAGATCATGTGTATATAATAAATAAGCAAAACATTGCTTTGAAGAGCTTTTAAAATTAATTTATTTTCAAAAAAAGATAATAAAATAGATGAAGTATAAAGTGAAATTTTCTTATAAAATACTCCAGTGAGTTACATGGAAACATTGCTCTGTGTCCACATTTGTAAAGCTATTAGATTTTGGTTTTGTCTGACAATTTACTGAGAAATTTACTCTTAGAGTTTGTAACAAGAGATTATTCCTGTGGCATTTTTGTTGAAAAGAATATAAGATTTGCAAAGTGAATCTGGAGTGAAATCTTCTAATTTGAATAAGGTAATGACTCTTGGATTATTAAGGCTGAAAGATAACATGTAAATATATGAGTCTGTGAAATAATTTTTAACACATTTATTAATAGAGAATAATCAATATTTTGTGATTAAATATATATGTATTAATCAGATACGTGTTCTTGCACATTCTTTAAAGTTAAGCGAATATGAGTAACTTGAAAAAGTTAGAAACAAACCAAATAAAACTAATAGTAAAAGGTTAAACGCTTGTCAATTGAGTTCTATTTCTAGACCTACAGTGTCAATGATGGTCAGATAAATTCCTCTTTGTATTGAACACTTTAAAAATGCTGAAATATATATGATGCATGGTGGAGCTAAAATAAATGTGAAAATATACTGAAGAGGCAGGAATAACAGCTGGATAAGGGAGCTCTAGGACCTTACTTCACCTGTAGAAAAGCTGGAACAGACTTCTAATTTCAGCCTCATTGAAATGCAGTGAGCTTGTAAATCATCACTTCCATTCTTACAACAAAGAAAAAACTAATCAAGCTGAATATCAATCACTTTTCTTGGATCAGTCAGAATATTTAAGTTCCCAGGGAATCCATCATACCTTGAAACCCAGAAAGAGACAGACAAATACAGAAAATCATAGCCAAGATCAGTTCACCTGAACAGAAGCTGATGAGGCTGTGAACTGTTCTTTAATATTAAAAATAGGCAACATTCAAGAACAGATGGGTAATATAAGCAGAAAGTTAGAAATTTTTTTAAAAATCAAAAGGACATTATGCTACAAATAAGAAAACTAACAAATGAAGAATATATTTGATGCGTTCATCAGTAGTTTGAACACAGCTGAAGAAGGAATCAGTGAACTTTAAGGTATCTCAACAGGTAAAACCCCATTTCTACTAAAAATACAAAAGTTAGATGGGCATGGTGGTGCACACCTGCAGTTCTAGTTACTCAGAAGGCTGAGGCAGGAGAACTGCTTGAAACCAGGAGGCAGAGGTTGCAGTGAGCCAGTATCGCTCCACTGCACTCCAGCCTGGGCAATGGAGCGAGACTCCATCTCAAAACAAAACAAAACAAAACAAAAATATATGTCAATAGGAACTTCCCAAAGTAAAATATGAAGGGAAAAAAAGAATGAAAAATATAAAAACGAACACTCCCCACACTGGGTATCTAAGAAAGGTAGGATAGTTAGGATGGTGTCAAAAGATGTACACGTAGTTGGAATACCATAAAAAGAGGAAAAAGAAAGGAGCAAAATGAACATCTGAACTAATAACTTAAAAATATTCTACTACAAGGACACGTGCACACGAATGTTCATTGCAGCACTGTTTACAATAGCAAAGACCTGGAACCAACCCAAATGCCCAACGATGATAGACTGGATAGGGAAAATGTGGTACATATACACCATGGAATATTATGCAGCCATCAAAAACGATGAGTTCATGTCCTTTATAGGGACATGGATGAACCTGGAAACCATCATTCTCAGCAAACTGACACAAGAGCAGAAAATCAAACACCGTATATTCTCGCTCATAGGCGGGTGTTGAACAATGAGAACACATGGACACAGGGAGGGGAGCACTACACACTGGGGTCTGTTGGGGGGAAATGGGGGAGGGGTGGGGGGTGGGGAGGTGGGAAGAGATAGCATGGGGAGAAATGACAGATACAGGTGAGGGGACGGAAGGCAGCAAAGCACACTGCCATGTGTGTACCTATGCAACAATCTTGCATGTTCATCACATGTACCCGAAAACCTAAAATGCAATAAAAAAAAAAAAAAGAAAAAAAA
This sequence comes from Saimiri boliviensis, assembly GCF_048565385.1. Taxonomy (NCBI): domain Eukaryota; kingdom Metazoa; phylum Chordata; class Mammalia; order Primates; family Cebidae; genus Saimiri; species Saimiri boliviensis. Next base: position 115,036,141 of record NC_133455.1, read on the forward strand.
AAAATATTCCAAAACTAATGACAACTACCAAACCACATGTCCAAAAGCTCAGAGAACACCAAGCAGAGTAAATACCAAAAAAAGCTACACCTACACATAAGAAAATCTTATAAAATTGCAAAAACAAACAAACAAACAAACAAAAAACAAAACAAAACAAAACAAAAAACCAGATACTAAATACGTATTTAAAAAAACCAGGGTGGGGGGAAGATCTTTCCTATAGAGAAGCAAGTATAAGAATTATACAGTAGACTCATGAGAACCCAAGCAAGAAGAAAGTGGAGTGAAATACTTTACATTCCGAATGAAAGAAAAAAAACACCTGACCTAGAATTATGTATCCAGTGAAATTATCCTCTAAAAGTAAAGGAGAAATGAAGATTTTTCTCAGATGAGCAAAAACTGACAGGATTCATCAGTAGCAGAGCTGCCCTACAAGAAATGTCAAAATATTCTTCCTGGAGAAAAAAACATGACACGGGTCAGAAACTCAGATTTACATGAAAAAGGGAAAAAGAGAGAAAGAATAAATAAGGTAAAATAAAATATTTTGTGTTTCTTATTTTTAAAATGATTGAATAATAACTGTTATTCAAATTATATTAGAAATGATTTATTGGATGATTATAGCATATGGATAAGGAAGACGAATGGCAGTAATGTAAGAAATGAGAGAGAAGAGTTGGGAATATTCTGTTATAAAGTAACTTGTGCTACCTACAAAGTGATAGGTATATACACTATATACCTATAGTGTATATACCAAGTATACTAAGTATGAATGAAAGTGGACTTAGGTAAGTTGTAAATGTATATTACAAACTCTAGGATAAACACTAAATTTTTTTTAATTAAGTGTAATTGATATGCTAAGAGACATCCAAAAATGGATTTATATACAATGTTCAATTGAAACCATAGAAGTCAGAATGAGGGGAGGAACAAAAAAAGCAAACAATGAATAATTGCAACAAATAGAAAACAGTAACATGGTAGGTAGTAATTCAGCTATAACAATAATTCCTTCAAAGGAGAATGGTCTCCATACCCCAATTAAAGGAGGTTGTCAGGGTAGATTAAAAAAAAAATGTCTACAACAAACACCACACTTTAAATATAAAGACACAGGTTAAAACTAAAGGGATTGAGAAAGATATACCATGCTAACTTGAATCAAAAGAAAGCTGCACTAGCTGAATTAATTTCAGACAAAGTGGAATTTGGAACAAGGAACATTATCAGCGATAAAGAGGATGTTACAGAATGTAATATCTGATAGTTTTTTTCCCCTTGACTAAATTTATATGTTTAAATTGTAACTCCCAAGGTGAAAATGTTAGAAGATAGGGCCTTTGCGAAGTGATCAGGCTCTGCCCTCCTGATTGGGATTAGTGCCCTTATAAAAGAGACCCCAGAAGCTAGCTAGTCCCTGCCACCATGTGAGGGAACAGCGAGAAGGCACCATCTCCAAAACAAGAAATAGGCCTTTACCAGACAACAGATCTGCTCTTGCCTTGATCTTAGACTTTTCAGCCTTCAGAACTGTTGGAAACAAATGTTTGTTGTTCATAAACCACACAGTTTATATTATTTTGCTGTTATCAGCCTGAATAGATTAAACCAGAGAGTTATTACATAATGATAAATGAGTTCATTCTCCAAGAAGGTTTAACATTCTTAACATGCACTTAACAGCAGAGCATCAAAATATATGAGGCAAACTGCAAGGAGAAATAGACAAATGCACTATTATGATTGGAGAATACATCACCTTGCTTTCAGTAATTGATAGACCAGGGAGGCAGGAATAAATCAGGAAGGATATAGTTGACCTGAAAATCACTATCAATCAACTAGACCTGATTAACATTTATAGGATATTTCATCCAACCACATCAGAATACATACTATTTTCAAATTCACATGAAATATTCAACAAGATAGACCACATTCTAGGCCTTAAAACACACCTCACCACATTTAAAATAATACAAATTATACAAAGTATGTTATCAGACCATGACGGAGTTAAACTAGAAATCAAACAAGAAAGATAGTTGGAAAATCCCCAAATAGTTAGAGATTAAACAAAACACTTCTAAATAACACACATGGTAATAAGGTTCAAGACAAACTTGAATATTTTGAAGTAAATGAAAGTAAAATTGAGTTTATCAAAATGATGGTAGGTAGTGATAGCAGTAAGTTTAGAGAGATATGTATAGCATTGGAAGCATCTATTAAAATAGAGTAACAATCTAAAATTAATAATTTAAGCTTTCAATTTGGAAAACTAGAAAAAAACAGTTTAAAGCAAGCAAAAAAGGAGACAAAAATTAAAAAGTAGGGCAGAAATCAGTGAAATTGAAAAGAGGAAATGAATAGAGTCAACAAAAACAGAAGCTGGTTCTTTGCAGAGATTAATATAGTTGATAAATCTCTAGTTAGGCTAACCAGCAAAGGAGAAGATACAATTTCATACCAGAAATAAAAAGGGAGTCATTATTGCTAGTGACCCATGAATATTAGAAGTTTAATAGAGAAGTAATATGAATAACTTTATGGCTATGAATTTGAAAATGAAGTGAATTGGACCAATTCCTTGAAAAACACGAATTATCAAAACTGGACCCCATCCTGACACCTTATACTAAAATTAACTCCAGATGGATTAAAGACTTAAACATAAGACCTAGCACCATAAACACCCTACAAGAAAACCTAGGCAAAACCATTCAAGACATAGGCATAGGCAAGGACTTCATGACTAAAACACAAAAAGCACTGGCAACAAAAGCCAAAATAGACAAATGGTATCTAATTAATCTCCAGAGCTTCTGTACAGCAAGAGAAACAATCATTAGAGTTAACTGGCAACCAACAGAATGGAAAAAAATTTTGCAATCTACCCATCTGACAAAGGACTAATATCCAGAATCTGCAAAGAACGGAAACAGATTTACAAGAAAAAAACAAACCCATTCAAAAGTGCGCAAAGGATATGGACAGACACTTTTCAAAAGAAGACATATATGAAGCCAACAAACATATGAAAAAATGCTCATCATCACTGATCACTAGACCAATGCAAATCAAAACCACATTGAGATACCATCTCATGCCAGTTAGAATGGCAATCATTTAAAAATCTGAAGACAACAGATGCTGGAGAGGGTGTGGAGAAATAAGAACATTTTTACATTGTTGGTAGAGTGTAAATTAGTTCAACCATGTGGAAGACTGTGGCGATTCCTCAAGGACCTAGAAACAGAAATCCCATTTGACCCAGCAATCCCATTACTGGGTATATATCCAAAGGACTATAAATCATTCTATTATAAAGACACATGCACACGTTAAGTTCATTGCAGCACTGTTTACAATAGCAAAGACCTAGAACCAACCCAAATGCCCATCGATGATAGACTGGACAAGGAAAATGTGGTACATATACACCATGGAATGCTATGCAGCCATAAAAAATGACGAGTTTGTGTCCTTTGTGAGGACATGAATGAATCTGGAAACTATCATTCTCAGCCACTGACACAAGAACAGAAAATCAAACACCACATGTTCTCACTCATAGGTGGGTGTTGAGCAATGAGAACACATGGACACAGGGAGGGGAACATCATACACTGAAGTCTGTTGTGGGGGAGTACAGGAGGGACAGCGAAGGGTAGGGAGGTTAGGGAGGGATAACATGGGGAGAAATGCCAGATACAGGTGATGGGGGGATGGAGGCAGCAAACCACATTGCCAGGTATGTACCTATGCAACAATCCTGCATGTTCTGCACATGTACCCCAGAACCTATAGTGCAATAAAATATATATATTTTAAAAAGTGATACATTACTTTCTTCAGAGAAGGGGAATGATATAACTCAGAAACTGAATTGTACCTAAAGAAAGAAAGAACATTACGATGAAGGTTATTTTAAAGGTAAAATTAAAAGTTATATTTTTCTTACTCTTAATTTATCCAGCAAATAACAGTTTGTTCAATGTAATAAAGGAAACAATGTATTTATAATAGCTTATGTATAAGTTGAATGAATGACAACAAAGATACAATAGACACCAGGGAGGCATTAGGATTATTTTATTGTTATCAGGTATTATTATACCCACAAAGTGGTGTAGTGTTATTTTAAAATGGACTTGGATTAGTTGTAAATTTATATTGCAGACTTCAGGGCAACTACTAAACAAAGTAAAAAAAAAAAAATAAGCAAAACTGATATAATAAAAAAAGAGAGGAGATAGAATCAAATAAAATGCTCAGATAAAATCAAATAAAATGCTCAAATGAAGTGCTCATAAAAGGTAGGAAAAGTAAAAGACAAAGAATAGAAACGAAGAAAGGCAATGAATAGGAAACATAATAAATATAGATATTAATTTCATATATCAGTAATCATTTTAAACATCAATGGACTAAATACATCCATTAAAAGAGATTGTCAGAGTGCATCTAATATAAAATATATTTTAAATATAAAGACACCTATAGATTAAAAGTAAAGAGATAGAGAAAGATGATAATGACAATAAAAAGAAAACTAGAATAGCTATATTAATAGCAGACAGAACAAACTTCAGAGAAAGAAAATTATCATGGACTGAAAGGAACATTACACAAAGCTAAAAGAGATAATTCTCCAATAAGACATAATAATATTTAATATATATGTGCCTAAAAACAGAGCATTAGAATGTGTTAAGTAAAACTTGATGGAACTTTAAGGAGAAATAGATGAATCTACTATTATAGTAGGAGACTTCAACACCTTGCTATCAGAAATGGACAGATCCAGCAGGTAGAAAATCAGTAAGGACATAGTTCAACTCAATAGCACCATAAATCAAATGGATATAATTGACATCTATAGACTGATTCATCCAATGACAGCAAAACACACATTTTTTATATTTCAGCTTACACACAGCATTCATAAGATAGATCACGTTCTAGGTCATAAAAACATGTCAACAAATTTAAGAGAACATAAATCATACAAAGTATGTTCTCAGACCACAATGGAATTAAGGTAGAAATCAATGACAGAAAGATCACTGGAAAAATGCCAACAGACTTGGAGACTCAGCAACAGACTTCTAAATAACACATGGGTGAAAGAAGAAATCTTGAGAAATTTAAAATAATTTGAACTAAGTGAAAGTAAAAATACAACTTATCAAAATTTGTGGCATACACCAAAATCAGTGATTAAAGAAAAATCTATAGCATTGAATTCATGTATCAAAAAGGAATAAAGATCTAAAATCAATAACATAACTGTGTCTAGTTCCCTCCCCCTTAGGACACTAGACGTAGAACAGTGAATTAAACATAAATAAACAGAAGAAAAAAAAAAACTAGAGCAGAAATCAGTGTAACTGAAAACAGAAAGTCTATATAAAAATTAACAAAACTAAACATTAACTCTTTGAAAAGATCAATAAAATTGACAAGCCTCTAGCCAGGCCAAGAAAAAGAAGATACAAATTACTGATAGCAGAAATAAGAGAGGGAATAGATATCAAGACAGAGCTATGGGCATTAAAAGGATAATAAAGGAAAACTACATGGGCAAATACTTTCAGCCCACAAATTTTATAACCTAGATGAAATAAATTCCTTGAAAGACAGAATCTGCCAAATTCACACAAGAAGAAATAGACAATGAGAACAGGCATATACCTATTAAAGAAGTTAAATAATCAATAATCAATAACCTCCCAAAACAGAAAGTTCCATGCGCAGATTGGTTCACTGGTGAGTTCTATCAAACATTTAAGCAAAAAATCATAGCAACTCTCTATAATTTCTTCCAGAAAATAGAAGCAAAGGGAATATGTCCTAACTCATTCCATGAAGCCAGTATTATGCTAATATCAAAGCAGGCAAAGGTATTACAGGAAAAGGAAACTATAGACCAATATCACACATGAACATAAATGCAAAAATCTTCAACAAAATATTAACAAATTGAATCTAACAATGTATAAAAAGATGTATATGCCATGACTAACTGGGATTTATTACAAATATGCAAGACTGCTTGACATTCAAAAATTAATTAATAACATTTATCAAATCAAGGCTAAAGTACCTATGCAACAATCTTGCATGTTCTTCACATGTACCCCAAAACCTAAAATGCAATTTAAAAAAAAAAGATCCAGTTAAGGGGAAAAAAAAGAAAAATCACATGATTTTACCAACTGATATAGAAAAAGCATCTGACAAAATCTAACACCCATTAATGATAAAAAGTTTTAGCAAACTAGGAATAGAGAACTTTCTCAACTTGATAAGGAACATTTTAACAAAAAATTTATACCTAACATTACACTTAAAGGTGAGAAACCAAGTGCTTTCTCTCTAAGATCAGTAACAAAGCAAGAATGACTCCTTTGATTTACAGTCCTATTTGACATCATAATGCTTGTCCTAGCCAATGGAATAAGACAAAAAAGGAAAATACAAATTGGGAAGAAAAAAATTAACTGTGTTTGTTTACAAATTATGTGAACATCTATGCAGAAAATTTAAAAGGACAAAAACTCCCAGATTAGATAAGCAAATATGGAAAGGTTACAGGATACAGGTCCATCAGTTTCCTATATACCAGTAAAGAACGAGTGGAACAAATGTTGAAATTTAAAACATTCTACCATTTATGTCAGTGCAAGATGAAATATTTAGCCACAAATCTAACAAAAATATGTGTAAGACCTCTATGGGGAAAACTACATAATTCTGATAATAGAAATTAAAGAAAAACTAAGTAAGTGGTGAAAGAGTTCATGTTCACGTGTAGAAAGAATCAGTGTTGTCAAGATACCAGTTCTTCCCAATTTGGTCTATAGATTTAATGCAATTGAAATCAATATTTCAGCAAATTGTATTGTGGATATCAACAAATTGACTCTAAAGTTTATATGGAGGCTGGGCACAGTGGCTCATGCCTGTAATCCCAGCACTTTGGGATGCTGAGTCGGGCAGATCACTTGAGGTCAGGAGTTTGAGAACAGGCTGGCCAACATGGTGAAACTCCATCTCTACCAAAAATATAAAAATTAGGGCGCAGTGGTGCATGCCTGTAATCCCAACTACCCAGGAGGCTGAAGCAGGAGGATCACTGGAACCCAGAAGGTGGAGGTTGCAGTGAGCCAAAATCATGCTACTGCACTCTAGCCTGGGCAACAGAGTGAGACTTCATTTCAAAACAAATAAAATAAAAATGAAAAGTTTATATGGAAAGGCAAATGATCCAGAAGAGATAAAACAATATTAAAGGAGAAGGACTTTCAGAGAACTGACTCCAAGTTTCATAAAGCTACAGTAATCAGAAGATGGTATAATAATGGTGAAAAAAATAGACACATAGATCAATGGAACAGAATAGTGAAATCAGAAATAGACCCACACAAATAATGTCAAATTTGGTAAAGAAGAAAAGATGATAGAATGGAGAAAATATAGTCTTTTTGACAAATGAAGTCAGAACAACTGCACATCCACATGCAAAAAAAAAAATGAACCTGGATATAGATATTACACCAGTCACAAAAATTAACTCAAAATGAGACACAGACCTACATGTAAATTGTAAAACTACAAAACTTCTGGAAGATAACAGGAGAAAATCTGTGTGACCTTGGGTATGGTGATGACTTTTTTATGCAACACAAAGGCATGATGCATGAAAGAAATAATTTCTAAACAGATCATTAAAAGTAAGCACTTTGTGAAAAAAAAAAACCACTGTCTAGAGAATGATAAGCCAAGTGACAGATTGGGAGAAAATATTTGCAGAAGACATACTTGATAAAGGACTGTGATTTAAAATATGCAAAGAACTTCTACAACTCAACAATAAAAAAAAAAAAAAAAACCTCAACTAAAACAGTGGGTAAATGATCTGAAAAGACACCTCACCATGAAAGATATACAGATGCCAAATAAACATATGAAAAGATTCTCAACATCATGTATCATTTAGGAATTGCAAATGAAAACAGCAGTGAGATACAGCTAAACAGCTATTAGAATGTTCAAAATGCAAAACACTGACAGCACCAAATGCTGGTGAGGATGTGGAGCAAAAAAAAAACCTCAATCGTTGGTGGGGATCAAAAGTGATGTAACTACTTGGAAGACAGTTTGGCAATTTCTTACTAAAAGCTAAAGGTACTCTTGCTATATGATTCAGGAATCAAACTCCTTGATGTTTACCCAAATTGTTTGAAAATGTATGTCACTACAAAAACCTGCATGTGGATATTTGTAAAACTTTTATTCATAATTGCCAAATATTGGAAGCAACTAAGATATTCTACGGTAAATGAACAGATAAATAAACTGTGGTACATCAGACAATGGAATGTTATTCAGCACTAAACAGAAAGGAACTATCAAGCAGTGAAAAAACATGGAGGGACCTTGAATGTATATTACTAAATGAAAGAAGGCAATCTGAAAAGGCTTCACACTGCGTGATCCAACTGTATGACATTCTGCAAAAGCCAGCACTATGGAGACAGTGAAAGATCAGAGGTGGTTAAGATTTAGGGGGAAGAGAAGGATGAAGAGGCAGAACACAGAGAGCTTTTAGACAGTGGGAAACTATTCTTTATGGTACTATAATAGTAGTTACATGTCGTTTATATATATATATATATATATATATATATATATATATATGTATGTCAAAATCCACAGAATATACAACCCCAAAAGTGAACCATAATAAACACTACAGATGTTGAGCAATAATAATGTATCAATATAGATTCATCAATTGTTAAAATAAAAAGTTAACACACAAGTGTGATATGATCAGTGGGGGAGGCTGTGCGTGAGTGGGGCAGGGAATATATGGAAACTCTGTGTGTTTCCTGCTCAATTTTGCTATGAACCTAAAATTGCTCAAAAAAAATCAAGTCTCATTCATTAAATACAGCAAAAGTTCTAACAGACATCCGACCAAAGAAGATATACAGATGGGAAATAATCACATGAAAACATTCCCAATATCATGTGTAATTAGAGAATGACAAGTTAAAACAACAAGATACCAATACAATTATTAGAATGGCTAAAATCCAAAACAAAAAACTTGACAAAGCTATTTTCTAATGCTGAGAAGATGCAGAACAATGGGAGCTCTCATTCGTTAGTGGTGGGAATGCAAAATGGTACAGCCAGTTTGGAAAACAGTTTGGCAGTTTTTTACAGAACTAAACAGAGTCTTACCATAATCCAGCCATCATGCATCTAAATCTTTACCCAACTGATTTGATGACTTATGTCTATACAAATACGTGTATGCCAATCTTTATTGCCAAAACATAATTGCCAAAAACTGGGAGCAACCAAGATGTTCCTCATTTAGTTACTGGATAAACAAACTGTGGTATATCCATACAATAGAATATTGAGCAATAAAAGGAAATAAGTGATCAAT